>NC_086318.1:29928959-30547709 GCF_036172605.1 Pelobates fuscus | reverse complement strand
AACAAAAATGTAACAGCGAATAAGAAACAGATTTTTACACGTTATCATAGAAATTAAGGGCCCTCCTCCAAAAAGGTCCATATAATATCATTATGATACTGTACAAACATTGCATTAGGTGCTTGTTTTTCTATTCATGCCTTTATAAAAATTACATTGCAAATTACACCCATTTTGAGCAAAGAAATACACTTTGGTTATAAGCTCATTTAAAGAACTTCCAGGGGATTTTAGTATTGTAAAACAAATAGTTCATTTTAAAAAGCTTCATGCGGAAAGCTAAATCCTGCACTTCGACCAAACATTTTTAACAAAAACAGCAATTATCTAGTAGAAAAAATAATGGTGTTCTGTTAAAAAACAGATTCCCCATATAAAAGTTAATTTCAGCAATCCTCTAGACTGGATGTATATTTTTAAATACTCTATGAACTAGTTGCACCCCCCCCAACCTTTTCTCGCTTGCCATGGTACACTCAACGGGTGGCCTGGCATCATTAGCTGAGATTGTCAATATTGATGACAATTAAGGAACTAAGTGTAGAAATAAGTGAACCTCTGTTTTTAATCTTTCAAGATTATTTTCTTTCAGGAAGTGTTCCAGAGGATTGGAGGAAGGCAGATGTGGTTTCTATATTCAAAAAGGGTTCAAAATCCTTGCCTGGAAATTATAGACCTGTGAGCTTAACTTCTGTGGCTGGGAAAATATTTGAAAGGTTATTAAGGCATAATATTCAAGAATTCCTTGAAAAGAACATGGTTATCAGCAAAGATCAGCACGGTTTTATGAAGCACAGGTCATGTCAAACTAACTTGATTGCTTTCTACGAAGAAGTAAGTAGAAGTATAGATCAGGGTGTTGCAGTGGATGTGATCTATTTTAATTTTGCCAAGGCATTTGATACAGTTCCACACAATAGATTAGTGTTCAAACTCAAGGAAATCGGTCTGGATGAAAATGCTTGTTCTTGGGTAGAACATTGGCTTAAAAACAGAGTACAAAGAGTTGTCATTAATGGTAAATTTTCAAGCTGGACAGAGGTGGCAAGTGGTGTCCCTCAGGGGTCTGTTCTGGGACCCCTTCTATTTAACATGTTTATAAATGATCTTGAAGACAGCATTGAAAGTCATGTTTCAGTGTTTGCAGATGACACAAAACTCTGTAAAATAATACAATGTGAGCAAGATATTACTTTGCTGCAGAGGGATTTAGATAGACTGGGGGACTGGGCACTCAAATGGCAGATGAAATTTATTGTTGAAAAATGCAAAGTTATGCACTTCGGCATAAAGAATACACAAGCAATGTATACCCTTAATGGTAGTGAATTAGGGATAACAACACACGAAAAGGACTTGGGAATTGTTATAGACAACAAACTATGCAACAATATGCAATGTCAATCAGCAGTGGCCAAGGCCAGTAAGGTAATGTCATGCATGAAAAAGGACATTCATTCTCGGGACGAGAATATAATTTTGCCTCTTTATAAATCACTGGTAAGACCACATATTGAATATGCTGTGCAATTTTGGGCACCTGTTCTAAAGAAGAATATTATGGCACTAGAAAAAGAGCAGAGGCGGGCTAAAAAATTAATAAAAGGAATGGAACATATCAGCTATGAAGGAAGGTTAACAAATTTAAACCTATTTAGTTTAGAAAAACGTTGCCTAAGAGGGATATGATAACATTATACAAATATATTTGGGGCCAATACAAACCATTGTGTGGAAATCTATTCACAAACCGGACTTTACATAGGACACGAGGTCATGCGTTTAGACTGTAAGAAAGAAGATTTCGTCTAAAGCAAAGGAAAGGTTTTTTTTTATTCTGTAAGAACAATAAGGATGTGGAATTCTCTGCCTGAAGAAATGGTTTTATCAGAGTCCATACAGATGTTCAACAGCTACTAGATGCATACTTGCAAAAACAGAATATTTAAGGATATAATCTTTCAATGTAGGGTAATAACTGCTTGATCCCAGGATAAATCTGACTGCCATTCTGGGGTCAAGAAGTATTTTTTTTCCTAGCTTGTTGCAAAATTGTGCTTCAAACTGGGTTTTTTGCCTTCTTTTGGATCAACAGCAAAAAACAAATGTTAGGAAGGCTGAACTTGATGGACACAAGTCTATTTTCAGTTATGTAACTATGTAACTATGTAACTATAATCTCAGCAACATTGGAAGGCTAGTGAGCATTCATGAAAAAATGCCACTCTGCATCAATCAAAGAGTTTCTATGAAGACATGTGTTTCAAATAGTCAAGTTTCAATTGGCTATTTTGGTGTGACATCCACTAAAGTCATATAAAATGGCAATGTTTTCAGTTGCACGGTTAAAAGTACAGGAACATGGCACCCGGGCCACTTGATTGAGATGAAGTGGTCTGGGTGCCTATAGTATCCCTATGTATGTACACTGTCATACAACACAGCAAATGGTGGGTAGTGCACTTATTTGAAATAAATCCAATGAGTTCAGTGTTTCAACATATGTGGTCATTCAAAGGTGTATTAGTGAACAAATGACATACAAATTATACTGATTAGCAGATTATCCCAGATATCTCTGAAAGATAGAATGCTTCCAATGGGGTAGTACAGCATGTACCAGTAAAGAGATAAGATAATAAAATCACTATAAATAGTATACTATTCACATTTTCATGAGCTTGTATAAAACTATCTCAGGTTTATCAGCATCGGTGAGATGGAAATAGTCCTGAAGTCATGTATCTGGTGTTCAGTCCTCCCAAGAAATAAATAAAAAGAGCAGGCACCAAATAAGAATAAAATCCATAAACGTATTATGTAAACAAAATATTATCCTTACATATCAGAAAGTTAGGTACAGTAATAAAGTCCTTCCACTTCAATGGCTTACACGTGTTTCGGCACAGGGACCTTCCTCAGATGCATAATTTTCCACTCTCCAAATGCTCTTTTTAAATGCTGACATTTGGTGCCAAAATTAGTCCGTGACACGGCCCACCCAGGTGCGTTGCGTAATTTCTGGTGTCTGAGATGACATCGCAGGAATTCACTTACAAGCGCATTGCGTAATTTCTGGCACTATTCATGACGCAATGGGATGCCATAGTAAAGTCCGGGCACCATCTTGGTTGTCCTCACAAAAAACAAAACATTGGCCATATTGGATTTCCTATTAAGTTCTTAAGCAGCATCTTATGTTTGGCATATAATGCGTCCATATCCCTTGGTATTGCATGAAATTAATGAATTAATATCATAATTTTTTTTCAAGTATTCTTAGAAATAATACAAGTGTTTATTACTAATCGTTGTCTGCCTGCATGCCTGACATCGGCCACAGTTAAAAAAAAAAATATATATATATATATATATCTTTTAATTTAACACCAAAAGATCTTTATCATCACATTTTTTTTTTAAAACACAGCTTTTCATTTACACTATCTATAATGCAAAAATACTTATTCTCGCAACTTAAACATGATGCATAAAAAACGGGACACTCGAAACACCAAACCGACTTTAGCTTGATGAAGTCATCTGCAGACTTTCTGCTCAATTCTCTGTCATTTGGGACTTACACAGCCTCCCAACACATATCCTATAAAAAGAGATCTAAGTCTTAGATCCTTTATTACTTCCTTTATTACAATGTATTTAAATTAGCATTTATTTCCTCCAGCTCTATTTATAGTCTCAAAGAGCCTTTGCAAAGCAGGATATAAGATACCTTAGTTCCCGATATGTGCATGGGGAAATTATTTGTTTCGGTTCGGCATTCTGAAATTCAGGACTTCAGCAATTCGGAACTTTGAGACTTCGGCACTTCAACACTTCGGAACTTCAGCACTTCAACACTTTGGAACTTCGGTACTTCAAAACTTCGGAACTTCAGCACTTCAACATTTCGGAATTTCGAGACTTCGGAATATCGTGACTTCGGCACTTCGGATGTTCTCTTGCAGCCGATTAGTAGATGACTCCCTAATTTCCACGGTATTAGCGAGCTATCTACCAAAAGGCTTAAAGACCTAAATAGGTCTTTCAGCCAAATTTACTAATACTAAGTAAATATTACTTAGTATTAGTAAATGCTGCCCCTACTCGCTATACCGTGAGTAGGGGCATGTCTAGAAAACAGTGAGCAGCCTGTGGCTACTCACCATAAAAAAACAAAACAAAAAAAAAACCTGTGCCTCCCCACCCAAGCCCCCACCTGTGCCTGCGCGAGTGGGGGCTTTAAAACTGAAGGGGGAACCAACTGCCCCCCCCGCCCTCCACCCCCGAGCGGCTGGTGGGGGTCCTTAAGTAAAATAAGGGGGGGCTATTGTCCTCCCCCTGGCCCCACCCCTGAGTGGTGGATGGGGGCCCTAAATTATTTCATGGGGGGCCTATTGTCCTCCTCCCCGGCCCCCACCCCCGAGCGGAAGGTCAGGGCCCTAAAGACGAATAAGGGAAGTCCCCCTATTGTCCTCCCCCCGGATGGGGTCTGGGGGGAGGACAATAGGTCCTTCCGCCCAATAATTTACTTTAGGGCCCCCACCCACCGCTCAGTGGTGGGGGCCAGGGGGGAGGACAATAGGTCTCCCCCTTATTCTAATCTAGTGCCCCACCCACTTCTCAGAGGTGAGGGCCGGGGGGAGGACAATAGGTTCCCCCCTTATTCTAATTTAGGGCCCCCCTCAGGGGTAGGGGCCAGGGGAGGACAATAGGTTCCCCCCATTATTGTACTTTAGGACCCTCACCCACCGCTCAGGGGTGGGGGTTGGGGAGGACAATAGGTTCCCCCCCTATTTTACTTTAGGGCCCCCACCCACCACTCAGGGGTGGGTGCTGGGGTGGAGGACAATAGGTTCCCCCCCTTTCTGATTTAGGGCCCCCACCCGCTGCTCAGGGGTTGGGGCCGGGGGGCGATAGGTCCCCCCTTCAGTTTGAAAGCCCCCCACTCACATGGCACAGGTGGGGCCTCGGGAAGGGGGACACAGTTTTTTTTTTAATTGACCTGCCCCTACTCGCGGTATAGCGAGTAGGGGCAGAATTTACTAATACTAAGTAATTTTTACTTAGTATTAGTAAATTTGGCTGAAGACCAATTTAGGTCTTTCAGCCTTTTGGTAGATAGCTCCCTAATACTGTGGGAATTAGGGAATTATCTATTTACTCATTCCCATCCATTGACTGGCTAAGTAACTTACATTTTATATGAATGTGTTGCTTGATTGTTGTAAGTGTTGCAAAATGTTTACAGCTGAATCCTGGCTATGTTTGTATACTTTTTATTTAAACTGCTATACAGTGTAACATTCTTCATTCTTCCACTGGGTATATTAGTACTTCGGCAATTCTGTGCTTCGGAATTTCGGCACTTTGGCACTTCGACACTTCGGAACTTCAGACATTCAGAACGAAACAAATTGCACGTGTCTAGTTCGCAAGATGTTAGAATCCAAGATGAGCCTTTAAAAATGTGGTTCTGTATTTTTAATATACATAACAAGATGCACACCAACACTACTAAAAATATAATTAGTGTTTCATTTACAGAATAGTAGAATATTTAAACAAACACAAACACAAACACAAAAAAACACAAAAAGACAGTGAAAAGGGCTAGAATTTATACATCAATATGTAACAGTATTACCTTCAATAGCCTACCAGAGCAGGACACAAGCCACCAAACCCCCCAATGTTTTGGCACACATTTTGTGTTATATATGTAACAGACAAAAAAGTTAACGGCAAAATGGCAGACATACACAATTGTATTGCAATTGCATTCCTAGGGCTCAGTTTCTTACAGGAGTCTGGACATTCCTCATGCATTGGTCAAATTTGATGGGATGTGCAGAGTGACAGGGATTGGATTTGGGACAATGCACTGTGTAGTTGTACACTAGGGGGAATGCAATGGGGATGAGGGAAGATGCACCTGGAGGGTTGTGGGAAGATGCACCGGAATAGATATTGGGAAATACACTGGTGAGATTTGGAGGGATCTGAAACTTGTACATAATTTGTCTTCAGTGGAAGACATCTTAGGTGTGCATAAGGTGTGTAACAGGTGTACTAAGGCAAATCAGTGTATGTTGGCATTATTAGAAATAATACAGATTAAGTTACAGCGCACACATAAAAATACATTTTAAAATCTTATAAGGCTACTTGTTTGTCAGCAAACAAATATGGGGATTCAGTTGCCCGTACAGCCATATTGTGTTAAGCCCGCCACTACCTCACAGTACCCCAATATCGGTGGGTCCTACACTAATTCCAACGTGGGAGACAAATTAAATAGTGCTAGTGTTAAATAAGTGTATTTAACCCCTTAAGGACACATGACGGACAATATTCCATCATGATTCCCTTTTATTCGAGAAGTTGTGTCCTTAAGGGGTTAATTAATCTACTATAGGAGCACTGTGTATATGATAACAAAATGTGATAAATGTAATTAAAAACAGTGTAAAATCTAAACAATTACAGTGATAGTGCTTGGACGAGTATACTCATAATGCAACATATATATCTGTTCAATGAAAGTTAAAATAAAAGTGACATTACCCCCAAAAGGGCCTCTAAAGCTGGGGGGCTGGGTAGAGTGCTTAACCCCAAAGAGAATCTGGTCTGGATTTAAAACTTACATAGTAAAGACAAAAAGGAATTGGGGGCACACCCAGAACTTGCATTTTGCAGGATTGGTGTTGCCATAACGGACAATATTCATACCTAATAAAGATTAAGGAAAAGTGTACACATAAGAATACATTTTAAAATGTTATAAGGCTACTTAAAGGATCACTATAGTGCCAGGTAAACATACTCGTTTTCCTGGCACTATAGTGCCCTGAGGGTGCCCTCACCCTCAGGGACCCCCTCCCGCCGGGCTGGATGGAGAGGAAGGGGTTAAATTTACCTCTTTCTCCAGCGCCGGGCGGGGAGCTCTCCTTCTCCTCTCCGCTGAATGCGCATGCGCGGCAGGAGCCGCGCATGCGCCTTCATCCAGTCCATCAAATGCCTTCACAATGCTTTCCTATGGATGCTGGTGTCTTCTCACTGTGAAAATCACAGTGAGAAGCGCGGAAGCCCTCTAGCGGCTGTCAATGAGACAGCCACTAGAGGCTGGATTAACCCATTTATAAACATAGCAGTTTCTCTGAAACTGCTATGTTTATAAAAAAAAGGGTTAACCCTTGCTGGACCATGCACCCACACCACCTCATTAAGCTGAAGTGGTCTGGGTGCCTATAGTGGTCCTTTAAAATTACTTATCTTAGCAATCAAATATGGTGATTCAGTTCCACTATATGGCCATATTGTGTTAAGCCCACTACTAAATGACAGTACCCTAATATCGGCGGATCATACAGGAACTCCAAACGTGGGAGACAAATTAAATAGTGTATTAAATCAGAAAACTTAGTTTGTCTAAATCAGTGGTAGTCAACCTTTTTCTAACTACCGCCCACTAATGCATCTTTTTTTTTTTTTTAAATGTCCTTACCGCCCACCAGTTTTCGCGCAAGTGCGGAATATTTTTTTCGAAAGGAGGGTGTTTTAAAAAAAATAAATGAACGTACATTTATCTTTTTATTTCCAATTAATGCATGTTTATAATGTTTTTAACTTTATAAAGTTTAATGAGAAAACAATAAAGTAAATTGAAATTACCTTTACTTTACTGATTAGTGAGATCCTTGAGATTGATGCTGCAAGGCTAAATATTTGATATCTGGTTCGATTTTCGTAAGGAACAAACTAAGGTCTCCTCTTTCGGTGATATTCAGACGACTTCTCTGTTTGTGCATAATATGATTTCTCATCTGTGCGTCAGCTCCCCTCTTCTCCCTCCTCAATTCCCCTCCCCACCTTTTTTTCCCCTTTTTTTAACCTTCCTTATAGCAATGCCCAGTAGGACAAGACACACATACATACAGACAGACAGGCACACATACAGACACACACACACACACACGACACATACATACAGACACACACACACACACACACACACAAGACATACATACAAAGACACATACACACATACAGACATACACAAGAAACATAGACACACATACATACACACATATATACAGACAGACACACACACACACACACACACACACAACACATACAAAGACACACATACATACAGACACACACACACACAATACATACATACAAAGACACACACACACACAAGACATACATACAAAGACACATACACACACAAGACATACATACAAAGACAAGACACACATATATACAGACATACACACACACAAGACACATACATAAGACACACATACAGACACACACAAGACATCCATACAAAGACACATACACAAACAAACACACATTATATTTAAGTCACCATCCTGTTTCCTACCTTTAAGATGCAGGAGGGTGACTTTCCCTGGGGTCCAGTGGTGGCTCAGGTGGATGGGAGTCAGAGTTCCCACTCTGACTCCCTCCTCCTCCTTCCTCCCGCGCGGGCTCTCTGTATGCTGGGAGGAGTGACCGGGGAATCACTTCCTCCCAGCAGAGATGATGTCATCACAGGGGGCCCGGTCGCGCTGTTAAAGCGCCCAGCGCTGACCGGGCCCCCTCACAATCCACATCCATCGGGTGGCCCTGACAGCATGGGCCACCCGATGGACCCCACCATATACGGCCCGGCAGTTTGCTGCCTGGGCCAGGGACGCAAGTGGTGATGGCGGTACCCGGTCACAGGGGTACTGCCGGCTCGCGCCCATCCACTCACCCAATCTGTAAAAAAAATTTTTAAATCCCTACCGCCCACCTGGAATCCTGAAACGCCCACTAGTGGGCGGTAGGGACCAGGTTGACGACCCATGGTCTAAATAAAGTCAGGCAAATGAGATACTGTGATCCTGGTGTCTAAAAACATACATAAATATTAAAAAGAAAATGATTTAACCAGGAAAGTTTTTATTTGCTATTTTCAAAGTACATTCTGTGATCTAGATGGTAACATTACTCATTTTAATGATACTAATTTTATCGACCTTGGAAGGATGAAAGGCTGAGTTACTTTTCTGCGTATTGAACCAGCAAATATAAGATACTGCAGCTGAGGCCCTCTGCACTGAGCTGGCTCATAAAACATATTGTCTAAATTTATGTCGTGCTCCATCCACATCATAGGAACACTATACTAGGAAGGTATCCATTACTTGAAGAAAATGAAAAAGTATCCATTCTCTACAAGCCAGGTTTGGAAGATGGAATATCAAAACATTTTAATTACTCAGAGGATATAGTTATAATACAAATTATTGATGACACACTAAGGGCTTGTTTCCAACTTTGTTGGTAAATGGCTGCCGTAAACTGTCGCTATAAACAACAGCCATGACAATTTTTTAATGGCTGATGACCACCATTGCTATGACACATACATATCTATGTAACTTGTAAATGTAAATCATTCATTTAATTTACACATGCTCTTTACTTATGTAAAGATGTAAATGTAAGTAATAATTTCATATCATGTCTGGAATTTTTGCTAATTGTAATCTCTTTTAATATGGTTTAATAGTCTTTGATATGTACTGTGTAGTTTCGATGTAGTCCTATATAACAAACGTGTATTATACCTTTAGAATGTAGGAGGAGTTATCGTTTGCTGAAGGGACACTATAGGCACCCAGAGCATGTCTTCTCATTGAAGTGGTCTGGGTGCAGTGTCCCTGTCCTTCTTAGTCCTGCAACGTAAAACATGGCAGTTTTAGAGAAACTGTAAAGCTTATATTGCAGGGTTAAGACTGCCTCGAGGTGCTTTCTGCTGTTGACATGAAACGATGCTGGACGTCCTCAAGGTTTGTTTCATAACTTAAATATAACATCTCCTGCAATAACTATCACATTTTAGATTTTTCTAAACTTCCTGAAAACACCTGTATCTTAGTATTTTTAAAAAAAAATTCAGCTGAGATAACTGCCTCGGCTTAATTGTCTGTTAGATGTACTATTTCTGTGTGCTCAGAAAGAAAATAAAATGTTTTGTATATAAAGCAAAAGAAAGGTTCCGTAAGGAAAAGCCTTGTTCTAGTAAAAGTTTTAATAGCAGGCAATAAATATTTCAAGACGTACAACAAATACAGACGTTAAAATAAAAACAATGTGCCAAAAATGGAAGAGGTTAGATCTAGAGTAGTTAATTAAAAAACAAGAAACCTACATTGACATTCTGCTGGTAACTCAAGTCATTCATCGAGGATCACATTAAGCATGCCACCCGTCCCTTTCTAGTTTTTAGCAGGACCATCCTGATATTTGTAACCTGTCCTACCACCTTGATTTCATTTCCAAGTGTACCACATCTGAGGGCACCAGTTAGCTTACCCAGCCAGCTCGCTCTGTGCTGAGAGCACTAGGACCATGCAAGGTCCATGCATGGTTTACCCTGAGTGGGCATGACCAAGAAGGACTGGCTTGGATTCACAATAACTGACACACCATCTCACTGGCATACCCCTTTAGGCCACTTAGGGGTGATGTCCGACAGGAGATTGTCAGGAAAGGGTGCTGTGGAACAGAACTTGACTGCACACCTTCCATTGGTTAGGTAGAATTACAGGATTGTATTGAATACCCGTTTCTGATTATGCTTTCAATGAAATTAAGAGGAGAAGACACATAGTAAGATTGGGATATATTCTAACATACCTTTACCTCTGCGTTTGTTTTGTGACCATCAAATTTTCCTTTGGGCTCAAGCTTCAGGTGTTTCTGGAACCTGGGGACCTCAGTGGAGATCTGCATCACCAAATCCACATTGTAACCCTTAATAATGTGTCAGGATGATTCAAAAAGAGGGATACATATACGTTATGTCTCCACAGAAGAGAAAGTGTGCCGTAAACCACAAGCAAAGTGACAGTGTTGTGTTGACCAAACAAGAGTTGTATAATGTAAAATCGTTATAGAACAATGTGCTGCTGCACCTGCTATTTAAAAGAACTGTCCGAGATGTTGACAAGCCAGATAAACCAATGATTTAAATGTTATATTAATTTAAGTGTATGTTTCTGACTTTGATTAATGACCTCTGAAGCTTTCCCCACAAGAATTGAAGAGAAGACTTGTGTAATGTATTGATTGGAGACAAGATGAATTTCCCATTGACAAATTCATAATTAAAAGAAAATACATCTGATCTACAATATCTAACTGTACAGTGAGATTCCCTCAATATTGAATTCTCAAGAGGTTTCAGAGATAAATATTTCACTACTGTATTGTACAGTTTATTCAATATTTGTAAAAATCTCACCTATTTCTTCCAACACAAATGTTCTATTTGTGGAAAAACTAAAGACAAACACCTTGATTTGCGAACATGTATCTTTTAAAAGTGGCGTTGTGTCGAAACACTAACTACTAACCGACATAACTTTGTAGAAGTACTAACTTATGAATGATATGCCCAGTAAAACCGTAGGCATAGGGACTCACTAGATAGTTGGCACCACCACAATGTTTTCAGTGCTACGTACCTTGTGGAAATTAAAATAAATATGTGATCCAAATGTTCTAATAATCTTTTATACTTACATTTTGAAATCTTGACTGAGACCTTCATTTTTCAGTCTTCTTTCTTCAACATAGCTATCAAAATAGCTAATATAAAAAAAAAAAGAAAGAATAAAAGAAATCATAAACCAACCATCTTAACCAAGAAAAAACAAACTGAATGGAAACATAGTTTTGGCCGTACCACTTCATCTGAAAATGCAAAAACATTTCAGGACAGCCAAATGTTGTCCATGTGGTGGTTTGACTTGTCCAGGTTTTTTTTTTTACAAAAAAGGATTCAGGAAAATGACTCAGATGAACTATATATATAATATTTAAATACAGATTTGTTTTTTGTTTTTTTACTTCTTCTCCTTTTTTCCCTTTATTGGTCAATTCTCACTTGATCTATGACTAAAATCAACATCTAGTGGCTGTCCCATAGCCATCGATTATCTCTTCTCCTAACAATCTTCGTGATTCGGCTACATTTCAGCTTGGAGTTCAGGATTTTGTATGATGACCAATGTGCCCAAATTTAGATGAATTGCAGTTCAATTTTCCCCACTCCCTCTAGCATGTGAGCTCATTGAGCAGGACCCTCAACCTCTCTGTTCCTGTGCGTCCAACCTGTCTGGTTACAACTACATGTCTGGTAGTACACCTATTGTACAGCGCTACGGAACTTACTGGCGCTATATACATAATAAAATATTAATAATAATAATAATAACAAAAATAAAAATAAAATGATTATTCAAGTCTACAAAAAACAAGAAATAGGCAAGTTTTCAAATTCTAGCCCAACAGCTATGCTTGCAAATCAACCTTTTTTCCTGATTCACAAGGAGATCCAATTGTATAATTTATGCATATTTAAAGGGTCCCTGTGTTACCATTTTGTCAATTAAGAACGCGCAACATTTCTGAATAGGTGGCAACTGTACTATCCACTGTTAAACAACTAATTAAAACTGTAAATAATGTTTAATTAATATGCTAAAGCAGTTGCAGTTGTTATGCCTTGGTTTGTGTCAAAAGTGCAACATTTACCATTAAAGAATAATTAATTTACTGTTGTTTGCACTACTCATGTGATCATGTCATTATTTTCTGAACATTGAATATCTGAGTTTAACCCCTTAAGGACACATGACATGTGTGACATGTCATGATTCCCTTGTATTCCAGAAGTTTGGTCCTTAAGGGGTTAAACTTTGACTCTTTAACTGCTTCATTACATTGCATATTCTGCTCTTTAAACACCTTTTTGTTATGTGTGTAACAAATCAAATGTCTACTAATGTCAACTTTAAAGTAACCATAATAATAATGCAGGTATGGGTATCCTTTGATAAATTTTTATTTATGATTCCGAATTTACTATAAATGTATTGAAAATATAGTAGGATTCGCATGTATGTTTACAGTAAGGATGTAACTCTTTAATTAAATTGTCATAGGTATGTGATGGTTAAGAAAGTGTTACATTGAGAAACAACTGGAATTCTCTTGACTAAACCAGTTCCAAGTAATATCAAAGGTCTAAGTTCCAAGGCACTCTATCCGGATAATAAAGACAACAACCAGGATTTTACCGAAGGCAATAGGATATGTTACCTTCCCCGAAGAATTAGGAGCAGGGTATACAATTTGTGCAATACAGAACAACAAGACTTCAAGACACACCCTGAGAGGTCACAAAGATAAGTTGACTTGTTTGGTGGTTTGGCTCGTCCAGAACAACAAGACTTTAAGACACACTCTGAGAGGTCACAAAGATAAGTAGACTTGTTTGGTGGTTTGGCTCGTCCAGAACAACAAGACTTCAAGACACACTCTGAGAGGTCACAAAGATAAGTAGACTTGTTTGGTGGTTTGGCTCGTCCAGAACAACAACAAGACTTCAAGACACACTATGAGAGGTCACAGAGTTAGGTAGACTTGCTTGGTGGTTTGGCTCATCCAAATTTCATTAATGAAAAAAGATTCAGGAAAATGAATCAAATAAACCAAAAGGTAGGAAAATATGTCAATTACTACAGTATTTTGTAATAAACTGATTGGTGCATATTCCCACCATTTGGTTCCCAGATCAAGTGATAAGAAAATATTAAACATGTAATATAAAAATATATATATATGTTTTACTGCTCCCCCTTTTTTCCCCTCTATTGGTCATTTCACACAGATCAAGTGTTGAGCGATCTGTCTGGCTGATCTAGGTGTGCTTTTGTTGTCAAGGTGGACTTGCAGGGAAGGGAAGTGTAGTTTGTAGATCCTGATGTGAAGTGAAAATAAATGGCAGCTGCTCCTGCTTACATCAAGAAGAAGTTGCTCATCTTTGTCTTTGCTGCACCTATCCAATGTCTGCTATAATGTTTGCTGGTGGATAAAGCAACTCCAAGCCCAGGTTATAATACTTAGTATAGCGATTAGCTGTGCAAATTAATGCAAGTATCCACAGACGATATTAGGCCTTCGGTAACAGAGACGCCAGGGCCGTATCGTCACAGGGAGAAAGAGCCTTTATAGAGGGAATGGGGGAGAGAGACACAGAAAAGTACTTGTGGGAGAAAGAGACACCCAACAGTGCTAAGGGGGGAAAGACCAAAAGGGACTGGGGGAGGCAGAGCTGCACAAAAGGGCTGGGGGAGAAAAATCCACACAAAGGGGGTGGGAGGAGAAAGGGACACACAAAGGGGCTGGGAGGGAAATAAGAGTCACACAACTGAACCTGGAACAAGTAGGAGACCCACAAGGGGCTGGGGGAAGTAAGAGACACACAAAGGGATGTAAAAAAACACAAAAGGAGCTAGAGCGGGTTTAGAAATTCAAAATGGGGGTTACGAAACACACAGGTGAAGAGGCAATCAGATCACTTGTACTGATATTACATAGCATGGGGCTTCCTCTGCTGTGAGAGCTCAGTCAGTGACATGCTCTTACAGGGCAAAGATGGATTTTTTTTACTTAATTTTTTTTTTGAATCACGGTTTCAATTATTTCATATTTTAATTTTCATTAGTTGTGTCTCTATTTATGGCATAAAGAAAAAAAGATTTAGAAGACTTCTGATGGTAAGTATATTTTTTTCTTTTACAGGTATTACTTATTGCAACAAAAACTGAGAATTTGAGAACTCTGAGAACTTTGAGAATGGACAAAAGCTTAGAGAAACTCAGCAATCCATGCTTTGGTCTCAAAAATAAATCTATACTATCAGACTGATCCCACCCATAAGGGCAATCCAGAACCAAAATACCAGCAAGTTCGGGCAATCGTTTTGCCCTTCTTTGGGCCTTGTCAGCAAGGTGTAGCTGATACCACTCTAGGACCAGTGAGCACGGGGTCCATGTTTGAATTCCCCTTTTTGCTTTGGTAGAACCCTAGCAAATTGCATTACAACTAAAACATAGAATAGGTTCTGTGAATAGAGAAAAGGCTGAGTGTACCTAGAGAGGGATCAGCTACACCTCTCTGATAAGGCACAAACAAGGCCGAAACAATTGTCCTGAGTTGCTGTATCTTTATTTTATTTTTTCCAATAAATCTTTATTTGATTTTGTTTGATTTGAACAATAAATATCAATACACATAAGTCATACAAAGAAAAAAAATAAAAACATTTACTGCAATAGTAATAAACATCAAACTTGACCCGTCCTCCCCCTCTAACTATCGTCCCATATCCCTGCTCCCTTACTCATCAAAGCTTTTGGAAAGACTTGTCTTTACCCGTGTGTCTCACTTCCTTAATTCCAACTCTCTCCTTGACCCTCTTCAGTCTGGCTTCCGCCCTCTCCACTCTACTGAGACTGCTCTTATCAAAGTGACTAATGACCTAATCTCCGCTAAATCCAAAGGTCACTACTCCATATTAATTCTCCTTGACCTCTCTGCTGCCTTTGACACAGTTGATCATGCTCTCCTCCTTCAAACTCTTCAATCACTCGGTCTCTGTGACTCTGTCCTCTCTTGGTTTTCCTCCGATCTCTCCCAACGCTCATTTAGTGTCTCCTTTTCCAAGGATACCTCCTCCCCTCGCCCTGTCTCGGTTGGAGTTCCCCAAGGCTCTGTCCTTGGTCCCCTTCTATTTTCTCTTTATACTGCCTCTCTTGGAAAACTTATTGCCTCTTTTGGATTCAACTACCACCTGTACGCTGATGACACTCAGATATACCTCTCCTCACCGGACCTCTCCCCGGCCGTCCTGCAACGTGTCACTGCTTGCCTCTCTTCCATCTCTGACTGGATGTCGTCACGCTTTCTCAAACTTAACCTCTATAAAACTGAACTCCTTGTCTTTCCTCCTCCTAGTACTGATCCTCCTCTCTCACTCTCCCTTCAAGTCAGTGATATCCACATAAGTCCATCCCTACAAGCGCGCTGTCTTGGCGTCATACTTGACTCTGGCCTCACCTTTGAGTCTCACATCCAGTTTGTTGCCAAGTCCTGTAGGTTCCAACTCAAAAACATAGCACATCTGCCCCTTTCTTACGCAAGATGCTACCAAGGAGCTTGTCCATGCTCTAGTAATTTCCCGCATGGACTACTGTAACCCTCTCCTGATTGGTCTCCCCAAAAGCCGTACTGCCCCGCTACAGTCTGTAATGAATGCTGCAGCTAGACTGATTTTCCTATCCAGTCGGTCCTCTCACACCTCGCCCCTCTGCCAGTCCTTACATTGGCTCCCTGTATCCTATAGGAGTCAATTCAAAGTGCTAACCCATACATTTAAAGCACTGAACAATTCCAGCCCCTCTTATATCTCTTCACTGATCCAGAGGTATGCCCCTCCTCGAACCCTCCGCTCTGCCCGCGACCACCTCCTGACCGCTGCTCGCACCCGTACGGCCAACTCACGCTTGCAGGACCTCTCATGGGCAGCTCCTCTCCTATGGAATAACTTGCCTACTGCCATCAGACTCTCCCATAGTCTTCAATCATTTAAGAAGGGCCTTAAAACCCATCTCTTCAGGAAAGCGTATGGCCTCCCAGAGTAATCTCTCCCTTACATACCTGTCTCTTGCTCTCCTATGGGATAGTGCTTTGCTCTCTCCTCCAGCTCTGCTTCACTCCTACTTGATATTTCCTATCCTAATGTTTCTAATACCCCACCTCCTATAGACTGTAAGCTCATTTGAGCAGGGTCCTCTTCAACCTATTATTCCTGTAAGTTTTCTTGTAATTGTCTTATTTATTGTTACATCCCCCCCTCTCAAAATATTGTAAAGCGCTACGGAATCTGTTGGCGCTATATAAATGGCAATAATAATAATAATAATAATAATAATAAGCATTCAATCTATACCATATAGATTCTATCATAATTCATTCATACATCATACAGAGTGGGAGAAGGCCACAACATACATAGGCTATCAATTATATATATATATATATATCCAATTTTGTCTTCGACATTTCAGTGTATACATCACAAAGAGTTAATGATATTGCTCATTGTTTTCTAAGAGTTTTAGACATTTTTTCCCCATTTTATATTTCTGTACAGTGTCCTTCCTCTTAAAAAGCCCTATCTCATTTTTAATCTGAAGTGCTAATTGTTTCTCCCAATGTTTACCCTCAATTGCCGTAGAATTTTTCCATCCTCTTGCTATCAAGATCTTTACTGCCATAAAAGAATGACAGACCAAAAATTGTTGGTATATTAATAGATCAGGCCATTGAAGATGTAGAAGGGCCGTTATTGGAGACTGTTCTATCAGAATTTTGTCCCAAACATACAGTTTTCTGAAGACCTCATCCCATAATTTCTTAATTAATCTGCAACTCCACCAAATATGAATAAAACTTCCCAAGTTACTTCCACATCTCCAACATACTTTAGATTCACTGTGATCAATTCTATTTATTCTGTTAGGCACTAAAAACCAACGATAGCAAACTTTATAGTGTGTCTCAAACAAGGTGACATTATGAACATTCCTTTTTAACTGTGTCAACATATTTTGCCATTTTGTAGGGTCTATTTTTAAATTACATTCTTTTTCCCAGCTTTTTATTTGTTTGGACCTTATATTTTTTGGGATCGATCTTATCAGGGCATAACAATTTGCCATATTTTTCCTAGAGCTATTATTTCCAAAAATCTGTTTTATGAGGATACTACTAATTATATTATTCTTAGCAAGCGATTTATCTATGAAGGATTTTATTCTTAAATACCGAAAAGCCTCTGCCTGAGGGAGGCCAAATTCATTAGACAAAAAAGTTAAAAAATCTTTAATTTAAAAATCTTTAAGTTAAAAAATCTTTAATTTTGTCTCTTGTTATTATGTCATCCAGATTTTCAATTTTCATATCCTTCCAAGAATCTATTTTTAAATCTGGCATTAGAGCTTCTAATATTTCTATCTTCATGAACCCAAAAATATTTGCCAAGATTTTTAGTTTTTTTCTAATCTTGTTCCAATCATTCAATAGATATTTTAGAATTGCACTACTGACTTCTTTCCCAATTTTCTTGGGTTGCCAAATATACTTGATTAATTATTTTCTGTTTAGGGCTTGGGTCTCTAATCCAAACCAGCCAGATTTTTCAGAATCTTTTTTAGTTAGTAACTGGGTATGGAATATAATAGAGGCTTCATAATGGCTTATTATATTCGGAAAGTTTACCCCTCCATGCCCTATAGTATTTGTTAATTGTTCTAAACTAATTCGAGTTTTTTTCCCCTTCCAAATAAAGTTTTTAATAAGCCTCTGTGTTATTTCCAACCATGGCAGTGGGATTTTTAGAGGAACCATTCTAAAGAAGTATGTCCATCTAGGTACTATATACGCGTTTATTATGTTTATCCTTCCCAACCAACTAAAAAACAAGGGATTCCATTTTTTTAACGATATCCCAGTGGACTTCAGAAGCCTAGTAAAATTAATCTCCACCATTTTATCCAACTTATCCGATAATATTACCCCTAAATATTCAAAACTACCATTCGCATCCGTAAAACAATATGTCTTCAGAAATTAATTTTTCCACTCTTTGCTACAGTTCTTAAATAACACAATTGTTTTATCTGGATTTATTTTGTAGTTTGAGGTAATACTAAATATTTATATTTCCTTTATCAAGTTATCAATTGATTTAATTGGGTCTGTGAGAGTCAAAATAGTATCGTCAGCATACATGCTTATTTTTAATTCTCTATCAAGGGTTGGCACTCCCCGGATGTCCGGATTTTCTCTTATTCTAATTGCAAAGGGTTCCATTGAGAGAATATATAAAATAGGTGAAAGTGGACACCCTTGCCGGGTGCCATATTTCAATGGGAACCAATCTGAGCATAAATCTATGCCCACTACCCTCACCATTGGATTTTGATAAATAGAGCCTATCGCAGACAACATCCATCCATCTATACCCATTGCCCTTAGCACCCCCATCATATATCCCCACCCGACCCTGTCAAAGGCCTTTCCTGCATCCAGTGACAGGGTCAGGAGAGGGATTCGCGTTCTATCGCTCCAATCCAGAACATTAATCATTCTTCTTATGTTAGTACTAGCCTGTCTAGTAGGGACAAACCCTATCTGATCTCTATCTACCAATTCCATGATTATTTTTTTCAACCAAGTATAGATGAGAATAGTTTAGAGTCAACGTTAATAAGTGAAATCGGGCGATAGTTCTTTAGTTCTTGATGATCCTTATCTTTTTTATGTATAGGGATTATATTTGCTTGTAGTAATTCTTTAGGGCCTGTACCTTTCAAAGAGATTTCATTATATGTTCTAGTCAAATACTCTGCTAAAATATCTCCATATATTTTATAGAATCTATTGGTCAGACCGTCTGGACCAGGTGTCTTATAATTCACAAGTTTTTTAATGGCACCTATAAATTCCGTGATTTGTAAAGGGGCATTAAGCATTGTTTTTTATCCTCAGAAATCCTGGGAAAATTAATTTCCCTCAAGTAATCATTTATAGCCTCTTCTTTTGATTGATTAGGTCAATTATACAACTTTTCATAATATATTTGAAACGCCTTTGCTATAGTTTCTGGTTTTCTACATATTATTGATTCGTTTTTAATGCTACTGGTCCTATTTTTACCGTTTTTTATGTTTTTAAGTTTTTTAGTTAGCCATTTGTTAATCTTGTTATTATCATAATAGAAATTTATTTTCATCCTTTCTAGATTTTTCTCTATTCGTTCTTTCTCCATTTTTTCTATTTTCATTTTAATCTCAGAGAGTTGTTTAAATGACTCATTATTTAGTAATCTTTTATTTCTTCTGGCCAACAGATAGTATTCTATATATAATTTTTCTCTAGTCTGACCTCTATCTCTATGGATCCTTTTTTTGAGTTTAATCAGATAACCCCGTACCACCGCTTTAAATGCACACCATATAGTGGTTATCGGGAGTTCTTCTGAAATATTCTCTCTAAAGTATAATTGGATCAGTTCTCTAATTTGTAATTGATCTTTATTATTATTCAGAATACTATCATCTAGACGCCAAGTCGTATTAGGTCTATATGTTTTGACATCATTTATAGTAAAAATAATATAACTATGGTCTGACCAAACATTCTCTTCTATATATATGGCTTTTATTTGTTCTACTAAATTAGCTTACCCCAACACAAGGTCTATTCTGGAAAGTGAGGAATGTACTTTTGAAATATGCGTATATTCTCTTTCCTCTGAATTAAATACTCTCCATATATCCAGTAAGTTATTTTCTAGAAGTGTATTTCTCAAAATCCTAGCTTGGTTTATCAAATATTTAGTTATGGGTTTATTATCTTTGTTTTTTTTGTCTAAATCTGTATCCAACACACTGTTGAAATCTTCCGAAATTACTAATAATCCTGTTTTAACTTTATCTACTTTTTCCATAATCTCTTTGAAATATTTAGTTGTTAGTACGTTTGGGAGGTATAAGTTTACTAAAGTATAAACTTTCTCCTCCAACTTACATATTAGTATCTGATACCGTCCTTCTATGTCTACTTCTTCATATATGATTTCTCTATTTATTCTTTTCAAAAGGATTATGGCCACTCCTCTTTTCTTTTTCTTATTCAAGGAGGCTTGTGAGATTATCTCATATACTTCATAGGTCCACCTAATCCTGTCTTCACTTTTCCAATGTGTCTCTTGCAACATCGCTAAATCTATTCCTTTTTTTTAAGCAATTCTCTCATCATAGCTCTTTTATATGGAGTATTTAGCCCCTGTACATTTAGTTAAATACACTTCATGCTTTGTTCTTTTTCAAGTGACTCCTATTCCTGCTGCCGTCCCTCCCACATCAATCACACACATCTGAGCTCTCATAGTACAGAGAGACCCATTCCCATTGAGTTGCTGTATCTTTAGTGTGGAGAGAACTTGTTGGCATTTCGGTTCTAGACTGCCCTTATGGGTGGGTTCAGTTTGATATGCAAATGGTATAGGTTTTCTTTGTAATGGGACATGTGCGCAAAAGCATTTTTGATACCTATGGGCAAGCTACTAAGTTTCTCTAAGATTTTACCAGATTTTTACCCTCAAAGTTATGATATTCTCTGTTTCACCCTCAAAGTTATGATATTCTCTGTTTTGTTGTATTCCTTTTATTTGCCTTCCCCTCACTATTATTAGCGTGAGGGTGTGTAGTTATGTAGGTGTTTGAGGATGTCTAGTCACCTAGGGAAAGGAAAACAGGGTAGTGGACATGCCACTATTCGTGGTGTTAACAATAGTATTGTTTCATTATTTAGAGCCCCAACCCACCGCCCATGGATGGGGACTATGGGGGACACAATGTTGTTCCCCTTAAATATTATTATTAGAGACCCTATTCACTGCCAATGAATGGAGGCTGGGGGGAGAACACTAGGTTCTCCCCTTTTAATCTAAGAATTAAGGTTCCATCCACGGCAAGGATACGAGGTCCTCCCTCTTTAATATTATATTAAAGGACCCCATCTTCTCACCACGAGGGGCAGGAGGATAGATTAGGGACCCTTTTCTTTTTTTAAATACCAACGGTGACAGTGATCTGTCCACTCCTCTATTATTTATTTTAAAGCCCCCTCACCTGAAGCCCATGGGTGGGGAAATGGGGGGGATATGCCCTTTCTAGTGACTGGGCAGCCATTTTTTTTACAGTTAGTAGATACGGCAAGAGAGAGCAGAGCGATTTAAAACTTATATTAATTATAATTTGTTTAAACTTTTTTATTGTGGCAGCTGGTTAGCAAGTGCAGGCCAGTCATCACATAATTAACCCTTGCACTGCTGTTTTTTTTTTTTTTTTTTTTACTTTTTCCCACTGCTAACTCTGTCAGTTTGGAAATAGTTAAAGGTTATTCAAATCTCGGCACAGACTTGAAGCATGTGGGTCTGGATTTCAGTTGTCTGACAGTGTTTGGCCCAGCTGAAAATCCGGACTAAATTCAGACCCTTTTGGGGCCTGAATTGCAAAATATGGACATTGTTTAATAGTGTGCACAATGTCTGGAATTTTGCCGTCCGAATGGCCCTGTAACAGCCCGATGGTTTTAGACTATTGTGAATAACACTGTTAGTGTGACTTGTTATCTAGATTTAAAGCGATCCTAATGTATCAGAGCAGTAATCTCTTTTATTCTTCTCCATTAGCCAAATGCACTTGTCTCGTGCATCACCTTTAAAATGAGTGACCTTGTTGTATACATTTAGAATCAAAGTCATTTAGAATGTTTTAAATCAACATGCAACTAACATTGTCTCCTATAGGGACACAAATATTCCAGGAAAACTAGATGGTGCAGAGCTGCAGTCAACATGGATTCATGCGCAGCGGACAATAATAATATATATTGTATTGACTTACACTTTAAAATGCATGGGAAAAAAACATATAATCTCAATAAAAACATTTATCGCGAGGCTATTATAAAACAGATATTAAAATACTTGCAAAATCCAGGAGGGAAAGAATTTGAGTTGCTTATTAGAGGAAAGGAGCAATGTTGCTTTTTTCTACGGAATAAAATGAGAGTCGTAAACTAGAGATGCTTGCTGTATAGAAACTGACTGAAATACGCACAAAACAAACCGTTATAAATCTGCATTGAATTCATATTTTGAGAGCTGGGAAAAATAAAAAGCAGCCTCTCAATCTATGGATTTAGAGCAAATCCAGAGCTCAAAGTCAGGAAAGGATCTGCTGGATTTTGAGACAGATTCTAAACAATGGACACATACAACCACACAAATATAGATGCACACATTTACAAATAGGTGAACAGTGACACATGCCTGCACATAATTAGCATGCAGCTTTTGCTGTGACACGAATGCCCTGGTTCCTGCCTGGCAATTGTGAAAGAATTTACCTCGATTCCAAGGTTCAAGCTTATAGGTGTCATATCAGATATACTATATTAAAATTGGCTAACTTTGACTCAGGAAATGCTTAATGCTTAAAACGACACTTAAGACCATATATGTCTAGTTCCAGGAGCAGATAGCCCCACCTGAGCTGTATCTTCTAAATCAGTCTGTTCCTTCTCATTCTCAGAACTTATCTGTTAAATGTACATGACGTTCATCCCTATGTCTTATCTGTACTCCCTTTACCCTTTCATTCCCTTCCTACTACTGTTCTATGAGAATTTGCACATAAGCACTTACTTTTTACTGTATAAAAAAAACAAAACTGACAAAATAAAGGTCAGAGGCTTATTTTGATAACCAACACGCGTCTGGTGTCTGAATTCACACTCCTCCAAGTGCACTTGAAACTATTTGGGTTCCCCTAAATATAACAAAGATCAAATTGGATCTATATCAGAATGCAGGTAAATCCTCTGTACTTGTAGCAGGCTTAATATGTGGTGGCCTGGCACGTTATGGATTATTCCAAGCACTATGATGAGGCTGCCTGGAGTCTGTATGTGCAGTGTTTTCCTTTGAAATGCTGCACATACAGAGATTGACACTTCTGCTGCCGGATGTATAACTTCACCTTCGACAGTGTCATAGGGGATTCCTTAACCATGCCAGAATAGAGTTCAGAGCTGGCTAATATCAATTTTATTGCAAGACAATAAATCTCCAAGCAGCAAAGAAACAGTTAACAATGTGGATAAAGAAATCAACCAATCAGAGTGTATATAAATAATATATAGGACAATAATGCTCATCCCTATTACTCTTTCTTTGCTGCTTGCCTCCCAGGTGAGTCTCTTATTGTGGACACTTGCCTGTGTGGTAAATTCATTCGTATTAAAACAAATGTTATTAAATATATATAATATTGTTATTTTTTCTTGAACTGTTATGTTAATTATTTTACGTGATTTTACAGTGGTTTTGCTTGTTTTATTTTTCTATGTTATTTCTTCCCCACTAAACCTGAATATTAATAGGTTTAGTTAGAGAACAAAGGATCAGCCTTTCCCCTTCAGACCGCGCCTGGAGACTGCTCCAGCACTGCCACAACTTTTTTCTACTTCACATCCGCATCCCCTCTAGATGTGAGGTTTCGGCCTGCCCTCGTCTTAGATCCTACTTGACATGCATTTTCCCGCCCTTTCATTCCCCATCTTAGAGGCTTTCAAGCCTCTTCCCTTGTTTTCCTGCCATTTTCACCTCGTCGTTTATTGTGGGTGACCCCCACTTGATTTATATATTTGTGGGTGACCCCCACTTGATTGACTACAGAGTTGGTGACCCCACTAATCCTGAGTGACCTTCAGATTTCTCCAAGTGAATCCCTGCCTATTACTTTAAGAGACACTCAGGACTCGCGGTCTTTACCACCATTTTTATTTAGTTATTTTTATATATTTTTTCATAAATTTTGTGCAATTTTATTAATACAGACTATAATGTCTGACCAGCCAGACCCCGCAATCTCTGCAGAATTGCAAACTAGGATCTATCCTGCAATTGCAGATTCTATCCCAAAGGCTCTTGCAGCTTTTCATGAGCCTAATCTTCCTGCTCACTAAATTTCTGATTCCGAGGATTCCTACCTCTGGGATCAAGAGGATGCCCTTGCAAATAACCCTTTATTCTTTAAAGAATGTAATCTTTAAATTGTACATGAAACCAAGAGGCTTCACTCACCAAGACATGCATATATAGGGTGCTCCAACAGAATATAGAGCTGAAAATCTACAAAATGAAAAATATATAATAGTGTAACACTGTATAGATAAAATTTGGATGCACTATTGAGTTACACTCACAGAATGTATATAAATGTAATCACCATAGGGTGCCTCTCCTGATGAAGATAGGGTTAATCCCTGCAGTATGAAGGGCTGGGCTCAAGTTTTAAGATTCAAGATATTTTTCTGCTTTATTTAGTATAACAAATAGGTAAAACCAAAATAAAATAATTAATAAAATGTATATTAAAAATATGCTACAATAAAATACAAATAGCAAATAGGTTGATCTAATAGTAGTATAACAAATAGGTAAAAACAAAATAAAATAATAAAACAAAAATGTATAGTAAAAAATATGCTACAATAAATACAAATAGCAAATAGGTTGATCTGACGACACCCTTACTAACCGTGGGTGGAATGCAAGATGGCCATTGTATGGAACACACGCGTACCAGAAGTGATGTAAGAAAATCTGCCCTGATCAGAAGAAACCAGGAAAATCTAGTAATGCAATGTTTGAAAACTTTTTATCTGCATCGATCCATGTCTTACGACCAGCTGATATCGCTGACAAACGTAGTTCATCTAGAACTCCATTGGTGACTTTACAATATGGATTATGGAATGGTAAGGCAATCTTCGACTCATCACTGGACCTAATTTAGGCCAGCGTTCCCATCGGAACAACCCTCCATATCAATTGCCACAAACTGATTGTGGGCTCATTTGCAATCTGCAGTATTTCGAATGACACTGCTACATGAAATGTCTAGGGGAACTGCAATCCAAACTGCGCTCTAATCTCATGAAAGATCACTATCTGTTCTGTCTAGACAGGAATCTTTGCCTTCAAGCACAATACTTACCACGCCCTGACAATCTGGTTGCAGATTGGTTATGCCATCACTTGAGGGATGCCAGCGATTGGCAACTAAATTAATCCCGTCAAATAAGGGCCATTCACCCTGGATCTATTTATATTTTGGCTGAATAGTCAGACAGACATCTTCTTCAGCTGGTTGCCAGACACTATCTCCCTGGCAGTTGATGCTTTCTCACAGTTGTGGCTATTGACAGGAGCTTATGCATTCCCTCCTTTCTCCATGATCCAATGAACACTTCACCAAATCAGAGTTCAATGAGTCATGATAGTCCTGGTAACTCCTTTATGGGGAGCCCAGACATGGGTCCCCACTCTTCTGGAGCTGTCAGTAGACTACCCTCTACTATTGCTTAAGACCCTTGAGATACTAAGAAATCCAGCAGGTGACTTCCATCCACTCACCCTACAAGGTCATCATCGTGGGCTGGACAGGTTCAGGGGATCTTGGCATGTCACAGGGACTTACGAGCACAGCTCGAACACTCTTATGGGACTCTTGGTTTAAGGAACTCAACGCAGACTTGGGTCAGCTGGGGTGTAGGAAATTATATTGATCTTTTTTCAGCATCTCTAACACATTTTTTGAACTTCTTATATTCACTGTTCACCAACACAAATTCTATCTCTCCATCCATGTTTTTCGATCCACCATTTTGGTGGCTCATACATCGATTGATAATTCTTCTGTGGGCAAACACCCTTCTGTTTGCAGACTCTTATGTGGTATATGTCTGTTCCTAGATACTCCTGTTCCTAGATACTCCCAATTTCTGGGATGTCGCACAGGTTTTCTCCTTCTTGGAATCCTGGCCTTCTAAAGATGCCTTGTCTATTTGCCAGCTTTATTCTCAGCTGGCCCTTCTCCTTTGTCTAGTGTCTTTCTGTAGAGACTCAGATATTCGTGCGTTCGATTTCCATGCTGTGGTTTAGTGCCGGATGGAGTACACTTTACCATTAGGAGACGTACTAAGACCAATTCATCCTCGTTTTTTAACCATATTTCTAGACAGACCTGCTCTCTGTGTGGCACATTGTGTTCATCAATACATAACTCTTACAACCCCTCTTTGCGCCCCCCTTCTTCACGCCCCCTCTTTTTGTTTCTTATGTCAGGCCTAACAATCCAGTTACCTGCCCTACAATTGCTCATTGGATTAGATGGCTGCTCATGCTTGCAAAAAGTGACCCCTCTTTTGGTGCCCATTTGGTCAGAGGTGCGGCCACTTCCTTTGCCTTTCAGGCAACCACAGACATTTTATCTTCTGCAAATTGGTCCAGAGAATTTACTTATCCAACCTTCTATTTCAAACCTACTTCACATGATTCTTTGTCTATTGTTTCTATGCTTTAAAATAGCATAAAATTGAGGATTATTCTAGCTCAGTGATCGAATAATCTAAATTTTATTAAAACAGGAGGCAAATATTTTCTCCCCCTAGTTTTTCCTCCATCCCTACAATGTTTTTCTTACTGGTTATTTTTTCCCAAATTCTGTCTGTGTATTATGCTTTTACGCAATTTATTTAAAATAATTTACATTAGAACGAGCTCAGACAGAGTTAAAGTGTCTTAATTCATTTTTAAATTATGTTAACTTGTGTTTCTCTTGTCAAAGAGATCATACTTTCACAATGTTCATCTTTTTTTCTAGTGTGAAGAGTTATCTATTTTCTTTTTTTTTTAATTCTTTATTTATTACAAGGTTAAACACCATAATCAACAGTTACATTATCATACAAAAAGTTATATGGACACTTTCAGGCAGTGACATGTAAAGGAAGCATGTATGAGAGTACAATAAAAACAGTTGGTTCCTTCAGGTATGATGAATGCATATCGGCCATGAAGGCCCACGTAAAGTTACGGTGATCCACCCAATTTTAGTATATATGTAAAACAAAGTAAAAATTAACATTAACATGACTGGCTTTATCATATGAATCGTGTCAATAGGTTGAGTAATTTTGCGGCTCCAGTGGGTACATCTCCCATCACCAGCCCGTAGCATGAGTTCGCCTCAATAGATGCAGTGTAGGACCCAAGAGAAACTCTAAGGGGTCGTAGCTCTTTGCAATCAAAGCTAAAGAGGGACTGGCAGACGGAAGATGAGAGAAAATCCAGTCATAGTTGAAAGAGAAAAAATAGTGAGCGAGAGAAGGAATAAATGGGAGAAAAGATAAAGATAGGAACAGGGAAAGATTAAAGGAATAGGTCTAGAGAGGGGAGGAGGGGGGAGGGGGAGGAGGAGGGGGGAGGAGGGGAGGGTTTGTATAGGGGACAACGTGTGTACCCATCCACATATATGGCAATCAGCGGGCATTATCATGCCGGTGTATAGTATTAGGCGGCATCGAGTCGTACGTCATCCACGTGAGCAGTTGCGCAGCACAGGCCTCCCAGCGGGATCCACAAAGTCCCACTAAGGGAGGCGATATGGGGTGTATATAACAGGCAAGAGTAAGTCCCAAAAGACAGGGGTATGGGGGGGAAAGAACCCCTCCCCCCACCCCCTAATCACCCACTCCACTGTCAACCCATGGAGCCCAGATCCTTTCAAACTTTGCAGTCGTGCATCTGACCTTCGCCGTCAACTTATCCATAATAAAGGAATCTTTAATCTTTCGTACCACAACATCCAAAGGGGGGGGGGGGGGTTACGCTCTGTAGCCACACTTGTGCCAGGGCTCTCCTAGCAGCCAAATTCACTTTGTGTATCAACTTCTGTTCGGTCCTGGACCAGTCCTCCATAGGCCTGGCCAGGAGGAACACCCAAAGGTCTAGCTTAACCTCTCTATCAAAGATATCTTTTAGTAACTCTGCTACCTGCTTCCAGAATTTCTTAGCCTCCGGGCAGTCCCACCACATGTGTAAATAAGTTCCCTTGTAGCCACAACCTCTCCAGCACAAATCCGTAGACATTCTGTGCATTCTACAAAGTTTCACCGGGGTTGTGTACCACCTAAACATGGTCTTGTAAGCCTGTTCCTGCATGGATACACATATGGACGAAGTCCCCGCGGCCTCCCAAATTTCCTGCCAATCTACCCCTTCAAGTTCCTCACCAAGGTCAGCTTCCCATTGGGACGTGTAGGTGAGCGCCCCCCATTCCAACGTGGACGTACTTAAATGCGAGTACATAGTGGTAATAAGACCCTTTGGGAAATGCTCTTTAAGGCACATGCTTTCAAACAAAGTAAGCGGTGTCAACGCGATAGTTTTAACTGCCGGTGTCAGGGCGTAATCCCAAAGCTGTAGGTACCTAAAGAAATCAGAAGGGCGTAGATTAGCCCTGGTCTTCAAGTCCTCAAATTGAAGAAGTGAATCGCCTTCATATAGATGGCATAAACATTGGACACCGTTTTTTTCTATACCCTTAAAGTCTCTAGCATCTAATCCTGGGCTAAAGGTTGTGTTTCTCAGGTACGGAGCTAGCGGGGATAGCTGCGGGGATAGACCGCAGGCATCCCAAATCTTCAGAGAGTTCGCTATCGCTGGGCATGTGATGTGTGGTGACGGTCTATTAGCCTTAGGTATCCACATGAAGAATTGGGGGATGTCAGGCCCCATGAGGGAAGATTCCAAATCTACCCACCTCCTCTCGTCCGGAGGAGAGTGCCAGAGTGCTATTTGCGTTAGCTGGGCTGCTAGATAATAAAAATACAAGTTCGGCAAACCTAAACCGCCTCTCGATTTTGCTCTGTATAAGATATTTCGTGAAACTCTGTGTTTCTTATTCTGCCAAATAAACTTGCCGATAGCCTGCTGAAGCGTGCCCAGGTCAGATTTAGTCAGCCTAGTAGGGAGAGCCTGAAACAAAAACAAGATCCTAGGGAGCACGTTCATTATTACTGCGTGGATCCTGCCGATCCAAGAGATCGGCTTACCCTGCCATTTTTCCATATCCGTTATTAAAGTGCGAATTAGGGGCACATAATTTTGCTGGTGGAGTTGGGCCGGGTCCGCCATCAGTCGAATCTCTAGGTATTTAATATGGTCTCTAGTGACGCGTATTTTATAAGTCCCCCCTATGTGGGCTATATCTGAATCCAGCATACACAGATGGAGAGCGCTCGACTTGGATAGGTTCACCTTATACCCTGCTATCCCACTATAAGTCTCTAATACAGTCATCAATGCTTCCATTGATGCCTTTGGGTCCGTCAGGGTCAGTAGCACGTCATCGGCATAGCCG
This sequence comes from Pelobates fuscus, assembly GCF_036172605.1. Taxonomy (NCBI): domain Eukaryota; kingdom Metazoa; phylum Chordata; class Amphibia; order Anura; family Pelobatidae; genus Pelobates; species Pelobates fuscus. The sequence continues at coordinate 30,517,953 of NC_086318.1, read as the reverse complement.
GATACAACGAATCGTTGACCTCTGATCTGGATCCCTCGAATCTCCTGGGTATTGCGTATCTGTTGTAAGAGGGGTTCCAATGATAGAGCGAACAGTAAAGGTGATAAAGGACAGCCCTGTCTTGTTCCATTACCCAAGCGGAAGGGGAAGATTTTTGATCCCGCTATCCGGATCCTTGCCTGTACATCAGTGTACATTGCCCTAACTGCGGTCACATACGTAGCCGGAAGGCCAAAGTGTCGGAGAACCTCGAATAAATAAGGCCATATAACTCTATCGAAGGCCTTTTCCGCATCGAGAGACAAGAGTAACGTTGGGATGCCCTTGTCTACCTGCCCCCAAATAAGATCTATGTTACGTCTAGTGTTTTCAAATAATTGTCTACTAGGTATAAATCCCACCTGGTCTGGGTGAATTAAACTTGTTAGGAAAGGGTTCAGTCGTGTAGCCAGGATCTTTGCCAATATTTTAGAATCATGGTTTATTAATGAGATCGGGCGGAAGTTTTCCGGAGCCGAATCGTCCTTGCCAGGTTTCGGTAAAAGCACCACGTCAGCTAGAGACATGTCTCTATCCGGGACACCACCCTCCATGAGGTCGTTGAACAAGGTTTCCAAATGGGGCGTAATTTCTTCGCGAAAGATTTTATAATAGCTTCCTTCAAAGCCATCCGGACCGGGAGCTTTATGACCTTTCAGTGAGGAAATCGCTGCGTCAATCTCATCGGCTGTGATTCGCGTTCCAAGGGCAGCTGAATCATCCCCTCTTAACGTCGGCAGAGACATATGTGACAGAAAAGTCCTGGTATCATCAATTTCACGTTGTCGTGCCACGTCGTCGCTTCTAGAGTGATTGTACAAATTGGAGAAGTAATCCGTGAAAACCTTAGCTATGCCGGTGGGATCTGTACGATACTTACCCGTTGCGTCTTTAATTCTTACTATATGTGAATGGCCCTGTCTCGGGCGTAGAGATCTGGCCAATAGTGAATCCATTTTGTTGGATTTTTCATAATATGTCCTCTTGGACCACACAATGGCTCTAGCGGTATCATCAAGGAGGGCCTCGCGAACCGATGCCCGTACATCCCGTACACCTGCCAACGTAGCGGGCGACGGGGCAGCTTTGTGTTTCTCCTCAGCTTTAACCAATGCTTCCAAGAGGGATGACAATAATTGTGATTTACGTTTCTTTTTCAGGGAGGCTTCGCGGATCAGTATGCCACGTATAACCGCTTTATGGGCTGCCCACACCGTAGCCGGGCGGAGATCAGATTCCGTTTCCCTAGCGAAATATTTAGTCAATTCCTTCCGAACAATCTCTACCACTGTCGGGTCTTGCAGTAACGAAGTATTTAGCTTCCAAGACCATGGAGTCGCCACACATAAATTATCCAAGGTCAGCGTGACCTCAGCGTGGTCTGACCACGTGATAGAGCCTTTCGCAGATCTTGAAACCTTTGATGCAGAATGCGAGTTCACCAAGAACATATCGATTCTGGAGTAAGTATCATGGGGGCAGAGTAAAAGGTATAATCGCGGTCAGCTGGATGATGTGCCCTCCAGATGTCTAAGAGGCCTGTTTGGAGTATAAAGGAACGGAGCAATTTGTCCTGTCCCCCTCTCCTGTGCGATCTCGGCAAACCGACGCTCTGGCTTCGGTCCACCGCTGGACATGGTGTAGCGTTAAGGTCTCCTCCCACTATAATCATGCCATGTGGCAAATCATGTACCATTTGAGGAGTTATCTATTTTCATGTGGGAGTTTCTACTTGGTTTTTGACTACCAGTTTACCTGGTAGTCAAAACTACTTTGTTTCTTTAGTTCTACTTGCATTCCGAGTATGTCTGTTTACATGGTTGACTCTACTGCTAATAGGCTACATCAAAGAAAAAGGGAATTGGGAGGAGCCTATTTGTACTATATGTTCTAGATATACACTTTGATTGGTTGATTATTTTTTATCCACATTGTTAACCGTTTCTTTGCTGCTGGGAGATTTCAGTAAAGGAGAATAAAGCAAATATTTGCCTCCCGTCTTTAATAAAATGTAGATTATTTGGTCACTGAGCTAGAATAATCCCTACTACAACTGTTTTTGCACAGAATGATAGTCATTGGCTAAGAGCAGTCAGCTAATTCTCTCAGCCAAATAATATTGACCCCAGCTGCTTCTGCAAAGCCGCAGGAATCATGTCACTGGACCACCAGGGAGCATTGGAGCCCTAGAGGGACCCAGATAAGGGGGGAAGTCTTGCTTGTTTGTGTACAGATTGATTTGCAGACAAACTTAAAAATGACACAATTTTTATTATTCACTTATTAATTCTTCATTCATAAAATATTTGGAAATCGAACAGCTTTAGACAGTTTACAGTGTCCTTTACCTTGCAATATTTTACTCAGGGTCTGAGCATAAAAGCAAAAATGAAAATTTTCTCTTTTACAATGGATAACACAAATTGATAAATAAAAATGCTCAGCACCTTATTTGTAAGAACCCTGAAGGCATTACTTGTAGTGAATCTTACCAAAAATCGCAACAGAAAGTAAAAAGAATGTCTGCATTTGAGCATAATATCCACATACAGTAAATACAGTTTAATCATATTTTTCTAACATAAAGGTATTTTTAAAACTGCTATAGCAACCTTTATCAATTTCTGGACTGCTAATGTAATGCAGACAGGGAAATGGTAGGATCCATTCACTCCTCTCCGTCCCTGACTATAAAAATAATATGACCCATTGAAACTTCCTATACTGGTTGGGAGCAGGTGGTGAGCTGACATTTTCACAACGTTACATTTATTTTATCAGTGACAAGTAGCTTGTGACAGAGAAATCTGTCCCTCTACAGCATTGATCCTCAAACTGCGGCCCTCCAGATGTTGCTGAACTACAACCCCCATGATTCTTTGAATTACATAGATAGCCAGAGAATCATGGGAGTTGTAGTTTAGCAACATCTGGGGGGCCGGAGTTTGAGGACCCCTGCTCTACAGGCTGGTAATCCTAACTATAGTATAAAGGAGGGAGAGTGAGGCTTTATGGACTAGATATTTATACCGCAAAAACAAAATGTCATACTTGTTTTTGGTATTAAAGGTGTTTAGGGGGCAGTATAGTCACCAAAACCACTACAGCTTAATGTAGTTATTCTGGTTGTTTATAGTCTGTCCCTGCAGGCTTTTCAAAGTAAACACTGCCTTTTCATAGAATATTACAGCCTAGTAACACCTCTAGTGACTGTCACTCAGACGGCCACTAGAGGTGTTCCTGGGTCAGTGCTGCACAATATACAGCACTGATGTTCAGCATATCAATGCTCAGCATGGAGATGCTGAATATATGCATTTATTCAGTGGAGAGATGCTGATTGGTGCAGCATGGTATTTTTCCACATATGCACAAGAGCCTCTAGCATTGAGACTGGCACAACGCTGGAATTAAAATGAGTAAAATCACTTTTTTAAATGCAGGAAATGGGGGCCAGAAATTTTTAAAACTATAGTTTTAGAATTACTCATTTGTATTCCTGACACTATAGTGTTCCTTTAAGTAAACATGTTGCATTTTTATAAATGGTGCTGTATGTCCCAGGAGTCATACGTTATCTCGGGTAGACTCAATATACGACTTTCCCTCATGACTCCTTCAGTGAGAAATACTTCCAATGTTTCTTCCTACTCACTGTTCCATGAGGACGAATATGTGGCAAATATTTAGGGGGCCTCCAAGTGTCTGTTCAACAGACTGTTTTCCCTAATTATAAAAAAACAGGGGACACCCAAGATGATGATTCCTATATATTGAACCTCATTACAAAGTCCTTGAAGAGTTGTTATGGCAACACCAACATAGGCCACTATAAAAATTCAAAGAAACTCTAAAATGTTATTTTAAATGGACTAACATATTGAATACGTGTATTTTAACCCCTTAAGACCGGAGGGCGTACTATTACGCCCTATTTTAAGCGGCTCTAAACGCCGCCGGGCGTAATAGTACGCCCTCCGTTTTTTTCTTACTTACCCGGTCGCCGGCGATCCCACGTCCTCCAGCAGCCCCCCCGGACATGTGAGAGTGAGGTCCTTGCGAGGACCTCACAATCACATGGCCGGGTTAGCTGGTTGCTGCATTGCCTGTATTGCCTTGCCTTGCATTGCCTGTAATGACAGTTAGTCCCCCTGCTGGCTGAATTCAAATAAAAATAAAATAAAATAAGTGTAAAATAATAATAATAATAATAATAATAAAATAATAAAATAAAATAAAAAATAATTATATATTTAAATCATATATATGATCTAAGTATATATATACACATATACATACACACACATACACTGTCTAGGTGTATTTTACTATTAATATATATATAATTATATAAATTAATATTAATATCAAATTACACGTAGACTGATACTGATTAAATATATATATATATAATTATTGTTATAGAAAAATCAAAAAAATACCGGCACTCTAGGCTTTCTTCATCCAATTTATTGTATGGTTCCCAGAATGTCAACGTTTCAGCTCCCGATCGGAGCTTTCATCAGGACACATGAAATACTTATTATTGTTATATATATATATATTTATATATATATATTATTGTTATATATATATTTATATATAATATAAAAAATAAATATGTAAATACGTTAAAAAATAAAATAAAAAAATAATTTAAAATAAATAATTAAAAAATATATAAATGTGTGTTATTTCGTTCTAACTGTATTGTGATATTAATATATATATATATTTATATCAAAATACACGTAGAACGAAATAATATATATATCTATATACATAAATATATACGTATATATCACTATATATATACCTATATATAAATAAAAATATTTTTAAAAATGATATATATATTTATATACATATATTAATTCTACACATATATTTATGTAATATTTTTACATAATTAGGTATCTTAATTAATTACAATTAGCGAGACCTGCCTGACAACCCATGCCGAAAGTATAGGAAATTTAATTTGCTAGCACTATATTTAACCCTATAACTTTCCAAGACACCATAAAACCTGTACATGGGGGGTACTGTTTTACTCGGGAGACTTCGCTGAACACAAATATTAGTGTTTCAAAACAGTAAAATATATTACAACGATGATATCGTCAGTAAAAGTGAAGTTTTTTGCATTTTTCATGCAAAAACAGCACTTACACGGACGATATTATTGCTGTGATACTTTTTACTGTTTTGAACCACAAATATTTGTGTTCAGCAAAGACTCCCAAGTACAACAGTACCCCTCATGTATAGGTTTTATAGTGTTTTCAAAAGTTACAGCGTCAAATATAAGGTTTGTGTTTCATTTTTTACACATTAAAATTCGCCAGATTGCTTACGTTGCATTTGTGACCCTATGGTAGCCCAAGAATGAAAATTACCCCTATGATAGCATACCATTTGCAATAGTAGACAACCCAAGGTATTGCAAATGGGGTATGTCCAGTCTTTTTTAGTAGCCACTTAGTCACAAACACTGGCCAAAATTGGCGTTTTTTGCATTTTTCACACACAAACAAATACTAACACTAACTTTGGCCAGTGTTTGTGACCAAATGGCTACTAAAAAAGACTGGACATACCCCATTTGCAATACATTGGGTTGTCTACTATTGCAAATGGTATGCCATTACGGGTGTAAATTTAATTCCTGGGCTACTATACAGTCTCAAAGGCAACGTAACCAATCCGGCGAATTTCAATTTCAAATGTAAGGTGCTATATTTGACCCTGTAACTTCCCAAAACACCATAAAACCTGTACATAGGGGGTACTGTTTTACACGTGAGACTTTGCTGAATACAAATATGTGTATTTTATTGCAGTAAAAGCAGACAGTATTATGACATTGACAGTTACGTAGAACTAAAAAAATAACAACATTTCTTATTTTCTCCAATTTTCTCCCATTTTTTTCATATAAAATTATGTTTCATAGCTAAATATTTGATATTAAATGAAAGCCCTGTTTCCCCTGAATAAAATGATATAAAATAAGGGGGGTGCATTTAATATGAAAGAGGTGAATTACGGTTGGACAGACATATAGCGCAAATGCCAGGTTTTGTTTACGTTTTGTTCTGTTCACAACGTGTACATTTGTCTCAGTCCTTAAGGGGTTAAATATACTTCTGTTGTCATTATACACTAGGCTTAACAGCTGATGCTTAATGATGCTTAACAGCTGATTGTTAATGACAAGTTTGGAAAAAAGCAATTTGTTTAATAAGGTATAGGCAGTCACCTTATAAAGGGGTGTTTGAAACCATTCAGATGTTGCCACTCAGTGGGTTAAGGGAATTTGCATTCTGCAATCCACAAAATGTTCAATCCCATCTGTCAGTTAAATTTAGCCTGTGTAAGAGATACGTCTAATTATCATTTCTACCTGTCATAGATACTAACATTCTCCGAAAGAAACCAATGCATATGCATATCTCTAATGAAAGCATTGTATCAGTTCTAGAACAAGGGCAGTAGGGCAAATGTAAAAAAAAAATAAAAAAAAATCTTGGGATGGCCCAGGAAATGAGCTGACTTGCAGCCAAAGCTTAGCATTATCGTGGGATTTAAATGAAATGCGGCCAGAGAGAAAAAAAGGCCTTGCTTGGTGACATACTGGGCAACCTGAATAGGTTACAAAGTCCTAGCTGTAGAATGTCAAATATATTTTAGATTGTATTACTTTACAAAACAACTAAATTGACTTTACCAAAAGCCTGCCGGATGATCAAATTGTGTTCCCTGGCCCTTGCCTAATTCTCTGGCAATTACACCAGGTTTTTAACTAAATTGGGAATTGTTAGGAATTCAAGGTCCATTTTATGCAAATTTTCAAAATGATAAACAATAGCTAAAGCTGGGCATGATTCTCCAAGTTAGTTATGTTTCATGTTGTCCTAAAATGTTAAAATCTCGGAAGTCACCTTGAGTTCCTCCGCTTAACCTTGAAAGCGTCAGTTCTCTTTTTTTTCCTCTGTCAATATAGTTCAATTCCATAAAAAGCAACATGACGAGGAAGGGGGGGTACTGCAAATTGCGTCTGTAAAGGAGGAGTGCAAGGCAATATGCATAATGCTTGCGGGAGGAATATAATACGAGCAGGAATGGCCTGGAATAGCCTAGAACAGCTTCAAGCATATTATGATATAAATGTACACACACATTATAGAAAATGTTATCTGGTGTCCCCTCAAATAACCTTGGTAGGACCGTAGACAAAAATCAAGGTCGCCACACTAGACCGTAGACAAAAATCAAGGTCGCCACACTAGGTGTGGAATAGTTGATGGTATGCAAATATGTTCTAGATCACGGATTTAAAACTCTAGCCTATAACTCACAGAATTTTTGATGGTCAGAGAATCATGGGAGTTGTAGTTCAGTAATCCCTGGTGGGAGGACAGCATTTTTGATACCTGATCTAGATTAATACTCTTCACACATACATTTTCGATAATGTAAATCTCCGTAGAAGGACCGAAGTGTACTCCTATTCTCAGTTCTCCGGCAATGAAAGTGTTATATGTCAAGATCTTTCAAATCAATCTTTTCCATTAGATCAATCGCAGCAAACAAGCTCCGATTCTGCAGCCTCAACAGAGATACATATAGAAATTTTTTTTTGAATGCTTTTAGTTTAATCACAGAACACATTATTAACCAAAACCACTTGTTCAGCAAAATGCAAAATGAACAAGACTTATCGGACGCGTCATGCTTTTAAATTGGCAGCTGCAAGCTTTTCTGAGCACTAGCAGTGAAATTAGTCATAGGGAAGTCACAGTTACTGCTTGAATAATAAATGTATTTCTCTTTTAGAATGAACTAACCCAACTTAATTGTTACCCTTTAGAAAGAGGATCCATCTCCTGTATTAACATCTACATACATGTAGCAAGCAGTACGTTTATCAAGACGCTGATCAGAAGGATTGTGGGCAGCGGACAGAAACAGGTAAGTATAAACCGTTTGTAAGCACTATGAAAGATTGCTGTTGGGGTAGCACGAGGAGACTCCTGGTACCATAACCACTGTAAGAACAGTCATTTAATACACTCTTGGAAGAAAATGGAGCATTATATGGAAAAGGTCAACACAAGTTAGAGGTCATTTTCAATATTTTATTTAATGGTGTAATTTCGAGAAAAGTCACGATTTCCCTTTAAATATTTAATACACTATGTGCATTTTTAAACACAGTAAAATGATGCATATCATGCTATGGTATAGTAGATTACTAGTTTAGATAGCCAAACAAGTCAATCAGATAAGACTTACAATAATAAATTAATAATTCCACTTGGTCTAATACTTCCCTACGAGAAGTATTCTACTGGGTGATCTCTGCACTTTATCGGATTAAAGGACCACTCTAGTGCCAAGAAAACATACTAGTTTTCCTGGCACTAGAGTGCCCTGAGGGTGCCTCCACCCTCAGGGACCCCCTTCCGCCCGGCTCTGGAAGGGGGAAAAGGGTTAAAACTTACCTTTTTCCAGCGCTGGGCAGGGAGCTCTCCTCCTCCTCTCCGCCTCTGTTCCGCCCCGTCGGCTGAATGCGCACGCGCGGCAAGAGCTGCGCGTGCATTCAGCCGGTCGCATAGGAAAGCATTTACAATGCTTTCCTATGGACACTTGCGTGCTCTCACTGTGATTTTCACAGTGAGAATCACGCAAGCGCCTCTAGCGGCTGTCAATGAGACAGCCACTAGAGGATTAGGGGGAAGGCTTAACCCATTAATAAACATAGAAGTTTTTCTGAAACTGCTATGTTTATAAAAAAATGGGTTAACCCTAGCTGGACCTGGCACCCAGACCACTTCATTAAGCTGAAGTGGTCTGGGTGCCTAGAGTGGTCCTTTAAAGGATTCACAGCAATAGCCGCACATGCTCCAATTTCTTCCAAATTGATTGTCATCAGTGACAGTCTCCAGGGCAGAGTGAGTATCAGTGAGAAGGGTCTTATCGCAGGATGAAAAGGCATGCACAAAAAAGGACCAGCTGACATCTACATGATTAACGCATTTAAATTGAATAGTCCATCTTGGAGATTTTCTTGGAGATAGTTGTGCTATTTTGACTTTAAATGTGAAATTCACTGTGAACTTCACAGTTTAGAGAATAACCCTGTGTGGATTAGGAAGCAGAGCAAAAAAATGGATCTGTATGTAGATACCACAAGCAATAAGAAAAACCATTAGCATGATGGTGGTTAGACAGGGGTCAGATGCAAAGTGATACAAATGTATTTTTTTGCAAAAACTACACAAAGCTAGGTATGCAGACAGTGGCGAACACACGATCCATGGGGCCCTGGTGCGAAAATTGATCCGTGTGCAACCCCCCTCGATCCCCTCCACCCCCCTCCCCCTTGGTGCTTACTCTGCGCGGGCAGGGGCTACACATGGCGGCAGGCACCTGGTCGCAGGGCTGCGACACCTGTGACCACGGTGTGCACGCCAGTGCATGCAAATACACATGCACTTAAAGGACCACTATAGGCACTCAGATCACTTCAGCTCAATGAAGTGGTCTGGGTGACAGGTTTTCTAGTTTTAACCCTGCAGCTGCAAACATAGCAGTTTCAGAGAAACTGCTATGTTTCACTGAGGGTTAATCCAGCCTCTAGTAGCTGTCTCACTGACAGCCACTAGAGGCGCTTCTGCAATTCTGCTGGACGTCCATAGGAAAGCATTGAGTAATGCTTTCCTATGGGCAGTTTGAATGCACGTGCAGCTCTTGCTGCGCATACCGCGGGGGCCCAGCCGCCCTGCGACCCGGTATGAACGCTAGTGTGACCACATTTTGCCAGCCTCTTCTCCTGGGGGGACCCAGGGGCTAGCCACCTAAGGGCCTCCTGAGGCTTGCAGTGGCATCACTTTGAGGGTGGGTGCGCGAGGGAGCATTCTCCCCTGAGCGCTCTCTGCCCAGCTCCCTCACGCGCTGCTTACTGATGCTGGAGCCGGAATTACGTCATATTCCAGCTCCTGCATCAATGCGGTGCGCGCGAGGGAGCTTGGCAGAGAGCGCTCAGGGGAGAATGCTCCCTCGCGCGCCCACCCTCAAAGTGATGCCACTGCAAGCCTCAGGGGGCCCTGAGGTGGCTAGCTCCTGGGCCCCTCCAGGAGAAAAGGCTGGCAAAATGTGGCCACACTATCGTACATACCGGGTCGCAGGGCGGCTGGGCCCAGGGGCGTATTAGCCGCGAGGCAAACAAGGCATTTGCCTTGGGCGGCATTTTCCAGGGGGCGGCAAAAAATGCCGCCCCCAAATGCCCAAGGCAAATGTCTTGTTAGCCTTGCGGCTAACAGACATGCTGGGCTGGTTGCTGGGCGGCCGGCGAGGGAGCTCTTCCCATGAGCTCTCTGCTCAGCTCCCTCGCGCGCCGCCCGCAGAGTGAGACTGGGAGCCGGAATATGACGTCATATTCCGGCTCCGCCTCCCAGCCTCACTCTGCGGGCGGCGCGCGAGGGAGCTGAGCAGAGAGCTCAGGGGAAGAGCTCCCTCGCCGGCCGCCCAGCCTGCCCGCCAGTGCCGCCCTGCAGCCACTGGACCACCAGGGAATGGGAGAACCCCCCCACCCCCAGCATTCCCAAAGGTAAGGAGGCTGGGGGGGGGGAGTAAATAAAAAAAAAAGTGTTAATGTGAGTGTGTGTGTGTGTCTCTGACTGTGTGTGTCTGATAGTGTGTGTGTGTCTGTTAGTGTGTGTGTGTGTGTGTGAGTGTTAGTGTGTGTGTGTGTGTTAGTGTGTGTGTGTTAGTGTGTGTGTGTGTGTCTGTTAGTGTGTGTGTCTGACTGTGTGTCCGACAATGTGTGTCTGTTAGTGTGTGTGTGTCCGACTGTGTGTGTTTGTTAGTGTGTGTGTCTCACTGTGTGTGTCTGTTAGTGTGTGTGTGTCCGACTGTGTGTGTTTGTTAGTGTGTGTCCGACTGTGTGTGTTTGTTAGTGTGTGTCTCACTGTGTGTGTCTGTTAGTGTCTGTGTCCGACTGTGTGTGTTTGTTAGTGTGTGTGTCCGACTGTATGTGTTTGTTAGTGTGTGTCCGACTGTGTGTGTTTGTTAGTGTGTGTCTCACTGTGTGTGTCTGTTAGTGTCTGTGTCCGACTGTGTGTGTTTGTTAGTGTGTGTGTCCGACTGTGTGTGTTTGTTAGTGTGTGTGTGTCCGACTGTGTGTGTTTGTTAGTGTGTGTGTCTCACTGTGTGTGTTTGTTAGTGTGTGTGTCTCACTGTGTGTGTCTGTTAGTGTGTGTGTCCGACTGTGTGTGTCCGACTGTGTGTGTGTCCGACTGTGTGTGTTTGTTAGTGTGTGTGTGTCCGACTGTGTGTGTCTGACTGTGTTTGTCTGTTAGCTAGTGTATGCGTATCTGTCAGTGAATATGTGTGTATTTAGAAGGCGGGGCAGGGGGGAAGGGTTGGGTGGGGGTGGCGCGCGCGCGGGGGTGTCTGAGTTTTGTCCTGCCTAGGGCAGCACAAAACCAAGATACACCACTGGCTGGGCCCCCACGGTAAGTACGCCAGTGCATGCAGACTGATACAGCTAATTCATTTGAACAAAAATGCATTATATTGTTTTGGTGCCTAAAGTGTCCCTTTTACATTAAACAAGTTGTAGTAACAAGTGCACCAAACAAGCCAAACTTTAACAGAATCAGAAAAAAAAAATCTTGTTTTTTTCCGTTGTTTTTATATTACGACATTTACTTTATAAATCTATATTGGAGTTTTTTGGAATTATTTACCTAATGAAACTTGACTGAATATACTTTTAAAACATGCCCTTAAGCGAAACTCTAATTAATATATATATATATATATATACTCGGTTTATATTTCCATTTGAGTCATTTGTTTTGATATATCTTCCTAATTGCTGTCAGATTATTTTCTGTATAAAGTATTCACAGTAGATTTAATTTTTTTTGCAAGGACAAATCTATTCAGGAATTTTTGGCATTGTGTCAGCACTAAGTACTTTGTACTTTTTTGGCTTATTTTTCCTTATCTTCTGTGTAAGATAGTTGGAAGCCTGGGGGAAATTTAACCATGACCTACACCGAGAATGTGTTGTTTTCTTAAATACATTTCCTGAATGTCACCTGTGCTTGATCACACGATTACCTCTCTGATTGAAATCACAACTGCCAACACATTGAAGATATGTCTGAAGAAAAAGTGTGGTGGAATCTCGGTAAAAATAAATTTAGTAGGCCGAGATTACCACGTGGCATGTGTACGTGCATATGCTGACGTATCGATCAGTTGGTTGCACGAGGCAAGATACGATCAGTAGTGTACGGAGCATGTGCAAGAATACAGGATATAGTATTCCCCCCTCCTCCATTGTGCTGGACAAGCCATGCGGTCAAACAGGAAGTTAATTCTTATTTGTGTTGATTGGTTAAGAGAATGTGCGGGTGGAGCTTAATATGGGAGGAGTTATATGCCTATATAAGGAGCCTGCACTATTGTCCGGGGCTCAGAACTTGCTGTATTTTGGTGACGTTAGTCCCTCTGAGTCCCGATCGGTGATCCAATAAAGAATCTCTTCCTTCCTGAAGAAACCTGTGTCCATCTCTCTGTGCTTGGCTTCCGTCAGTTTCTCCGGTATCATTTGGTGCATTGGCCGGGAAGCTCATCGTTCAACGGTAGCTGAGAGGCAGAGGCGTGAGACGGTCTATCTTTGCCCACGTTCTCTACGGCTGCACCCCTGAACTTCTGCGTGGACCTCCCTTCGTCTCGGCGCCACTGGTCTGTTGTCCAGGAGATCATCGGCCTCTACGTGAGAAGTGCTGGGGTGTCCCCGTCGATGAGTGTGAACTCAGGTTCAGGAACGAGGAGGTAAGACAACTGCTGTTTTAGACGGCAGGACCCACTAGGGGTATACCGATTGTGCGGTAGGCCCAAAGGGGTTTTGAATCTGTGTATCTGCCCCCTCTGTCGGAGGGAAGGAGCGAAGGCGCACCGCTCGATCGAACGCTCTTTAGTCAGACCGTTTGATTTTGTTAGTCAGGCGGGGTCCTGGTGTAAATAGCCCTAGCCGGACACCGGTGTCTTGTCTAGACTAGCGTTCTAGGGTGTATATTACGTTCGCTAGGTCGGAGGGACCGGGAGACTAAGCGGCGCCTGTGTAAATTCGGTTCGCTAGCTCTCAACCTATCTGGGCTAAGTGGGAAGGCGTGTAAATTTGGAACCCACTAGACTTTTGATAGTGCGACTAAGAGGCGCCTGTGTAAATTCGGTTCTCTAGCTCGCTATATGTGGTGATTGGGCAGTGTGGCTAACCAAAACGGGTGTATATAGTTTTAGGTAGTCCATCAAGGTACTGGCCAATAGTTTAGTTGGGAATTGTAAATGTGTTAACGATTGTTTAGTAAAGTGTATATCTTGTTAGATAGCGCGAGCTCAGCCGTCTAGCGAGAGTGTTAATAGTGTGTTGCTGTATTATAGTGCACGGTACCATAACCCTGTATATTTACTGACACTGTATATAAGTTCTAATCATTGTCGTCCATTGCATGTTTAACACCATAACCACTAATAATTGTATTGTGACCTTAACTTGTGCTTTGACCTATGCTAACCGTACTGTAACCGCTATTTGTAAAAGACGATGTTACTGGGGTGTGTTATAGACGGGTAATTCGTATATAGAGAATTATAGCGTGGGTGACTGTATAGTTTCGCCAAAGGGCATAATATTGATTATCTAGTGACTGGTGTAACAGCTGTGTGTGTACGGGAATTCCCTGAGTGTTTATTGTGTTATTGTGTACGTTTCACTTGGTAACCGTACCACGTGGTGCTGTTGCCAGAGGAAACGGGTGTGACTGTTGAATAGTACGCGTGTATAGTATTCGTTGTCGACGACGTTCCATTGTTAAGTATGGGTGCGTCGCAGTCAACGATCCCGGATCCCTTAGGTTGTATGGTGAAGAATTTTAAAAAGGGATTCAAAACTTGTGATTTTGGGGTTAAAATGTCTCCTGTACGTTTGGTCACTTTGTGTACTAGGGAGTGGCCTACTTTGGTTGCGGCATGGCCGCCACGTGGCAGTTTGGATCCAACTCTGGTACAGCGCTTACACGTGGCTGTATCAGGTAGGCCTGAACTTTACGGCCAGTTTCCTTATGTTGATTGTTGGAGACAGGCCGTAAATGACTCGCCAAAATGGCTCCGGACATGCCACGAGGAGCAATGTCGCCTCATGGTAGCTAGGACTTGTTCGTCCACTAGGACTGGTGTTAGGCCCATTTTGGACACGCCCCCTGAGTCCGAGATCCCTATGCCGCCCCCTTACTTTCCGTTAAGAGGAAGTGACGTAAATGCAGGAAGACCTGCAGCCCTCCCCTCATTACCCCCATCCACTTCCGCTTCCTCCTCCAGTACAGGATCCACCCCCCCTCGTACTAAATCTCCCCTTCCGGAATCAGAACCAACCCCCATTAAAAACGAATATCCTGATTTGGCGCCACTTCAGACTTCCGGTCAAGCTTCATCTAGCTCGACTCGAAGCGTTCTATTTACAACCTTTTCCCAAAACCAAGCTCCCACATCCCCATACCCTATTTCTCCCCGACTGGAACCTATGACTGACGCCCCTCCACGTAGCCCCATACAGACCCGACAGTTGACCGGTGCCCAACAATTAAAGCACTATCAGATGCCTCTTCGTCTGAATCCCGGGTCAGCCTATATCGATGCCGCAGGTCAAATGGCACACGCTGACCCTGTCTTCGTATATGTCCCATTTACTACAACCGACCTTTTAAACTGGAAGACCCACAATTCCTCGTATACCGAGAAACCACAAGCTATGACTGATCTGTTCACCTCAATAGTACAGACACATAACCCGACATGGGCTGATTGCCAGCAGTTATTAATGACTTTATTTAACAATGAGGAAAGGACAAGAATAAATCAAGCAGCCATTAAAGCACTAGAGGATAAAGCCCGTACTTTAAACCAAGCCAATCCATCAGCATGGGCCGCAACACATTATCCCAACACCGATCCCGATTGGAACGTAAATGGTGCTGATATGACTCAACTCAGAGCCTATAGAGACGCTATAATTGCTGGCATGAAAGCCGGAGGAAAGAAAGCTATTAACATGTCGAAGACAGTTGAGGTGATTCAGAAAAGCGATGAAGCGCCCAGTGTCTTTTATGACCGATTATTGGAGGCATACCGCTTGTATACCCCCTTTAATCCGGAAGACGCAGACAATTCCCGAATGGTGAACTCCGCCTTTGTCAGCCAAGCTTACGGAGATATTAAGCGCAAGCTACAAAAATTAGAAGGGTTTGCAGGTATGTCAATCACCCAACTAATGGAGGTAGCGAATAAGGTTTATATGAATAGGGAAACAGAAAGTAAGAAAGAGGAAGAGCGCAAGATGCGTAAAAAGGCTGATATGCTAGCGGTAGCGATCGCAGGCGTAGATAGACGGGGCCCAGATAGAGGCGATAGTAGATGGAGTAGGGAGCCTTTGAGTAGGAATCAGTGCGCGTATTGCAAGGAAGAAGGGCATTGGAGGAACGAATGTCCGCAAAGAGAGCAGTACGAGAGAGACCTACCCAGGGCAGGCTACGGAAACTTTAGAGGCAGAGCGAGAGGTAGAGGAGGCCCCGGAGGGAGTAATGGTTATAGAGGGAGTAATGGGAACAGAGGAAGTGTTAGGGAAGACAGGTATATTCCAGCAGCGCAAAGGTCCCGCGATAGAGAAGGTAGGGACTTCGTAGGATTGGCTGACACGGTCATGGAGGACTATTGATACCGACCGGGCTCCATCCCCCTTGGTCGAGCGGAGCCTATGGTCGATGTATCAATAGGGGGAAAAAGGAGTGCGTTCATGATCGACACTGGTGCTGAACATTCAGTGGTGACTAATCTAGTTGCTCCTCCATCTGGAAGGACTATTACTGTGATAGGAGCAACTGGAAGAAGTGCTGAAAGACCGGTTCTTAAAAGTCGACTCTGTACATTGGGAGGCCACGTAATAAAACATCAATTCCTTTATATGCCTGAATGTCCAGTCCAATTGCTGGGACGTGATATGCTATCAAAATTACAAGCGCAGATTACGTTCCTACCAAATGGAACAACATCTTTAAAGTTTAATGGACCTTCAGGTATCATGACATTATCTGTACCAAAGGAAGAAGAGTGGCGACTTTATACAGCGTTGACTAGCCAAAACCCTAGGAGTGATGAGACATTATTTAACATACCAGGAGTTTGGGCAGAGAACAACCCACCAGGACTGGCCCGCAATATTCCACCTATAAAAATTGAACTAAAACTTGGGGTTTATCCAGTAAGCCTAAGACAATACCACATCCCGCAGAAAGCTAAGAAGAACATCCAATCCTATCTGGATAAGTTCATACGGTATGGTATCCTAAAATTCTGTACTTCCCCCTGGAACACCCCATTGCTGCCTGTTCAAAAGCCCGGTACAGATGAGTATCGACCTGTGCAGGACTTGAGAGCAGTCAATGATGCGGTTGTTAGTATACATCCAGTTGTACCCAATCCATATAACCTGCTTGCTTTAATTCCGGGCGGGGCTACTTACTTCACAGTCTTAGATCTTAAAGATGCCTTCTTTTGCCTCCGAATTGCCGCAGAAAGTCAATGTATTTTCGCTTTCCAATGGGAGAACGCTGTAACGGGCTCAAAACGCCAAATGACTTGGACAAGACTACCCCAAGGGTTTAAAAATTCACCTACCCTATTTGGTTCAGCCCTAAGTCAAGATCTACTGGATTTCGAGTCCATCCCAGGAGAGTGTGTCTTGTTACAATATGTAGATGACTTGTTGATAGCAGCAGTTACAAAAGAAATCTGTCAGCAAGCAACGCACGATCTACTGCACATTCTCTGGAAGGCAGGATACAAGGTGTCTAGAAAGAAGGCTCAATTGTGTTTGCCAACTGTCAAGTATCTGGGATTCCATATCTCTGAAGGTCAAAGAATTATGGGGCCAGAGAGAAAAGAAGCTGTCTGCCAAATACCAATACCCAAGAATAGAAGACAAGTGCGAGAATTCTTGGGGGCAGCAGGCTTCTGTAGGATATGGATTCCCAGCTATGCGATACTAGCAAAACCTCTGTACGCAGCTATCAAAGGTACAGAGCACGACCCCTTCTTATGGACCCAAGAACAGCAAACGGCATTTGAAGATGTGAAGAAGGCTTTGATGAGTGCCCCAGCATTAGGTCTACCTGATCACACACGACCATTCTACTTATATGTACACGAGCAAAGAAGAATGGCTGTGGGAGTATTGACACAGTACTTGGGATCATGGCAAAGACCTGTTGCCTATATGTCTAAGCAATTGGATGCAGTGGCCAGCGGACTTCCACCTTGTCTAAGAGCCGTAGCTGCAGCCGCCCTGCTAGTAGCTGAAGCCGATAAACTCACTCTGGGTCAAGAACTTTATGTACGAGTCCCACATGCAGTACAGACGTTGTTGGATTACAAAGGAAATCATTGGTTTAGTAACAGCCGTATGACCAAGTATCAAGCAATGTTGTGTGAAAACCCAAGAGTGCATTTAGAGACTGTAAACACCTTAAATCCAGCTACCCTTTTGCCACAACCTACTGAAAGTCAACATGATTGTTTGGAAGTAATGGATGAAGTATTCTCAAGTAGACCAGATCTTCGTGATTTTCCCATCCAGAACCCCGATGTTCAATATTATACCGACGGCAGTAGTTATGTGAAAGAAGGGATCCGCTATGCAGGATATGCAGTAACAACAATAGACAAGGTGATAGAAGCTCGGCCACTGGCGAAAGGAACATCAGCACAAAAGGCAGAATTAATAGCACTAACACGAGCGTTACAATTGGCTGAAGGTTTAAGAGTGAATATCTATACGGACTCTAAGTATGCGTTTTTAACCACTCATGCCCACGGAGCTCTGTATAAAGAAAGAGGACTACTGAATTCAGAAGGCAAAGAAATCAAATACGCAGCTGAAATCCTACAACTATTGGAAGCAGTGTGGGAACCGAAAGAAGTCGGTATCATACATTGTCGAGCGCATCTGAGAGGAGATGGTGATGTAACCAAGGGAAATCGGATGGCAGATAGTGCTGCTGAATCAGGAAGACAGGAGTATGTGGGGCATATAGCTGCTCTTATACCAACTCCACTGTCCCAATGGACTCCAGTTTATACAGCTCAAGAAGAGGAGTGGTTAAAGACTGAACCGGGAAAGTATCTGGAGAACAAGTGGTATCAGCTAGAAGATGGAAGAATAGTCATACCAGCATCACTAGCGGTAGAAATTGTCCAAAATTATCACAACGGGACACATTCTGGGAGAGACAGTACTGAAGAATCTCTCAGAAAACATTTCTACATACCAAGATTGTCCAACTTGACTCAGGCCATTGTACGAAGATGTGTAACGTGTGCTAAAAATAATGCAAGACAAGGACCAGTAAAGCCACCAGGAGTCCAGTTTATGGGGGGACTCCCCATGTCCGATCTACAAATAGACTTTACAGTGATGCCTAAATCGGGTGGACATCGTTACCTGTTGGTAATTGTGTGCACCTATTCAGGCTGGGTAGAAGCATGTCCTACTCGTACAGAGAAAACAGGAGAAGTTGTAAGATTCCTGCTACGAGAAATAATACCCCGATATGGACTACCCTGTTCTATAGGATCGGACAATGGTCCAGCTTTTGTTCATCAGTGCCTACAACAACTGACTCATATGCTTGGTATAAAGTGGAGGCTTCATACTGCATATAGACCCCAGAGTTCTGGTAAGGTAGAGAGAATGAATAGAACTATTAAGAACCAGTTGGCTAAAATGTGTCAGGAAACCCAACTTAAGTGGAACGTTCTCTTACCCATAGCTCTATTGCGAATCCGCAGTACCCCTACCAGAAGGATGGGCCTCTCTCCTTTTGAAATTATGTATGGGTGACCACCTCCCGTACTTGGTAACTTAAGGGGGGATTTGAGTCAGTTGGGAGAAGGAATTACCCGGCAGCAGGTTGTAGAGTTGGGTAAGACTATGGAGGAGGTACAGAAATGGGTACAAGATAGATTACCTGTGAATATTTATCCCCCTGTTCATAGTTATCATCCAGGAGATCAAGTATGGATTAAAGAGTGGAATAATGTACCGTTAGGGCCCAAGTGGAGAGGTCCTTATGTTGTTCTTTTGTCTACCCCTACAGCGATAAAAGTAGCCGAAGTGACTCCGTGGATACATCACTCCAGGGTTAAGCCAGCAGCAGTCGATTCTTGGCAAGTTACAGCAGATCCAGAGAATCCCTGCAAGATCCGGTTAAAACGCACTACTCAGTCGGAGTAACGAGGAACTATTGTGGATTACAAATTTTATTATTTTTGGGATTTGGTGCGTGAGTGAGAAGGCCATAATAAAGCCTGTCCTCTTACCAACACATAGTGTATAAGCCAGGAAAGTCTCGAAGGGACACCTGTGAAGACGAGCAGAACTCCATTCCCTGCAGCCCTCACATCCTGGAAGCTGAGGCGCCATCGCACGGACGAAGACTGAGGATGACGGCGAAAGATGTGCTTTTGATAGTGTTTATTTATATGTGTTCTTATATTCAGGAAGGTAGAGGTACCGACACTCCTAGCTGTGAGGTATGCATTAAGACTACGAGAACAGGTAATCATATTTCCCAAACCCTAATTTGGCATTCACAATACGAGTGTAAAGGAGATGTATCGAGATGTAGATACTTAAATATAGACTATAGTGTGTGCCATTTAGGAGTAGGAGAACCTAAGTGCTTCAGTCCGGAGTATCAACCTCGTACAATTTGGTTGACTCTCAGGAATGGAGATCCTCAGGGGACCCTAATTAATAAGACGGTGTTAGAATCCGTACATTCTTCGGGTGTTCTGCTATTTGATGCGTGTAAAGCGATATCGAGTGGTAGAAAGCCGTGGAATGTATGCGGGGATCTTAGATGGGAGAGGACGTATGGGTCTAATGATAAATATATTTGTCCCAGTAGTAAAAATAAATATGTAAGTCCTAGATGCCCAAATAAAGACTATAACTTTTGCCCATATTGGTCTTGTGTGGGGTGGGCGACTTGGGGACAGACAGTAGATAAAGACATGATAGTGACTAAGTTGCCGACTAGCCCATATTGTAAGTCTATGGAATGTAATCCCATCCATATACTTATAAATAACCCCGATAAGTTCTTAGACAAATATGGCAATTTATTTGGGTTTCAGATATACGGGACGGGTTTAGATCCTGGGACATTATTGTTTATAGGGATAGAGACTGATACGGTATCCTCCCAAACTCATCAAGTATACCATTCCTTTTACGAAGAGATGAGTATAGATAATAAGATCCCCCATAATGCTAAAAACCTGTTCATCGATTTAGCTGAAAGTATTGCCGGTAGTCTTAATGTTACCAACTGCTATGTGTGTGGAGGTACTAACATGGGAGACCAATGGCCTTGGGAAGCAAAGGAGGTAATGTCCGGTTCTGAGGCAGTTGACCAACTAATATCTACACAAGCCGATTATCATATGAGTGTTAGAGGTAAATCTGAGTGGAGATTAAAGACCTCCATCATAGGTTATGTTTGCATAGCAAGGAAAGGAATAATGTATAACACTTCTGTAGGAGAATTAACTTGTCTAGGGCAAAAAGCTTATGATGATGATACAAAGAATACAACTTGGTGGTCGGCTTCAAATGTCTCAGAACCATCTAACCCGTTTGCTAGATATGCCAATTTAAAGGATGTGTGGTTTGATTTATCCATCACATCTACCTGGAGAGCCCCAGCAAATTTGTACTGGATCTGTGGTAAGAAAGCCTATTCGGAGTTGCCACAGGACTGGGAAGGGGCATGTGTGTTGGGTATGCTCAAACCATCCTTCTTCTTGTTACCGATTGAAACAGGTGAGACTTTAGGTGTTAAAGTGTATGATGTGAATCATAGGAAGAAAAGGGGACCCATAGAGATAGGCACCTGGGAAGATAATGAATGGCCTCCCCAGCGTATTATAGATTATTATGGGCCAGCCACGTGGGCTGAGGATGGTACCTTTGGTTACAGAACCCCTATTTATATGCTCAACCGTATTATAAGATTACAGGCGGTGGTTGAGATTATCACAAATGAGACATCACAAGCGCTCAATCTTCTAGCGAAGCATAACACCAGGATGAGGACAGCAGTCTACCAAAATAGATTAGCCTTGGATTACCTTTTGGCAGTAGAGGGAGGTGTATGTGGGAAGTTTAACCTAAGCAATTGCTGTCTTCAAATAGATGACGAAGGGCAAGCAATAGCTGAGCTTACTAGCCATATGGTTAAATTAGCGCATGTGCCTACTCAGGTATGGAAAGGGTATAATCCAAGTAGTTGGTTTGGTAGCTGGTATGAGTGGTTTGGAGGGCTTAAGGCAGTGGTAGGTGGAGTCCTACTAATTTTAATGTTGTGTCTACTCCTGCCGTGTCTTATACCCCTAGTAGTCAGGTCTGTGCAAAGCCTGATAGGAAGTATAGCAGAGAGGAAGGCTGCTGCACAGATAATGGCGATTTATAAGTATAAGGCTTTAGATCAGGGAGAACCAATGCAGGAAGATGAGTGTTAAAAGATTCACATCATAAGATAAGTCTGGTCTGGTTCAAGGTAACTTGCGGTGTAAGCAAACCAAGGTTAAGTGATGCCTCAAGTAATTGTAAAATATCAAGAGGCATCAAAGGGGGGAATGTGGTGGAATCTCGGTAAAAATAAATTTAGTAGGCCGAGATTACCACGTGGCATGTGTACGTGCATATGCTGACGTATCGATCAGTTGGTTGCACGAGGCAAGATACGATCAGTAGTGTACGGAGCATGTGCAAGAATACAGGATATAGTATTCCCCCTCCTCCATTGTGCTGGACAAGCCATGCGGTCAAACAGGAAGTTAATTCTTATTTGTGTTGATTGGTTAAGAGAATGTGCGGGTGGAGCTTAATATGGGAGGAGTTATATGCCTATATAAGGAGCCTGCACTATTGTCCGGGGCTCAGAACTTGCTGTATTTTGGTGACGTTAGTCCCTCTGAGTCCCGATCGGTGATCCAATAAAGAATCTCTTCCTTCCTGAAGAAACCTGTGTCCATCTCTCTGTGCTTGGCTTCCGTCAGTTTCTCCGGTATCAAAAGAAGTCCTTCATGTATTTTTTTTGGTTGTAAGCCCCAAGGACCAATGGGCAAATAATTATTTCACAGTAAACAAGCCTTTTTTTTTGTATCAAGATCCTAAATTAAAATGTAACATCCTGATCATTTAATGTAACAGACCTATACGCAGTTGGCAATTCTAAGTAAGCATGCCCCTGACACCCTCCGGGCCCCCAAATTGCCATGTTGCCTTTTATGGGGTTAATTCAATCAACTCCCCCCTCCCCCTCCCCCCGATTATGTTTGCTAGTGACATCACAAGCAGTGCCCACCACATGTGCAAGCGTCTAAAATAGAGCATACCTGGTGTTTGCTATCTCTGCTACCAGGTTGCTCTCTATGTTACTAGTCCAGGAGCATTCTGCACTCTGCACTCTGCTGTAGAGGAGAGAAGAGAGCAGGATGTGATATCACTTTCCACACCAGACCCTGCCTATCCTTCTCACTCAGAGCCCACAGAGGAGATCACATGTGAGACCTGTCAAAGAGAGAGCAGGATCACTGCCAGGGTCTCACTCAGAAAGTGGTTTGGGGGACACTTACAATGCGATAGGTTTCAGGACCCCCACAACCAATCGCTTGAATGTGTGTTTGGAATTTTGCTTTCTTAGTTGGATAGATCTCTGTCTCAGATGTCTCAGCTGTTCACAAGGACCCCTGACTGCCTAAGGTCCTCTGTCCATGACCAATGTGCCCGAGTGGTCAGTCCGCCCTTAAGACAGAATTGTTCCTTCATATTAACCCCTTAAGGACAGACGACGGATATATTCCGTCATGATTCCCTTTTATTCCAGAAGGTGTGTCATTAAGGGGTTAAACTACCCTTTTTATCAATATCTTACATTTTAAATCAATGTCCTTCTCATATAACCCCTTAAGGACCGCAGACGTACTACGTATGCCTGACAAAAAATGGTCCTTAAGGACCGCGGACATCGGTGTTTCTCCTGGTCTGGGGGGACTGTTTGAAAGCCAAGAGAGTCCCCCCTCTGCAAATTAGGCCCCCGCGGGCCATGTGATTGCTCTTACAGAGCGATCACATGGCCGCAATAGGCATCCATAGTGCTGCCTGCAGGGGGACTGCCTAAACTGATAGGCAGTCTCCCTGCTTCTGTTAAAATAAAAAAAATATATGTTTATAAAAAAAATAATAATACACATATATATTTATAATATATATATATACTTTGCTGCAGAAGGATTTAGATAGACTGGAGGACTGGGCACTCAAATGGCAGATGAAATTTAATGTTGAAAAATGCAAAGTTATGCACTTCGGCGTAAAGAATACACAAGCAACGTATACCCTTAATGGAAGTGAATTAGGGATAACAACACACGAAAAGGACTTGGGAATTGTTATAGACAACAAACTATGCAACAATGTGCAATGTCAATCAGCAGTGGCCAAGGCCAGTAAGGTATTGTCATGCATGAAAAAGGGCATTCATTCTCGGGACGAGAATATCATTTTGCCTCTCTATAAATCACTGGTAAGACCACATATTGAATATGCTGTGCAATTTTGGGCACCTGTTCTAAAGAAGGATATCATGGCACTAGAAAAAGTGCAGAGGCGGGCTACAAAATTAATAAAAGGAATGGAACATATCAGCTATGAAGAAAGGTTAACAAATTTAAACCTATTTAGTTTAGAAAAACGTCGCCTGAGAGGGGATATGATAACATTATACAAATATATTCGGGGCCAATACAAACCATTGTGTGGAAATCTATTCACAAACCGGACTTTACATAGGACACGAGGCCATGCGTTTAGACTGGAAGAAAGAAGATTTCGTCTAAGGCAAAGGAAAGGTTTTTTTACTGTAAGAACAATCAGGATGTGGAATTCTCTGCCTGAAGAAGTGGTTTTATCAGAGTCCATACAGATGTTCAAACAGCTACTAGATGCATACTTGCAAAGACAGAATATTTAAGGATATAATCTTTCAATGTAGGGTAATAACTGCTTGATTCAAGGATAAATCTGACTGCCATTCTGGGGTCAATAAGGAATTTTTTGTCCTAGCTTGTTGCAAAATTGTGCTTCAAACTGGGGTTTTTTTTGTTTGTTTTTTTTCTCTTTTGGATCAACAGCAAAAAACAGGTGTGAGGAAGGCTGAACTTGATGGACGCAAATCTCTTTTCAGCTATCTAACTATGTAATATGTAATATATATACACACATATATTATATATATATATATATATATATATATATATATATATATATATATATATGTATATACACTGCTAAAAAAAATAAAGGGAACACAAAAATAACACATCCTAGATCTGAATGAATTAAATATTCTTCTGAAATACTTTGGTTTTTACATAATTGAATGTGCTGACAACAAAAATCACACAAAAATAAAAAAAAAATGGAAATCAAATCCGTCAACCCATGGAGGTCTGGATTTGGAGTCACACTCAAAAGTAAAGTGGAAAAACACACTACAGGCTGATCCAACTCTGATGTAATGTCCTTAAAACAAGTCAAAATGAGGCTCAGTAGTGCGTGTGTGGCCTCCACGTGCCTGTATGACCTCCCTACAACACCTATGCATGCTCCTGATGAGGTGGCGGATGGTCTCCTGAGGGATCTCCTCCCAGACCTAGGCTAAAGCATCTGACAACTCCTGGACAGTCTGTGGTGCAACGTGACGTTGGTGGTTGGAGCGAGACATAATGTCCCAGATGTGCTCAATTGGATTCAGGTCTGGGGAATGGGTGGGCCAGTCCATAGCATCAATGCATCTGTCTTGCAGGAACTGCCGACACACTCCAGCCACATGAGGTCTAGCATTGTCTTGCATTGTCTTGCATTAGGAGGAATCCAAGACCAACTGCATCAGCATATGGTCTCACAAAGGGTACCCCCAAAGAAATGCCACCCCACACCATTACTGACCCACTGCCAAACCGGTCATGCTGGAGGATGTTGCAGGCAACAGAATATTCTCCACGGCGTCTCCAGACTCTGTCACGTCTGTCACATGTGCTCAGTGTGAACCTGCTTTCATCTGTGAAGAGCACAGGGCGCCAGTGGTGAATTTGCCAATCTTGGTGTTCTCTGGCAAATGCCAAACGTCCTGCACGGTGTTGGGCTGTAAGCACAACCCCCACCTGTGGACGTCAGGCCCTCATACCACCCTCATGGAGTCTGTTTCTGACCATTTGAGCAGACACATGCACAGTTGTGGCCTGCTGGAGGTCATTTTGCAGGGCTCTGGCACTGCTCCTCCTGTTCCTCCTTGCACAAAGGCGGAAGTAGTGGTCCTGCTGCTGGGTTGTTGCCCTCCTACGGCCTCCTCCACGTCTCCTAATGTACTGGCCTGTCTCCTGGTAGCGCCTCCATGCTCTGGACACTACGCTGACAGACAAAGCAAACCTTCTTGCCACAGCTCGCATTGATGTGCCATCCTGGATGAGGTGCACTACCTGAGCCACTTGTGTGGGTTGTAGACTCCGTCTCATGCTGCCACTAGAGTGAAAGCACCTCCAGCATTCAAAAGTGACCAAAACATCAGCCAGGAAGCATAAGAACTGAGAAGTGGGGGGGCGTGGCTAACCGCCGAGCAAGATGGACGTCTGAATCTCTGCTCCGGCACGAGGGCTCCACTGAATTGCGATAATCAATGAGCTGAAACCTATATATTGAATAAAACCTGATGGCTTCATCTAAGGCGAGGAAAGCTGCACTCAAGGCAGAAAAATTGAACTTTTTCGGCCACAAAACCTCCTCTACAGCAGAGACTATGCGGACGGCGGTACATGAGGGCGTGGAGGATACCACCCCCAGCCCGACGCCAACAAGGCCGGAGAATTCTAAGCCTATGGACTATTTAACTCAAAGCACTTTCGAGCAGGCAATGGAAGCAATGGCAGCAAGACTGATTTCCACATGGCAGACAACGGCTGACCAGATAAAGAAGGAGGTGAGGGACCTAACAACTAGAACCTCCGCAGTTGAAAATCAATGCCAGGAACTAGCCTCCACACAATCCGCAGTTTCAAAGCACCTACAGGCGTTAAGCTGCAAAGTGGAAATCATGGAAATGCGCATGGCGGACCACGAGGATAGAGCTCGAAGAAACAATCTACGGCTCCGAGGAGTACCCGAATCAGTCCTCCAAGACGACCTGCAAGCGCACGCACGAGGTCTCATGAAGGCCTATGCCCCGGACAAACCTGCGGACATGCTCCTGATAGACAGGATCCACAGGGTAGCGAAGCCTAAAAACCTACCTGACTCAATCCCACGCGACGTCCTCCTCAGAGCTCACTATTTCCACATTAAGGAGCTGGTCCTCCGCTCATACCGCAGTAGGGATGCCCCGCACGAAGATTTTCCATCGGTGCGCCTCATGGCGGATATCTCATCGGCTACTCTACGCCGGAGGAAGGACTACACCCAGATCACCACTACACTCCGCAACAAAGGCATACGTTACAGGTGGGGCTTCCCCACGAAGCTGCTTCTGTCCAGACAAGGGAAAACGATTGTCATATCATCCCCAGAGGAAGGTCAGCAATTCCTGGAAAAGTGGGGTCTACTGAGGGAGCCCCCTGAGGAAGCTCACTCCACCGACCGCAGTTTACACCGACCAACGAACATGAACTGACATATTTCTCTAGAAGCGCTGAAGGCGCTTACCGCAAGTATCATTGACTAACCACATGTGTTCCTTTGCAAATAGGTTGCTACTTAAATGTATATGCATACTGTTTATATGCCACATATATAGCATGTCCTCCGTACTAATATACATTTACCGCCTCCCTAGCGCCCCTGCGAGCACCTGAACCCCATCCGACTCTCCTAGGTTGGGACTGATGCCGCAGGGGGGCTGACTAGACAGCACACCAGCGATAGATCGAGCTGCCCGCTCTAGATTATTCCCTAGGCCCGAGGTAATTGTCATGCAAATACCAATGTACATGGGGTATGCGGACGCATGTAATGAGGGAAACGCCAAGCCTGGAAACCCAGGACAGACATATATCTGCATTATAAGTACTGCGGAATGCACACTCTTATCACTAAGGCACCCAGCTTACTAATAACGATAACAGGAGCCAGGGGCTCAGTAGAGGGATCCCAAATGGGGGCTGTCCATGTACTGCTTACTCTACCTCATTGACAGGCATGAACCCCGTCCTAAGTTGCAACGCTAAACCCTTGGGCGCGAGAAGATCAATGTCCCCTAAGTTCACTGTACCCTATGATGACCAGAGATGCCGCAGGCCAGCAGGCTTACACTAAGGCTTGGGAGGCTGGGTATAGTCAAGATGCCCAAAGGAATAGGACATACAAGATTTAAATTAATCTATAGTGTTGAAGGACATATTGTTGCTTACTTACCTCTTTGCAAGGTTATTTACTGTTATATTCTAATGTTGTTATGTTATACTATTAGGTTCATTTTACCACTTTAATACATATGGTTTCAGCTCCGCATCAAAACACAAATTGGAGCCCGCTAGCCACGTACTTGGAAGCTCTAGCTCCTCAACCCCACGGCGCGACTAGCGTGCCAGACCATACGGTCTCTGTACATAGTACCCGTGTCACTATAACACCTCAACCCCGCTCACCCCACCACCACTACTCCCCCGACACCACAGTCACATGAAAGAGCCAGTCAACACTGCTGAACTCACAAACATACCCCTCACACGCCACAACAAGCACCACCGAACATGATAATCTACTCACATAACACCAAAGGCCTTAACACGCCACATAAACGACGTATGCTACTAGATGATATAAAAAGAATCAAAGCAGACGTGGTCTGCGTCCAAGAAACGCACTTCGTAACCAATAGGGTCCCTAACTTCGCCAGCAGAGAATACCCTACGCAATACCATGCAACTCACACCTCCAAATCCAGAGGAGTTTCTATACTACTCCACAACTCCCTAACGGTAGAAACCCTACGAGTCAAAAAGGACACCCAAGGAAGATACATTATCTTACACTGTAGAATCAATGACCACCCATACACCCTAACATGCTTATATAGCCCCAACGACCACCAACGCAACTTTCTCCATAAGGTCCTCAACAAACTACCAAACGACACAAACGATCCCAAAATACTGTGTGGGGACTATAATCATATGATGGATACCCGTATGGACTCGACAACCCCAAGCACCTCAGACAAGCACCTTAAATTAGGCCCGAACAATAAGGCATTTGCGAAACTCATCCACGAAAATAGTTTGTATGACGTCTGGAGAACAAAACACCCCTCGGACAGAAACTACACATTCTTCTCGCAAGTGCACAAAACATACTCAAGAATAGATCATATACTAACCTCTGGTAACATGCTTACCCGTATAGAAGACTGCTCTATAGGCAACATAGTGTGGTCTGACCATGCCCCACTGACAATGACACTAAACTCCAATTACCTGCACCGAGGTAAACCACCATGGTGCCTCAACGAATCCCTCCTCCTCGACAAAGACTTCACAGCATCAATGGCGTCTGAATTAGAAAACTTCTTTGAGACCAATGACGACTCGGAGACCTCAATATTCTCCATATGGCAGGCCCATAAAACGGTCATAAGGGGTCATCTCATCAGTCGAGCATCGTATCTAAAACGCAAACGTGAAAAGGAACACTTGGATCTCCTACGAAAACTGAGAGACACCACCTCTGCCCACATGTTGAACCCTACTGAGGCTCAAGCAAAAGACATAGAAGACATCACCAATCAAATCAACACATTGACATTCCAAAAAACGTCCCATATCCTAGCAAAACTGAAATTGAGAACGTACACCCAAGGCAACAGGGCAGGGAAGCTGTTAGCCAACCTACTTAAAAAACAACAGACTAACTCTAAAATACCACATCTGATTACAGCTGCAGGTGACAAAATACATAACCCGCAAGACATTAATGACTGTATGGCAGATTACTACCACTCCCTCTACAACCTCAAAATAGACCCCAACCTGCACCAACCGACCTCTAGGGAAATAGATGACTTTCTCAAAACGGTAGAACTCCCAACACTTTCCACCACCCAAACACCAGATCACTACACAGGAAATCATAGATACTATCACTTCACTCCCACCAGGAAAATCCCCTGGCCCAGACGGAATGACCAATGCTTATTACAAACAATTCGCACCAATCTTAGCACCCTACCTGCAAAAGGTATACCACCACGCCATACAAACAGGGCAACTACCACAAAAGATGCTGATGGCCCATGTCGCCACTCTTCCCAAACCAGGGAAACCCCCGAACAGGAGCCAAAACCTTCGCCCTATTTCCCTACTAAACACGGACATTAAAATTATAGCAAAAATCTTCTCCAACAGGCTAGCACAAATCATACCCTCCCTAATTCAGGAGGACCAGGTGGGGTTTGTCGGGGGCAGACAGGGAACAGACGGTACTAGGAAAACCCTAGACTTGCTTTATGTGATACAAGAGAGCAGAAACCCCAGTGTCCTGCTGTCCCTAGACGCTGAAAAAGCCTTCGATAGGCTCCACTGGCCCTTCCTGAAAGCGGTACTTCAAAAATTCGAATTCCCACCACAGTTCCTAGCTATCATTCAAGCACTATACTCCTCACCAACAGCCAGGGTGGTCAATGGTGGATTTGCCTCAAAACCGTTTAACATTTCCAACGGATCTAGACAGGGTTGTCCACTCTCCCCAATACTATATATATTGGCACTTGAACCCCTCACACAACTAATAAGAAACAACCCGAATATACATGGGATAAAATCCAAAGGCCAGGAATACAAACTGTCACTTTTTGCGGATGATATCTTGCTTACATTGGAGCAGCCGCACATATCTCTGCCCAACTTCCACAACATTCTATCCCGCTTCAGTGCATGTTCATACTACAAGCTAAATGTCTCCAAAACCCTAGCCCTAGGCATTCATATACCGAAACCAGCCCTGACAGCTCTCCAGGAGAACTTTAAATACGACTGGAGACATGACCATATTAAATTCCTTGGAATTTACTTTACCCCTTCGACCAATACCCTATTCAAAGCGAACTATACCAAACTACACACAGAAATTAAAGTTCTGTTACACAGTTGGAAGGGGAAATATATATCGTGGACCGGCAGGATAGCCTCAGTGAAAATGGTGATCATGCCAAAAATCCAATACTTATTCCGCTCACTCCCACTCAAACTTACCAAAACCTACTTAATGGACCTGCAACGTAGTATAAACGGGTTTATATGGGACTACAAAAAGCCAAGAGTGGCTATGACCACGATGTACAAGCCCCATGATCAGGGCGGAATGGGTCTACCGGACATAGAGAAATACTACAGAGCAGCCAACATAACTCCTATTATTGCAGCATCACACCGACAGACCCCCTTGACTTGGGAAGAACTGGAGAAGAATCACGCCAAAGGGATCTCCCTTCCAGCGCTAGCATGGCTGCCGAACAGCCTCAGACCTAAAACATCAGAATTATTGCCTCCCACCAAACTAACCCTCTCAGTATGGGATGACTATTGCCGAAAGAAAGGAATAACAATGCCCTTTTCACCAGCGACCCAGATTGAAACAATTCGACAACTTATTCCAGACTTTAATCACAAACTCTGGCAGAGACATGGCATATACACACTATCACAAATACTACAAGGAAACCACCTCAAGTCCCTTTCGGATCTATGCGAAGAATACAAGTTAACCAACACAGTGACCTTCTCCTATATCCAGCTGCAATCATGGATTAATCTCAACAGACCACAACAAACTACAACACCGCCGTACCCACACTGGTCCAGATTAATACAAATATGCACCAAAGCTAAGCCGGCAACGAAACTCATCTCACAGATCTATGCTTCCGCAAACTTAGAAGCTCCAGTAACACTGACCTCCTTCCAAACGGCATGGGAACGGGACATTGGTCATAAACTCACACAAGATCAATGGCGAACCATATTTCAAGCCAACAAAAAACTCACCCTCTGCACAACACACATGGAACTCTCCTGCAAAATACTATATAGATGGTACCTAGTCCCAACAACACTCAAACACAGCTACCCGAAGGCAACAGATGTATGCTGGCGATGTCAAAAAGACCGAGGTACCCTACTGCATATATGGTGGCAATGCCCGTCATTGCTACAATATTGGACACAAGTCCTAGAATTAACATCGAGATGTACCAAACTGCGCATCTCCCTCACGCCAGAAACATTCCTACTATTACTATTACCTCCAACACAGCACATACACACTAAATATCTATTATACCACATCTGTATAGCGGCCCTTGCCACTATTAGTAGAAATTGGAAACAATCTAAAGCCCCAACGATCACTCAATGCATCACAGCTGTAGAAACATCCAAGGCATATGAAATAATGGCACGGAAATCCAGCAGGACGAATCCCTATTGGACCGAAGCATGGAATCTTTGGGACCGAAACAAGCCACCAGACCCACATTGAAACATTGACAACGGAACCCTCTCAAAATGAAAGGCCTCCGCGATAGGAGGCAACCTAGCAATATACATGCTGGCTCACACACACACACCACACACACGCATCACACACACATAGCACCTACACTGCGACTTCCACGTGCTTCACACAATTCAACTCCCCCATAAACCGACCCTATAAATCCCTACATGTCCACCACCGATAATGGGGACTGCCCTACACCCACAATCCATACTAGCTCGAATCACACAAGAAAGACACAACACACGGAAACACGGGATGGCTCACTTTAATGAGAATTTGATTACAACCAATGGCAGCCCCCGAACGAGCTACTAGACAGCATTCGTATACACCTGGGCAGGAAGTTCACATTATTGGAAAATGTTGAGTACGGTTATGTGCAAACCCCCCTTGTCTCCCTCTTGCCTTCTGTACCCTCCTACCCTTAAGTATAACATTACTGAAATATTGCGTATGAATATATACTTAACCCTTGTCCCCGTCTTGCCTTCTGTATCCCTTACCCTTGACTGCAAAATAAAAATTGTCAAATTCAAAAAAAAAAAAAAAGAACTGAGAAGTGGTCTGAGGTCACCACCTGCAGAACCACTCCTTTATTGGGGGTGTCTTGCTAATTGCCTATAATTTCCACCTGTTGTCTATCCCATTTGCACAACAGCATGTGAAATTGTTTGTCACTCAGTGTTGCTTCCTAAGTGGACAGTTTGATTTCACAGAAGTGTGATCGACTTGGAGTTACATTGTGTTGTTTAAGTGTTCCCTTTATTTTTTTGAGCAGTGTATATATCTTATATATATATAATGTCACACTAAGTATAATTTTATATTAACATATACATATATTAATATAAAAATACACTTATAATTAGATTACACACGTGTATATATATATATATATATATATATACAATATATGTAATGACTACATATATTGTATATATATATATATATATATATATATATATATTATTATAAAATATAAATAATGTTTTTATTTATTTATCTAAACATACTAAATAAATACGAAAATTTTAAATAAGGCTGAAATGAGGTGGATTTTTGAACTAGACACCCTTTCCCCTGCAGGCATGAACATAGATGTTGACATTTTTAATTATATTTAAATTATGGTTTATAGCAATTAAGGAAGTGTTTCTCTTTTTCTCTCTCTTTTTATGTTTATCACCACTTTGTATTATGTTTTATCACATTCTAGATCACGTTTGTTACATTTAACTTTTTTGGAATATGCCTTTAATATGATCTCAGATTTTACTAATGGGGTTGATGCAATACTCTTTATACATATTTATTTATTTATTTATTTAGATATGTATTAAGTCATAATATTGCTATGAAATGTGATGTATATGATGTTTCTAACTTTTAAATGTAAGTATTGACACTGCTCTTTTCTTTTTTTCTATGCCCTTACGACAATATCCAAAATGGCTGCCGGATCACTTCCGGTTTTTCGGCCATGTATTCCAGAATAAAGAACTTGTGGGACTCATGGTGAAAGCTTTGGAGAGCCACTATACCCTGGGGGGACTTCTGGGATGTATATATATGATTGTATAGCCATAATGATTTGTATGAACTTTGTGAACGAAACCGGAAGTACACGTCACGCCGGACCGGAAGTGACGTAACACAAGCAAAGTGGGCGGATCCAAACAAGATTTTTGGCGCAAATTTTGGAAATAAAAGAGCAGACCCCTAACAACTATCAACATTCACGTGAAGAAGGCTGTTTGCCGAAACGCGTTGTGTCTTTTAAAGAAGTTTTTCCTGTGTACAGCTTGCTGTGTTCCTATATGTAAGGATTTTTATTTATGTTTATAATAAATGCTTGAATTGTACCTCTAACCCATGTTTATCATTCCATTGTATATGTGAACACTGGGGGAGAACACAGGAGCTGAGGAACATTTCTTTCATCCTACCTATACCTGTTTACCTGAGTCAGTTTTATTTACAGGCTTTTTAACATGTGAGTAGG
Source organism: Pelobates fuscus (assembly GCF_036172605.1). Classification (NCBI taxonomy): domain Eukaryota; kingdom Metazoa; phylum Chordata; class Amphibia; order Anura; family Pelobatidae; genus Pelobates; species Pelobates fuscus. The sequence continues at coordinate 30,484,168 of NC_086318.1, read as the reverse complement.
ATGTTACAAACACATTAATACAGTGTGGATATTGTAATGGACCGGTTCTCTTACAAGAGGATAAAACCCAGTTTAGGCGACAATCCCCTTTTTGAGAAACAGGCACAGCTACTGCAGAACACCAAACTCCTGAACTGGATACAAGATAACACTCCGAACTGGAACAGCTGAACAAGAAAAGCATACAATCCGCTTACACTCCTGGCAGTCAGCTTACAATCCAATTCCCCCAAGAACGAGACGACACTTCATTTTGAGGGTTAAACAGGAACTCTGGACTGGCACATCCAGCCTGGCTTTTATTACAAGAGTACACATACAGGCCACACCCAGGGGGAGGCATAAAATAACCAATGACATAGATGTTACCTCCCACACATCCCCTCCCCTTAGTGTGACACATAATCCCATTATTCATACAGTTTAAAATATACTTTTTACACAATATTTATAACTTCAAAACCATACATCACATTCACACAAAATTACATATCCACAATCAATCCATTCGGGGGAACAACATACTCAAAAATCATACGAATTGGACCAGGGGTTCAAAAGTTAGTAAAGTATCTTTTAAAACCCCTAGCTTTCCAGCTCAGATGGGTTTTTACAGAGCCTTCTCTGTGCTGGAGAAGTAATTCAATTATCTCCAGCACAGAGACAGACTCCATTGAGCACATGGGAGCACAAAGACAGTAAAACACTTTAAAATACATAAATTCACCTTTTACACATAACACGCAGACATTTCAGCTATCCCCAGATAGCTGGGATCTGCGCGCACAAAACTACCGAATAGCGCGCAGATCCTATTCACACAGTACAATTGCCATGGAGCTAAAGTCTTTCCCATAGTCTTTCATTATATGAATAGGCTCCATGGTATAGCTAACTGGGGTATCACATTCCCATAAAGTCTGGTCCATAGTCCAAAGGCAGCAGGCGGGCAACCAGGCTTCTCCAGTTCACAGTGGCGAAGTTGATTTCGCCACAGATATCATACAGACTATATTGCCCTATGTGAGGCTTTATGTTTTATAGGGATCTCTGTGGATAAAGTCCATTTTAAGTGTATGTATTTTCTCTGTTTATTGCACTTACAGTACACTGTGCACCTGTAGTGTGTATTAGTAGAGCGCTGAACCTTCTTTTGTTTTATCCTTGTCTGTATTTGGTGGGATTTAGTGGTTGATTCCACGGTTCATAGCAGCAATATTTCACTATCACTAGCGCCATTTTTTTTATCACTTTTCTGTCTTCTGTAAATAAATACGTACATTGTTTAAACCTCACGGAAATCCAATTTAAGCTTTCAAATCTAACACCAAAACGACTAAAGAAAATGATCCCAGACACCTTAGATAGATACTGGAAATGCCACATTATTGAAGGCAATTTAATCCATAACTGGTGGCAGTGTAAACCAATAAATAACTTCTGGAAAAAAGTAATGGAAGCTATATATAAACTAACAGATATAAAATTAGTTTTTAAACCAGAAGTGGTTCTGCTAAACTTGTACTGGCCAAAAATGACCAAGAAAACACTAATGATAACTTTACATATAATTACAGCAGCCAAACTACTTTTAGCAAGAAATTGGAAAACAGAGACAATTCCATGCATTCAGGAGTTCCTTTTGGCAAGGAAAATGGAAAGGGGCATCGTGGCGAATTTAGGAAATAGAAGATTGGAACATCTGGATAGGCAAATGGAAAGGTTAAACTAATAATATCACCATCACTCTCCTCCCATAAAAAACAGTTTGCAACAGTTAACTGGGTAGTTAAGGGCCAAACACAGTAAAAAGAGCGCCAGGAAAAAAAAAGGAGAAATAAGGAAAGGGAAAGGGAAAGGAAAGGAAAGGAAAGAAAGAAAAAAAAGAAAAGGAAAAAGGGAGAAGAGATAGAGAAAAGAAAACAGATCCCATACCCACAAACGGGCAGACTGCTGTTACGATAAGAATACCCTGTAGGTGTACTTTCTGATATTAGTGTACCCTCAGGGTTATTCTGTATTTTTTCTTTCCTTTTCAGTTGTTTAGTAGGGGGTACCCCCCTTTTTGCTTCAGCAGTCTGACATACTCTCTCTATCTTTCTCTTTCTAATTAAAATAAACAAAAGAAAAGAAAAACAGAGAGAAGTATAAAATAAGGATATGACACCAGATCCAAGTGATTCTCACTCTGTCCAAGAGAAAGAAGCAAAGGGAAAAGGGATAGGACAAGGAAAATGTTAAAGGGAAGGAAAGAGAACGATATAGAGAGAAAATTAAATTATTATTTATAAAGCACCAACACATTCCATAGTGCTATTCAATAGGTAAGCTAACAGACAAGTATTTGTAACTAGACAGGTTGGACTCACAGGAACAGAGGTTGTTGAGGGCCCTGCTCAACTGAGCTTACATTCTAGAGGGAATGGGGTAAAGTGGCACAAGAGGTAAGGGAAGGATTTATTTCATGTACAGGAAAAAAGTAGGTTGCTAGATTAGTTTACACTGAAGGGTTAGTTTATTGGTTGACAAAGTTGCAGGAGAGGAAGCAGTGTAGGTTACCAAGGTGCGTGGGGGGTAGCTATTAACAGTTGCATTGATATTGTTTGCAAAAGAAGTGCATTTTTAGAGCAAACATTACATCTAGATTGATTTAAATAAACTACTGTGCAAAACCACACCACCTGTTAAAGAGGCTTTTAGGATTCCAATTTAAAAAATACGCAATCTGAATTAAAGCAAATTTCTAAAACTTTTTTTAAAAAAATGTTCTCGATATATTCGATTTCAGACTGAATTCCTGAAAATGTATTCTAACCAATCAGTGGAATATTAAATCCAGTTTCAGAACCATGATTGCACAGTGTATTACTGAACAGTCACAGATTTTCTGTATCTAGAGTAATCTGAAAAAAAAGACAAAAATTTGTCAAATGTACCTGTTAATGCACAATGTAAATGTTAATAAAATTACATAAATCACAGTCTCTGAGTCTCCTAGGCCACAAACAATCCAAGGTTTTAATCCATAACAGTTCTCTCTTTGCTAATAATAATCTCAATCTGCTCCCTCCCCTTCTACATTTCTTCACCATGTTCTAAGCTATAACCTGCATGAAAATGTAATTGTGAGATATTATCCTCCTTCTCTATGAAATGCACAGTATAGGAAGGTGCACTTTTTAGGTTCTTATCGGGTTTATGTCTATTGAATCTCTCTATGCACCATAGCTTTTGATAAGGAGAAAAGTGGTTTTGGTTATGCACCGAAACCACTTCATTAAGATAAGGTGATTTTGGTGCTTAATGTGTTCCTTCTGTGTTATAAGATATATTTTTAAAAAAGTAATAAATATTATTCTTATATATAAAGCGACAACAAGATCTGTAGCGCTAGACAATGGGTGGAATGACATAATATGTGTGGGTACACTAAACACGTGCGCATAAGATAATGGTGGAAGCAATCATATAGCAAACCAAAATCGTTCAGTTTTTTGTGGTTGAAAACAGTCTTGGTCCTTAACGGGTGAAGCAGAGTACTGAGAAATTATTATTATTATTATTATTATTATTATTATTATTATTATTATTATTATTTATAGAGCGCCGTCAAATTCCGCAGCCCTTTACAATGGGTGGACGAACAGACATGTAGTTGTAACCAGACAAGTTGGACACACAGGAACAGAGGGGTTGAGGGCCCTGCTCAATGAGCTTACATGCTAGAGGGACTGGGTTAAAATGACACAAAAGGTAAGGATAGTATTAGACTAGTGACAGTTGCATAAGAGGAATCAGTTGGGAGCTATTAAGAGTTTAATTGATATGCTTTTATGAAGAAATAAATAATATAACAGATATAGAGTTTAATTGATACGCTTTTATGAAGAAATACATAATATAACAGATATATTAAAATACATAAGCAGTCAATCGTAATATAGCATGATATAAGAATAGAATTGTAGGGAACCAATAGAAGTGAACTTGGCAAAGAAAAGTAATTGCTCTAAGTATACTTTACACTGGTAAATGCTACTAAATCCGTATGAATTATATACTGCGGAGTAGCACTTACCATTCAAGGCAGTGTGAAGTCAAAACCACTTAGGTAGATGGACCTCTGGTAACGTTATAATAAGATCCTTCTGTTCTTAAGACAGCAGATAAATGGCGGCCGACTGTGAATTTATTAAACAGAGAGTGTAGGTGGGAAAAAGCTAGATTATGTATTTAACAATAATTATCTTCCTAATATATTGAATTAGAAAACATGTGAGGGTTTTGTGTGCTTTTAGTGCATTAATGATGTTTACTTTAAGGTATTTCAGTAGGAGGATTGAGATGCAGTTAGCTTGAGTTTGTAAGTAGTTTACGAATAATTTAAAATATCTAACATGTTGCCTTTTGGTGTGAAATAAAAACAAGCAAGACTATTGAAAAACCAGGCAAGATGGCTATTTCCTTCTAAGAAACACTCAGCAAGGAACAGACTTAGATAAGATGCACTAATCATGTCTCCAGAAATGTCACTTGGTGTTATATAATCATTGGGGGGACTGTTAGTTCTGAAACAGTCGGCTGCAAGTACAGCCCCTATTGTGGTGTTGGTTATTCCCACAAGTCTTTTCCAGAGTGTCACAAACGCACTCTACTTCAAGAGTGTGATTGACGTAGGTGTGGTGGTGAAAGGGTTAAAGTTCACTATTTGTCTGCACTAGACCGGAAATCATGACAAAATCCCCCTTAACATCCACCCACACTTAAACATAATAATATAACTATTACTATTTTAACGCTGCCACCACCAAGACAATTGGTCCCCCAGGTAAATCAATAATAAAAACTCACCAAATACAACTTAGCACAATATCTTAGCAATTACAAAATACTATTTAGTCTCTTCAGGTAACGTGATTCTTAACCAGACAAAGGCAGAACTTAATAAAGGAATATTTATTAGGAGCAAAAATAGTCACAGTGCCTACAAAAAAATAGATAAAAAAAAACAAATGATTTACACCAACAACAGATAAAAACAAAAGGGATCAAATAACAGAAGTCCTAAATCACTTACTCAGGTTTTCAAAGTAATACTTCTGCCCAGGGGGTCTCTAGCAATGAGAATGGGGACTTACTTCAAAATTAGATCTTGGCCCAAAGCAAGTACAATGCACACTTCAGTCTCATTAGAGATATACTCTCTGGATTACCATACCTCACCCAGAGGTGGAGTTAAGGCATATCTATAGAGACCCTAAGTGACTACCCCCTAGTGTCCAGTTCCTTATCAATCCAAATTGAAACATTTGGCTCTATCTTCTCTTATGTACCTGCCATATAAATAATAATCACATCTACGAATTAGTTATTATTTCCCATTCTATAGATATGTTGCGCGCCGTACTTGCCCAATATGGTGGACATCACAATTCCTTCCCCTATGGTCAAGTTACGCAACCCATGTTTGGGCTTGATTAGAAGATTGTGCTGGTCACATTTCAAATATAACAAAAATGAGGCTTAATTATTATTCTGTGGGTAAATATTAGTGTTTCTTTCGGATATAATACTGGAACCAAGGCTTGTTTTTTCTCTTTTCTTGAAAGCTAATGATCATTAACATATCAAAAGTAGAGATGTCGCGAACATAAAATTTTCCGTTCGCGAATGGCGAATGGCGAATTTCCGCAAATGTTCGCGAACGGGCGAACCGCCATAGACTTATAGGCAGGCGAATTTTAAAACCCACAGGGACTCTTTCTGGCCACAATAGTTATGGAAAAGTTGTTTCAAGGGGACTAACACCTGGACTGTGGCATGCCGGAGGGGGATCCATGGCAAAACTCTCATAGAAAATTACATAGTTGATGCAGAGTCTGGTTTTAATTCATAAAGGGCATAAATCACCTAACATTCCTAAATCGTTTCGAATAACGTGCTTTAAAACATCAGGTATGATGTTGTATCGATCAGGTAGTGAAAGGGTTACGTCAGCTTCACAGTGACAGACCAAACTCCCCGTTGAGCGCACCGCAAACAACCGCAAACAGTCCATTTGCACAACCGCAAACTCCTCATTTGCACAAGGTTAGATACCAAGCTAGCCATGTCCCGTTCCTTGTCCTCACTGATGTCATTGGAGGTCTCTTCCTCCACCCAGCCACGTACAACACCAAGGGTCCCCGAAAGGTGACAACAAGCCCCGTGAGACGCCTGCTGTGTTTGGTCTTCCACCTCCTCAAAGCCACCTTCCTCCTCTGACTCCTCTTCTTCAGACTCCTCTCTCTGCATTGCCTCTCTCTGCGTTATTATAGGGTGTGTTAAGTAGTACTATTCCTATCAGTTTAATCCCTGTTACGTCCCTATCAGGGGACGTGTATATGGCATTGATTTTAGGAACCGGGAGATGGAAAAAGATGCTTGGTCGGTCCTCCTACTTCAAATTTGGGGCACTGCGTGTGCAATCTAGTGTGCCACCAGATAGGAGTGGTGTGTTAAGTAGTACTATTCTTATCAGTTTAATCCCTGTTACGTCTCCTATCAGGAGACGTGTATTTGGCATCAATTTTAGGAACCGGGAGATGGAAAAAGATGCTTGGTTGGTCCTCCTACTTCAAATTTGGGACACTGCGCGTGTAATCTAATGTGCCACCAGATAGGAGTGGTGTGTTAAGTAGTACTATTCTGATCAGTGTATATGGCATAGATTTTAGGAACCGGGAGAGGGAAAAAGATGCTTGGTCGGTCCTCCTATTTCAAATTTGGGGCACTGCGCGTGCAATCTAATGTGCCACCAGATAGGAGTGGTGTGTTAAGTAGTACTATTCTTATCAGTTTAATCCCTGTTACGTCCCCTATCAGGGGACGTGTATTTGGCATCGATTTTAGGAACCGGGATATGGAAAAAGATGCTTGGTTGGTCCTCCTACTTCAAATTTGGGACACTGCGCATGTAATCTAATGTGCCACCAGATAGGAGTGGTGTGTTAAGTAGTACTATTCTTATCAGTTTAATCCCTGTTACGTCCCCTATCAGGAGACGTGTATTTGGCATCAATTTTAGGAACCGGGAGATGGAAAAAGATGCTTGGTTGGTCCTCCTACTTCAAATTTGGGACACTGCACGTGTAATCTAATGTGCCACCAGATAGGAGTGATGTGTTAAGTAGTACTATTCTGATCAGTGTATATGGCATAGATTTTAGGAACCGGGAGAGGGAAAAAGATGCTTGGTCGGTCCTCCTATTTCAAATTTGGGGCACTGCGCGTGCAATCTAATGTGCCACCAGATAGGAGTGGTGTGTTAAGTAGTACTATTCTTATCAGTTTAATCCCTGTTACGTCCCCTATCAGGGGACGTGTATTTGGCATCGATTTTAGGAACCGGGATATGGAAAAAGATGCTTGGTTGGTCCTCCTACTTCAAATTTGGGGCACTGCGCATTTAATCTAATGTGCCACCAGATAGGAGTGGTGTGTTAAGTAGTACTATTCTTATCAGTTTAATCCCTGTTACGTCCCCTATCAGGGGACGTGTATATGGCATCGATTTTAGGAACCGGGAGATGGAAAAAGATGCTTGGTCGGTCCTCCTACTTCAAATTTGGGGCACTGCGCGAGCAATCTAATGTGCCACCAGATAGGAGTGGTGTGTTAAGTAGTACTATTCTTATCAGTTTAATCCCTGTTACATCCCCCTTATCAGGCCTTTTTTAGTCGAATGTATCGCCCACTGTCAGTCCCTTCGGGATCCATCCCTCATTCATCTTAATAAAGGTGAGGTAATCTAGACTTTTTTGACCTAGGCGACTTCTCTTCTCAGTGAAAATACCTCCTGCTGCACTGAAGGTTCTTTCTGACAGGACACTTGAAGCGGGGCAGGCCAGAAGTTCTATCGCAAATTGGGATAGCTCAGGCCACAGGTCAAGCCTGCACACCCAGTAGTCAAGGGGTTCATCGCTCCTCAGAGTGTCGATATCTGCAGTTAAGGCAAGGTAGTCTGCTACCTGTCGGTCGAGTCGTTCTCTGAGGGTGGACCCCGAAGGGCTGTGGGGATGCGTAGGACTTAAAAAGCTCCGCATGTCCTCCATCAACAACATGTCTGTAAAGCGTCCTGTCCTTGCCAGCGTGGTCGTGGGAGGATTACTTTCACCTCTTCCCCTGTTAGATTCCCGTTGGGCTGTGACATCACCCTTATACGCTGTGTAAAGCATACTTTTAAATTTATTTTGGAACTGCTGCATCCTTTCCGACTTGCGGTAATTCGGTAACATTTCAGGCACTTTCTGCTTATACAGGGGGTCTAGTAGCGTGGACACCCAGTACAGGTCGTTCTCCTTCAGCTTTTTTATATGAGGGTCCCTCAACAGGCACGACAGCATGAAAGATCCCATTTGCACAAGGTTGGATGCCGAGCTACTCATGTCCCGTTCCTCGTCCTCAGTGATCTCACTGAAGGTATGTTCTTCCCCCCAGCCACGTACAACACCACGGGTACCAGATAGGTGACAACGAGCACCCTGGGATGCCTGTTGTGGTTGGTCTTCCTCCTCCTCCTCAAAGCCACATGCCTTCTCTGACTCCTCTTCCTCACAATCCTCTTCCAGCGTTGCCGCAGGTCCAGCAAGCGATGCTGATAAGTCTGTTTCTGATGGTGATGGTGACCACAACTCTTCCTCTTCCTCTTCACGCTCATCTACGGCCTGATCCAGCACTCTTCGCAGGGCACGCTCCAGGAAGAAAACAAATGGTATGATGTCGCTGATGGTGCCTTCGGTGCGACTGACTAGGTGTGTCACCTCCTCAAAAGGACGCATGAGCCTACAGGCATTGCACATGAGCGTCCAGTAACGTGGCAAAAAAAATCCCAGCTCCGCAGAGGCTGTCCTAGCACCCCGGTCATACAAATAGTCGTTAACGACTTTTTCTTGTTGGAGCAGGCGGTCGAACATTAGGAGTTTTGAATTCCAACGTGTCGGGCTGTCGCAAATCAAGCGCCTCACAGGCATGTTGTTTCGCTGCTGGATATCTGAAAAGTGCGCCATGGCTGTGTAGGAACGCCTGAAATGGCCACACACCTTCCTGGCCTGCTTCAGGATGTCCTGTAAGCCTGGGTACTTATGCACAAAGCTTTGTATGATCAGATTACACACATGTGCCAAGCTAAGCTGGAGGAGGATGGTGCGTCAAGGTTCCGAGCGGAAGCTGTAGAAGATTGGTGTCCTGTGTTAGCCAGTCAACTATGTCCACAGAACTTTTCGAGTTCAGGGTACATGGCCTCTGAACACTGGGCATTATTCTAGGGCAAAAGGGAATCACAGCACCACAACCACGACGGCCCCTGCGGGGTGGCCTGCCTCTGCCTGTCATTTTTTTTTCGATTTGTGGTACTATGCGTGCAAGCTACTGTGACAACAGATATATGAGTGGCACTGTGCACTGGCAGAAGTTGGCAGAGTAGACGCTGTAGGCCTGACACACACGCTTGCAGACAACTAACTGCTATTCAATCTATTACAGTCAAAATTTTATTTTTATTTTTTTAAATGTACACTACTGTTACACCAGATATGAGTTGCACTGGTGTGACACTGTGCCCTGGAAGGCCCTGAAACGCACACGTGTGAAGGAAACTGACTGCTATTATTTCACAGACAAAAAAGTGTTGTTTTTTTTAAATGTACACTACTGTTACACCAGATATGAGTTGCACTGGTGTGACACTGTGCCCTGGCAGGCCCTGAAACGCACACGTGTGAAGGAAACTGACTGCTATTATTTCACAGTCAAAAAAGTGTTGTTTTTTTTAAATGTACACTACTGTTACACCAGATATGAGTTGCACTGGTGTGAAACTGTGCCCTGGCAGGCCCTGAAACGCACACGTGTGAAGGAAACTGACTACTATCATTTCACAGTCAAAAAAGTGTTTGTTTTTTTAAATGTACACTACTGTTACACCAGATATGAGTTGCACTGGTGTGACACTGTGCCCTGGCAGGCCCTGAAACGCACACGTGTGAAGGAAACTGACTGCTATCATTTCACAGTCAAAAAAGTGTTTGTTTTTTTAAATGTACACTACTGTTACACCAGATATGAGTTGCACTGGTGTGACACTGTGCCCTGGCAGGCCCTGAAATGCAGACATGTGAAGGAAACTGACTGCTCTTATTTCACAGTCAAATTTCTCGTTTTTTTTTTTTTTTTTAATGTACACTACTATTACACCAGATATAAGTTGCACTGGTGTGACACTGTGCCCTGGCAGGCCCTGAAACGTACATGTGTGAAGGAAACTGACTGCTATTATTTCACAGTCAAATTTCTAGTTTTTTGGTGTGCTGTCCTTACAGCAGAGATCAGATGAGTCCTTCAGGACTGTAGTGGACACTCAATACACTAGCCTAGCTATCGATTTCCCTATTAAATCCCTATATTTCCCTATTCCCAGCAGCAGCTATACTGTCCCTCCTCTCACTAAGAATGCAGCTTCCGAATGAATCTAAAATGGATGCTGTCCAGGAGGTGGGAGGGTCTGGAAGGGAGGGTCTGCTGCTGATTGGCTGGAATGTGTCTGCTGACTATGAGGTACAGGGTCAAAGTTTACTCAATGATGACGAATAAGGGGCGGATCGAACATCGCATATGTTTGCACGCCGTGGCGAACACGAACAAGCTATGTTCGCCAGGAACTATTCGCCAGCGAACTATTCGGGACATCTCTAATCAAAAGAAATTAACTCATCAATTAAAAGGTACAGGCCAAATCGCTGAAGAGACATTCAGGCTTTTTCCAGTGTAGAATCTCAAATCTCACAGGATCCATCCATATGGTAAAACCCTTTTTTAACATTCCTATGCAATTAATGTCATCTGACCTCTGTGGGGGCCCCAGCTTCAAAAGAGAGATTAAAGATGTAACTCTCTGACCTTCCATACTATAAAATTAACCCCTTTTGACATTGACAATACCATCTCTACCAGGCCAGCAGATCATGAATGCACTACCCAAATTACATTAAAGGGCAATATACCATAGTGCAATAATGAGTTATGCACCATTGCCGTGACACAGAGTATGAATGGCAGAGAATTATAGGATTTACAGTTCAACAACGATCGAGCTGTTATTGAATACCACGGCTACAAAAGGAACAACACAAACAAGGTGTACATTATGTTGATGCTATCTAGTGTGAGGATTGAATGTCTCATTGACTGTGTACTTTTAGGTTTATTACAAATAAGTAAAATTTTACCTTATAGTAACTTTTATATACTAGCAAGTGATATATCCATTAATTAATTGTGTAAAATCCTGACAAGGACAATGCATTAAAGAGACACTACAAGTATTTTGTTATTATACATCATAAGTGTGTTCATGTACTTTTCATAGTATTCTGATTTTAGATTGTTACATAGTTAGTTACATAGTTATAAAGGCTGAAAAGAGACATGTATTCAGCCTTCCTCACATGTGTTTTTTGCTGTTGAACCAAAAGAAGGCAAAAAACCCAGATTGAAACACGTCCAATTTTGCAACAAACTAGGAATAAACTTCCCTCTTGACCATAGAATGGCAGTCAGATTTATCCTTGGATCAAGAAGCTGTTACCCTACAGTTAAAAAAATATATAATTGAATATTCTGTTTTTGAAAGTATGCATGTCTTTTAAACATCTGTACAGACTCTAATAAAACTACTTTTTCAGGCAATTAATTCCACATCCAATGTGTTGTATTGTTGTCAGGGCTGTCTTTAATGCGTGGCCGGGCCCTTATAATTCTGTTTCCCCATGGCCGGTCCCCTGTCACCATGATCCCCTGCGGGCCGCGGCTGGGCATCTCTCTGTTTTCCTGCGAACAGCGGCTGGGATCCTGTGTCTTTGTTCCACCGTGGCCTGCTGGGAGGAAATTAGTTCAGGTCACATCCTCCCGGACAGCTATTTGAGAGCCGAGTGGGGAGGAGGAGGAAGAGGAGGAGGTGGCACACACAAAGGAGGTATTCTGACTCCAATCTCCTTAGGTCAGCCAGCTCCCACTAGACCCCAGGGAAGCCATACTTCTGCAGCAAATGTAATGAAACATAAATTGTTATTTATATATGTACATGTGTCTGTGTGTATGTGAGATTGTGCATATCTGTGTGTGTGTGGGTACCTGTGTGTTTGTGTACCTGTGTGTCAGAGTGTACGTGTACCTTTGTGTCTGTTCACCTGCGTGTCTTAGTGTATGTGTAACTGTGTATCTGTGCACCTGTGTGTCAGAGTGTATGTGTATTTGTGTGTCAGAGTGTATGTGTACCTGTGTGTCAGAGTGTATGTGTATCTGTGTTAAATAGTGTATGTGCATCTGGTGTATTTGTACCTGTGTGTTTTGTATCTGTGTGTCAGAGTGTATGTGTACCTGTGTGTCTTAGTTTATGTGTACCTGTGTATCTGTGTACCTGTGTGTATCAGAGTGTATGTGTGCCTGTGTGCCATAGTGTATGTGTGTTTGTGTGTCTGTGTACCTGTGTGTCATAGTGTATGTGTACCTGTGATTTGTGTATGTACCTGTGTATGTTTACCTGTATGTATGTATTTGTGTGTGTCTGTGTACTTGTATTAGTGTGTATGTGTACCTCTGCGTCAGTATACTTGCTTTAGTGTGTATGTGTACCTCTGCGTCAGTATACTTGCTTTAGTGTGTATGGGTATCGATGTGTCAGTGTTTTTTTGCTCCAGTGTAACTATGTGTTTCTTAGTGTGTGTGCATATCTGTGCATGTGGCAGTGCATACATCCCTGCATTTCAATGCCAACACTGCACACAAATACACCCCTGCATTTGCACCTGTGTGTTCCTGAGTGTGTGTAAGAGTGTATCTGTTTGTGGCAATACACACACTACACATACACAGATACACACACAAACACATACACACACAATTTACACATTCTACACATACACAGAGACACACAAATCATATACTACAAACATTACACACATACAAACACACAGATACCCACACTACACACCCTCCACCCTGTCACACTCACCCTCCATCACTCTGTCAAACTCACCCCCTTTCACCCTGCTAACTCACCCAATCACATTAACCCCTCCAACTCTGTCACACTTATCCCCCCAATCATGTCATGCACACCCTTTCACATGAATCTCCCCTAATCATGTCACGCTTACTTCCCCTAGCCCTTTCACACTTCTTCCTCCAACCATGCCACATTCACACCAATCCTGTAACACTCACCCGCAACCATGCCACACCACCGTGTCAATTTAACCACCCCAAAAATTGTCACACTCACCGCCCAACTTTGTCTCATTCACACCTCTGGCTCTAGCACACTCACCTTGCACAGGGTCTAGGGGGCCCAAGCAAATGCAAAAAGACGGCCCTGATTGTTGTATTGGTGGTGTTCTTGATACTGTAACAGATACATATATATCACTTTCTGTTTAAATAAATAATGTATCTTTTTCTGAATTTTTCTGCTTTTTTTCTGCTCTTTTTTTTCGCTTCTTTGTCTTTTAGGTCGATTAAAGAGCAACACCTGATGGAGCACCAGGGTAATTGCCCTTTTATGAGCTATCGCACACAAGACTTTGCTGCAAGTGTTTACATTTATCTATTCCATAGTGTTTATATGAAATGTTGTGTTAACCCTACATTGTACAGAGAGTAGTAGAAAGTGATATATGAGAATAATGCCGATCGCTGGGGTAACACAGTATTGGTGTTATAGATACAGTTTCGGAGTTATTGATATTGTATTTTTACTGTACTAAATTAAAGTTTTTATAGAATCAAACCTTTGAAAGACTCTTATTACATTAACTTCTAATATAGGGGTTCTCAATTTATGGAGCAGTTTCAGCTCCTAAGACATTATTTATTTTGATACCCAGTGGTGGGACCAGTGAAAGGAGTAGCTTACCTCCACTTTGCGAGTAGGCTGGGTTCCTTCGTTTGGTTCTTGCATTCATGGCCACATTAATATTTTTGGATATACTTTTCTAATTACCAGAGTTCTGATGAACACCCACTCATCCCTAGCTTCCTGGTGCTTTATTATGACATCATATTTGACTTGGATCCCTCCCATTAGTCTACTTTTATAGTGTCAGCCCATGTGTCGCTTTTTGATGATGTACACACACTTGTGACATCATGGTCCTCTGTGACCAATCACAACCCAGTATAGGTATATATACTTTCTGGTTGTCCTTGTTTCTTTGCCCTCTTGTGGTTCTTGTTGCCTTAGAGTAGGTTTATGCAGTGTATTGGATCTTCTGTTTTCTGATCTTGGCTTGTTTGACTATTCTTGCTCTCTGTTATCCAGATTTTGACCTGGCTATCGATTCCTTGTATTTCTGTCTCCCGTTTATCCTCTGTCTGCTTGCAGACGTTTAATATATCTGTCTCGGGCACTAGCCCAGCCACTCTAAGTATCGGTATGTGTACCTTTACTGTTTGCTTTAGGTTTGAGTGTTAGGGTAACTCTATTTTTGACAATTCTATGCTTTATTTTGCATGATTATTTATTAATTTATTTTGTATTAAGACTGATGTAAAGGTTGCTTCTTTTAATATATGGATATCAGAAGTAATTATCTAAGAGCTCCTGATTTTCTACTAGCTTGATTTCTGCTGTGGGGTGGACTACCCGAGAGGAATCCCAGTGAGTGTACATGCACTAACTCTTGTGTACATTAACTAGAAGGATCGGTAGGAATATTATTATAATTATTTTATTATTTATATAGCACCAGCAAATTCTGTAGCGCTGTACAATGGGTGGACTAATAGACACGTAATTGTAACCAGACAAACGGATGCACAAGAACAGAGGGGTTGAGGGCCCTGATCAATGGGATTACATGCTAGTGGGAGTGGGGTAAAGTGACACAAAGGGTATAAATAGGGGTAATGAAATAGGTTGCTAGAAAAGTAATCACTGAGAACTTAGTAGGTTTTGACAGTTGCAGTAGAGGAGTCATGGGGAGCGGGATGAAAACCTGCTAACAGTTTAATTGATATGCTTTCCTGAAGAAGTACGTTTTCAAATATTGTTTGAAGGAGTGGAGACTGGGTGAAAGTCTAACGGAGAAGGGAAGGAAGTTCCACAGAAAAGGTGCAGCCCTGGAGAATTCTTGGAGGTGAGCACCAGATGTGGGAGTGCGGACAGAGGATATACGTAGGTCTTCGGCAGAGCACAGGGGCCTCGACGGGACATATTTGTTTATTAGGGAGGATAGGTAGGTTGGAGCAGCATTATGTAGGGATTTGTAAGCGAGCACCAGAATCTTAAAATGTGCCCTATAACTAACTGGAAGCCAATGTAGGGACTGACAGAGGGGGTGTGGGAGGTGTGGGCAAACAAGAAAATGAGCATCGCCGCCGCATTCATTATAGATTGCAGCTGTGCAATCTGGGAATACGTAAGACCACTGAGAAGGGCATTGCAGTAGTCAAGGCGAGAGAGAACATACATGGCAAGTGGTGCTGCATTATTTGGTCAAATTTTATTTACATACATTTTTTTAATAATATTTCACTTCAAATAGTGAACATTGTCATCTAATTAGTCCAAGCAAATTGAACTATAATTGTAGTTCTACCGTGTTTTATCTATTTACTTCAACTTTTTAATGGGCAGTGGTCATTTAACTCGAAGACAGTTTATTATTTTGTAAAAGCAAATAGTATAAGGCAAAGGATGTCACAACTTTTGTTCAATTTATTTAGGCCATTGTATAAACAAGACATGATAGACATAAAAAGTGTATGTAATTACACAGATTTTTTTTTTACTGTACTAACCCTAATGCTTTATCCACAATTTCACATTCACAAAAAAATCCACATTTTTTTCTGACATCTGTCTCTTAAGAAGAAGACATCTGTATGCAGAGTTATAAAGATAAATTCATCTTGTGTATGTTCTTGGCAGTAGAATAGTTAAGAAAGAAAAATTGCCTTGCCTTTGTACAATATGAAAATGCTGTTTTTTTTGTTTGTACACTAACCCCTATTTTTAATAACAGAAAGATAAAAATGACAATGTTGTAATGCAGGAATTGTTAACCATAACAAATAGTTTTTACCATAACTGTGATAAAGAAACATTTTGTATGTAGCATTACCTTGTTTTGTACAAGTATAATTCCGTCCTTATATTTAGCATTTAGAGATAATTTTAAAAAAATGCTGCTGTATGCTGGGGTTAGAATACAAATTAAATATTGTTAATTAAGTTGCATGGCTGGCTCGTCTTACCGTATTCTCTTCAATTCCCACCTCAGGCTGACTGTTAACAATTGCTGTGAGTATGCTTAGCATGACTTAGGAATCTCCATTTCCACAAATGTCATCAGGTTCCTCACAAATACGTACACACAGGATATTTGACTATATTTATGTATCTTTTTTTTCTAACAGTTCACATTCTTAATTATTGCGTGTTAACAGATAATTATTTTTGAACTTGCTATTGCTCCATTAGTTCCTATTATAACAGTGCTTATAACCAATAATAAGCCTATGAGCCAAGATTAATGTACAGTAGCCCAAATGTTATGCACAGCGTAAGTTTAAATGGAGTCTCGCCTTTGAATCAAAAGAACAAAAAATATGAATTATGAATATATACCACAGGGCATCTCAATTTATAAATTAAAGGGACACTTCACTCCCCTCCCCTTCAAACCCCACCCAGATTTTACTTGGTTGTCCAATCACAGACTTCCCAATGCAGCTCAATGTGAAGTCTTTGCAAGGCAGGTGTTCTGAGCAATTGCTGCCTCTTGAGTTTAGCTCCACTGAGCTAACCAAACCAGGAAGCAACAGGACCTGTTGCCTGATTGACAGCCAGGGGAAGTAACAAGGTTAGTTTATGAAAGTTCACATTGCTGCACTTTTTCTAAAAATTAAAAAGAGGACACGCTCTTCACTTATAAAGCACTTCAGCAAACTGAAGTGTCTTAGAGATCTGGAGTGTCCCTTTAAGAAAGTATTTCCTTACTCATAGCACTTTCAGAGACTAGTAGACATCTACTAATACTAAATTAAGTTGAGTGCAGTTTTCCCAAATGTATAATGCTTCTTCATGTTTTCCCTGTAATGTGATCCTCTAGAAATGTTGCAATTTTATAACATTGATTTCAAATATTTCTCTTGAAATTTAATTTTCCAAAGTGTATATACATCAATAAACTAATCCATGATGGTAAAGGGAAATATCTGCAATAGTGTGTACATTTTATTAAGACACGGAGGCTCCTATTATGCTGCACTCTTTCTTTATTTCCCTCAGCAGCAAAGACAAATAACATTTAATCAGTATAAAAATAAACCAGTAAATACCATGAGAGGTATATCTTCCTAGCAACAGGAACAGCCAATCAGCATCCTCTTCATAGCTTAATAGGCAGTGTCCAGTATACTACTTCCTCTTTCTTTGCTGCTCCCTCAGTTAAGTGACACTGGGTCCTATGGTTCCCAACTGTGTGATCTTTTATTTTTATTCATATAATTACTGTGGTTAGCATAGTTATTATTATAGTTATTACATTCTAATTATAATATTTTCACATTATAAATATATTTAGTTACTTCATTTTAACGTAATCTGATTTATTTACTTTGTTTGCTTCAGTTATATGCTTTACATGTATATTCTTTGATATTTTCATTTTCCCTGAGTCCTATGTGAAGGATTGACTGTACTCACACCAGCTCTGCTTCAGCCTGGCCGCAAGGCCTCATATGAGGCTAAACACTTCTCCAAAACAATAGAGATGGACAGTACCATACCTGTCACGGATGGCACGATTAATTTACCACCGCCAAAAGAGCCACTAGTCAGACAAAATCGACTAGACTTTGGAAAAGGGCAAAAGCCCAACAGAACTCTGAATCTGAACTAAGTGATATTGAGGAAGAGTTCCCTGAGTCCTATATGGAGGATTCAGAGGATCTTTCTGATCCTGATTATGAAATTACTGATGAAGAAGATGCTAATCCCGCGCAGGATACACGTCCTATTAAACCTACCAAGATTGAGGTAGATCATGCAGTCTCAGGGGACACCGATAGTATCTTGGACACTCAAGGTGTCTATTTGAACCTGATGACTTATCAGACCACTTAGCCAAGTATATTGCATCCAGAGTATGCAAGCCTTTTGAGAAGGCAAAGTTAAATAAATTGTGGGCTGAATGCTCATGCCAAACAGTCCCTGATGATGCATGTAAAACGCTATCAGTACAATATGAAACTGCTGTTTTTTTGTTTGTTTTTTTAACACTAACCCCTATTTTTAATAACAGAAAGATAAAAATGACAATGTTGTAATGCAGGAATTGTTAACCATAACAAATAGTTTTTACCATAACTGTGATAAAGAAACATTTTGTATGTAGCATTACCTTGTTTTGTACAAGTATAATTCCGTCCTTATATTTAGCATTTAGGGATAATGTAAAAAAAAATGCTGCTGTATGCTGGGGTTAGAATACAAATTAAATATTGTTAATTAAGTTGCATGGCTGGCTCGTCTTACCGTATTCTCTTCAATTCCCACCTCAGGCTGACTGTTAACAATTGCTGTGAGTATGCTTAGCATGACTTAGGAATCTCCATTTCCACAAATGTCATCAGGTTCCTCACAAATACATACACACAGGATATTTGACTATATTTATGTATCTTTTTTTTTCTAACAGTTCACATTCTTAATTATTGCGTGTTAACAGATAATTAAAATTTTCTTGAACTTGCAATTGCTCCATTAGTTCCTATTATAACAGTGCTTATAACCAATAATAAGCCTACGAGCCAAGATTAATGTACAGTAGCCCAAATGTTATGCACAGCGTAAGTTTAAATGGGGTCTCGCCTTTGAATCAAAAGAACAAAAAATATGAATTATGAATATATACCACAGGGCATCTCAATTTATAAATTAAAGGGACACTTCACTCCCCTCCCCTTCAAACCCCACCCAGATTTTACTTGGTTGTCCAATCACAGACTTCCCAATGCAGCTCAATGTGAAGTCTTTGCAAGGCAGGTGTTCCTGATGATGCATGTAAAACGCTATCAGTCGATCCTAAGATCATTCAATTCCTGAGTAAGACAGGTCGGAAGCCTACTAAAGGCTTAAATTTTTTATTACAAAGAGGTCAGGATAAGATCCTGGACATCTTGGGCCCAGCAGCCAAGATCTTTGAAGCAGTAGAGGGTGATCTAGAATTAATCTTAAGTGGTTAGATCCAGGGAGTGATTTAAGTTGGCAACGCTAACAATGCGGTTGTCACAGAACGCCGCAAATCGATCTTGCTCAGGATTGAGCAGAAATGTGTAACTATGGCTCTGAACGAGCCGGACACACAGGCAAAATGTTTTCTCTTTGGGGACAACTTTGTAAAAGAATTAGGCTTCTTTGTGCACACATTGACTGCTCTAGATAAAGCGTAATCCAAGATGCGCAAGCTATTTAACCCTAGAGTTTTTGCTGGGGTCAGAAAAGCCAGGAGCCATCTGTCAAGCTGAATAAACAGAAGTTATTTTAGACAGAACCAAGGCTCTTATACTGGCTGAGCCGATTTCTTTGAACAATGCACTACCTACTTCCCACGACGTGGTCTACCCTGGGTTGTTAGTGGCCCAAGAGGTGCTCCTTCAGGATGAAGACCCTATGGTAAGTCTTCACAATCTCTATTCTTCCATACTGATAGTGGGGTGCAGGCTCACACATTTCTCCCCATGTATGGTCCCTCATTTCATCAGATGCTTAGGTTCTTCACACTGTGAAACGGTATTGCATAGACTTCCTTTCTCTAACTGTTCAATGTTCCCCATCAAGGGAAATAGTTTTTTCCCAATGAGACGCAGACCTTGTTTCCATGCAAACAAAAAAACTGATGCGCAAACAATCGTAGAGAATCTGGCCCATACCCTAGGTTACATGAGCAACCTTTTCTTGGTTCCCAAAAAAGGCAAAGGTGTCCGTCCAGTGATAAATTTGAGACAGCTCAAAGGGCATTGCTTAAGGGATCTTCTCCAACCAGCAGATTGGATGGCCAAATTGGATCTGCAGGATGCATATCTCACAGTGCCTATTGCAGTCCAACATCAAGATGCAATCAATTTCAAGAACTTCCTGCAGTTCACATGGTAGGGCATGAAATGGAGGTTCAGGTGCCTCCCATTCGGACTGTCTTCGGTTCCATGGTGCTTCACCAAGCTCATGAAACCTACTATGGAGTTGGGGAGTACGTCTTATAATATATTTAGACTGCATTTTCATTCTGGCTCAGTTTATTCAATTAATCCGGACATATCTTGCATGGACTTTGGCTCTGTTAGAGAACATATGCTTCCTGATCAATTGGGAGAAATCCATTATTGTTCCCACACAACAAATCACATTTCTGGGTTATATTGGATTATTGTAGATTCTACCCTTCAAACTCTACACCTTCCAGTGGCAAAATTAGCCAAAATCAAGGAGGAGATAGGCGAACACTAGCATCCTCTCAACTCTCTCTCAAACAACTGTCAAGAATGCTAGGCCTTCCAGCAGCATCTATACAGGCCATTTTTCCAGGTCTTTTTGGCTATCGAGCCCTACAACGATTACAAACTTCATCTCAATGGCAGCACATCATACACGGATATGGTAACTCTGGACTTAGAAGTGAAGGACGAACTCCAATGGTGGCTTCTTCACATGGAAGCTTGGAATTAACGCACCATATTCTGTACAGCTCCAGATTTGATAATCAAATCCGATGCAAGTTTGCACAGTTGGGGCGCTAAATGAAATATTTCTACCAAAGGCAGATGGTCAGACCTGGAATCAACACTCCACATCAATTGTTTGGAACTTCTGTCCGGTTCCTTTGCAGTTCACAGTTTCTCCCCAACTCAAGCCCAATACACTATCCTTCTGAAGATGGACAATGTGTCAGCGGTCCGCTACATCAATCACCTAAAGGGACAAAATACAAAATTCTGACCTACATGGCTCGCGATTTCTGTCAATTTTGCCTGATGCACGGCTTTTCAGTCAGGTCAGAATATATTCAAGGTCTCTCCAACACTACGGCGGACTGGTATTCACGTCAACACAGAGAGTCCAACAACTAGCACTTGCCTTTCACAGTCTTCCAAGCAGGGCCGGTGCTTGGATTTTTAGGTACATAGGCGAAGATGCATTTTTCCACCCTTTCCCCCAACCCACCCCCCAAAAAAAATCTTCACCTATGTGCCTCTTAACCAGCCCCTCTCCCCTCCCCGACTATTAGTGGTCCCTTCCCTGTCCCTTAGTGTTCTTCTCCCCTCCCCCCTCTTTTCCCTGTCTCTTGGTGTTTCTCTCCCATTCCCTCCCTGTCTCTTACCTCTATTGTTGCATTGCCAAGCGGAGCAGATCCCCTAAAGAAGCTTCAGTTTTCTGTACCCGGCCGGACTGCCAGGGAGTGCTCTCTCTGTGAGCACCTCCTGTCAGTCTGGCCATGTACAAGAAACAGAAGCTCCTGTATCGCGCTCCGCTCCGCTACACTCTGTACACACTGACAGTCACACACTCAATGACAAACACACAGACGTCACTGACAGACACAGACTCATTGATCTGACACACACTCATTCATTGACACTGACAGACCCACACTGATTGACACTCATTGACAGACACACTGATAGTAACACAATGACTCAATGACAAACATACTCTCAGTGATTTGACAGACACACACTCATCATACACTGACAGGCACAATCATACACTCACATGCACACACACTCATACAATCACTCACAGACACACACACACAGACGCACTCACTCACACACATACACACACGCTGTCACTCACAGACACACACTCTGTCACTCAGACACACACACTGTCACTCACAGACACACACTCTGTCACTCAGACACACACTGTCACTCACAGACACACACTCTGTCACTCACAAACACACACACTGTCACTCACAGACACACACTCTGTCACTCACAGACACACACTCTGTTACTCACAGAAACACACACTGTCACTCACAGACACACACTCTGTCACTCACAGACACACACTCTGTCACTCACAGACATACACACTGTCACTCACAGACACACACTCTGTCACTAAAAGACACACACTGTCACTCACAGACACACACTCTGTCACTCACAGACACACACTCTGTCACTCACAGACACACATCACATACATTCACTATTTATTTTATAAATACACATTTTCCACCCAGCCTCCCTACCTGGAGAGCTGGTGTGGATGATGGATCGGTCCCTGGGGCTGCTGGGCGGCGTGCGGCAGT
Organism: Pelobates fuscus; assembly: GCF_036172605.1. Taxonomy (NCBI): domain Eukaryota; kingdom Metazoa; phylum Chordata; class Amphibia; order Anura; family Pelobatidae; genus Pelobates; species Pelobates fuscus. The sequence goes on along the minus strand of NC_086318.1, from coordinate 30,461,807 downwards.
GATGTGATCAGACGCAGCGAGGTGAGCTCTAATCTCCACGCTCTGCTCCCTTGTGGGCTGTCTACTGATGCCGCAGGAGCCGGAATATGACATCATTTTCCGGCTCCCGCGGCATCAGCAGACAGTCCGCGAGGGAGCAGAGCAGAGAGGTTAGTGCTCCCTCGCCGCGTCTGATCACATCACTGCCGCACGCCTGATCACTTCCCTCCTGCCGGTAACTGAAATATTGCACCCCCAGAGCCCGTGCACCCTAAGGCGGCCGCTTGTGCTGCCTTATGGATGCGCCGGCCCTGCTTCCAAGACATCTGGAACCTATGGAGTCTATTGGAAATAGACCTTTTCGCTTCTCATTTGAATGCTATAATTTCCTTGTTTTTTCAGTTGGAGATCAGATCCAACAGCAGTGGCTATGCATGTTTTCTCCCACGATATGTCTTCTTCAAGGAATTACGCTTCCCCTCCCTTTGCACTAATTCCCCATTGCCTTTTCCATCTATGTCACCAATCTGGCACCTGGTGATCGTGGCTCCTCTATCGCCGTCCCAACCATAGTTCCCTCCTCTTCAGGAGATGGCTAGCAACCCACCACATCTCCTTCCATCTCTCGAGTGCCTTCTTCAGGATACAGATGGTCTGCCTCATGCCCTTGTTCCTTGAGGTCTCTTGCATCTCATGGTGTGATTGATTTCAGAGGACCTTGGTCGGTCGAGGGAGTTTCACAATCAACTCTCTGACTTATCAAAGGTATATGGGCACCCGACATGAGACAAGCTTATAAATCTGCTTGGAGCAGATGGCATATCTGCTCCTTTTATGTCTGTCCTCCATTTTCTGACTTCTCTGTATGATGAAGGTAAAGCCTATCGCACTGTGAACCTTAACGACCTTACTGATCTCCGTTTCTGCTGGTCATTAAGATTTCATTGGGACCCCCTGTCAGTTGATATCCTGTCATATGTCGACTTCTCAGGGGAATTTGTTTTGCTCATCCACCCTTACCTCGATACTCTGTCTTGTGGGATGTCTCTATTGTCTTGAATTTTTTTCTTGCAAGATGGTTTCTGACTTTCCTTTACTCCAGAAGGTGTCCTCTTTAACATTTCTCAGAGGACAAAAAACTCCTCTAAAATTGTTTTGTACCCAGCTTTCCCTGATAGATCTCTCCTTTGCTCTGTTGCATACTTATGGAAGTATGAACTTCGTCCCACTACGTTACGGAATCCTTCGAAACAGGAACTCTTCATCTCCTTCCAAAAGTCGCATCATCCGGTGTATACACTAGCCTTGTGGGTCAAATACGTTTCTCTAGCAGGTATTGATACCTATGTGTTTGCACCTCATTCGGTTTGTGGGGCAATGGCTTCTAAGGCTTCTTCCATTGGTTGTTGCTTGGAGGATATTATGAAAGCGCATAGTCTTCGGAGTCTACATTCCATGATTTCTACTTTAGACCTATTCAACACTTCACATGATACATCATTTCACAGCGTTAAACTAGCATAATAGGAGCATCTGTGTCTTAATAAAATTCACAGATTTTACTATTAACATGACGTAAAGTCATGATTTTATTAATGACACGGAGTCAAGCATTATCCCTCCCATCCCTGGAGGTTTGGTCTTCACTGGGTAAATTTACTTCACGGTAAGTATTTTTTGATTACTGAGGTTTATCCTTGTTAATGACTTTCAGGAGCTTAAGGTTTGACTAAACTGAATTTCATGTTAAGTATATATATCTGATATTCCAATATTTCATGTAATGCGATTTTATGCATAAATCCGGTTTTATACTTGGATAATACCATATTCTCCTTTCTCTTCCAGCTTGACTTTGAGGTCCAGGTTAAGGCTTGCATTTACTCCTATTGGAGCCCCAGTTTTTCATTTCAATTTGTTGTCCTTGTTCGGGATCGCAAGAAAGAGGAAGTAGTATAATGGACACTGCCTATTATGCTATGAAAAGGATGCTGATTGGCTGTTCCTGTTGCTAGGAAGATATACCTCTCACGTTATTTACTGGTTTCTTTTATACTGATTTAATGTTTTTTTTCTTTGCTGCTGAGGTAAATAAAGAAAGAATGCACCCTAATACTTGCCTACAAAATTCCATGATGTCTTGCCATTTTGCTGGCTGTTAAAGAATGGGGCTTGAATATCTACAACAGAGGTTCCCCAAATTGTAGATCCCCGGATGTTTTAAAACTACAGCTTCCATGATGCTTTGTCATTTTAAAGGCATGTAAAGCATCATGGGACTTGTAGTTCTACAACATCTGGATATCTACCTTTTGGGCACCACTGATCTACAACATCTGAATATCTACCGTTTGGTGACAATTTGTTGAAAGTGATTGATGGCCTTTGTGGTGTTTTGTTTCCTATTGTACATGTTTGCGCTATATAAATAATCATAATTTTATTTGTAGTTGTGTAAATACTATGCCCAATGACACCAGGTTATGCCACACCAATTAACAAAGTGCCACAGTGAAGGTTCAGCCCATGAAACTGCAACACCATCTTATAAATAGCAAATGGCGTGGCAATTTCAATGATTTCCAATGAAGTAAATACTTTTACTAATTGGCATTGTGGCAAAGTTACCCCATTTACTAAATTGTTTTCAGGATAATATTGCTGCAATGCCTATCAATACAGCTTTAGGCTCTAGTGCATAGACATAATAATGTGAATTTCTTTCAATGAATAAAGAATATTTAACCAATTCTTAATGAGCAGCGATCAAAAGAGTCTGCCACTCGAGCTTTGATGGAAGTCAACACATTATGTGCCTTTTGGTTGACATACCTTTGATTGACATTTAAATATTGTCACTATCTTTTTCAGGCTTGGAACAGTCAGTGTGCAATGCCTTCCCAGCATTTGTTATGTTTTACATTAAATACCTGATTGGACAGTGTCTGGTGTTATCCAGTGAAAGTAGAAAATGTCTCCAGCATTTTTAGTAATCTTTAATCCGTTTAATATACAGGTGTACATTCACTGACGTGCGAATGTGGACTTTTTTTTAATTCATAGCTTGATGATCTAGAACAAACATGGTTGCCTTTCTAGGTTAAAGAGTATTGCTAATGGTAACATTATTGCTAATGGTAACAATATTGTTAATTAAATATCATGTTATGGTGAGTTAGAAACTGAAATTGAAAAATTAAGGCTAATTATTTGAAAGATTATAACTGAGAGGGATAATTTTACCAATTAGGTTTTGTAATTCATTTTTCTATTTACTACACTGTCTGGAGAATGGACCCTTCTGGTTGACATTTTGGATGTTAAATATAAAAAAACAGACATAACCAGACATAACATAAGACATAATGTTTTATGCTTTTGCTTAGTCCCCTTTGTGTTTACCCTTTTGATAATTAAGGTCAGTTTTACAATCATATATTTGGTTATGTCATTAGAAGTAATCCAGATTGTGCAGAGCAAACCAATTCTCTGTGTGATCACCATTTTTTTTTTATTTATATGTGCAGATATAGCTTAGGTCAGTGTTTGCAATAAAACATTTAAACATGTTTCTAGTGTCTTGTTTCATGGTACATTAAGCTTTAATACACTGTACCAATATGAACGCTTCACTGTCTGCATTTATTGCATATGGAAACGTGTAAAGTGACTCGGGTGTGAAAATGTTGACATGTGGATAGTGAAAAGAAACTTGGGGAATTGTTTACTACACGTGAGGAAAAAATGCAAAATTGTAAAATATTGGTTCTAAATAATAATAATGTGTGTTGCAAAATTTAGGTAAAAATATTCACTACTTCTTAAGCCCAGTTTTTTCTTCATTTTCAAATACTGAAATGGATTTATATAGATACTGCTTAGTCACCCGTCAACCCATCTGATAAGTATCTAAGTGCGTAATGGTCATATTATGAAGCAATGGGTAACACAATTTATAGGTTTGCTCCTACTACACACAGAATATTCTCCTCTTTGCAATTTGTTTTAACAAAACAATGATCACTAGACTTTTTACTCAAGCTGTAAATTAACAAAGGCAATACATTAAACTCCCTACAGCTCGGAGACTGAATTCTCAAAGGAACAAACCCAAAGTGTTAATCTATATCAGTGCTATAAAACAATTTGACCTGAGCGATTCCATTGGCAAAGAGCACACATAAATCATGGGATTGGTCATTCCGCTTTTGTGGGAGCTCCTGTAAGTGCAGAGATCCTTCAATGTATTTACGCTATTCTTCAGTGCTTTGAGCTGTGCACATTGTGGATAATGAGATTTGAAGTCCAGAGTTATTAATGTTCCAAAGACATGCCAACCATTTTGGGTGGTAATTCTAAAAGAAAGTGTAGTTTTAGTTCATACATGCAAAAAACAAAAAAAAACAACAACATTTTATTCTCCAGTTTGTTGCTGTATGGACTGGAGTCCATTGTCTAGAGTGGAGGATATGGAGGGAGGTGATAAGAGTACCCAAAATCAAGAGGATGGATTAAATGGGTAAGGATTCGGAAATGTTCATTATAAGCAAAAAGCAAAATCTAATTGAAGTGATCTGTGTGCTCCGTCCCTGTTCCCTTAACCTCGCAAAAACTGCAATCTTCATAATGCATGGTTAAGTCAGTCTCTTGTTGCTGTCTACCATAGGAAGAGTATCAAATGCCATTAGCCAATAATCCAGTGTAGGAAATATCTGTCACGGTGCCGCGGGTTTCTGTCGGCGTGGCCGCACAGAAACACAGCGGTCACGCCGACAGAAATAACAAATACTTATCTTACCTGCAGCAGATCACAGTCCGACCTCCTTCCATCACGGTCCCCAGCGTGTGTGGCGTTACTAGAGACGCTGGCCGCTGCGGTTCCAATTTTAATAGGAAAATGGCCTTTGCCCATATCAAAGATGGTGCTTACGTGCGTGCGACATCACATCATAGACGTGCAAGCATGTTTTGGGGTCAGTGGCAACATACAGCCAATTACAGCTTTAGGAGGGTTATTTAAACCCAAATTACCTTTTGATCAGTGCCCTGTCGTGGTTTCCCTTGGATGGTTATCTGATAGTGTGTTCCTGATCGTGTATTTCTGTTTTTTGACTTTGGCTTCATTTTGACTTCCCTGACTTCTGGTATCCTTGACTATTGGCTTTTCCTAATCGCTGTGTCTCGTTCTGTGTCGTTGACCTCGGCTAGTATATTGACTATTCTCTGGTAAGTTAAGTCCGGCCATTCTAAGGTCCGGTTAGACATTACCTTTAGTCCTAGGTATGGTACAATTCAGCGTGCTAGATCAACTAATCATGACAGTATCGATGTCCATGTCCAAAGTCAAATGCTAGGTAATCCAAGTGTTAGCGTGTATTTGTGAAGTGTTTCTGAGACTTGGCACCGTGAAGTCAGTCCAAGTGGAGTCAGGAAAGAGAGATACCTTATTACATTCAGAGACAGCCAGAGATCAGTCCATTTCAAGAGGGATTAATGATGGGTATTTAGAGGAGCATCGTGGGTTGTTTGACAGGAGTTCAAGTAACCAGGATAAGCTAAAGAGACACGCCAGACTCCTAAAGCACTTAAGCTTGATGAAAAACTTTGTGTGAAGACTGTGTCCTTTTTTTTAATTTTACAAAAAGTGCTGATTCCAACAGAAATTTACACTTTTATAAATTATACTGGTTACACCCCGCCCTTTCCCCGACTGTCAACCAGACAACCGGTCCTGTTACTTTCTGGTTTGTTTAGCTCAGTGGAGCTAATGTCAAGAGCCAGGTAATTGCTCAGAGCACTTGCCTTGCAAAGCCTTCTCATTGAGTTGCATTGAAATGTCTGTGATTAGACAGCCACAGAAAATCTGGGTGGGGTTAGAAGGGCAGGGCTTACAAAAGCAGCAGACAAGACAACTGCAGGTTTTGCAAGTTATTTTTAGATTTACCCGCAATGAAAAATTGCATAATTAAATGCATGTAAGTTTTCATTTGGGGTTTCATTCACTTTTATTTATTTTGTATTTGGGCAGTGGAATGTCCCTTTAAGTGTATTGAAGAGTGTGCGGAGGTACTCAATTCCTATTTGTAAGGATGAATAGAGAGACTGAGTGAAGGGAGTATACTCTAATAAACATTTAGGATTTTAGGATTTCTCCACATTCAAATTCAATTCATAAACACAGGAGTTTTAGGTGAGCAAAATGTTAATATATATATTGCGAGAACCATATAAACATTGAATCTCTAGCTTACCTAAAGGGAACCTTGCCCTTGTTAGTGGTTGATAAATCTGCTTAAAAATGGAATGTGTTTCATAACATAATTGTATTGTTGTATAGCAGTGTTGTTTATATTCATTTATGAAAAATTCTTACTGTGTGTAAGCCAACATTCCATTTAAACACCATTGTCCATCAAACACATTCATGCAAAAATAATCCAACTAGCTTATTGGAGACAATTGTTGTTCGTTAACTAGCAGAAGCGTGAAAGACGCAAAACAATGCAGTAAAGGACAATGCAGAGGAACTCTATTTTAAAATTAAATGCGTATCTCCTTGCCAAAAGTGTGTGCTCTGGAAAGGTTATTCCCAACAGTTTTGTGATGAGCAGTTTTGGAGAAAAGGTGAAGGATACCATCTGCTTACAGAGAATTAGAGAAGCACACAAGCATGACAGTGTACAGTGTGAGAGGTGTGAAAAAAACACAGTTGGTAATTAAAACAGAGTTTTATTTGTAAAATCAAATGATAAGCACTTTATGAACCAAACTTTTTATTAATTTAGGTAAGCAATTGTTTAGCTTAATTGGTAACCACTTAAAATACTTAAACAAACTCGTTTTCCTGGCACTATAGTGCCCTGAGGGTGCCCCCACCCTCACGGTCCCACTCCCGCATGGCTGAAGGGGGAGGAAGGGGGTTAAACACTCACCTTTCTCCAGCACCGGGCTCCCTCAGTGCTGGGGACTCTCCTCCTCCTTCCGACGTCATCGGCTGAATGTGCATGCGCGGCAAGAGCCGCATGCGCATTCAGCCAGTCCATAGGAAAGCAAAGCATTCTCAATGCTTTCCTATGGACGCTGGCATCTTCTCACTGTGAAAATCACAGTGAGAAGTGTGGAAGCGCCTCTAGCGGCTGTCAGTGAGACAGCCACTAGAGGCTGGATTAACCCATATGTAAATACAGCAGTTTATCTGAAACTGCTATGTTTACAGCAGGCAGGGTTAATCCTAGATGGACCTGGCACCCACACCACTTCATTGAGCTGAAGTGGTCTGGGTGCATATAGTGGTCCATTAACCCACACTTTGTATGGAAGTCAAATTCCAAAATAATTAGAAAACCAGAGCAGGTGGTTCTTTAAAGGGATTCTAGAGGCACTGTAACCATTTAATATCATACCACACTGCAGTTTTGGGTAAGGCAGTACATACATCCTTTGCCATACCAATTCATACCAAAAATTGGTGGCAGTGAGAAGCAGAGATCCGACAGCTGACATTCTTAGCCAACCAATGCCACTTGTGGCTACTTAGTCAATGCTTCCTCATTAGCTTCTCTAGAACAAAGAGACACTGTGGGGACTTTTGTTTAGCATCAAACTACTAAGAATAGTTTAACACTGAACAGAAGGTCAGTTCCATGGTAGTCCCAACACTATAACTTCTTCAATGAGATGAAGCAGTTACAGTGCCTGCAGCAGGAGTAGACAACTTTTGGCACTCCAGATGTAGTGGACTACATCTCCCCTGAAGCTTTTCTGCAATATGGCTGTAATAGTATTATGGGAGATGTAGTGTGTAATATCTGGAGTGTCAACATTTGCTCACCCCTGGCCTACAGTGTCTTTTCAAAGACTTTACCAGCCACCTTCCTTGTTAAATTGTAACTTCAGGTACACACAGGCTTGGAAGCATAACTCTAATTTTGTGAGTTTGTGACTACTCAGTACAATTTCTCTCTATATATGTCCCTATTGGTCAACCATGTATACATAGTTTAATGTCTTAAAACTGCAATCCTATAGATGGCCTCAAAATATTTTACCCTGATCTACACATGCATTTCATTCTATCTGATATGTAAGATATTTCCTTTTATTTCATGGACTGTTTCCATCACATATGTTTCATCCACCACAAAGTTCTTTAACCACCTCAATATGTTCATGACAGGTGCGTTGTCGCCATATGGGCAGGTGGAATTAAAAAACTTCAAACCCAGACCCCTCACCAATCAACCAATTAAGTCAATACGTCCACAGCTTTATTGATAACTTCTGACATCAAAATGAAACATACTGAAAGTCATTGCCCAAGCCCCAACCATACATCAGCAAATCATATCCCACATGTCATAAATAAAGGAAATAACCCATATTGTAAACATTATTATAATAATGTAATGACACATAAAGTGCAACATAATTATTAACTGCATCTTGGTAGGGGTATACCAAGATACTTCTACACCCCCGAGGTTCTGAACCACCGATGGGCTCAAAACCTACCAAAATTATAACCAACCAAATTGGAACCAATTCAATGGGCTCAAAACCTACAAAAATTATAACCAACCAAATTGGAACCAATCAGCCAACTTCCCTAACTCCCTAGCATTTCCCTCACCAGCTCTGCCGCTATGACTAAACGAGGCTGAAAACTAAACCACCTAACCAAGGGAAGGACGGACCAACCCAGACTGGTGAGTTAATTAAATGTGACAGGATCAAAATGGCAGGACGGTCACGGCCTGCTCGGGACATGAATAAAACCACTGTGGTATCGAATTCTGAGGTGTGTGCAATCTTGTCCGGCAGTATGGGTCTCGGGCATTCAGCCCTTAGTCTTGCACGCACCTCCCTTTCCATAGGCTGTCTAGCCAAAAATGGATGAATTGGGTCAGGTGGTCCGGCAGACCCCATTCTGACGACCTGGGATGGCGAATTGTATGGGGGTCGAACATCTGTTTTCCTTGGGGGTCTAGGAAAGTGCCCTCCTCCGTGTTATCTGTCTGGCTGCCAGACTTCCTTTGCCCGTGATGGGTGTCTCATTCCTCGACCAAGTCAGACCCAGGATCTTCGCGAGGCATGTCCTGCCAGTCCTCCTCTTCGGAGAGAGAGTCCTCGGCTCTCCACTCATCCATAACCTCCATTGAGGGTGGAGGAGAATGTTCCTCCTCATCGGAGGATGCCATAGGAGGGGTTGAAGGGCCCTGGCATTCCATCTGGCGGCTTTTCTTCAGTGGAGCCTTGCCCTTCGTTTTCCGAGGGGCTGGACCACTGCCTTTCCAGTGCCATTTAGAAGTGGCAATTTTCTCTGTAGACCTATCTGAGTCTTTAGTGTCAGGGTCCCCAATTGGGTTTTGGACCAATAATTTGGCTATAGCCTTCTCCATCGAGGCTGCCAAGCTGAGCTAATTATCGACTGGAAGTCGGGTGGGGTTGGTTGTGAAGATTCGCTCATTTTTTATGGCCGTAGATTTCTCTGTCTGTGGAAGACAGAATAGGTTCAGGTACCGAAGTACGTGAGAAGTAATAGTAGTAATAACAATAAAGTGGTTTTCCACTTACGACTGGGGTTCACCCAGTGTATTTAATAGATCCAATCTGATGATTGATAAGTCTGTGTATAGCACCGGTGCCTTTGCTAATGGGCTAGTGAGGGGGTCACCCTCAGTGAGACCGGAATGAGCAGCCAAAATATATGGACAGAGTCCTTTTAGGCTGTATCGCCTTATAATGATATGGGGTTCACCCAATTATCATAGCCCAGAGGAGACCTACTGCAATAGCTTCCGTCTCCGTTGAGTTGGAGAAATTTACGGGTCACCACAGTCGTAGTGTGGAGGGTGCCTGTAATTTACACATGCAATATAATCTAGGGGGGTCACCCCGAATTGTTAATGGCACTGGTGCGAGTATAGCACACGTCTGGGGGTCACCCAGCGTAGGGGGGTCACCCCTTCAATATTAGTAATTAATGTGCTTATGGGGGGTCACCCCAATCAGAGGGGTAACCTCTGGAATAGTACACTCTGGAATGATGCACTAATTGATAAGAGTGTAAACAATAGGTGATTAGATTGAATGAGGGTATTTCACCCTATGCTGTCCTTACTGCCCTTATCCTGCATGGGCAGGCTGTAGTTGATGATATTAAAATACACTGTAATTGCGTTTGGCTGAGAGTAGTGGTAATAGGGATGAATGCAAGATACATAGAAAAAAAGGCCGTTTGAATCACGGTCTTTCAGCAGGTAAAATGGCCGACTTGGATCTCGTGGTCCGCGAGATCCAAGATGGCTGCCGTTCGCGCCTAAACTGAGGTGCGGTCCGCGATCGTTAGAAGCCACGATCGCGGGCCGCCAACGTGAAAACCAAGTGCCCCTAGCTCCCACCACCCGCTCAGATCCCCCAGAATCACCAATGTATACCCCTGAATAATATCGCGATCGCGGTAAAACGCTGCGATCGCGGAGGAAAGAAAGGGGCTGTTCAGATAGAGGAGGGTGAGCAGACAGGGAGAGCGGAGCAAAGATGTGAAAATAATGTAAGAAAACACACATTAATATAAGTATCTACCGAAAATAATAATAGTAATAAATGTAAATAGGAGAACAAGGTTAGAAAAAATTACTCTGACCTGTGCCTTGGCTGGAGCAGCAAAGAAAGAGGAAATGGAACGCCTGTCAGAGACTTATATACATGATGTGCTGGACTCTGATTGGTTAAAACTTTTTTTCATTTGATTGACTTGTGCTGCTGGAGGCATAAAGTAAAGAAAGTTAATGCAAAATAGGAAGCCTCCTGTCATGTAATAAAATTAATACTTGCAATAAACATCTGTTTTAAATGTAAATTTTATCACAAACATTTTATCATACTGGCCTTCTATGTGGAAAAGGGAGCTTTTTTTTTATTGGAAGAAATAAAGTTTGTTTATTTTTACTCAGCTGGCGTCCTGCTGTTTTCACTATTATCAAGTCCTGTGTTGTGAACTACATGCTGGATAAGTTAGAGCAGACTTCTACTGCTCATCCCTTGTGAGTTTCATTTCAATTATTTTTATTTTATTATCTTATTTTTTTCATATGTACCATATCTCCTATTTGGAATAATTGAGTTATATTTATTCTGTAAGTTATTTTCATATCTTTTATCACAGAGATTCACTTGCATTTTTTGCACATATTGTACAATTCACAAAGTCTGTTTTCTATTGTGCATTTATGTCACTTTTACACGTTGCACTTTGTTGCACTTTGTTGCACTTATATTTTAAAGGTATAGCACACCTTTTTATTTTTTTTTAATGTAAATTTTATACCTATATAAACAGACACCAAGCACTTTGAAACCACACTTCTGATAAAACCCCAAGGTCAAACGCATAACGTGTGGATCTAGCACCTATGTGGATTGTTTTATAGTATATACTTTTATTGATTTATTTGTTTATTTTAAACAAAGTTAATACTTTTAAATCTAATTTATTTTGGATTATTTTTTGGGGCATTATACTCTTTTTCTTGGCTTCCTATCTACATATATCCCAGGTGGGGATTATACCACCAAGGCACTACAACACCAGAGCAGGTCCATGCTCTCTCACGTGTGAGTAGGTTATTTATACCTTTTTTACACAGTCACTTTACCATACTGGCTACACTATTGGATATTCTCCTGTTTGTCTTTTTATACATGTGACGTATTGGAAAGATCTACCACCACTTCTGCCGACAATATATTCTGAGACGGGGATTGTAACCTCAACGCTTAATACAGCAGAGTTCTTTGAAGCTCTAGAAATTGTGAGTGTGCTTTTGGCATCACTCTCCTGTTATTTGACATATTGCACTATTATTATTTTTGGCCTCTGTTTCTTTGAGATACTCAACTACTGTGTAAATCCGAACAGAGGATTCTATCAACATATGTATGTATATGTACCTTTTATGTGATTTCACAGAAGGGTTATTACCTATTTAGGCTTGGCTATCTATACTTTGTTTTTAAAGTATTCTTTGTGACTATAGTGTTTCTTTAATAATTGTGACACTAAACAAAACACATAATAAAACATATAATTACAAATTACCTAATAAATTGCCTAGATATCTCCTAGAAGTATAATGAAGCCTTCGTGTTCCCTGTGATCTCATTTGTCCCTTAATGCAACAACTTGAACTTATGGAGAATAATTATGTCTCATAAAAATCTCTAAAAAACATAATGTAAGAAAAGTACACTCAAATTGTTATAACATGTAAAACATAGATATATAAATAATATTTGCAAATCAAAATATGAATGTTTTTTTGCACCTTGTTTAATATATTCTCTCAGTGAGCTGTCATGACTTCCAACCATTAGTTTTCTCTTGTAAGATGGATACAAGTAAGTAGCAAATATGAAAGAGAAAACAGGGCAGTTTTTCTAAACATGGTGCAATTGCTCACAGAGTTCCATGTCTCCCAGTAGGGAAAGAGGAGTCTGGAAGTGTTTGACCCACCTGTGGAACCTATTAGAATGGCAAGACAGAGACAGAATATGGGGGACAGTAAGATAGGAGATAGTCTCTGTTGACTGGACTGTCATAGGGATCAGAGGACTTTGTAACATGCTTAGTGATGGAGGTCTGTCTAGGTTGGGGTTGAGTTCTGTCAGGAGTGTTCTGAATTGTTTACAAATTACGATACATTGGGATCAAGAGCAGTATTTTTCTACCATTAAAGATCACACAGACTAGCACCTATAGAAGTAAAAATGAGAGCCTAATGAGAGCCTCTGGCTTCCGATAGTCCCAACTGGAGGTGTGACTGAGAAAGATTACACACTTCCATTCAGCAATATTGATTTATACCCACAATGTCACTGTGATAAGTTGAATGCAGTCACCTGACACTCTAAGCCAATCACACCTGCCCGTTGCTGATCAGCCTACTGCTTCCTGATTAGCCCAAGTAGCACAGAGGATTGCCGAGGCTCTTGTTTTGCATTAAAAACTAATGCATGAATGGAAAGACAGTGCCAGGGGACTCCAGACACCATGACCACGTCAAAGAGTTGAAGCAATCATATTGCATACAGTGTCCCTTTAACCACTGTGTAGCATTGTAAAATATATTGACCCTTTATAATTAAAGATGAAGATGATCCTGCACACATTTCTATGTTGTGTTCTTCATCTTTGAAAAGGGAAATGCCAATGTCCTAAAGCAAAATAAATAAAAATCACTGTTTAGTATATGTACCCCAAATAAGAACATGAATGCATTTAATTATGCATATTTTCATTGGAGTTATATCTACAAACAGCTTGCAAAAATTGCAGATATCTTTTCTGCTGCCTTTACAAACCCTCCTCTTCTAACCCCACCCAGACTTTATGTGACTGTTCATAGAAACTTATGTGACGGCAGATAAGAACCATTCGGCCTATCTAGTCTGCCCAATTTTTTAAAAATACTTTCATTAGTCCCTGGCTAGCATTTCCTGCTGCTCTATTACATTGTCTGCCTACCTTTAAGTCCTCAGAAATAATCACCCCTAAATCCCTTTCCTCAGATGTTGCGGTTAGTACTCTATCAAATATTCTGTACTCTGCCCTTGGGTTTTTACATCCAAGATGCATTATCTTGCACTTATCCACATTAAATGTCAGTTGCCACAACTCTGACCATTTTTCTAGTTTACCTAAATCATTTGCCATTTGGCTTATCCCTTCAATCACAGACTTCCTAATGAAGCTCAATGAGATGTCTTTGCAAGGCAGGTGCTCTGGTTAATTGCTGCCTCTTAAGTTCAGTGCAACTAAGCTAACTTAACCAGGAAGTAACATGACCTGTTGTCTGCTTTAAAACTCGGGGGGTGTAACCATATTGATTTATAAAAGTGTCAATATCTATTGAAATCTGCACTATTTCCAAAATGAAAAAAAGAGGATACCTTCTTCACACATAAAGCTTTTCAGCAACCTATAGTGCTTTAGGGATCTGTAGTGTGCCTCTAATCCATTTCTTACTGTAACCTTCACTATGGTACTTAACATAATTATTGGGGGTACATTTCAAAAGAGTAAGCACATGAAACAGAGATTTCCATTTATCTTAAAAACGTGTAGTGTACAAAATATAAAAAACCTGTAGTGTACAAAATAGCTTTCATTGTATGGTCACCTATCTGTTTTAAGAGCAAATATACTTTGTAAAGTTATTTGGATCACCATAAATCTAAGAAACTAAAGTCAGTCAAAAATAAATGCAGATAAATATGTAAATAATATAGTCATACTACAAACTAAAATATCAAGAAATGATTACTGTTTCATAACATATGAGCCTTTTACTGTAGCAGAATGTTGTTTGTTCTAATCAGGCCATTAGGCATAATAATGTAAAATATATCACTTTCTCGAACCGCTGAGATTTTTGATGACAAACCTACGTACGTTGTAGCTGTTTATATTAAACTGAAAACATTTTGTTTCCTCCTCTAGCATAACCGATCAGATGATTTAGTGATTTACTTTTATATTTTACGAATGTGGATCCAAACATTCCATTATAAAAAAGAAATACATTAATACAACTGAAACACGGAGAAATACTACTACTACTACTAATAATAATAATAATAATAATAATATTAATAATAAGATTTAAAAAAAAATCTTCGTTTTCTTTGTCTTGTATTTAGGATCAGAAAGGCATCACATAGCAAAAGATGAAACAGTGGTTGGAGCTGGGTGTGTGCTCCATATACAGTGAACTAGTATCATTTTTCATCTATTAAGTAACAGACCATGCTCTAAAAGGGAGCAGAGGTGTGGGAATTATGTGCTGCAAACACAGCTCTCCTTTTTCTATACTCGGCGACCACGGATAAGAGAGGTCATGGTGATGCTAAGTAAGGATTTGGAACTAGTCAAAACTAAATTGCACCCCATAATCCATATTAAGTTATCCATTTGCTCTATCAATCATGTTTTGCATTTACTCTTAAAGCCATTAATAGTTTTAAAGAAAAAATAATCAAGTGTGTAAGGTGCTTCAATGATATGATAAATAATGTGTCAAACTAGCAAAAACAAATGACTCCCCAACACTCAGTAAAGTCTCCCCAAAGAACAAATGACTCCCCAACACTCAGTAAAGTCTCCCCAAAGAACAAATGACTCCCCAACACTCAGTAAAGTCTCCCTCAGTAAAGTCTCCCCAACCCCAAATGACTCCCCAACACTCAGTAAACCAAAATATAGTGTATGTACTAGCCAGGAAAACCTGTGACACAAAGTAAAACAGATAAAATATTAATACAAACGTATATCCATAGAGCTGATGAACACAGGTTACCATAGGTAGCCTAAAAACAGAAAATGCCAAAGAACATAGTGTAAACCGTAAAAGGACATATAGAGATAAGAGGTGGAGTATCACTCACATGGGCCAGAGCCGTCCTAGGCTCTATGTAACAGGCTCTAGGGTGCCACAGATGGCTAAACGTCTCAATATCCCCAAGGTACAAAAATGGATCTTTAGTATAAAATACTTTATTGTAATAGAATAAAACAAGCAAGCAAAGATACTAGCAAAAATGTATCACTCACCACCTGCTGCACAGGCACTTTACTATTTTACTCTTGGGTTACTAATAGGTGGTGGGTGTTACCTATTGAGAAGTTTCACTACCACTATATATTTTAGTACCCATTTTGCTAGTATCTGGGGTCAAGAAGGAATGGTTTCCTAGTGTTTGCAAACTTTGAAGTGCTTCAAAAAGTTTTTTTTTTTTTTTTACTTCTTTTGGATCAACAGCAGAAAATAGATTTGAAAATGGTTGAACTTGATGGACGCATGTCTCTTTTCAGCCTGTGTAATTATGTAACTAGAAAGGATATAAAATATAGAAAAGGGGGCGAGTATGTCTTCATATGTCTTCTAGACCTGATAAAGGACAAGTGTTAAAGAAATTGTATGTCATGATATAGGTGAATATGTGGAAGCCTTTATTAGCTAGAAATATGCATAGCAGGAAACCGGGCATATCCGTAAATAGAAGGCACATGTTACACGCCATCAAAAATTAGTACCATAGAAAAAAGGCTGCATATCTAGAGATTTTGTTATTCATTGGAGATTTGAATTGTAGTAGCACAGTTAAGGGGAACTGTTTTTGAATCTGACTAACGACACTTTCATGTCTCAACTAGTAGAAGTGCCAACTAAAATAGATGCTTGTATGGATCTTGTTAAAACTAATAAGGTTGACCTATTTTCAAACATTAAGTTAGAGAGCATTTGGGTCATAGTGACCATAATATGGTTTTATTTGACATTGAAAACACACACATCAAAAAATGTATATGAGCTGTACAAAAACACTTCATTTTAAAAAGGCACATTTCAACATGATTAAGGCATCTCAACAACAAATTACCTTGCAGCAATTATTTACTGGCAAAAGCAGAGAGTATAAATGGAAGCACTTTAAACAAATTCTACAAAAGAACATTTCTCAATAATAATACCATTGAGAAACAAATATAAAAAAAGCAAATTAAAACTAATATGACTTAGTAAAAGAGTCAGCCAAATTATAAATAAGAAAAGGGCATTCAAAATATTTAAATCAGAGGGGTCAATAGCATCCTGTAACTATTATAAACATGCAAATGGGACTTGTTAGAGCATGAAATATTGGCATACGAGAAGCTGTCTCACAATTGGGATTACTGGGATTTTGTGGGATGAATAATTATTACAAACATTTTCATTATTAGGAATATACAACAGACAAGAGGCCAACCATTGAGACTGGAAATAAAGTGTTTTCACTTACAGCAGAGGGAATACTTCTGTGTAATAAGAATAATGATGTGGAATTATCTGCCTGAAGAGGTTGTCTTTTCAGATTCTATAGACATTTATAATAGGCTTGGATGTTGTTGTTTTTTTGTTGTTGTTGCAAAAACAGAATAATCAAGGATATAATTGATAAGGAGAAATCTGGTTGCCATTATTACATAGTTACATAGGTTGAAAAGAGACATGTGTCCATCAAGTTCAGCCTTTTTCACATCTGTTTTTTTGCTGTTGATCCAAAAGAAGGCAAAAAAAAAAACCTTTTGAAGCACTTTTATACAAACTAACACTCGTTCTATCCTGCCATGTTATACAGAACTCCTTTGTAAACTGCATCAGTCGCGTACATTGTTAACCCTTTCATGCTCACATTGTTCTGGATGATTTCCCTCTCAGGAGTTCCATAGTCTCCAGACCCGAACCTAGCTTGAGAGACTCTCTGCAAGGTTCTGCTACAGTAAAAATATTTCCACAGCAACTAAATTGTTTGAATATCTCTGCCCCTCATCTGCTTTGAAAAACACAATTACTTTTTACTTTAAATCATATACAAAATATAATAGTGAATCATGGTGTTATGGGAGAACATGTTATTAAGAAAACTAACAAAAATGTACATTTGTGCTTAACAAATGAAATACATAATATAAATAACAGTTTTAAATACATTTCTAAAACACCACATTTGCTGTGTCAAGAAGGTGCAATATAACCATAGTCTCTAAGGGGTAAATGACCTGGACTACACTCCATTATGTTAGACCTCTAGAGATGCAATAAATGAATTGACTATATTTAGGAACTAAACATTGGACAACCTAAATAAAACAAGATTTGAATAATATGAGAATGTCCTGTTTCAGGTGTTCCACTTTTCTAGCACAGGTCTAGCTATCTATCTACTCTAGTTATCCATTTCATTTCATTTGGAGTATAGATCATGCCCCCGCAGACTCCCTGCTCAGTTCTCTCATTTATGAGTTAAATTATTGTGTTTATACAGAACTAGTCACACCTCCCTGCATGTGACTTACATAGTCTTCCTAGACACACTTCCTGTAAAGAGAGATCTAATGTTTACACTTCCTTTATTGCAAATTCTGTTTTATTGAGAAGGTCATATCTCCTGCTCTGTTAATAGTTTGCTAGACATTGCAGAGCCCCCTGTATGTAATTAAAGTTAAATTTACAGGACAGGAAATAAAAAAAACTTTTAAAGTATTAAATCTGATTGAAAACGAAACCATTTTTTCCATGCAGGCTGTGTCAGTCACAGTCAGGGGAGGTGTGGTGAGGACTGCATAAACAAATACAAAAGTGATTTAACTCGTAAATGGCAGAGAATTGAGCACTGAGACTTTAGAAGCATGATCTATACACCAAAACAGCTTCATTATGTAAAGTGGTTTTGTAACTATAGTGCCCTTCCCGACAACCCCTTCCCGACCGCGGACGTATCAGGTACAGCCGACAAAAAACGGTCCTTAAGGACCGTGGACGTACCGGATACTTTGCGGCTAATTACAGCGCTGGAAGCGATCATGATTGCTTCCAGATGCTCTAACAGTATGGCAGCGATGCCTCGATGTCAAGGCATCATGCAATACCCTCTCTCACTGCCAGGCTGTTGGGTGATCGCTCCCCTGGAGCGATCACTTCCAGGTTGCCCCATGTGGCGCCTGGCAGTGAGGCAGAGCATTGGAAGCCATCTTGCAGGCTTCCGATGCTCTGCCTGTACTGCCTGTACTTAAAAAAAATTAACCCCTTCCCTCCACCCCTCTCCCATGTACTTATCGATCACCGCCAATCCCCCACCGGCGATCTGTCTTCTTCTATGGGGAAACTGCCTGAACTGACATTGAATAAGCCTGCCACAACGTCAATGTACCCCATCTTTGGCAGGTCCTACTCTAACAGCCTAATGTCTGCTCTTATGAGATTAACCCACTTACTTGGTGGAAAAAAATCCATCTCTCTGCAGTACAAGGCTAAATAGGGCCCTGGGATGAGGCACCTGTGAACGGGAGGGGTGCAAAACCAAGGAGTTGGCTAGACTCCCAAATACATACATACATACATATATATAAATAAAAGGTGGGGGAAGCTGCACTCAGCTGAACATACATAAATGGGGTGCTGCTGGGGCCAAATTATACAATACACAAGATCCAGCGCACTCACCTATCCACTAAAAAGCAACTTCACTGTTGACAGATTTTATTCGTTTTTTAAAAACACCTAATCTAGGCAAAAATAATGGGGGTTTAGTTACATTATATGATCATATATTGCATAAGCCTGCCACACCGTCAATGTACCCCATTGTTGGCAGGTCCTATCCTAGCAGCCTAATGCTTGCTCTTATGAGATAAATCCACTTACCTTGGGAAATACATCCTTCCTGGGACTCTCTGCAAGTCAAGGCTAAATAGGGTCCTGGAATGAGGCACCTGTGACAGGGAGGGGTGCAAAACCAAGGAGTTGGCTTGGACTCCCAAATATACAAACAAAACCAAGAGGGCTGCACTCACCTGAACATGCATACATTATAGAGTGCTGCTGGGGCCAAAATATACAAAATACAGAATCCAGCGCACTCGCTTATTCACTAAACAATGATTTCAAATCTTAGAGAATAGTACCTCACCTAGGCAAAAAATAATGGGGGTTTAGTTACATTATATGATCAAATATTGCATAAGCCTACCACACCATCAATTTACCCCATTCTTGGCAGGCCCCAGCAGCACCCTATAATGTATGCATGTTCAGGTGAGTGCAGCCCTCTTGGCTATATATATATATATATATATATATATATATATATATATATATATATATATATATGTTATAAACAATAAATAATATATATTTATATATATATATCATTTTATTCTAACTGTATTTTGAATGAATATATATATATATATATATATATATATATATACACACAATAAATATATTTATTTTTAATTTTATTCTAACTGTATTTTGAATGAATATATATATATATCAATAAATAAAAATATGAAATATACATATGTCAATATAAATAATTTCATAAATATGCACGTAGACTTAATTTTTTTTTATTATATATTTAAATTCTACATGCATATTTATGTAATATTGTTACATAATTAAGTAATTTTATTGATTTTCAATTAGGGGGACCTGCCTGACAACCCATGCTGAAAGTCCAGATAATTTATTTTACTAGCACTATATTTAACCCTATAACTTTCCAAGACACCCTAAAACCTGTACATGGGGGGTATTGTTTTACTCGGTAGTCTTTTCTGAAGACAACTATTAGTGTTTCAAAAGAGTAAAACATATCACAGAGATGATATTGTCAGTGAAAGTTATGTTTTTTGAATTTTTCACACACAACTGGCACTTTCACTGATGATATCATTGTTGTAATACATTTTACGGTTTTGAAACACTAATATTTGTGTTCAGCGAAGTCTCCTGAGTATAACAGTACCCTCCATGCACAGGTTTTATAGTGGTTTGAAAGTTACAGGGTCAAATATAAGGCAGTTTTTTCACATTAAAATTTGCCAGAATGGTTATATTGCCTTTGAGAGCGTATGGTAGCCCAGGAATGAGAATTACCCCTAAGATGGCATACCATTTGCAAAAGAAGACAACCCAAGGTATTGCAAATGGGGTATATTCAGTCTTTTTTAATAGCCACTTAGTCACAAACACTGGACAAAGTTAGCGTTCATAATGTTTTTTTGCATTTTTAACACACAAACAAATATAAATGCTATCTTTGGCCAGTGTTTGTGACTAAGTGGCTACTAAAAAATGACTGGAAACACCCCATAAATAAATGGTTTGATGGGGGTAAATTACATCGGCTGGCTTAAAAAAATTCCCAAATAAGACATGGGTGCATGATGACCAGAAGTGAAAATTCCAGGTTGGAAAACTGGAATGCGCACCCTGCAATTAAGGTCTTTTAGTCCCCAGAAAACCATGAAAACCACACCTATACATGGGTGGTATCACTGTACTCAGGAGATGTTGCTGAACACATATTGGGGTGTTCTTTGGCAGTAACCCTTAAAGTTCTCAATACGTGTATTCTTAAATTGTCAAAGTGTCAAAAAAAATCACCAATTATAATTTTTTTTAAAAAATTTGGCATAGATTGGTGGTAAAATGGTTTCATGAAAAGAGTCAAAATACCCCAAGTATAATACCATAGGTTGTTTTCTTTTAAAAAATATATACATGTGAAAGGTTATACATGGATTCCTGACAGATATCAGTGTTAAAATGTAACTAGCATTCATGTTGAAAAAAGTGCTACTTGTACTTATAGCCCTATAACTTTCCAACATGTTAACTAAGGACAAAATTTAGAAAGTATTTAGTACGGAAAAAGTGTGTTTATTTTAAAAAAAAATGTCATCATAGTTTATAATTTTTTTATAGTAAATTGTGACACAATGAAAATAATGGTATGTTTAGAAAGTCCATCTAATGGCAAGAACAACTGTATATAATATGTATGAGTACAGTAAATGAGTAAGAGGAAAGTTACAGCTAAACACAAACACTGCAGAAATTTAAGAACAGCCCTGGTCCCAAACGGTAAGAAAATTGAAAAGCTGTCTGGTCACTAAGGGGTTAAATTATTCATGCACGTATAATGGGAGGGATAGATAAGGATGCTGAAAAACAAAGTCTGGAGGGTTAAATAAAACCCAAATAACTTGATGAAGTTATGAAAGGAAATGCTTTATATGTAAGTAACATGGTCAGAGATGATGATTTAATGTTCACCACAGGTTGTCAAGTATTTCCAAACAGATGATTCCCAATGGCAGAATTATTAAAATGGAAAAATGCCACTGTGATTAATTTCCTTTCTGTGCTCACCGCTTGTCTCGGATCATTAAGGATTCTCATTGCAATTAGTGCTTTTATCTTGCTACATATATTATTATTTACAAGGCATAACATTATTTTGGCTGTTGTCGCATATAAAATATGTCTAATGTTTCCAGAATGTGGATGGTGATGTGGCATACAAATGGAACATTTGAGAATTAATAATAGCTAATAATAGTTTTGTTTAAACATTTTTCAAACGTATAAATGAAAGAACAAAACAAAAACAAAATGATTAGTTGCAGTCACATTAACCCCTTAAGGACACATGACATGTCTGACACGTCATAATTCCATTTTATTCCAGAAGTTTGGTCCTTAAGGGGTTAAAGAGACTCTCCAGTGCACAAAAAAAAAAAAAATATATTTAGCAGATGTCACAGAACCCCATTCCAACATGGACTAAAAAGGGCTATTATCACTAAGGGAAGGAGGTATGGAGATCCCCGGATGCCTACTCTGCCTGTCAGGTGGAATTGAGGACCTCTGGGGATTGCCTGGACCCATCCTGAACATTGAACTCCTGACTTGGAGATACCCTGAAATGCTCTGGAACTGTTTGCCATATTGGGACTGTTCTGTGGCCCAGTCAATGTTTGATCGGGTATCTCTCGGTCTCTCAACCACCAGTCAGGGCACCTTTTAGTCAACATGGGCTCTGATGAGAGCTTTCTAGGGACATTTAACATGGGGAGCATCAGGAACCCCATTTTATGTGACCAGTACAAAACAGCCACACGCCTGGAACTCTGAGGCGGATCAGAGAATAGCCACAATCTGGTCAAACTTTAACACACTAAAACTATAACACACGGGCTCAGATTTTACAATCAGGGCACTATATATGATAGGGATATATAATGTGTGGGGGTGCTTTTAGGAAAAATGTTTGGGGGACATTTTGTACATTTTTGCTGTATGTTTGGTAAAGCACAGCAGAGAGTCTGGGGATGTGGCAATCAAGACACCAGATAGATTGGCTCCGGGGTGGGACTATTGTAAAAGCCGTTGCATTGCATGGAGGAACCCCCGTGTGTGAATTTAAATTTCTGTGAATAAATAGGTGTGTTGTGTTCAATAAAGGTTCATTCTACTCCCCTACATTCAGACCTATAATCGTTGCAAGTAGCTATAACCACTGCAGGAAGCTATAACCACTCTTGTCCTGTTTTTGGCAGCGGTATCCAGAGACCCTCATTCCAGCTTTGACTGTTCGACAGTTTTAAGTGCTCCATTGTCCCAAGGTAGCAGAGAGGAAGCTGTCATAGTGGAGGAATTCAACCAGAGTACTGTGTCTCTGTTACAGCAGATATATCCCCACATTCATTTCTTTATACATTTAATTCATTGGGGTTATATCTAAAAATGCATCTCTTGTCTGCAGCCTTTGCAAGCTGTCCCCTTCTAACCTCGCTCAGACTTTCTTAGGCTGTCCAATCACAAACTTCTCAATACAGATCAATGAGAAGTTTTTGCAAGGCAGTCGTTTTGAGCAATCGCTGCCTTTTGAGTTTAGCTATACTGAGCTAAACAAAGACGTAAAAGGACAGGTTATCTGACTCACAGCCAATGGGGTATAACAAGGTACATTTATAGACGTGACAATTTCTTCTGAAATATGCAGTTTTGTAAAATGGAAAGGAAAATGTTTTCATGAGGAAAAAGCAGACGTAGGTGCTGGTGAAAGAATACACAAACTATTAAATTTAATTAAAACAAATAAAACCCCTAGTGGGTCACTCCAGAGCAAAACAAACAAACAAACAAACAACCTTCTATGGTAAAAATACTTAAAAAATAAAATTGTAAAAATTTTAAATCTCTCCAATATATGTACTTTGGTTGTACAAAAAATAAATGCATGCAAGTGCATTTTAATATTGGCAAAAAATACACTTATATTAAAGTCTTGCAGCCATCTCCACTTTTTTAGTTAACATGTGGAAACATAACGAAAAAATGTCATATAATACCATATATTTCAAATCACTTTAAAAACCAATATAAAAACTCTTATATAATTGGAAAAAGATGATAATAGATTCATGGCAACAATGTGAAGAAGCCATTATTCATCAATGTAAGATGGAAAGAGGAATAGCTTCTAACTTTTGTATTAGTACGGAGAAATATAACATTTGGGATAAATGGAATAAGATACTTGAAATACCTTTATCAGTTAATTGATTGACACATGTATCAAAAAATAAATAAATGGATTTTTGAGATAAGGATAATAACTCCTGGATAGGATAAAAGTTATAACCCATAAACACGCTGTTCGGATTGTGCTTGCATTTTTTTATGTTTTATTTGTAACATTGGATGATATGTGATAATCATCTTTTGTTTGAATATTTATGTCTGTAAATCGTATATTTTTGTATTGTTATCGAAAAAAACAAATAAATTATTTATATATAAAACAAAAACAATATAAAAACTCTTATATAAAAGTTTCAAGGACCATCACTGGTTTTAAATCTACTCATGGGTGCATGAGCACAATGTTGAAATGTATCTCTTCGAATTAGTCTTTTCAACCTAATTGGTCATCACTAGGAATGGAAGACAGACACTATATGTAGGTCCCCAGATTCCTCTTGTGTTATGGTCACCATGTGCCCAGTATTGACACAGGTA
Source organism: Pelobates fuscus (assembly GCF_036172605.1). Lineage (NCBI taxonomy): Eukaryota > Metazoa > Chordata > Amphibia > Anura > Pelobatidae > Pelobates > Pelobates fuscus. The sequence goes on along the minus strand of NC_086318.1, from coordinate 30,437,409 downwards.
TGTATGTGACTGTATTATTTGTTTGTGCCTCTCCCCCTCCCCCTTTTTCCTGTCCTATTGTTTCCCCAGCAGGGCGTTGACCCAGGGACACTGCCAGACCAGTTTAAACTAGCTGCCCTGTCTCTCCTCAATCTCCCATCAGCCCTTGCTAGGTACTATAGTGCTCTATGCACCCTATTGTATGTAAATGAGGCTGTTGGGGCATAAATATGTGTGCTATGTCTATTAAAGTTAGTTGCGGTTTTACTCTTCACCAAGTGTCGTCTGGTGTTTGGGGAAAACTGCTGATGGAAAGTGTGTCCAGGGCTATAAACACAGTATCTTGGTCCAGGGTGGAAAAAGCCCTCAGTGATCCCAGTCGAGCCTTGGCGACTGGGTCTGAAGTGCTCCAGGGTCCCTGATAGCTACAAGGAAGCAGACTTGGCGCAGATACTCGGTCGGAGTACTAGAGCTCCGTCACACTAATGACTCCATTTCTCTATATCTTTCGGTCCTCTCTAAATCATGTTTCATTTCTTCAGTTTTATCTTTCTTCAATACCAATTTCTCACCACTAGTGGCCTCCCTAACCACTAGACAAACCTAGTTTCTCTCTCAACTGCATACCATGATGATCCAAATCTGCTATAAGAGGCCACATGCTGCTTCTTATGGTTGCCTTTACATTGATAGAAGTTTGTGTTCTTTTCCTGAGAAGACCACTGCTCCTGATTCATACTAAGAAAACATGCTATACTTTGAAGACTATTATTCCAACCTGATGTCCAATACGAACCTGCTTTATTTCTAAACTGGACTTTGTTTCCTTATTACTTGTTCCAACCTACCTGGCTATTATAGACTTTCCTATTATTTGCAAGTATCCTAAAAGACCCTATTATAACTATCTGAAACTGTAGATCTGACATCAAATGAATGAGGCTGATCATCTCTATTTCTAACCTAACCTGTATTACGTTATACTTTATATCTCTTTTTAGTTCTATCTAATTGTATTTTGATTACCTGTCACCTATTATTTCATTTATAGGTTTTCCTTATCTACTCCTTGCCTATAGTTTCACTTATAGGTATCCCTGTTACCAGTTACCTTAAACCTGTCTGAAGCATATTGCCTAACTCTAGTTTCCTATTATCTCTCCTTATAATTGCCTATAATTTCATTTTATAGGTTCTCCTACTACTTTTCTGCCTATAATTTCATTTATAGGTTTCTATTACTTTATAATCTGTCTGGGACTTATTGCCTAAACTCTCTTTATTTTATAACTCGCAAATACTTACCTGTAACTCCGTTTATAGATTCGACCTTCTCCCTTTGTCGTTATTATTTCCTCTTCACTTTAAGTCCCGCTACTCATCTTTTTATTCTTGTCTAAGGTCTCAAAGTACATAATGATAACCCCAGCATTAGGCTCTTGTCTGACCTGATCAGAACCATGACACTTTCTGTCGAATCCGTCCAGCCCTCAGAGCTGGTTCCCTTGAGCTTTCAATCACAATTTGCATTTTGGTTGGCATTTGAAATATCTCCTGTTGTTTCTTTTTGACTCTCTGAACCGGTCAGAGCTTTTCTCAAAGCGCTAATGTTTATCAATCTGTATAGTTATGTGTAAGCTACTGAATTTAGAGAAGTCATAATTTATGCCTCCAAACTGTTCTCTGTATGGAGACATTAGGAAAGGGTGGTTAGAAAGGGCACATCATTGCAGTTCCAGGGTAATTAATTCAGTGCATTAATTACCATGTGAGATGACTTTAGCAGTTCTGTGGGCATGATAAGCCCGGGTTGGCTGGTTTAAAATGTTGCCTAAAAGACATGCCACCATTACTGGCTACCATACATCACCCATAATACCTACCACCAATGAGTTAGGGGCATGGGGAAAACCTTAAACTCCATTCTCCATGTTCTCCATCACAGAGCCCAAGGAATGTGGGTAAGTAGTGACATGCAGTTTACCCATTACTACCTCCTCACCTACCATCAATGAATAAAGGACATGGAGATTCCCCCAATTTTAAATGAATAGCCTCCATCCCAATGTGATAATGAGGGAGGTAGTGGTGGGCAGCTTTTTGGCTGACGACTTCCCTTATTAAAAGTCCATAAGGGGGAAGCATTGGTACTAACTCACCAAAACATGAATTAAAAAAATGCATGGAAGGATTTAATCCATCGAGTAATACATTTTTATTGTTTTTGTTTCAAACGTTATTCATGTATGGATGGCCTGAAATGAGTACAATTATGAATATGTCCGAAAACCAAATGCAGATGTCTAATTTTAATTGTAAAAGGAATGGTGGCAGTAAAGAATGCTGATATATTTCAAACAATTATTAGTTTTCAAGATAAAACAGCCTTTCATTACAGAAGCATCATGGCCTCTGAATGCAAATACATCTTATTTTAACATTTATTCACTGGTGCGCTGAATTCCTCATTAAGCCAGTTTTTTTTTAGTAAATTTTGTACCACTTTGCTTATAATGAAACAAATAGGTAACATTCTTCATTATAAGAGGGCATAATGATTCATACTTTCGACCTGCTGGTTCATAGCATTGGGTAACACACATCATATAGTACTATTGGTGTCTTTAAATAGAACGCTTTTAAATGTCAATAATGCATCAGATTTAGATCAGTATAAAATTATATATAACTGTCATTTATGCCTAAGCAATTCCCAGTGCCGTAAGTTCCTCATAAGTCTTAAGGGACTCTGAAAGAATGTCTGACTAGGGGAAAGACTGATGGGGGAGCCAAGTTGTTCAACAGAAACTGTTACGGGATTCTGTGGCATTAGCATATACAAGACATTCCTGGAGGGATTTCAAGTGACCACAGGGTGAGATGAGAGATTGCTTATTACATTCATATCTCATGCCAGTTGTGTACATTGGGAATATACAGATCTCTGAATTCTCCAACATACTGCATAGGTCATACGAATGGAGGCAGAGGGGCTATATGATGTTACACCTCCCATGGCCTCCAGCTGTCACTTTCACATAGGATATTCCACACAGAGATATGAGGTCTATTCAGAAAAAAAACATTTACTTGTAGTTGCCCCCTGGCTAACAGTTGTTAGCCTACCATTGTATCCTCTTTATAATGTTTAGGTGATTGTAAATGTTTTCTATGTAGAGAAGTCACAGGAGGGTTTTTATTAAAGCCAGTGAGATGGATGAAACTTTGAAAATTCTTACTAAATGTGCAATTAGTTAAGAAATGCAGGATTGAATATATAAATATCTGTAAATGTGTCATTGGTAGAGAACATCATTGTTACATTGCTAAATATCTGTAATAAATAATATAAGTAATAAATACAGGTCTTACTGGAGGTACCATTTTTCATACATGTTAAATGCATTATTGGACTACTCCTAACATAACCTTTAGAGGTTTCCGATAATAGCATTTGTTGGTATCATTTTTTGTTAATCTAGACTTAATCCTACCCCCCCAAATGTGTTTTTTTTTATATTTGTTCAGGCACCTATTTAACCATTTCAGATTACATATTGATCAAAGGATTGATATCATCGAAAGAAAGTTCCACAAAAGAGTTGATCCTATTTATTTGCGACAGATACAAACAATATAAAGAACCCTGAATATCCTTCGAGATAACAGTATATGTCAGGTATACAGCAGATCTATAATCTGGGCTTCTAAAGACCTACAAAAAAATATTTTGTAATATGATTATCATGGGATCCAAATTGATGTGCCTGAATGACAGCTCCACTCACTATCACCTAGACTCACCCAGACATGTTTGCCAACATTCAGCCCACTTTACAATACCTGCATATTGCGAATTACATGACTGTGGCTCCATGTAATAAATTCCCACTATTTCATTATGTTTTCAGTTTGGAATCCACATAAACATGTATTGCTGGTGCACGTCTGTTGTATGCCTACTCATGAGTCCTGGAAGCAATTTAAATGTGACAGATTATGAAACATCATCATAATTCAAAAGTTTCAGAATAATTGAATTTCAATACATTTTTCTTTTTCTCTCATTTGTAACCGTCGCCCGCAGCATAGTTATAAAAATCACAGAGTTCAGTGTGCTCTGGAATTTGCAACAGCGCAATTTAAGCAGGCAGAAGGCATGTGCTTGTTAGAAGAAACACGGAAATGACACGATTTTATTAAATGCCTCAAGGTGATTGGATGTCATTATTAGGTGTAGTATTGAATTTCTTAAATTATTGAGGTATTAAAAAGTGACCCTGTAGAGCAGTCATTAAACAATATTTTTTTAGCAATACAAGGTGATTTACATTTCTCTTGGGATAAAACAGCGCGTAGAGATGAAATGGTCTAGATGCATATAGTGTCCCTTTAAGCGTTTCAAATTATCCCAATCTGCTATAAAAACTACCAATGTTCATGACTAAGTTCTGGTGGTTAAAGGGTTAATGATCACTATTTGTTTGCACTAGGCCAGAAATAATGAAATAATCCCTCTTAGTACCACCCACACTGAATTATCATAATGTAAATATTACTATTGTAAAGCTGCCACCACCGAGAAAAGTTATAAATGGGGTGCCCTATTACTGATTTACATATAGGATGAATTGAAAGCTTTTTAGCAATCCATATTTTAACTCAAAAACACAGTATGCTTGTCTACCTAGCAAAATCTCTATACACATTAAAAAAACAAACCTTTTCTAGGTCAGAAGAAAGTCGAATGATTTGAATGTCCGCTACCCATCAGTGGTTTGATCTACTTTGCTCTCCTTCAAGAGTTTAAGGACAAAACGATGCAAAAATAAACTGCTTCCAAATCCTATAGTGGAGAGCAAATATACCAAAGTTAAATCTAGGACAGTGAGAAATCTGCAAATCCATATTAAAAATTAATTGAAAACATTTATATTTAATTTTGTATTTATACCTTGTCATGTTATTTCACATCGAAATCGCTATTGTTTTAATCATAAGATTCTACTACATTTGTATTGGCTAACAAAAATAGATAGGATGAGTTAAATAACTTGGGTAATTAAAGGAATACTCCGAGCTACAGCTGACCTATTTTTTTTTCATGCATTATATTCTGAATTCACTGTAAATATAGGCAAAATAAATAGAATAAACATGATAGAAATTAAAAAAAAATGATACTCACTTTTGATGTTTCTGAATTTGCTGTAAATGTCCAGGTGTGTTAGCTTCCCAGAGAGGTGAGATCTCCCCAGAGAGGAAGTAACTCAGAGAAGCATGATGCTCACTTAATGTTTGAATATTTTGCTATTCGAACAAAAAATAAACACTTCACGTTGGGCGTGAGGTGCAGAAAAGTTGGGCTAATGGAACCAAACTATCTATAATTTAAAAAATAAAAAAGATTATTAAAAATATATTTTTTTCCAAATTAGTAAATATAACTTAACCAACACATTGCAACAGTTTGGTGTCATTTTGACATTGAAAATCAATGAAGTTTTGGTGTCACTCTAGTGATGTCGGATAGCAGTGTTATTTAAACTCAGTCCACTAGAGGTCCTGAGAGTGTGTTGCTTGTGTTTAGTGATTATTTGGCTACTGATTCTGGTTTGCTTGAGTACTCTTGTCCTCTGTGCTCCTGACTTTAGCTTGTCCCTCTATTTTGTATCTTTCTGTGCTCCTTGACCTTGACTTGTTCATGACTCCTCTTTGTCTGTCCTCAGATATTTTGTTGGTCTATCCTTAGTGCTAGTCTGGACATTCTAAGAACTGGTATGCACTTCTGTTCCTGTCTCTACCAACTATGTGTGTTAGGATGAGGTTAGACTTGACAAAGGGATATTGATGTATATAATACCTCAATATGTCACAAAATTAACATAGTGCCAATTAATGGTGCACAGGGACGGATTTCCAGCCTCGAGGTGGTAGGCTAGAGAGGGACAGAGATCAAAGATCTCCCACACCGGCGAGCCCATTCTCATTTCTGCGTGAAATGAATACAATAAAAATAAGGTAAATTCTGCTAAGAACAGAATACAAAACAACAACATATTGTGTAACTGTGTATAATGAATTATGGTAGTATATTTTCCAATTGGTCAATCATGCTTAATATGCCAAATAATGCCTTGTGAATAATTCCCAGTGCAGTGATGTATCTTCAGATGTCCGAGATTAATATTCACTCCAAGCAATGAGGGTCGATGATTCAGAGAGAAAAAAGTGAAACAATATAGTGCAGCTAAAAAGATGTGGATTGAAAACAATGAATTCACTTACATCAAAATTAAAAAACAGCAGGTGCAATCTAAAGAATCACCACAAGTTGTCCATTTCGTCTTTTTAGGGACTTCCTCTGTGACATTCATGTATAAAGAAGCATAAAATACAAATACAGAAAAACAAGTCCTGCGCTCAAACTCCGGCTACTCTTGGGTGACAGCAACGACCATAGTACACATCAGCCCCAATATATACAGTAAAAAACAAAGAAAAAAAAGGACAAAAAGGTTACCTGCACTCTTCCCAAATCCCTGTGCATATTTAAACAAATGGAGGTTATTCAGTTACTCCAATGGCCATGAGAGGGAATGCCCACCTGCCACATCTGTCAGGATCGGGTCAGGGATCCAACACGCAGAGTACAAAGAGTAGCAGATACGTATACCGGACCTTAGAATGGCCGGACTTAACGTAAAACTACGTATAGAATGGTCAGAGACAAGCCGAGGTCGAGGGAACGAGAAGACAGGTAAGCGAGAGACAAGCCGGGTCAAGGATAACAGAAAGACAGGTAAGTAAATAACAAAGCCGGGTCAGAACCAAAAGACAAGAGAATAACAGAGCACTGTGTGACTAGGCAGACAAGAACCACGACAGGGCAATGAGTAAATGAGAGAGACACTGTTAAATACCCTGGTTAGGGAGAGAAGACACGCCTCCGGCGAGTCCTGATTCGTCTCCACAGATTTGAGTGACAGGCCGTTCCGGGTTGGCGTCATGACGTCGGCTTCCGGACTTCCTGCTATAAAAGGAAGTGACTCCCTCACGGCCGGCGTTTGCAAGACCGGGTGAACCGCGAGGAACCGAGGAGACATGCCGACCGGACGGATAAACTTCTAAGTCTCTACCTCTTTCAGAGGTAGAGGCTTCAGGTACCCTGACAGTACCCCCCCTCTCAGATACGCCCACCGGGCGGAAGGAGCCGGGGCGAGATGGAAAGCGGGAGTGAAATGCCCTGCGAAGGCGAGGAGCATGAACATCCTCTTGTGGTACCCAACTCCTCTCCTCAGGACCATAACCCTTCCAGTCAACCAAATATTGTACTCTCCCCTGGGAGATACGAGAATCAATAATGGAGTTAACCTCATACTCCTCCTGACCCTCCACCTGAACAGAGCGAGGAGGGGCGATTGTGGAGGAGAATCTGTTACAGATTAGAGGTTTCAGCAATGACACGTGAAAGGAGTTTGGGATGCGTAAAGCAGCTGGGAGAGCTAGACGATACGCCACTGGGTTAATTCGAGTCAAGATCCTGTAGGGACCAATATAACGAGGGGCGAATTTCATGGAAGGAACTTTAAGCCGAATATTCCTAGTACTTAACCAAACTCTATTGCCTGGAACAAAATTCGGAGCCGCCCTTCTACGTTTATCAGCATGTTTCTTAACCAGCATAGAATTGTGTAGAAGAATTTGTCGAGTTTGATCCCACAACTTCCTCAAATTGGCAACATGGACATCAACCGACGGCACTCCTTGGGAAGGCGAAACCGAGGGAAGAATAGATGGATGAAAGCCATAGTTCATGAAGAAGGGGCTTGAATGAAACAAGCAATGGAACAAAACAACGTAAGTATTGCTCAATCTTCTGGTTGGTACGTTCGGCAGCTCCGTTAGACTGAGGATGATAGGCGGAAGAAAAATTCAATTTGATGCCTAATTGAGAACAGAATGATCTCCAGAAACGTGAAACAAATTGGGAGCCTCTATCAGAAGTGATTTCAGAAGGTATCCCATGCAGGCGAAAAATCTCTTTAGCAAATATCTCCGCCAATTCAGGAGAAGTCGGAAGTTTAGGTAAAGGTACGAAATGTGCCATCTTGGTAAACCTATCAACTACGGAGAGGATAACAGTGTGCCTTTTAGAAACAGGCAAATCCACAATAAAGTCCATCGCCACACAGGACCAAGGTTTGTCAGGAACTTCCAGAGGCTGTAGAAGGCCACAAGGAAGCGAATGTGGTAGTTTAGTTTTAGTACAGACCTCACAGGCTCCGATAAAATCCTTAATATCCCTCCGTAACGAAGGCCACCAGAAATCCTTAGAGATCAAAGAATAAGTTTTGCGGACACCCGGATGGCCAGCCACCTTACTCTCGTGAAGACACTGTAAGAGCTCCAGTTGGAGTTCAGGAGGAACGAAATGTCTAGAAGCAGGAGTCAGTCTAGGTGCCAGATGCTGCAAGCTCCTTATCTGATGAAGCAGCGGAGAGTGGATTTTGAGAGTAGTGTTAGCGATAATGTTACACTTGGGTACTATAGAGGACAAAACCGGCTCAGATATGGCAGCAGGTTCATATTGGCGAGACAAGGCATCGGCTTTAGAATTCTTAGAACCAGGCCTATATGTGAGTATGTAGTTGAAGTGAGTGAGGAATATGGACCAACGAGCCTGTCTCGATGATAGTCGTTTAGCCTCTCCAATATAGGATAAGTTTTTATGATCTGTCAAAATAGTAACAGGATGCAAAGTCCCCTCCAATAAATGTCTCCACTCCTTTAAGGCCATGATGACCGCTAGGAGTTCCCTGTCACCAATGTCATATCTGCTCTCAGTACCTGACAATTTTTTGGAAAAGTATCCACAAGGATGTAATGGTTTATCCACACCCAACCTTTGGGACAGAACGGCACCTATACCTGTCTCAGAAGCGTCAACTTCGAGTAGAAAAGGTAGTGTAGTATCAGGGTGAACTAAAATTGGTGCGGAAGCAAACAGCTCCTTGAGTGTCTTAAAAGCCAGAAGTGCTTCAGTAGACCAATTCTTAGTATCAGCCCCTTGTTTGGTCATATTGGTGATGGGAGCAATGATAGAGGAGTATCCCTTAATGAAACGTCTGTAGTAATTAGAGAAACCAATAAATCTCTGAATAGCCTTGAGACCCTTAGGTAAAGGCCAATCTAATATGGATTGGAGCTTCTCCGGATCCATTTCAAACCCCTCTCCAGAAATCACGTAACCAAGAAAGGTAGTTTGGGATTGGTCAAAGCTGCATTTCTCTAATTTGCAGTACAAGCCATGCTGAAGAAGTTTGTGTAAAACCCTTCTGACTTGTCCGTGGTGAGTTTCAATATCCCTGGAATGTATAAGTATATCATCGAGGTATACAATAACACAGTCATTTTGAAACTCCCTAAGAACCTCATTAATTAGATCCTGAAATACCGCCGGGGCATTGCAGAGACCAAAAGGCATTACAGTATACTCATAGTGCCCATATCGAGTATTGAACGCAGTTTTCCACTCGTGTCCGTCGTGAATTCTCACCAAGTTATAAGCACCTCTAAGGTCTAACTTAGTGAAAATTTTAGAACCCTTTAATCGATCAAAAAGCTCGGTGATCAAGGGAATCGGATATGCATTTCTAATGGTTATCTTGTTCAGACCTCGGTAGTCAATGCAGGGTCTTAAAGAACCATCCTTCTTTTTAACAAAAAAAAATCCAGCCCCAGCAGGAGAGGAGGATCTCCTAATGAACCCCTTGTCTAGGTTTTCACGAATATACTCCTCTAGAACTAAGTTCTCATTCGTAGACAAAGGGTATACATGACCCCTGGGAGGCATAGTACCAGAAAGTAAATTAATTTTGCAATCAAAAGGCCTATGTGGTGGTAAGGTATCAGCCTTTCCTTTGTCAAATACTGCCTTTAAATCTTGATACAAGGACGGTATCTGTATTTTGGTAGAGTCGGTAGCGTTATTAAGTGCGTTAACACTACAGAGAGGTGACACTTTCTTTAAACAATTCTCTTGACAATCCTGACCCCACGAAACTATTTCCCCTGATTTCCAATCTATAACGGGGTTATGTCTCTTAAGCCAGGAGTATCCCAGGACTATGGGAACAGAAGGAGATGAAATGAGTAGTAGGGATATCTCCTCCTTGTGTAGAATACCAGTAGTTAAGTTAAGAGGTGTGGTTTCCCGGAAAATCACAGGCTCAACTAAAGGTCTACCATCAATGGCTTCAACAGCCAAGGGTGTCTTCCTTAACTGGGATGGGATAGTGTGTTTGATGAGAAAATTTTGGTCGATAAAACTCTCAGCAGCCCCGGAGTCTATCAATGCCATAGTCTCTAAGGTTCCCTTCTCCCAAGTTAAAGAGACAGGTAATAGGAGTCTATGTTCTTTGTAGTTATGAGTAGAGGACAAAATCGAAACACCCAAGGTCTGTCCTCTAGAGAAACTTAGGTGCGAGCGTTTCCCGGACGACTGGGACAGTTCAAACGTACATGACCTCTGGCTCCACAATACATACACAGTCCCTCCCTTCTCCTGTACTGTCTCTCTTCCTCTGACAGGCGAGTAAGGCCTAACTGCATAGGTTCTGAAAACTGTGGAGTTTTGGTTTCAGGACTTTGAAATGATGGCGCTAGTCTAAAGGAAGATCTACCGGTTCTATCTCGAGTATTCTGCCTCTCCCTTAGACGTTCGTCAATGTGAGAGATAAAGGAAATTAAGTCCTCCAAGTTCTCGGGAAGCTCTCTTGTCGCTACCTCGTCAAGTATTACATCGGATAATCCATTTAAAAATACGTCTATATAGGCCTGTTCATTCCATTTTACCTCTGCCGCCAAAGACCTGAACTCTAGTGCGTAATCCACAAGTGTTCGGTTGTCTTGTCTAAGGCGCAACAGTAATCTGGCTGCATTGACCTTCCTGCCAGGGGGATCAAAAGTTCTTTTAAAAGCAGCTACAAAGGCATTATAGTTATAGACTAATGGATTATCATTCTCCCACAACGGATTAGCCCATCTCAGAGCCCTCTCAATGAGTAAGGTGATAATAAATCCCACTTTTGCCCTATCAGTAGGGTAGGAACGGGGCTGTAGCTCGAAATGGATACTGATCTGGTTCAAAAACCCACGACACCTCTCAGGAGAACCAGCATAACGTACAGGTGGGGTAACTCGGGAAGAAGCACCTACAGTAGCTACCTCTAGCCCTGAACCCACAGGAGGAACAGACGTATTACGCATTTCCTCAGGTGGATTAATAGGACGTGATAGCAGCGCCTGTAGTGCTAGTGCCATCTGATCCATCCTATGCTCCATGGCGTCAAACCTAGGATCAGGAGAACCAAGCTGACAATTTGTACCTGCAGGATCCATGGCCCTGTCGTAATGTCAGGATCGGGTCAGTGATCCAACACGCAGAGTACAAAGAGTAGCAGATACGTATACCGGACCTTAGAATGGCCGGACTTAACGTAAAACTACATATAGAATGGTCAGAGACAAGCCGAGGTCGAGGGAACGAGAAGACAGGTAAGCGAGAGACAAGCCGGGTCAAGGATAACAGAAAGACAGGTAAGTAAATAACAAAGCCGGGTCAGAACCAAAAGACAAGAGAATAACAGAGCACTGTGTGACTAGGCAGACTAGAACCACGACAGGGCAATGAGTAAATGAGAGAGACACTGTTAAATACCCTGGTTAGGGAGAGAAGACACGCCTCCGGCGAGTCCTGATTCGTCTCCACAGATTTGAGTGACAGGCCGTTCCGGGTTGGCGTCATGACGTCGGCTTCCGGACTTCCTGCTATAAAAGGAAGTGACTCCCTCGCGGCCGGCGTTTGCAAGACCGGGTGAACCGCGAGGAACCGAGGAGACATGCCGACCGGACGGATAAACTTCTAAGTCTCTACCTCTCTCAGAGGTAGAGGCTTCAGGTACCCTGACAACATCAAGGCAAACCTCTTAGGTGGGTCCTACACTGACTATTCACCTTGCTTCCTTGAGCTTCTGGCAAAGATATCTTTAATGAGACAGAAAGGGGTATTTTTTATAGAAACCCCTACATGCTTATAATCCTTAATATGGAACACATGGGGTGACCTGCTGCATAAAATAGGAATACAAATCCTTCCTCCCCTTCACTGTCCTTCTATTGGTTCTCAACTCCTCCTTCAGCTGGATAAAATCTTTTGTTACCGCTGCAAGGGAGGGTAAATTAGGCCCTCTGGCCCTAATTGAACACGAAAAAAAAAAGTCACTCTATTAACAATATTTAAAAGTTGCAAAAAAAGATACATACAAGCTGAGGTTGGGGTTAATATGTCCAAAGTGTTACATGTCCAAAAATTCACTTCCTTGAAAATAATTTGATTGAGGCAAGCTGTTTTAAAGTTAAGAAATCTTTAACAACAAATCATTTTACCATGTAAAACTTGTTTAAATAGCAAATCAAACATTATACATTATACATTACATTATAAAAAGAACGTAATCATAGTTACTTGTTTGCGCGTTCCAGTTATCTGATATTGGCTTTAAACCAATATTGCCAGTCTGATATCTTCATCAGTTTGAACCAGAGGAACCTGTCCTTACTCTCGTCGCTCTTGTCCTTTTGTTGTCACCCATTCGCCGTCCTAATAGGTTTCTTGTAACATGGCCGAGTGGAAGTGTGGCAGAAGAAAGTATTTCCATATAGACTGTATCTGTGATCTATAACTACAAACAACGATTAAGGGGGAAGGAGAACCTAAAAAAACTGTCCTGTCCAGCACCTCTTTCCTGAACAGATCACATTCCCATCAACGTTAGAAACTATTTAGTAAACTATTTATTCTCACTGTATCTCAGTTTGAATTAAACATATGTTTCTCAGTTATTTTAACAAATATAGGAATATAATGGATCAAACGATTTGACACCTGTAACACAATCTACCCATAACTTGTGTCAGAAGAAATATATATGATTCTAGGAGATATTAATGCTAGTTCCAGTCTGTGTTCTCTCTAGAGGAACAATCTCATTTAAAACTTGGAAGTCACCTGCAAATTCTCTATTTCACACTTCGGAATGGGTACTAGAATACGATCATAAGATTCATTATAAACAAAATGGCAAGCAGTTGGAGCACGGAGGTTAAATAATGTATATTTGTATTTAATAGGATCTCATTTTTGATTCTGTAACCCTGTAATTTGATAAATAGTGTACAGGTGCTGCTTAACCCATCTATTGCCAACATTGTGTATTTAGATAAAGTAAAAAAAAAAAAAGAAAAAGAGAAAGTTATAAAAACAATGATATATGGACCCTCTGATCCCCAGGGTATTTTGAGGGCCAGAGTGTATATGTAAGAATCAACTTATTGGACAGATGATTGGGCAAATCTTGCTACTTTCTTATAGGAGTGTGTCATGTTTACACTTAGCTGGAGGTCCCTCATGTGCCTCTCTCTGTCTGTGGCTGATGCGGCTCCCCCTCGTTGGAGACTCTGGCACATTCATTCGCAGGAACAAGCACCCAACGTACCTGCGGCATATAGACATGGTGCTGCTCCTCTCTCCATCATGCAGGAAGCTTCTCTCCCCAGCCGAGCCCACGTGTGGTGATTCCACAACATGCCAAGATCCCAGGCACGCGTGTGCCCAATTTGGAACCTCGTATTTCACTTACTACTGCCTCCTGGGCACCACCCGTCAAAACCACAACAGTGTAGCACAATATGTGCTCACATGGGCTTGGGGAATTCTCATAGCATTAACTGTGCGAGGGAAGTGGCAGCACCACTGTGTGACTTCTGTCCAGTAAATTAGCCACTCACCTCTGTATACACTAACCTCTATCTATTAAGCCACTCCCTCTGTAGATTAAGCCACTCACCTCTGTAAAGTAAGGCCTCAATTGAATAAGCTTTTTAAATGATTCAGTACTGTTAGAAACATTTCCAAATGATTTATCTACAGAACCTACCATTAAAGTCTATGGGAACTATTTTTAACGTTTTTTTCCAACAGCAGTGAATCCATTGGAAAGCGTATTAAGTCGAGACCTAAGGCCTTGGATTTTTTTTTATTTTATTTTTTTTTTGGGGGGGGGTTGGATAAGCTGTTTAAATGATTTAATATTTTTAGTCTTTTAAAATAATTTTTGCATCTCTCCCTCTCCCTTTTTTTTTTCTTTTTTTTTTAAATGTGCCCAAAAATAATAAATCGAGGCCTAAGTTAGATATTTTGGTACAAATATTGTTGTGTAACAAAGAATGTTTTTGAATTGGAGCTTGTTTAGTAAATGTATAGACATGTGTACTTCTCACAGTAACATATAATAAACAATATAACTGCAAAAATGTCTCCATATAAAATATGGAATATTAGTCTCCAACTGTTGACATGATGTCATAGTTCTTAATAAAATGCCTTAAAGGAGGAAGCTTGTTGATCTAAAAAATATATATATATATATCTCAACGTAAACCATCCATCCTGCTTATCAAGAAACTGTTGCAATATAGGTATTGTGAAGCATCGGTTCTAGATAGTGATCATAATAACCTTTTTAATGAATATGTCTGATGTTAAGGCAATTTATCAAGCACGGTAAGTAAGGTACCCATGGAGCAGTAAACCAATACACAGAGCGATGTGCTGTATATAAATCATCCATTCTGATGACAGAATCATAATGTCTGCAATAAGTGCAGATAAGTTAGTGTGCAATCTGTTTGGCCATAATGCTGAAGACAAGCGATAAAGAGGTCTAGTTATACAGTATTCATAAACTAGAATGTTTTAGATATAAATGTTTTAGAATGGATTTTTGTCCAAAAAACAATAGTACAAATATTAGGAAATATAATCGATGCTCCATAATCCCAAAATGCAATTTGCAAAAAAAGTGTATTCTGCTTTTAATGTGAATGCATGTGGTTTTCAATTTACTGGATTTAGGGACGTTTAGAGTGATTAAGGCCTTGAGAGCTGACAACTAAAACTACGACTCCCAGAAACACTTGCTACAACTACAACTCCCAGAAAGCATGTCTAAGCAACGAGAGATAGTTACAAACAAACATTTGAATACATAAAGGGAATCAACACAGTAAAGAAGGAGACTATATTCAAAAGAAGACAAATCACCACAACAAGAGGACAAATAATATTAGGAAGTATTACTTTACTGAGATGGTAGTGGATGCATGGAATAGCCTTCCAGCTGAAGTGGTAGAGGTTAACACAGTAAAGGAGTTTAAGCATGCGTAGGATAGGCATAAGGCTATCCTAACTATAAGATAAGGCCAGGGACTAATGAAAGTATTTAGAACACTGGGCAGACTAGATGGGCCGAATGGTTCTTATCTGCCGTCACATTCTATGTTTCTATACTAAATTGCCAAACTACATGCATAACTGCCTTGGCAAATTATTCAGATATGGCTTTTCTGGTCTAAAATATAAAATTTAGTTTAAAAGTCACTTTGAATTCCCATCAATTTACACTGAATAGCCCTATTTTTTGCAGTGAATCACTTGTGTTAGATGTATATACACATGTATCCGTCCATTTTGTTGGATAACTTTCAGGGTTATTTACTAAAGTGAGAATTTGGTGGATTTTAAATTGGATGATTAAGGCCAAAGTAGTCAAACTGGAAGCATAACTGACAGATTTTTTCCCCCAATTTGGCTGGTTTGACCTTGAATTAGAAATTCACTTTGAATTCTCTTTAGTGAATAACTTTGTTTGTTTTAAATATTTTTTATTGTTATCACAACCTAGACGCGGATATCAAACATATTATTATTAAATCAGGCAATCGCCTACGCAGAGGCGTGTATATCGGTACATGGAAATATATGCATGTATTTGCCTGCGCAGAGGCGTGTATATCAGATCATGCGCATAACAATAAACTGCCTTCTATTTGGTTGCGTGCGTTCCGTAAAATATAAACTTATCGTGCTCAGTTATAAGCCTACGTTTGCCTACGCAGAGACCTATTATGCCATTAGTGTTATCATAACAGAATATCAAAATGGCGCCATCAGGCAGTACAACTTGTACACTGCAATATTATATATGGCTGCATCCGGGTAGATCTTATAATTATATAAATCCACCACCATTAACGGAGGCCTGCAGATAATCCGAGGGCGGCATGTGTCAACGAAGTGGCATGTTAAGAGGCAGGCATTGCAGCCCATATCTGAGTATGTTAACAGGTCTTAACCATATAATTCTGTTAAGGAAGCAGTAATACATAACATTAACCTTAATCCCATTGGGGCAATGTGACCGAACAACATGGTCGTTTTTATACTGAAGTAATAAATGTAAATACATCAATTTCGGCATGGGCTGTGGCTCACCATTCTCAACAGCTGAATATCTATTCCGTGTGTGCATGCTGCGTGGGTTAAAGCCTTATATTTCTATAATGCGTTAAGTAAAGAAAAGCATAGTCATGTCACTATAAACCATAAATATATCAACTTCCGCCTGGGCAATGGCAGGCTATGCTCAACTTCTGGGTAACTATTCTGTGTGTGCTTGCTGCAAAAGTTAGGACCGTATAGTTATATGTAAATGCTAATGAAGCGGCTACATTAAAAGCTTAATGTGCGGGCAATTGATAGGGTACTGCGGTCCCTTCAGGAGCCTTTTAGCATTTCAAATAGTTAGTAGACATATATGCAGATTTGTGCTTTGAGCGACTTCGCCTACTGACAAAGAGTGATCTTGAGATGTGCATAACCTAAAAGCATAGTAATATCGGAGTTAAATTGTATGCATGTTAACAGTCCCCCTTTAATGCAGCAGTTCGGCTATTAAATAAGCAATAGAGACTAACACGGAACTTCTGCCCGTGGGGTACTGTGGCACAAATAGCCTATCAACTTTTAAATCTGATATGATTAATCTATTGCATTGTTATATGGTCCAGTATTAAGGTAATAAGCAGATATAATACTTGAATAATTTCAGCAGACCATTTGTGTTGTGTCATCTCAGGGCTTGGACCCTAGGACATAAAAAAGGTGAGTCCCTTCTCTGGAGGTGGTTTATCAGCTCCGCTGCGGGGGGAGGATCCCTCCTCCCACGGTATGTGGCTTCTCAGGTGGGCTTTTGCGCTTTGAGCTGGTTGCTCACTGCTTGGGCCCCCCAGCGTCCCACATGTAGCAAACCCCCTCAGTTCCCCCCAGGGCTTGCCCCTGCTGGGCATCAGAGAGTCTCTTAGCATTGTGGGCACTCAGGGTCGGGAGCAGTCCGGCGGCCTCCCACCCCTGAAAAGTCCGCGGGTCCCCCGTCCCCTGCACCTCCCCAACTCATGCTGACCTCTGCTGGAGCTCCAGTCCTTTGATGCCTCACCCTTCTCCGGCCACATGCTCAGCGTCGGTGCATGCCTCCCCAGCCACCGGTCTGCCAGGGGTCAGCACACTCCGGTACTGCAGGGCTCGCAGAGTTGGGGGTGTCTGCCCTTGGACCACCACCAAATCCTGGGGCCCAGACCAGCTCCTTGCCAGGCAGTTCTCCGCCCCGAGTGGTCATTCTATGGGATCCGGTATCCTGGGGGTCCAGGTGACCCAGCATGGCTCTCAGCCGCGTGCGTGTTTCCGCCATCTTGGTTCCCCGTGGGAAGGGGTCCCGCGTCACGCGGGTCTTCGCCCCCAGCCTCTGAAGGTCTGACTCATGGGCCGGGATTACCCCCACCGGCCGGGGGGGGGGGAAGCGGGACCAGGCCGGCGTCCACCTCTCTCCCTCCATTGCCTTACGAGCTCCGCCGCCTCCACATGTGTGTAGGCCTTGTGCCGGACATTCGGGCTTCGCGGTTGCAGCGTGGGAAACGGCTGCTTGTTCAGCGCTTGGGTTCTCCTTACATGCTGCCCCAGCTCCCTGTGCTCTTAAAGGGTAGTATTTCCTGGGCCTTTTTTGGCTTTTTTGGGCTTTTTCCAGGCTGTTATGCCGTTCAGGGTCGGAGCTAGCACGGATGGCTGCCGCTCCGCTCGGCGGCCCGGCCCCGCCCCCCAATAACTTTGTTTGTGTCAGGCTCCTTTTGGCATATTTTAATGTGCCTGGCTTTTTAGGAAACATTATAGGGAGCTGTTGAGATGCCTGGCGAAGGCACAATTTCGCAATTTTGGCACTAGCCAGCCAACAAAACATTTAGAGATTTAAGTAAATATGCTGCTTAAACGAAATACAGGGAAAAAAAAGCTACAATGTTTCCGTTTTCTACAAACATGATTCCACAGCCACAAGCAAATCCCAGTAGTTCACTTACAGGATAATTATGGCAATAGAAGTGGAGAAAGTGTTCTAATGCTCTCATCTTTCAGACTCTGTTGTGTTTAGAAAGGAAACTGTGATGGGAACAACGTAATAGGCATAAACCTCTGTACAGTGTTCAGACTGGAGAGACAGTAATCCAGAAAAATATAGCCACATAAACACAAATTGTATAATAAAAGGTAAAAAAAAAAAAAAAATATATATAATAAAAGGTAACAAAATCAGATCACGTTTAATGGTAATTAAATCGTCTAACCAGTAAGCATACATTGAGATTTTCTCCTATTTTCAGTAATGTCTTGGGTTGTAAATGTTCTGTTTAATGAGCTCATTGGTATATCAAACTCACATGCCTTAACCCCTTAGTGACCAGACCACTTTTCAATTTTCTTACCGTTTACATTTCTGCGGTGTTTGTGTTTAGCTGTAATTTTCCTCTTACTTATTTACTGTACCCACACATATTATATACCGGTTTTCTCGCCATTAAATGGTCTTTCTAAAGATACCATTAATCATCATATCATAATTTACTATAAAAAAAAAAGTAAAAAACACACTTTTTCTAACTTTGACCTCCAAAATCTGTTACGCATCTACAACCGCCAAGTAGGACATTGCTGTTTCAAAATATATAGTTTTAAAATGTATAGTGACCTTGTAACACTGTTATCTGTCATAAATCTCTGAATTACACCTCACATGTACATATCCAGTTTTTTGGAATTTTCACAGCTGGTCATCATGCACCCATGTCCTATTTGGGCAATTTTTGAAGCCGACCAATGAAAATTACCCCCATCAAACCATATATTTGAGAAAAGTAGACAACCCAGGGTATGGGGTAGGTCCAGTCGTTTTTAGTAGCCACAAACACTGGCCAAAGTTAGCTTTTATATTTGTTTGTGTGCTAAAAATGCAAAAAACTATTATGAACGCTAACTTTAGCCAGAAAGACTCAACATTTGCAATACCTTGGGTTGTCTTCTTTTGCAAATGGTATTCCATCATCGGGGTAATTCTCATTCCTGGGCTACCATACGCTCTCAAAGGCAAAATAACCAATTTGGCAAATTTCAATGTGAAAAAACGGAAAACCGAATATATGAGTCGAACTTTCAAAAACACTATAGAACATGTACATAGGGGGTACTGTTATACTCAGGAGACTTCGCTGAACACACATATTAGTGTTTCAAAACCGTAAAACGTATCACAACAATGATATCATCAATGAAAGAGCCGTTTGTGTGTGAAAAATGCAAAACACGGCACTTTCACTGACAATATCATCTCTGTGATATGTTTTACTGTTTGGAAACACTTATATTTGTGTTCAGCGAAGTCTCCCGAGTAAAACAGTAGCCTATGTACAGGTTTCATGAAAAGTTACAGGGTTAAATACAGTGCAAGCAAATCAAATTCTCTGGACTTTCTGCCTGGGTTATCATGCAGGTCCTTCAAATTGCAATCAATAAAATGACTTAATTATGTAAAAATATTGTAATATAATATTCACACCCACACACACATACACACACACACACACTAACATATATTTTTTTATTTTACAGATGCAGGGAGACTGCCGGTCAGTTCAGGCAGTCCCCCTGCAGGCAGCACTATTGACGCCTATTGCGGCCATGTGACCGCTCTTTCAGAGCGATCACATGGCCCCGCGGAGGCCTACTTTGCCGAGGAGGGACTGTCTTGGCTGTCAGACAGTCCCCCAAGACCGGGAGGAAAGAAGGACTGCGAGGATGTACTAGATACGTCCGCAGTCATTAAGGACCGTTTTTTGTTGGACATACCTAGTATGTCCTCGAAGGATTAAAGATGTTAAAGGGCAACTGTCATCACATTTTAGTTTCTCTTTTTTTTAAAGTTTACATTAAATTAAAACATATATTTTTAAAAAGATTATGTACATTGATTTTTTTTTAAAATGCCTCTTATCTCGCTGAGCGGCCAGATTCTAACTTTCCAAATGCTGTGATTGCTCTGCGGGCTCTAAGGGAACCTGTAGTACGTTAGGTTGAGCAGCAATTGGTCAAATAACAGTAGAATCTATCCCAACATGGCATCTCAGATAAAAAAAGGTAAAATATAAATGGTAAAATATACATAAATAAATAATAAAAGGCAGTAACCGAGCAATGGGTAAAGGTTGCATTTAGTTCCACCCCCACTTCCCATTTAGTTCCACCTCCACTGATGATTTAGCTCTTCCTTACTTGTGAATGGCTTTTGAAATTTGCAAATGCATTCCCCTGTGAGTGGGAGCTGTGTCGGCTGCCTTGCGCCCCTGTTGCCATGGCACCCTGTGCAGCTGCACAACTGGCGCACCTCAAAGGCTGGCCCTGGTTGTGGTCATTGCACTTGGAATCCCTCCTCTCATGCTGACTTCCTCTTTGTTCCTACCCACTGTGGTGGAAACTGTGGCAGCAGTCGAGGCAATGGATCAGGGAGTGTGATGTAGCCAAGATGGTGCTGAGTGCCAGGGAGAAGGGAGCTGGTTACATGAAATGAGCAGTCTATTTAAACTCTTTGTGTTTTGCTCTGACTTCTGGCATTCTAATGCATGAATTTCTCCTTCGGTTCTGACTTCGTTTTGTGCACTAAATCTGCATATTACTGCCAGTTATGACATTTGGACTTTCTAACTTCAGTTATTGCCTAGCCCCTATGGAATACCTTGCATCTTTTGTGCTAATTAATGCCCCCATAGACCCATTATGACCTTGTTGCTACCTTAGGGTTTTTAGTATCGTCCTTTTTAGTCTGTCTGTAACTCTCCCATTATCTAACTACATGCTAAATTAGTAAATATTTACTGATTGGTCAAGCTCTTCCTGGTAGGACTTGAATATTTATTCTTTAAACATTTTACTAAATTTTCCAAACTTTCTTGTCTTGCAACTTTATGATTCACAAAAAACTTTGATTTTGCTCATTATGAACTTTTCCGTGCAAGGATTAATGAAAATGGCTAGTTGGAATAAAAGTAATTAATTGTTATAACAGATGGTTCCAGCACATTTTGACATTAATAAATGGAGTTTAATTACACTACAGTACACTACTACTGTACGCTAACGTAGAGTTATACAGGAGCTAAAAAAATAAAATACAAAAAATGCAATGGAATTTCAGGATGGGGATGGATAATAGATTTTACCATGAGATTGTCAAAATTGTATATGGTCAAAAAGTAGGAATCATTTAACTGCTGCTGGGCATTCGTTTTCTTTACTGTGCTGTTTCAGCATTTTTCTTTTTCTTTGACCTTTTGATAATCCTTGCACATGTTCTTGGAAATTGGCTTTCCAGTCTGTGTCCTAACAGGTTTGTAATCCTGACAGATTTTTAACTAGAATTTGCTTTGCGTCTATTTTTTGTGAAGACGTCACTTTAATTACCGCATGTAGCCTTTCTTTAAGAAAATTTGCATAGAAATCAACGAGCATGTACCATTAATAAAGTACTAAAAATTAACTGCTTGTAGCATTTTTTATCATAATCTGAAAACATATTGCTTTTATTAGTTATTTTTATATTTTTTTTTATTATAGCTCCCGGGTGAGAAGTAGATAGTGTATTGCAGCTGTTCTCTGTTTATGTGCTTCTCTTTGCAATTCTGCTATTTTTAACAGTGGCAGGGTGATTTTATTTTATTCATCCAAATGTTCTTTTGGAGTTAACGTGATAATTCGTTTTGCCTTTCTTTTGCAAACCTTTAAACCTATACCCACTTTCACAGAGTATTCAAAATTCTACATTTAATTCTGACACAGCAGGAATGGGGATATTTCTGATCACCTGAATTGCCATTTTTCCCATGTACAGACATTGGCCAAAGAGACATGATCAATGAGAGCTTTAAACTATTTGATCAAGAAATATATCATACAATATTTTTTATTGTGTTTGAATCCTACAAGGAGAATTACATTTATTATCACACTATGTAACGAATCACCTGGCACCCCGACTGGGTACCTCCATTGAAGGATGCTCCTAGTGCTTCCTGAGGACTCCAAGCACTCCAGCAGACACCATAACCACCGTAGACTCCTCCAGAGAGCAAGGCAGGAACAAGCTCTTACAAGCGCTTAGTAGTGATTTAGCAAGGGAGTATGACAAGCATAGCAATCCCTTGTAGCAGATTCCCCCAATAAGAGACAGCACTCTAAATTGAGGGTGAAGTAGAACTGCCAGAGCTGGGGGTTTATTGTTCTTATATACACATTCTTATACATTAGTACCACCCACAGGGTTTTGTAAAACAACCAATAAACACGTACAAAACACTCAGACACTCCCACACAAAATCCTCCCCTCTGCCTGTGATACAATTACCTTACACAATGGGTTGATATAATTATCACAGGCAGGAAAATACACAGTGTGACACAATATTCATAACTTTAATAGCATGCATCACATTCACATCAGCATACTCCAAATACCAACATATGTCAAAATCATATGAATTGGTCAAGTGGGTCAAAAGTTAGATCAACGTCCTTTGTGACCAAAAGCATGGCTTTTCTGCCCCAAACCAGTTCCACTGAGTCTTCTATCCTGGAGATAATTGGGAAGTAATCCAATTATCTCCAAGGACAAAGGCACAACTCCATTAGCCACATGGTAGCAAAATACAATAAAATACATAAAAATATATAACTGTGCAGCTATTGCATAAAACAGGTACATTCAACATATCCCCAGATAGCTTCAACCTGAGCGCACATTATTACTGAATGGCGCTCAGATTACATACATACAGTTCATTTGCCATGGAGCCAAAGTCTTTCACATAGTCTTTCGTTATACGAATAGGCTCCATGCAGATGTGGAATAAGCGGGGGGCGGAGGGGGCGGTCCGCCCCGGGTGCCACCTGGTAGGGGGATGCCATGAACCTGGTTTGAGGACTAAGGGAGGATGTGTGAGCTGTGCCCCATGGCAGCTGGGGTGTCGCACAGCTCACACGGAGACCAGCAAGATAAACTGGCCGCACGGGTGGAAGAAGGGGGCGGAGCTACGTCCATTTGGGGCGGAGTCTATCCGCGATCGGGGCGGGGCTTAACACGACCCTTACCCGCTGTTACTGCTGCTCCTCCACCTACCAGGCTCCAGCCAGGGAAGGACTTCAGGGAATCCAGTCCTCCTCCAGCCCACACTGTAAGTATAAGAGTGAGTGTGTGTGTGTAACTGCCTGTAACTGTGTGTGTGTGTGTGTGTGTGTCTAACTGTGTGTGTGTGTAACTGCCTGTAACTGTGTGTGTGTGTGTGTGTGTAACTGCCTGTAACTGTGTGTGTGTGTGTGTGTAACTGCCTGTAACTGTGTATGTGTAACTGCCTGTAACTGTGTGTGTGTGTGTGTGTGTGTGTGTAACTGACTGTAACTATGTGTGTGTGTATCTGCCTGTAACTGTGTGTGTGTGTGTGTGTGTGTAACTGCCTGTAACTGTGTGTGTGTGTGTGTGTGTGTGTAACTGCCTGTAACTGTGTGTGTGTGTGTGTAACTGTCTGCCTGTAACTGTGTGTGTGTGTGTGACTGTGCCTGTAACTGTGTGTGCAACTGTGTGACTGTCTGCCTGTAACTGTGTGTGCATGTGTGACTGTCTTGTGTGTGTGTCTGTAACTGTGTGTGTCTGTATAACTGTCTACCTGTAAATATGTGTGTGTGCGTAACTGTCTACCTGTAACTGTGTGTGTGTGTGTAACGGTCTGCCTGTAACAGTGTGCGTGACTGTGTGTAACTGACTGTGTGTGTGTGTAACTCTCTACCTGTAACTGTGTGTATGACTGTCTGTGACTATATGTGTGACTGTCTGCATGTGACTGTCTGCTTGTAACTATGTGTGACGGTCTGCCTGTAACTGTGTGGGAGGGGGTGCAGGGATTTTGTAGAAGGGAGCAGGGGTTTTAAAAAGTTTACAAATTTGTTCAATACATTTTTTTAAAAATGTAAAAAATATAAGACATTTTAAAAATGTAGTAGGTTTTTTTGGGGGGGGGAGGGGAGGTTGGAGAGGGAGGGCGGGGGGGTGCCAAACCCAGGACCCGCCCCGGGTGCCACATGCCCTAGGTACGCCCCTGGCTCCATGGCATAACTATCTGGGGTAACACTGCTCACATTGCGAAAGTACCGAATGACAATTTCAACATGGGGCCATCGTCACAGGGCAGGAGGCTGGCAATCAGTCTTCTCCAATGCCCAGTGGCGAGGCTGGTTCCGCCACACACTATGATTACACTTTGTGTTTACTTAAAGGAACTCTATAATCACCAAAACAAATTTACTTAAATAAAGCAGTTTTTGTGTATAGATCATGTCTCTGAAGTCTCATTGCTTTATTATCTGCCATTTAGGATCACATCCAGCTCTAAGGAAGTAGGGATGTTGTGCGGTCAGAGGTGTGGATATGGGAAAAATGAGCGCTTCCCTTTTCCTAAAGTGCTTGTTCTATGGGCTGTATCGTAGGGGGTGATTGGGATTGTCTCTGCTTACATTGGTATATGTCCCATTTGTCCCACGCCTCTGTCCAAAATATTTGTGGTGGGTTATTAGATCTGGCCATTATCTCATATCCTTTTGTGTTTTCAATATGTGTTATGCAACTCTGTATATGAGGGGTCGTCTGTTTTTGCCAGTGTCTGCTGATATGTAGCAGCACTGCTAGGCGAATTTGATAGATTAGGTATCTTGATGATTTTGCAAGACTAGGTGGCATATACTGTAAGAGGTAATGCTCTGGAGTGTTTGCGAGAGCGATTCCTGTTATGCCCTTAATTAGGGTCTGTGTGTCCGTCCATAGTGGCGTCAGGACCGGGCACTCCCACCATATGTGTAACATGGTGCCCTGTGTGCGTGGGTTTCATGTGTTTAGGCATGTTGGTACTAAGTACCAGCGGTATAACATTTTCCTTGCGAGTTCCAGATGGGCTGTATTGAGCGTAAGTTTCTTATTTGCATACAATATATACGACCATTGTTCGTTTGTTAACTGTCTCCCTAATTCTGATTCCCATGCTTTTACAAATTGTAGTGTATGTGGATCTAGCAGTCGGTGATGGTGATTATACAGTGTGGATATTAGCTTATGTGGCCTTTTCCCCTGTGTGCAAATGCTTTCCAGTGTAGTTACATTTTCCCATCTGTCAACCGTAGGTAGTATGCTTTTATGTTTTTGTAACCAGGAGCATATCTGTCTATGTGCAAATTCCGCTGTGCTAGGTAATTGGTAAGTGTTTTGAAGTAGTTTGGATGGGATTATTTCTCCCCGATTAAACAACTGGTGTAAGTATGTTAGCCCCTTACTATTCCAGGACACCATGTTCAATGAAGGTATTAGTCCATAGAAGGAATCTAGGAGTAAGGTTGGAGAGAGCCTCTCATCTAGACCCCTCTCCTTGTGAAATCTGTCCCATTCACGTAGTGTTGTGGCTGTGAGTGGTGACATGTCTTTGTCCAAGTTGTGGAGGGGTCCAGGCTAGCTGTGTTATTTGTTGTCCCCCAGTGTATTCTGCTTCGATGGTTACCCAAGGGGATGATTTGTCATGTTGATGTAACTCAGTGACCAGTGGTGCAAGAATAGCTGACCTGTAGTATGTAATTATGTTTGGTAATCCCATCCCACCTCCTTTGTATGTGAGGTACATGGTTTTTGCTGCTATTCTGGGTCTCCTATTGGACCAAACAAAGGTATTAATCAATTGTTGTGCATCTTGAAGGAATTTTTTAGATAACCCAATTTGTAATGTGCGGAATAGGTATTGCAGCCTCTGGAGAATTTTCATTTTGACTGCCGCTATCCTACCCATCCAAGATATGTATTTCCCCTTCCAATTCGTCATTTGCTGTTTTATGGATGTAAGAATTTTGCCGTAATTCTCCCGGTGTAAATTCCTCTCTAATTTCGTAAATTTTATGCCTAAAAAAGTTAAGTTATCCTGTCTCCATTCATAAGTATATGTCTGTTGTAAGGTCGTATGCAACATTGTGGGCGCATATAGACACATTGCCTGTGTTTTTGAGCTATTTAATTTGTAGTAAGATCAATTGATGTACTGTTGTAAGAGATTCTGTAGTTCTGGGATGGAAGTAAGTGGATTAGATAAAGAGAGCATAACGTGTTCTGCAATCATTGTTATTTTGTGTGTTTTATGTTTGATTTTCACTCCCCAGATTTGGTTGTTTTCCCTTATGGCCTGGGCTAACGGTTCTAACGCAAGGATATATAGGGCTGGGGAGAGCGGACATCTTTGCCTCGTTCCATTTGTAATATTGAACGGCTTGGATACGAAACCTCTATTCGCAACCTGTGCCGATGGTTTGGAGTACAGTGCTGAGATTAGGGACAGGAAATGCTGTGGAAATTCAAATATTTGCAGAACATTTCTTAAGAAGTTCCAATGCAGTCTGTCGAACGCCTTCTCGGCGTTCAGGGACATAAAGACCCTGGGCTCTCCGGGAGGCGTCCGACTATAGAGAAGGCTGTGAAGTTTTCTAGTGCCGTCAGCTCCTTGTCGCCTCCTCACAAACCCCACTTGGTCCGGATGTGTAATGAAGGGGATGAGGGCTGCTACTCGATTAGCATAGATTTTGGCTAGGATTTTTGTGTCTGTGTTTAACAGCGAGATAGGTCTTAGATTTTTTGGTTGATTAGGTGGCTTCCCTGGTTTTGGTAGCATGGCAATATGTGCTAATAGCATCTCTGATGGCATCTCCCCTGTATGTACTATGTGGTTCAGTGTGTGTACTAGGTGGGGGCTCAGGATGTTCGAAAAAACTTTATAATAATTATTTGTGAAGCCATCAGACCCAGGTGATTTCCCTGAAGGGAGTGTACGAATAGTTTGTTGTAGCTCCTGCAGTGTGATCGGTTCCATCAGGGAATCCTTCTGGTGTTATGTTAATTTTGTCAAATGTATCTTTGAGAGGAAAATGTGGATTTCATCTTGTGTTGGTTGATGCATTTGTGGATCCTCTCTTAAGTTATAGAGATTCTGGTAATAGGCTGCTGTTTCTGCGTTAATATCTAGGGGGTTGTATATCTTTCCTCCATTGTTGGTGAGTAAGTATGGGATTTTGGAATGGGTGAGTTGATGCCTTAGTAGTGATGCTAGTTTTTCCCCCGCTCTGTTCCCTTGTGTGTAATGCCTCAATTTGAGTGCTTGTAAAGTGCGTGCTGTTTTTTGAAGTAGGAGATCATTTAATTGATTCATAATTTGTTCAATTTCAATGTTAAGTCTCGGGTTGGGATTTAAAAATTGGGCTGTGTTGAGGTTGCGTAGTTTGGTCAGCAGTGTGAGGCGTAGTTTCTGGGAAGTCCGGTTGAGAAAAGACGCTCTGCTAATAAGCTGACCTCTAATGACTGCCTTATGGGCCTTCCAAGATGTGGCTTTCCCTCTGTGTTTGTAAGTGTCATGGGTCATGAGGGTCACTGGGGCGTGGTCTGACCACACTATGTCCCCTATGCTACTTTGTACGGTGGAGGGTAGCAAGTCTCTGGATACTAGTATGACATCTATTCTAGAATGAGTTCCATGCACTCTGGAATAGAAAGTATAATTTTTTTCATTTGGGTGTTTTGTTCGCCATGTGTCGTATAGATTATGGTGTAGTAGTAGTTTAGTGATGGCTTTACATTGTGGTATTAGGGAGCTGTACCTGGGAGTAGAGGGGGATACTGTTGTGTCCATATTCGGCTGGAGAATGTGGTTCATGTCTCCACATATTATGATGGCGGACATATTCTTTTGGGGTATTTTACTCAGTACTTTGTGCAAGAAGTTGTGCTGATTGGAGTTAGGACTGTATATGCCTACCAAGGTATATATGACGCTATTGATTTGGCAGTGGATTATTAAGTATCGGCCTTGTGCGTCTTTTTTGACGTTTAGCAGCTCAAAAGTTAGCGATTTGTGGAATAAGAGCGACACTCCTCTAGTTTTTGATAAGTAAGTCGTGTGATACTGTGTTGGATAGTCTTGTTTCCCAAACTCTGGCACTCTGTGTTTCCTGAAGACACATAATGTCTACTTTAGCTACCTTAGTTTCCTCTAAAAGGACTCTACGTTTACGAGGGGTATTCAGCCCCTGTACATTGTGTGAGTATATCTTCATAAGTCAATAACGTATTGAATCGTTACGTATTTCTAAGCATACTCCTTATTCTATCTTTCTCTCGTGTATACATGTCAATGGAGCTCAGGTTAGTTAAGATTGCCTCTATAGGAGTGACAGTGATCATAGCTGGTGTAGTCGGCAGCGTGCTCTTTCGAATCCAGCCGGGACTAGGTGTGGGAACATAGGATAGTGTGAACTGGGTGAAAACTAAAACAAAGTATAAACAAGGGTACATCTTGGTACTGGTGGAGAGTATCGTGGGGGTGGAAACTTTCATGTTTCCGTGTCGTGACTATGGGTCTGCCGCTGTCTCTTAAACATATAGGGCAGTTGGTCTTAATAGTTCAAACCATAAATCTAATCACGTTAGTCCTGCAGGATTTTTTGGTTTGTGACCTGCTGTTCTAAGGTGAGGTTAAAGGGTATTAGAGTTAATAAGGCTGGTTATGCGTCTTGAGATTCCGATTCTTTTTACAATCATACATAGCCTTAAGTGCCTATGAGCATACATACATACATATTATCACCTTAAGCTGTGGTATGAGATCAGAGCCTATAAGGTAGTGCCTTTTAACCTTAGTTGCCTGTAGGACTTGTCATCTATCAGTTATCTATTGGATACCAACTAAACAAGTTTATTTTATTTTTTGCGTGATATTTTTGTAACTGTGTGCCTCTTATTCTATCTGTGTATTTCAAAGGTCGGTTATCTGCATTACTGAGTGGTCTCTGAGTGGTATTGTTATTTGTATCCACATGATATGCATATTAAGAGGCCCACTGAGAGTTTAAATTCAGCCTCTGCGGATCATTGCATCCTCTATAGGCTATTATAAGCTATTATAGGTCATTATAACTGTTGCCATAGGCATCTATTGAACACATGGGCATTCCTTACTCGCCTACTTGAATAATATTAAGGGAAGGTATAACCAGGGGCGTAGGAACCGGGGGGGATGGGGGGGACGCATCCCCCCCAGCAAATCATGCGGGGGGGACAGGTAGTGGGGAAATCCCCCCCAGCTCCGCCGGCCCCCCTTTTGCTGCAGCCGCCCGAGCGCTCTGCAGAGAGCCTCAGGCGGCTGCAGCTCTGCCCGGGCTGGTGCGTCCATGAGGGCGAACCGCCCGGCGCAGCCAGAGGAGAGGGGCTGACAGGAGGGAAGCGCTCAGCGCTCCCTCCTGTCACTCCCTCAATGTAGCGTGGCCGAGCCCTGTATAGTCCGCCGGTACAGGGAGAATCTGTCTCCTGTACCCGGCCGGACTAACAGGAAGTGAACACTGAGTGTGCACTTCCTGTTAGTCCGCCGGATACAGGAAACAAAAGCTCCCTGTACCCGCGGACAGTACACAGCTCGGCCACGCTACAACACAGGTAGGGGAGGGGGGAAGAAAGAAACAGGGAGGGGGGGGATAAAGAAACAGGGAGGGGGGGGGATAAAGAAACAGGGAGGGGGGGATAAAGAAACAGGGAGGGAGGGGGATAAAGAAACAGGGAGGGAGGGGGGGATAAAGAAACAGGGAGGGAGGGGGGATAAATAAACAGGAAGGGAGGGGGGATAAAGAAACAGGGAGGGAGGGGGGTAAAGAAACAGGGGGGGATAAAGAAACAGGGAGGGAGGGGGGGATAAAGAAACAGGGAGGGAGGGGGGGGATAAAGAAACAGGGAGGGAGGGGGGGATAAAGAAACAGGGAGGGAGGGGGGATAAAGAAACAGGGAGGGAGGGGGGATAAAGAAACAGGGAGGGAGGGAGGGGGGATAAAGAAACAGGGAGGGGGGAGAAAGAAACAGGGAGGGAGGGGGGAGAAAGAAACAGGGAGGGAGGGGGAGAAAGAAACAGGGGGGGGGGAGAAAGAAACAGGGAGGGAGGGGGGGGGAGAAAGAAACAGGGAGGGGGGAGAAAGAAACAGGGAGGGAGGGGGGAGAAAGAAACAGGGAGGGAGGGGGGAGAAAGAAACAGGGAGGGAGGGGGGGAAAGAAACAGGGAGGGGGGAAAGAAACAGGGAGGGAGGGGGGGAGAAAGAAACAGGGAGGGGGGAAAGAAACAGGGAGGGGCGGAGAAAGAAACAGGGAGGGGGGGAGAAAGAAACAGGGAGGGGGAGAAAGAAACAGGGAGGGGGGAGAAAGAAACAGGGAGGGAGGGGGGGGAGAAAGAAACGGTGAGGGACAAGGGAGGGGGGAGGGGAAGAAAGAGAGTGACGAGGGAGAGAGATTGACATCCATCACACACACACACAATCACACAATCATGCCACCCTTACACACACAGAAACACACAATTCATCCTTACACACACTCAATGCACCCCGTGCACACTCACACAATCATGCAATCCTTACACACACAGAAACACACAATGCATTCCTTACACACACTCAATGCACCCCGTACACACACTCAATGCACCCCTTACAGACGCACACACTGCATCCCGTACATACACAGAATCACACCTTGCAGTGCTTACACATACAAACACAGATTCACACAATGCATTCCTTACACACATATCAGGACATCCCCTACACACTCCACCCCCTGTGAACAAACTCATTGGTGGAACGTGAAGGTGGACCCTGGGACCCAGACCTTGAGCTGTGTAAAGGGCCCCCAAAAAATGGAGCTGATTCCCGTTCTCACAGAACATTGATTTTTGGGACCACAGTTACAAACAGCCTCCAGAGAGCCTGCTCTACACCAGACCAGTGGAGCCATCATCATCCTCATCTGGTTGTAAGTAGGCAATCTAGCATATTATTCGTGGCACTAATCTCTAATTTACCTCACATTAAAGAAACACTATAGTCCCCAGAAGCACTGCAGCTTAATGTAGTGGTTCTGGTGTCTATAGCCTGTCCCTGCAGGCCTTTTAATGTAAACACGGCGGCACTCCAGCACTGGCGTTAGTTAACATGGCAGAAAAATAATTGGAAAGGGTTAGGGGGGCTACTAATAAGGATAGGGGGAGAGGGGTAGGTAGAAAAATAATTGGAAGGGTTTAGGGGGGGCTACTAATATGGATGGGAGGAGGGGGGAGGTAGAAAAATTATTGGAAGGGGTTAGGCGAGTACTAATATGAATGGAAGAGGTAGGGTGGGTTCTAATATGCATGGAAGGGGTTAGGGGGTACTAATATGCATGGAAGGGGTTAGGGGGGTACTAATATGCATGGAAGGGGTAGGGGGTTAAAATGCGTGGAAGGGGTAGGTGGGGTTCTTTTGTGCATGGAAGGGGTATGGGTGGTTCTAATATTCATGGGAAGGGTAGGGGTGGTTCTAATCAGGAGGATCCAGGCGCTGTATACGGGTAAGTAAAACCCCTTCCTTGTAGTGACCCTTTAATGTTATTATTTAATCATTTATATAGCGACTGCAAATTCCGTAGCGCTGTACAATGGGATAAACAACTCCTAGTTTACGGAATAAGAATATACCCGGCGAGTAAAAATGCTATCCCCCCCAGATTTTTGGGGGTTCCTACGCCCATGGGTATAACCTAATGTGAAGTAACCAATCATGTTTGAACATAGAAACAATAAGTCCATTTTGACAATATGATACCTATTCTCAGTCCTTTTTAGCCATATTTCAAGTCTACACATCTGAACAGACTTTTATACTTGCAGATATCTAGCAGCTCATGCTTTGTGCCAGTCCAGCTGAATCCGTCTGGAAGGTGAGGCGTTGTGTTCCGGACCGCGATCTACGAATCCCCAAGCTTGTAGTTTACGAAGCCCATCTTCAGGTGATGCAATGACTTGGGTGGCATTTTCCTTCGTCACCAGCATCTTGATAGGGAAATCCCACCGAAACCTGCGGCCATGCGATCTCAAGGAATTGGCAACTTGAGCAAAATCTTTCCTCCAGCGGAGGGTGTACGCGGAGAGGTCAGCAAAAATTTGCAGGTGTGGGTAATTTTCCAATGGCGTCGCTCTATTCCTGCTCAATTTGAGTATGTGCTCTTTAATATGAAAATAGTGCATTCGCAGTAGCACATCTCGTGGGGCAGTCTCTGGTAGCCTGGGCAAGCGGTGCACTCGATCCAGAAGTAACATGTCAGTAGATATGTCTGGGGCATATGCTTGGAACACACCTCTGACTTATGTCTGCAAATTCTCCGGCACTATTTCTTCCGGGATCCCTCTGATACGCAGGTTGTTCCTGTGTGCGCGATCCTCTAGGTCTTTAATTTTATTTTCTGTCGCTAGTAATTTTTACTCCAATTGTTCCACATGAGAGGCTATGTCATTATGTGATGTGGCAAATTCTGCCATCTTGTTCTCCATGTTGGAAGGTGCCCGTGGTGCCGGAGCAAAGGGATCACACGTCCATTCCTCTCGGCGGTTAGCCACGCCCCCCCTAAATCACACTTTTTAATTAGGTTATATTCTCATGAAAGCATATTAGCTAAAGTGGGTTGCAGTCCAGTGGACCCATATAAACAAATAAAAATGCAGCTTTGAAAGTTTTTGTAATTCAGAAAAAGATGATGTTCCACAACTTCCCCTCTGATCCAAGCAAATCGCCTTGCGAATGGAGGTGCAGCGTGTCTCTTAGAGAGATAGAAATCTTACTCTTTTGAGGCTTCACTCTCCAAAATTTCAGCAGGACACCCTCCTATATGTTTTCACATTTGAAGGTCATACAAATAAATATATCACTTTTCCCCAACTAAAACCTAGAAACACATACACACTGCAGCAATCTTTTACATTGAAAGATCACGTCTCAAGCCTCAAATATCCACAGCCGTGTAACCCCTGCTGTAGCAGCATCTCTCACTTCTTGGAAATCATCCAAATATTTATTTCATAAACTCTTTCACCAGATAATACTAACGTCTGTCTGACTTTATTAAAAACGATGTAAAATACTCAGGAGAGTGCAGCGGTACATGAAATGCATCTTGGAGAAAAAGTGGAAAATACAAAACTGCACAAACAAATTGATGTATATTAAAGACAGTTATTATCCTGTACTGCATGTAATCCACGTACCGAAAACAAAAATGGACATACCCGCAATATAATAACCTGCATTCACTTCTATGCAGAAAAAGAATGAAGTTCATAGCTACAAACTACTAAATGTCACAATATGTGTTCCATACGCCCCGGCAGAGTAACTGCTGGGAAGATAACTACAGAGGAGAAACAGACTAAAAACCGATGAACCCTAAAGAGTCTAGTCACATGTCCTAGTTGGCAGGAAACAGATGCTTAAATTTACTTAGGATTGATTTCCATTGTTATATATGTATTTATTACCATGATTCATCCTTGTTCACTAAGAGATAATATGGAATAAACACTTTCCCATCATCAATGTAAAATGTCCCCAACTTCGACAACATTGATTGGGTAAGATTGCTGGGCTAACCCACTGCCAGACTCTTCAAAGATGGTTCCAGGGCTTTCAGAAGAGTCTTGGTTTATCACACTATTATTTAATAGCTTGGTAGTTATGGCAACATAATGGTTTGGGTGCACATTCCAAGGTCCCTTAACCCTGTAAAGGTAATTATTGCAGTTTTTAATTTTACCGCAATATTTACCTTTTGTGGGTTAACTCCACGTCTAGTGACCGTCTACCAGACAGCCACTATAGGGACTTTCGTGTAATTAGGCGATTTTTGGTCGATTTACTGATGCTGGACATCCTCACGCTATGCATGAAGACATCCAGCGTCACCCAAAACCCCATAGAAAACCATTGTATAATTGCTTTCCTGTGGGGGAAGTCCTAATGGGGGGGGGGGGGGGGGGGAGGGGGGGAGAAGTCCTAATGCGAGCTTGGCCATTGACAGCCATTGATGTGCATGCACATTAAGGGCAAAGACACTGAACTCCAGAAAGTGTCAGAAGGAGTTTTTTGACCCCTTCTGTAAGGGGACACTATAGGGAGCTCTAGTGCCAGGAAAACAACTTTGTTTTTCTGGCACTATAGTTTCCCTTTACGTGCACTTTTTAAAATGAGTAATTATCTTCTAACTTTATGCTGAAGACATTACGCGCTGGCATGA
The DNA here is from genome assembly GCF_036172605.1 of Pelobates fuscus. NCBI lineage: Eukaryota > Metazoa > Chordata > Amphibia > Anura > Pelobatidae > Pelobates > Pelobates fuscus. The sequence goes on along the minus strand of NC_086318.1, from coordinate 30,402,955 downwards.
GATTGTGATAACAGTAAAGTGTAATGTTTGGTCAATATGTTAAACTGAACTGATTTTAATGTCTTTACAAAGCTTCATGTTGTTGATCTAGTGTGGGAATCACTGTGAAGGCAGTGACTCTTACAAGGACACATCGAGTAAGCCAACACATTAAAATCTATTTCCCTAATTTTAAATCTGGCTTTAAAGTTGGAACTGGTACTTGTTTCTTGAGCCAGGTGGCACCACTGTAAGAAAAATATTACATCAAAACCTTACAAGCCAAAAGATCAGCTGCTAATCAATAGGAACATTAATTATGTGCTCACTTACAAAACATTCCACACCGATTAAAAAAAATAACAATTCTAAATTTGTCATCATGGATTTGTGCAAATGCCTTTAGCAATGAACAGTCATTTCTGACTTTATTGCAGATTATACAGAGTTTTATTGTGTTTGGTGTCACCATAACCTATTTGGTTGCACTGCATCTTCAAGACCAGAACTGGTGCCATGCTGATTAGACCAGAGAGGTTGAAACTACAGTTCATGGCTGGTCTCTGGTCCTTTGATTTCAAAAGCTATGATGGCGCCTGACATTGAGCCCCTAAGTAAATCCTTTTAAAAATGGTATGCCATAATGGTAAAAATGTTATTACCCAGGCTGCAATACTCTGAATTGGCAAGCCCTATATTTGATCCTGTAACTTTCAAAAATCCTATAAAACCTGTACATGTGGGAGACATTGCTGAGCAAAAATATGAACATATAGTGGCAACGATATCATCAGTGAACGTTCAGTTCTTGTGTGTAAACAAATATAAACGCAAACGTTGGTCAGGATTTGTATTTAAGTGGCTTCTAAAAAAAGACTGTAACTACCACATTTAAATACTCAGGATTGTTTACTTTTGCAAATGGTATGCCATGATGGGGGTAATTTTTATTTCTGGGCTACCATACGCTCTCAAAGGCAACAGAGACCCAGCAAACTAATCTGGAAAATTTTAATGTGTAAAAACTGAAATGGGCAAACCCCATATTTGACACTGTAACTTTTAAAAACACCTTAACAACTGTACATAGGGGCATCATTGTATTATTATAACAGCATTATGACATTCACATTTAAAATGTCTCACTCTTTTTAGATTTTATTCATATTAAACTGTTTAATATATAAATATTTGATGTGAAATGAAAGCCCTGTTTCTTCTGTACAAAATAATATATAATACGTGTGGGTCCACTTCTATGTTAAAGTTTGGTGAGAACCATTTTGTTTTCATGCAGGCTATGTCAGACACAGCCAGGAGCAATGTTGTTAGGGCTGCATACATAGAAACAAAAGAGATTTAACTCCTAAATGGCAGTGAATTGAACATCAAAATTACAGAGACATGATCTATACACAATAATTGCTTCTTTATGCTAAAGTTGTTTTGGTGACTATAGTGTCGCTTTAAGTCCAAGAAATAAACCTCTTTGGATTTTTCTGCATATGTATTGGTCTGACTGCTTGCTTGTCTGAATATCTGTCTTTCCATCTATCTGTCAGCCTGTCTGTATGTGTATGTGTTGTGTATGTCTAGCTGTGATTCGACTTCTCTCTATATATAAATTAAGTAATGTTATGGGGCTGTAAACCTATCTTCAGTCCAATGCAATACATATTTGGTGCCAGGATTTATTGAATATCAATTTAGTAAGCAAAAAACCCTTGTCACAATGTGATACAATAGGGACACACACTGAATCGATATTAAATTACCAGGTGCATCTAATGGAGTGCTGTGCCATCAGCCATTACTCCAGAATCAACAATAACTCTTGCTTTACATAATTACAATAGCACATTTATTTAGTAAAAAAAATAACATTTCAAGATTAAATTAAACCCTGTCTTTGGAAATCCATTACATTAATGAAACTGATTGGACTATCTTTTCAACTGTCATACTTTCTCTAATATGCAGCATTTATTAAATCTGTTTAATGGTAAAACCTCGGGATATTTAGACAATTTAAGAAAACAGATTTAAGATGGATGTTATTAATACCAATTTAACTCTCTCTAAGTTTGACTGAATCACAGCCCCAAAATTCACAGCATTAAATGAATTAATTGAAATTCTTTGCAACATACTTTTGCCTATACAAGAATACTATTGGTTGCCCAGTCGGGTGACTGGTTGAGTTGTGCCCAAATCCCGTGAGACACAATCTTCTCTGGAACATATTATATCAATGGCCTACTCTAATACCTTGTCATGTTTCCTGTGTTAGGGGTTATGCCTTCCTCATCTGGATATGGTCGTACAGATGTTAGTCAGTATATGAAGTGGACCAGCCTTTGTTATTTTTGTTTCTTCTCTTTTGTCTTTTAAATGCATTCTGTTGGCAATTGATAATGCTATATATCAGGGGTCCTCAAACTCCGGCCACCCAGATGTTGCTGAACTACAACTCCCATGATTCTCTGGCTATCTATGTAAGCAAAGAATCACGGGAGTCGTAGTTCAGCAACATCTGGGGGGCTGGAGTTTGAGGACCCCTGCTATATATTGTAGGTTGTGCTAAAGCTAATTATGAAAATAGTATCACAGCGTTTTTATTGAGCTTTATATGCAAACTAGCTTTCTGTTCTGGAATATAGCTGTTGAATTGAAGGTGGGAAGTCAAGATAAAAAATCTTACAGATGTAATCAGAATGCAATGTCTTTCAAACTGAGAATAGAGCTGAAAGTCTTACAGTACTTAACACAACATTTCTGCTTCTACACAATGCTTTTGAAATCTGAATACAATATACCATGAGTGGAACCTGCTTTTTGGATCTTATTAAATATATCTTTACCTACAGCCATAGGCGTGCGCACGGGGTGTGCCGGGTGTGCCTGGGCACACCCTAATCCCCGCGGCACGCCTATGTATTGAGACCGGCAGGGGAGATCTCGGGATCTCCCCTGTCAACTCATGCAGAGCCGGCGCTATCCGAGCGCCGGCTCTGCTCTAAGCCTCCCTCCCCACCGACCCACAGGCAGGGAGGGAGGCAGGAGAGGACCCGGGGAGCTCTTGCCAGCAGCTCCGCCGGGTCCTCTCGCGGGATTCTGAGCATTGCCGCGGGATTCTGAGCGTTGCCGCGGTTACCTGCAAGGCTAGAGTTCACTCTCCACTGGACCACCAGGGTAGGCAGCAGCAGAAATGATCCCCCCTCCCAGGCATAATGTAAGAAGGGAGGGGGGATATTAAGAAATCTGCCCCCACCTCCACTGGACCACCAGGGAAGGCAGCAGCAGCAAGGTCCCCCCTCCCTACATAAGGTAAGAAGGGAGGGGGGATATTTACCAAACAGCCCCCACACAATCCCCCAAACATACAGCACACACACACAGCACCCACATACAGCAAACAAACAGCACCCTCACACACACATCACCCTTACACATACACACTAACAGCACCCTTACACACACATCACCCTTACACATACACACACACACACACACACTAACAGCACCCTTACACACACACACACACAGCACCCTTACACACACATACAGCGCCCTTACACACACAGCGCCCTCACACACACATCACCCTCACATATACACACTAAAAGCACCCTTACACACGCATACAGCGCCCTTACACACACACAGCGCCTTCACACACACACAGCGCCCTCACACACACACACAGCGCCCTTACACACACAGCGCTCTTACACACACAGTGCTCCTTAAACACACAGCACCCTTACACACATCGCCCTCACACACACAGCGCCCTTACACACACAGCGTCTACACACAGCAGTATATATATGTGCAACCCCCCCCATGTTCCATATATATATATATATATATATATATGCGGTGTGTGTTTTTGAGCTATAGGGTGCACACCCTTATACAATAGGCTGCGCACGCCTATGCCTACAGCGACATCAATCAAGTTTAATAGGGTTTGACAATATAAGTTGTCTCTGTATATGCTTCATATAAAGTCATTTTGTTACGATATTACTGGTCCCTTAGGGTATATGTGGGCATATTGTTCTTTTTTTAGGAAATTTGTCATTGAAGTTCCATTTCCTATCCAAATTGGAAATCTTTTTTTTTACTATGAAACTGCAGTCAGTAAAGTGATATTTAGATGTTTCTGTTATACACTATGAAATCGGATTGTAAGATATATATGTGACGGACCACCGCCACTGAATACCATGCCCACTGCTTATAGTGTGTTTTTCCCTTGTATTCTGTGTTTCCCCATGTCTATGTTATGTATTTGTCAGTGTTTTTACCCCCAGAGCTGTGTCTCATCCTGTCACTGGGGGAAAGGGTTAATCACTGTTCCAGATCATGGAGGATGCAGTGGGGAAAGTCCTTGTAAGGACTAAGAAGTACCCAGGGATGTGTGTCGTCCAACCCCTGGGAGCGCTTAGAGCTAGTCCCCTATCCGTTCCCCAGCTAGGAAGCGTTCCCTGGCGGAGGTACCCAGCCGGGGTACAGGGTGCTCCGTCACAATATAGTTTGTCACTTGTTTTTTTCTGTATAAGCTTATCTATTGTGTTTATTGTTTTAACTGTCTATGGCATTGCAGACACATTGTATATTTATAGTACTATTAGAATCTTCCCATACCACAATAGACTATTAACTGTCATGGTGTGGCTCTTTATTGACATTGGTTGGACTGCCACACCTGTTTCTTTGTTTTTGTTTCATTGATGTTTGCATGAGAGACTTGAGTAGAAAATAAAAATCCCCAAATCTATTAAACCCCAGCAAAGCAAATATTCCAAAATAGTATAATCTAGTGTATGCTACAATATGTCAAAAGTTATATGCCAGCCATGAACACGATTTCTGAGCTGGCTAATATCTGTTTTGTGCATGTTTGGTGTCTATCATTAGTATGCACAGCATGTCCTCCTAAGGGAGAACTTGGCCTCAGTGGCGGAACAGAAGTAAGTTTTAGCTATTTTCTTTTTGTTTTTAAATCATTTTTTGGGTAGGGAAGCATGATAGGAATGATTACTCTCACCAAAAACAGGCACTCATGGCTAATAGACATCAGGGGTACAGGATTCATTTGACCAGTGCACACCTGACTGTAGCAAAAGTAACCTCACCACTTGTACTTGGAGGGGCCTGCTTGCCAGCCTCCTGCCCACAGACTATGGGCCCTGCAGGGAAACCTTTAAAAGACTACCAAACTTGACCGACTGTTAGCACTGATTTCCCTGGAACTATTTTAAGCATAGGACCATGTGCATGGTCAGTCAAAACCGTGGAACTACTTATGGGGTTTTATGTGTTTTTAAAGGTACTTTTTGGGGTTTCATAAAATTGTATGTTTTTCTGTGCTCGTAGATAATTGGGTTAGATTAGTACAGTTCCTGATTCAATTATCTCCCAAGCACAGAGGAGGGATTCTATTGTTTGTGTATGGGAGTGTCTCATGGTATGACTCTGTTTTTATTGGTTTATTCACTTTGTGTCCCTGTGCCCAACAAGGTCCACCTGGGTGTCACCCTTGTTGGGAAACTTGCATAAAAGGCCAGTGTGCCTCCATTAAAATTATGTTCCTTCTTACCCTCAACATAGAGTCTCATCTCAAGTGTGGGGGAAATGGCTGTATCTATCCTGGGATTGCTATATCACTATAGTCCCCAGGAATTATAATCACTAGCACTTACAAGAGCTGTTCTTGCTATGCTCTCTGGGAGTAGGAGAAGACTGCCCACTGGAAACTAGATCCCGGTCTTGGTTCCAGGGAGGGTGAAGGACAGCGAGACCCCGGCGCAGCTGCATCGCTGGAAGTGGGGTCTGCAGTACTTATGGTGTCTGGTGGAGCGGTGGAATTCCTCGGTGAGCACTAGGAGCATTGATTGGCGTAGGCACTCGGTCGGAGTGCCAGGTGGTCCATCACACTGACAGTCCAGGATTTGGGGATGACCCAGGTGTGTCTAAGGTGTTTAATGTGTTTTTTATTATTTTTATTGAGTCCAAAGGTGTTTTTTTTTTTTTTTTAAAACACTTTAGACACAGCCAGGTAATCCTAAATCCTTGACTGTGAGGTGTGCCTTGAGGAGATGGTTGAGGAGCACTGCATTTGACATATACGAATATTCAGAAATATTTGCAGCTAATAATCTTTGTAAAAATGTTCAAACTAATTAGCCCTTGCTTCTGCCTGGTCTGAAAGCACAACGCCGTTAATTAAATTCCCATGGAGGGATTATTGACGTTGCGTGTCTATATAAATAGATTTTCCTTTGTTGCATATAGCACAATAACAAAAAAGTAAGAGACAATGTCCTATTCATAGTACCGTGAGAATGATCAATTGTGAATCAAAGGGTTAAGGAAAGAAGCATTGACAGTGGGGTGAAATCTGGACTTGATTCCAGAATAAATGCTGCCGGGAGGTTGGCATCATTCCAGTTATAAGTGACTGGAGATAACATTTTCAAGAAAATAGCCAGATCAGCAAGAAAGAAAATTGAGAGAAAGTCAGTATCAGGACAGGAGACTGTTTAAAAGCCAATAAAATAATGAAAGAAAATGAACACATTCATCTCAGAAGAACCGGCAAAAACTTTACTAAAAGTATATTGGCTCAATCTCCAAAAACGTGTATTAAGAGTTGTATTATTTATGTATATAAAAAACATGGAAGTACAGAAAAAACTATATGGTATTAAAAGTATTGAAAAATGATATGTAGACATGTATCCATCCAAACTTGTCTTAACTCGTCTTTGCAATATGATCCATAATGAAACTTACAATTAAGACTTTTGCTTTTGTTTGCACTGACTTTTCTTGTTATCATTATAACAAAACTGAGGTTTTATCATATGCAATATCAATCTGCTATCGTGCAGTTTATCTTGCTTAAATGCCTTTGTATCTTATGTCTTAATATAGCCTCAATATATATTAAGATTGACAAAAAAAATACACTGTTACACATATACACAGTCACATATATTATTATTATTTATATAGCGTCAACAAATTCCGCAGTGCTTTACAATGGGTGGACGAACAGACATATAGTTGTAACCAGACAAGTTGGACACACAGGAACAGAGGGGTTGAGGGCCCTGCTCATTGAGCTTACATGCTAGAGGGAGTGGGGTACAGTGACACAAAAGGTAAGGGTAGTATTAGACTAATGACAGTTGCAAGAGCTACTAACAGTTTAATTGATACGCTTTTATAAAGAAGTGGGCTTTTAATGATTTTTTTAAGGAGTAGAGACTGGGTGAGCATCTAACGGAGGAGGGAAGTGAGTTCCACAGGAACGGTGCAGTCCTTGAAGTCTTGAAGGCGAGCATCAGAGGTGGGAGTACGGACAGAAGATAGACGTAAGTCTTCAGCAGAGCGTAAGGGCCTAGACGGGACACACTTGTGTATTAGGTAGTATAGATAGGTGGGAGCAGCATTATGTAGAGATTTAAAAGGAGGAACCAGAATTTTAATTTGAGCCCTGTATCTTACAGGAAGCCAATGTAGGGACTGACAGAAGGGTGAGGCGTGGGTGGTGCGGGCGAACAGGAAGGTGAGCCTCGCCGCTGCATTCATTATGGACTGTAACGGCGCAAGTTGGGAGCACGTAAGACCACTGAGAAGCGGATTACAATAGTCAAGTGTACACACATACTTACACATATATACACTGGTACACATATACACAGTCGCATGTACATAACACTTACACATATACACACTGGTACACATATACACAGTCACATGTACGCACACACTTACACGTATACACACTGGTACACATATACACAGTCACATGTACGCACACACTTACACGTATACACACTGGTACACAAATACACAGTCACATGTACATACACACTTACACATATACACAAACACACTCTGTTACACATATACACAGTCAGTCATATACACATACAAAGTCTTTGCTCCCTTGCAATTTCACAGAGTCCCCTGCCAGTACTATTCCACGGCCCGGCTTTACCCAGCGTCTCTTCCTACTGGTCTCTGGTGCCAGCCACCAATGCAATCTGTTCCTGCCTCCTTTTTTGCTCCAGTGAGGGAGCTCAGAGGAAGTAACGTTTAATAATGTAAGCAGTTTAGCAAGCTATTGATGTGGTCTTAATCCGAGGGCTCCACAGGCCATATGTTTGACAGACCCGAGTTAAATAAAGTGTTCAGAACTGAATGCAAAGTCACTTAGAAAGTAACTCATAGGCAGAATTTGTGAGCAGATATGACAAGACATATATATCAAGAAGTCCTTATAGAAATGGACCCCATAACCATAAACATTCTGACTGATCTCAAACGCAAACTATTTCTTATTGAAATAAGATCTTTATTGTAATTTCACTCAAATTTGGAATTATTAGTCCAGATCAGAAACTTTACTGAGCAATTTGTTATGATTAAATTTAGATTTCCATCCAAGAGTTGTGCTTGATGTGCATGTAAAATAGATCATTATTTTCTGAAGTGGAGTTGTGGTAATTAATCTAGCTCATTTAAGCATTCATTTTGTAATTTAAAACATTTTCTAAAGACTTAAGGAGAAGTGCTACCAAGAATTGCTTTAATGCAGAAGGACTGGTTCCTTGTTGACCCGGCTACTACATTTTTATTCATACAGAAAAAGCTAGTTACGGCGCACTCAGACTTGTAAAAATTAAAAACTAAGAAGGCTACTATAAAACGCCTATCTAAGAGAATAAATATGGGGATTTAGTTCCACCATATGGTCATATGATGTTAAGCCCAGTGGTGGAACTAAATCCCCATATTTATTCTCTTAGATAGGCGTTTTATAGTAGCCTTCTTAGTTTTTAATTTTTGCAAGTCTGAGTGCGCCGTAACTCGTTTTTTCTGTATGAATTTTGGTCACTGCGGCCGCACCTTTCTTGCATAATGCATCTTCCGGGTGTGCCCCCAATCTCTTCTCACTGCATTTTCATTCATGAATTTCCTAAGATTTTATTGGTATATTTATATTTCCATATGCGTGCAATGCAAGATATTGTCCCTTTTATTTCTTCTCCTTTTCCTTATTAATAACATTATTGGACACTCACTATATTCTGTAGACTTGTGAATTTGGAATTGGGACACAGGGAGGGGGTTGAAATGAAGGGTATGGGACATCTGGAGGGGAGGGGGAGAGAGGGAGAAATGGTACACAGGGAGGGGAGGGGGGAGAGAAGGAACAATTGGACACAGGGAGGGGAGGGGGAGAGAAAGAATAATAGGACACAGGGAGGGGGGTGGAAGAACAATGGAACACATGAATGGGAGAGACGGAAGGAATGGGACACAGGGAAGGGAGGGGGAGAGAGATAGGAATGAGACACAGGGAGGGAAGGGTGTAGAGATGAAGGTCATGGGACACATGGAGGGGAGTGGGAAGAGAGGGAGAAATGGGACATCTGGAGGGGAGGGGGGAAAGAGGGAACAATGGGACACATGGAGGGGGATAGAGAGAGGGTATGGGACACATGGAAGGAATGAGAGGGGAGAGAGGGTATGGGATACATGGAACAGATGGGGAAAGAGGGCAGAATGGGACACATGGAGGGGAGGGGCGGAGAGAGAGAGGGTATGGGACACAGGGAGGGGAGAAGGAGAAATTGGACATATGGAGGGGTCAGGAGGGAGGAGGGTATGAGAAACATCGATGGGCTTAGGTGAGAGGGAATAGGACACAGGAAGTGGCTGGAGGAGGAGGAGGAGCCTATTGGACACATGGATGGGGTGACGGGGAGAGGGAATGGGACACATGGAGGGGCTGTGGGGCAAAGGAAATGAGGCACATGAGGGGGCCTGGGCGCGGAAATGAGACATCGAGGGGGGGGGGGGGAGAATGAGATACATGGGAGGGGGCCCGAGGGAAATTTTCGCACAGGGGCCCAATGGATTCTAGTTACGCCTCTGGGTGGGAGCGTCATTGTCTGGGCCTGCATGAGTGCTGCCGGCACTGGGGAGCTACAGTTCATTTAGGGAACCATGAATGCCAACATGTACTGTGACCTACTGAAGCAGAGCATGATCCCCTCCCTTCGGAGACTGGGCCGCAGGACAGTATTCAGACATGATAACTATCCCAAACACCCACCTATCAATTCGAAGGCCATGCCTTGGCCTTTTATCACAACTTATCCAGAGTCACCCTAAGATGGAGAACCTCACTGGGCCACGTCATTTGAATACTCCGGGACAAGGAGATAGCCTATTGCTGGGGCAACCCCAGATCTCTAATAGTGGAAAGCGAAACAGAGCAGTCCTGAAGATGGTGCACACCACAGAAGCAGCAGTGTTTCTTGAAGAGCTGGGGCTTACACTGCAGCCTAGGAGTGGAAAAAGAGACTGCGACCCACACCACTGTGTTGGCTGGCACTAAGCCCGAGCACAGAGGGACCCCTGACTGACAATTGTGGGCCCACTTGCCTGTCCCTGCCATTGCAAGCAACGGACAATTGGCTGTCCACTAACGGCCCCATGAGTCTTGCATTACCACTATGCATACTTCTAAGTTATCCAACCCCCACTCCTTAGATAAAATATTAACCTAGTTATCTAGTTTCATGTTTTCTTTTATTTTAAGTTATTCCTATAATTACACCACTTAGCCTGGTTAATAACTCACATTGTAGCGAAAGCAGACAGTTCCAGTGTTAGCATGGACTTGGGTCCCTAGTTCCAGATTGCATCATTATTATATCTTTATTTGTTTTTTTTTAGTATACAACCAAGCTTTGCTAGCATCCCTTAACTCTAACATAAGGCATTAGCACTCATCCATCACATGGCTGAAACCCTCTGAATGTTCCATTTGGGAGCCTAGAGCCAGTGAGTGCGGTGTAATATATCTATGTGTACCTGTATAAGCATGTGTAGCATGTGGACACTGTAACACACTGATTCAATGCAGTTAGATGCCCATGTTCTTTTCATGTTATCTAAAAACAATGCAGTTATCGCACAAGTTGTATCACTAGCTACACCTCCCTGAAGGCCCACCCAACCACCCCGTTTCAATTCCTCACAATATTGGGAGGCATGGACAAGAGGAGCACATAGAGAAGAAAAGCTTCATTATTTTGGCAACTTGTATTGGCTGTATCAGGCAGAATGTAATGTGCTATTATTGTGCTTTAGCAATTAAATAACCATTCAGGTATAACACAGGAAAATGCATATAGTGTGATTCTTTTAGGATGTAAATATATTCAAAACTAAACAGAAGTTCACACCCACTAGAAAAAGCTTTTATTCAATTGAAATGTCAGCTTTTCAAATAATGTGCTTAAAAACATCACCAGTTAACATCATCATCAACATCCCCCAAGGATCACTGCTGGCTGTTCTCTGCAACTTCCCAACGCATTTTGGAAGTTCTTGAATTTATTAAGTGAATTTATTTTTGATGGCAGCTTGAGCAGTTGGTTTCATCTGTTGAGCAATTCATATTTGTTATATTATGTCCTTGTAATGTTATTATCACTAAAGATAACCAAAATAGTTATAGGGCTATGGTTATGTTACAAATAACTTACCAGGCTGGGTTGGCATCTTCCGATCACACACAGGAGCCATAAACAGATCCAGATAGCCAATCTGACAAATATAATGCAAACGCCACACATTCACAGCAATAAAAAAGGACACAAATAAGGAAGATACCAGCAGGTCAGAATAGCTATACAGGTTAACAGACTATGCAGTTTAAAATCAACTAATATTGCGGCAGGGATTAGGGGTTTGGAATATGTTACTACACATGGATTGGCTATTGCAATCTAAGTGTGAGGCTTGTAAATCAATCTGGGTGTGTTAGAAATCATTGTCTGTGCTCTCTCACTTTTAGTTACATAGTTACATGGTTACATAGCTGAAAAGAGACTTGCGTCCATCAAGTTCAGCCTTCCTCACGTATGTTGTTGCTGTTGATCCAAAAGAAGGCAAAAAACCTAGTCTGAAGCGCTTCCAATTTTGCCACAAACTAGGAAAAAATTCCTTCTTGACCCCAAAATAGCAGTCAGATGTCTCCTTGGATCAAGCAGCTATTACCCCACTAATTAGAAATTATATCCCTGTATGTTATGTTTTTGTAAGAATTTATCCAATTGCTGTTTAAACATCCGTAGTGACTCTGACAAAACCACCTCTTCAGGCAGAGAATTCCATATCCTTATTGCTCTTACTGTATAAAAACCTTTCCTTTTCCTTAGATGATATCTCCTTTCTTCCAGCCTAAATGTGTGACCTCGTGTCCTATGTATAGCCCTGTTTATGAATAGATTTCCAGATAAAGGTTTGTACTGGCCCCGGATATATTTGTATAAAGTTATCATATCCCTTTTACTTTTGCAAGACTCAAGCGGAAAGCCATCAACAGTGATGAGTCCTACCAGTTAGCTGTTTCTTTCATATTACATTACTCTCAGTGATCTGGACTGGCTTCCAGTAAAGTCCCACTCAATCATGTTTCCCCTGGTATTTATAAAGCCCTGCACAACTAAACTACCAGCTGCCAAGCTCTCTGCTAGGAAGATATGCCCATTGATTATCAAGATATGCTCAATTTCTGAGATTGGATTCCTCCATTTTACTCTTAGTGGACAAGTTAATTTCTGATCTGTTAAAATATTATACACCTTAATTCTATTTAACACTACTCTAATTTATTTTTTATTTTGATTAATGTGTTTCTACTATAATCTCAATGTAATGAGTTACATTGTCTCAACCACCTCCTATAGACTGTAAGCTTGTTTGAGCAGGGTCCTCTTCAACCTATCGTTCCTGTAAGTTTTCTTGTAATTTTTCTATCTATAGTTAAATACCCCCTCTCATAATATTGTAAAGCGCTACGGAATCTGTTGGCGCTATATAAATGGCAATAATAATAATAATAGTTTTACAAGATCACCTGGTAGCCATTTTGATTGGGGCATGCTAAGCATCTGAAAAAATAAAGTTATAACGTTGCTTGGCATTGATATGATAACAGTGATAAACATTAAATGTTCCTTTAAAATGATTTGTAAAATATATTAAATTATAATGTACAAAGGCAGGGTCTCCTGGCTCATCTATCTTATTACATCATTTGTTGTGTCAGGAATTTGATTCAGAAAAAAATCACCAAAGAATGCCAGGCTTCAGCTAAAAATGGATACATTCAATACAATTTAATACCTTCTAATTATTTTAAAAGTGTAGATCATCTAATAGATTTATTAGAGAAGATCCAGCCAAACCTAAAAAAGTGTGTTTTTGGCGGTGCTTTCCCATAACAGATTACATTACAAATTTATAAAACCACTCACTAGAGGTCAGTTTGAAAGACAAAGAAATGATGTAGTCTTGTCATGATTAGGTTGACAATATGATATATAAGCGATAACATTGTGCCAACTGGCATTGGCTGTCTATATAAAGCAAACTAGTTATAATAGACACTGTACAAAGTATGTATTTACAAGCTTTTTGTATTTATGGCAATAGAATTGTTACTATTTAAGTTGATCTTTTTTAAATCATTCTTTCTTTTTCATTCATTTTATTAAACTTTTTTTTATTATTTTACATACTCTTTTACACAATGTGTCATTATGGTATACATAGGGATAACATCATCTATTATTATATTAACAAATGGTCAGCGATACAATATAAGATAAACTCTAGTGCCTATTTACAAAGCCAATTGATTGCCCATGGCTCAGTTTTACAGAATCCATGTGGTTTCTGATTTGTGCTCCAATGACGTGGATTCATTAAAGTTTTTTGAAAGGCCTGGCAAATATGTGAAAGAGGAGGAGTCATCAAAGGAAAGGGACTGCTGAGTCCACTAGTTTCCATGGTGATTGTCAAACGTTTAGTACATTGTACCATTTTTCAAAACAAAACAATCAAATGCGTCCCAATGCTTGGCTGTTGGCTGAACATGGGGTAGTTTTAGCACTTTATTTATCCAGTGGAACATTTTTCAGATATGTATTAATAAAAAAACACTTAATTTTGTCAGGATGGACAAAATCCATTGAATATGACTGAATTCTGAGCGCAATAGCATGCCTTAACGAATCTGCAGAAATTGCCCAGATGCATTTAGCGTTCAGATTAAAATTTGTGCTATTGCACCTGAACTCCACACAAGGTATAGGCTTCAGATGATTCACAAAGCACAGATATTAATAAAATTCATGGCTGAATGCATCTAGTAGAATGCACATTTGCGAAATATAATACACTTGCTTTTTTGCAAGTGAATTGATAAATTGAAGTAGGATTTGCCAACTGATGACAAAAAAAAACCCTTAACGCAAAAAATATATATTTTTTGGCCCGTGGGTAGGGGACTGGGAGTGGGACTCTCGGTCACACCTTGTATTTGCCCACCTCCCATTTTTTTATTTAAAGTCAACCTCGATGCTAATGTGTGGGAGCATGGTGGATACCATGTCCTCTCAGTTATTTTATAGGCCCCATCCCCATGTTTTTCAAGTTTAGTAGATATGTCCCACCTTCTGCATGGCAGGTGAGGGCATAGGGAGGTTTAAAATCTTCCTTGTATCAATAGACCACCATAGACTTAATTAGTAAAATCTGTTTTTTTTATGTTGCAATATATATTATGTATAAATGTATTTTTTATACTTCATTATTTTTACATTAAAGACATGGGGAGATTAAGCAAAATGTTCTATTCTAAAAAAGTGGTGCAAATATAAATGGAAGGAGTCACCTATAGCATGTGCCTGCTGCTTTCACTGATTTCAGTAGCAGTTGCCCTACGCATTTCATAGGAAATTTTCTAAAGAGAGTACAGGTATTCTTGACAAGTGGGTTAGATAGTTTGGAGATGTTGTGTTTTTTCCATGCTTAAATCTTTAAAGTTATGCTGTGTTTTTTCTATGCTCAAATCTTTTAAGTTTTGCACAAAATAAATATTTTTTTTCCATGTTGCATAACCATTTTAAATGTCACTATTAAGTCTCTTTCAATGAAAATACATTATTTTTTCACTTGCTTTTATTACGTAAAAATATTATGTCATTCAAACTCTATACAATAAGAGCATTCCATATGAAAAAGAAAATAAGAGGCGTAATTTAAATTGTAACCGTAAATGCCTCATCGGCATAGCAGGATAATTTGTACTCCAAGAAATGGCAGAATTATTTCAAGTGCCACTTTTTGGTTTCTCTTGTGACTGTACAAGCGGCTGCAAACTATTAAAATGCTATTTGCACAAGCTGGAGGATATTAATGTTGAGCGGACCCAATCTGTACAGTATATTCTGCTGGAAGCTTTATTAAACGAATGCATCAAAGTTTCAACAAGATAATGAACGTTGGCTACAATTGTCAAAACTCTGTTTTATTCATTAAGAGTTTCAAAGGTATATTTAAAGGCTGTACTGGGTGACATTAAGATAAAAAAAATAAATGAAATAAAATTCTCCCCTGGAAGAGCCTTAACGGCGAAACGCGCTTCGGGACTTGTATAGAGTAAATGCTGGTATCACTGATATGGGACGATATGCTTTAAGATGCACCAGACTTTACCAGCTTTACTCTGTTCATTTCTTCATTTAATTTTATTTCATTTATTTTTTTGATTCCTATCACTACCTACCTGCATAGGGAATCCATTTGGGAGATCGCTCTTTCATTATACTAACCTACCACCACGAGATGGACTTATAGACATACTATATGTTACAAGAGAAGGGAGGAGGGTTTTAGAATTTGTTAAGGGGTGCCCTTGAAGGCACAACAGAGTAGGGAATTTTATAAATTACTGCTTACTGCTTTGTCCCTTACCTGTTTAACGATAAATTCCCTCCCTGACAGTTATTAGAGTTTGGTAACATACAAACCTGTATGGACCGATCGCATTATTAATTATCTCCTTTCTGTACTTATTTATTTTTCTTTATTTTTATTTTTTCCTTTGTCTTAGGTATTTAAATAAAAAACATTTTTTTCATATTAATTTGGGTTACACTGATTGCTCTTTTGAGCTATTTCATTTCTGGACATGCTCTAAATAGAACTTTCGAACAGAATAAATATAATCCTCTTTGAGTTAATCTACACGTTTAGGATTTTCTTTGTCCTTCTATTTATCGTTATTTATTTAAGTTTTGGATTTGGATAATGATTTTATAGGAATGTTTTAATTAATATATTAAAAGTGACGTTTTAATTACTTTTTTTGGGTTACTCATTTCTGAAAAAGGGTTTACCTATTTAATGGTTAACCCAGGTGTTCTCTGCTTTGCCATACAATTAATTCTTGGGGGTTACCCCTCCTTTTCCATAAGAGTAACCTGACACCTTATCCCTAAAAGGTCACTCAGTTTGTAACTTACTATATATCTGTCTCACCTCACGTCCAGTAAAATACATTTATGGTCAGAAAATGAAATCCTATTTGGAAATATTTCTATGCCTTGTGAAATTGCTAGCTAGCACTAACTTAACTGGTCAGAGCGGCAGAGCTGGCATCGTTGATAATAACGCGATCCTGAGCTCAATAGGCCTAGATCTCTAAATTAGAGACAAACAAAATGAAGCAATATACAATACAATATATTATCTGAAGCAGTTGCAATAGTGACAATGATTAGTCACTTGTGTGGCATTAACCTGCCATATTTCAAATTGATGTGTTAGATTTCGTAAACATATTAAAACGGCACATTTAGGATAAAAATGACATGTGTATTTGTTGTGTTATCTATTAAAGGTACCCTATAGGCATAATAATAATAAACGTTAGCTTGTTGAATAGATCATAAAGATAAAACATTTTAAATTAAACAGACTGTGCAATAATGGACGTTTAACATTAGATTTCTCTTTACAGGAAGTGTTTAGGAAGGCTGTGTGTGTCACATTATTATTATTATTATTATTATTATTATTATTATTATTATATCACCATCAAATTCCGTAGCACTATACAATGGGGGGACTAACAGGCACGTAATTGTAACCAGACCAGATAAATGTTGGTGTATCAGTTAGTCAGTTACACGTAGCTAAGATACAATCAACACTGTACTGAGCAAGTGCAGGAATGCAGAAACTATGTCTATATCATGCATTTACACAGTCAGTTCTGGGCTCAGATCTTGTTGTATTTTGGTGACATTAGTCCCTCTGAGCCCCGGTCGGTGAATCGAATAAAGAATCTCTTCCTTCCTGAAGAAACCTGTGTCCACTTCTCTGTGCTTGGCTTCCGTCAGTTTCTCCAGTATCATTTGGTGCAATTGGCCGGGAAGCTCATTGTTCAACGGTAGCTGAGAAGCAGAGGCGTGAGACGGTCTATCTTTGCCCACGCTCCCTACGGCTGCACCCCTGAACTTCTGCGTGGACCTCCTTTCGTCTCGGCGCCACTGGTCTGTTGTCCAGGAGATCATCGGCCTCTACGTAGTAAGTGCTGGGGTGCCCCCTACGATGAGTGTGAACCCAGGTTCAGGAACGAGGAGGTAAGACGACTACTGGGTATTGGATACCGATTGTGCGGTAGGCCCATAAGGGGTTATTTGTGTATGGAATCTGCCCCCTCCAGTGGAGGGAAGGAGCGAAGGCGCACCGCTCAATTAAACGCCCTGTAGTCAGCCCGTTTAATTTTGGTTTGGAGTCAGGCTGGGTTCTGTGTAAATAGCCCAAGCCGGACACCGGTGTCTTGTCTAGACTAGCGTTCTAGGGTGTATATTACGTTCGCTAGGTCGGAGGGACCGGGAGACTAAGTGGCGTCTGTGTAAATTCGGTCCGCTAGATCTCAACCTATCTTGGCTAAGTGGGAAGGCGTGTAAATTTGGAACCCACTAGATTTTTGATAGAGTATATAGACTAAGAGGGTTCTGTGTAAATTCCGCCCTCTAGTTCGCTATATGTGGTGCTTGGGCAGCGTGGCTAACCAAAACGGATGTAAATAGTTTTAGGTAGTCCATCAAGGTACTGGCCAATAGATTAGTTGGGAATTGTAAATGTGTTAAGGATTGTTGTAGTAGCGTGTATATCTTGCTAGATAGCGTGAGCTCTGCCGTCTAGCGAGAGTGTCAATAGTGTGTAACTGTATTATAGCGCACGGTACCATAACCATGTATAATAACTACTGATATTGTAAATAACTACTAATAACTGTCGTCTATGTTGTATGTTTAACACCATAACCACTACTAATTGAACTGTGACTTTAAATTGTACTCTAACCAATGCTAACCGTACTATAACTACTGTTTGTAAAGACGATGTTACTGGGGTGTGTTATAGACGGGTAATTCAGATACTGAGAATTATAACGTGGGTGACTGTATAGTTTCGCCAAAGGGCACAGTATTAGTTACTTAGTGACTGGTGTAACAGCTGTGTGTGTACGGGACTTCCCTGTATGTTTTGTTGTATGAGTTTGACCTAGTAACTGTGCCACATGGTGCTGTTGCCAAGGAAACAAGTGTGACTGTTGGAAGTGTGTTTGTTTTGCTTCTGTTGGAGACGACGCTCCGTTGCTAAGTATGGCTGCGCCGGATTCAAAGATTGGTAATCCCTTAGAATGTATGCTAAATAACTTTAAAAAGGGATGTAATGTGTGTGATTTTGGGGTTAAATTGGCTCCAAATCACCTGACTACCTTATGTAGTAGAGAATGGCCTCTGTGGTAATCTGTCTTGATTTAAATCTAGTGCAGCGTGTACATGTGGCTGTATCTATTATGCTTGAATTCTATGACCAGTTTCCATATTTTGACTGTTTAAAACAGATGGTTACCAAAACTGGTTTGTGCATCCCCAATGGAATCTGACCCATCTGACCATCCCTCAACTAAATTCTTTAGCAAGAACTGGTGCAGCTGGTATGTCCACCTGTATGTCTACCTACCCCCCAACTGGTTCTTTGTACCCTGAGGCTCTTTTTGGTGGAAGGGTATTTTAGTGTTTTTTTATTATTGTTCCGTTTTGTTATTAGCAGTCAAAATTGTGAGGAGAATTCTTAATAACAGTAACTGAATCCACTGAATCAGATAATTCTCAGCAATTACACAATACCATAACCACTGACAATACCATAATCACTGATAATACCATAACCACTGATAATACCATAACCACTGAAAACACCATAACCACTGATAATACCATAACCACTGAAAACACCATAACCACTGACATAACACTATAATTACTGAGCCTTGTGTGCCTTTAGTAACAGTAAATTAGTTTTGAAATACAACTGGATGAAATGGTCAATGGTATAGGACGCTGGAATACACTTTTACCATTTTTGGTTACTGGTCAGGCTCCTCCTAGCCCTGTCCGCCGAAACATTTTGTTAACCGAATTACTGACCAGTAAAATTAATTTATCCATTTCCACCTACCTCACCACTCACTGACCGGAACCTATGACTAAACAACCCTATCTAAGTCCCACCCTAACCTGACAAATGACCGGTGCCCTCTAACTTTGACATTTACAAATGCCACTGCAGCTTACCCCTGGTCCACCACACATTGATAGTAATGGTCAATTACAGTTGGCAGACCCTGTATTTGTTAATGTCCCTTTCACCATGACTGATCTGTTTAATTGGAAGACCCATAATTTCTTTACGAAAGCCGACGAGTCACCTAGTGCTTTCTATGAGAGATTGCTGGAGTCATATAGATGATATACTCCTTTTAATCCAGAGGCCCCTGAGAACTCTCGAATGAACAACTCAGCATTTGTCAGCCAGACCCAAGGTGATATCAAAAGAAAATTGCTAAAGTTAAAGGGATTTGTAGGAATGTCCATATCACAGTTAATGGAAATTGCAAGTCAGGTGTATATGAACAGGGAGATTGAAACAAAGCAGGAGGAAGAACGTAAAATGAGGATGAAGGCAGATATGCTAGCTGTAGCTATCATAAGTGTAGAGAGACAGGGAAAGGAGGTGAATAGAGGAGTTGAGAATAGGCTGAGTAAGGGAGGAAGTAGGAATCACTGTGCGTATTGTAGAGAGGAAGGATAATGGAAAAGTGACTGCCCATAGAGGGAATATAAAACAAGTTATAGATAAGACCAGGGCCGTCTTTAATATTGATAGGACCCTGGGCAAAGCATTTGCTTGGGCCCCCTGGTACCCTCTCCCCAGGTGTGCAATCCCGTCCTCCACCCCAACGCAGTGGCAGTCCTAATGTAGAGAGGTGCAAGAATTTTTTTGAGCCTCCCTATCGCACGGGTGATTAAAAGGTAGTTCCCCATCTGTCGTGCAACTCCAGCAATGCATTGACAGCTGGGGCTCTACCATTTACCCATGTTTGAAGGTTTGTATTTAGCACTAAGCTGTTTTTATGTGTTTGAATGTAAACAGGTTATTGTATGGAATGTATGTGGTGTTGGCATACTTGCATGCATGTATTTATGTGTAGTGTTGGTTTTTGAATGCAGGGGTGTGTTTACATATAATTTTGGTGTGTGTTTGTACGTAGTGTTGGAGTTTGAATGCAGGGGTGTATTTGTATGTAGTGTTTGTATATGTGCATACATCTCCGCATTCACACACTCACACACATAGATATTTATACACACACACACACTGAAAAACATGCAGACACACCGATATACACACTGGCACACATGTAGATATACAGACACATATACACACATGCAGATACACAGACACACACACAGATACACCGAAACACACAAAGACAGCATACAGATACACACTGATACACATACAGACACACAGATATACAGACACATATAGACAGACAAACTGACACATACATACTGACATATGGATACCGACACATACACTGACAGACATGCTGACACACACACATAGACACATACTGAGACATACTGACATACATTCACAGACACACACACAGACCTACTGACAGACACACAGACATACACACAGACAGACATAGTGGCACACACACACACAGACATACTAATACCCAGGCAGACATACTGGCACACTGACACACTGACACACACACAGACAGACCTACTGACAGACACACACACACACAGACCTACTGACAGGCACACAGACAAACTGACACACATACACATACCTACTGACACACACACAGACCTATTGACAGACACAAACACAGACCTAGTGACAGACACACACACAGACCTAGTGACAGACACACACACAGACCTAGTGAAAGACACACACACATACCTAGTGACAGACAGAAACACAGACCTAGTGACAGACAGAAACACAGACCTAGAGACAGACAAAAACACACACCTAGTGACAGACAAAAACACACACCTAGTGACAGACAAGACACACACACACACACACAGACTGACACACACACACACCTATTGACAGACACAAACACAGACCTAGTGACAGACAGACTGACACACACACACAGACAGACACACACTGACACACACAGTCCTACTGACAGACATAAACACACACATACTGATGGGCAAACTGTAAATACACATGGGCAAACTGTAAATACACATGGGCAAACTGTAAAGCCCCCCTCCAGTTTCCTACCTTCCCTGGGGTTCAGTGTGCTGCCTTGGGTGGTTGGGAGTTGGGGACTGGCTCTCTTTGCTCAGTCCCCCTCCTCGCTGCCTCCTGGCTCAGCCTCCCTCCCGCGCGGGTCATCATCTCTGAGGGAGGAAGTGACTCCCGGACGTCACTTCCTCCCAGGCTGCCGTAAAGCAGGCGGCCCGGTCGTGCTGTTAAACGGCCACAGCATCCGACCGGGCCCGTGCTGAAAAGTGCTCACCGGGTGGCCCTAAGTGTATTGGCCACCCGGTGAGCACCCTTAGAGTATGGGCCCCGGTGCAGCCGCAATACAAGCACCGCGGGTCCATGGGTAGGGAGGGAATTTTTCTTATGCAGGCTATGGGCGGCGGGGCCATGGGGCAGCTGCTTTGGGCCCCCCAGGAGTAACTGGGCCCGGGGCAGCTGCCCCGTTTGCCCCGCGTTAAAGACGGCCCTGGATAAGACAAGAGAGAAGGTTACGAGATGGTTACAGAGGTGGCTATAGAGAAAGTCTTGGAGGGAATGACAGTAGTAACAGAGGAGGTGTTCAGGGAAGTAGATACTATTCCCCTACCCAGAGATTAAGGGATAGAGAAGATAGAGATTTTGTTGGTCTGGCTGACACTGTCATGGAAGACTATTGATACCGACTGGGCTCCATCCCCCTTTAGCCGAGTGCAGCCTATGGTCGATGTATCAATAGAGGGAAAGAGGAGCTCTTTCATGATTGACACTGGTGCTGAGTACTGCGTGGTAACTAACCTAGTTGCTCCTCCTTCAGGAAGACTATAACTATGATAGGAGCTACTGGGAAAAGCGCTGCTAGACCAATTCTCAGGAGTCATACTTGTATTCTAGGAGGCCATTTTGTTAAGCACCAGTTCCTATATATGCTGGAGTGTCCAGTTCAGCTTCTAGGACGAGATCTATTATCAAAGCTTCAAGCCCAGATAACTTTTAAACCCAACGGATCAACGTCTCTGAAGTTTAATAGATCACCAGGCATAATATCAGTATCGGTGCAAAGGGAAGAAGAATGGCACTTCTACTCTATAATAACAAATACAGACCCTAAGAGTGATGAATCCTTATTTGACATTTCAAGAATATGGACAGAGAATAATCCTCCAGGACTTGCTCGCAATATTCCACCAATACAAATTGAATTAAAGCTTGGAGCGCATCCTGTTAGCCTTAGTTAGTACCATATATTATAGAGGGCTAAGAAAAATATACAAACCCATGTGGATAAGTGTGTAAAGTATGACATCCTAAAATTCTGTACCTCCCCTTGGAACACTACATTATTACCAGTTCAGAAGCTGGGATCAGATGAGTATCATCCTGTACAAGATCTAAAAGCAGTTAATAATGCAGTAGTCAATATACACCCAGTGGTACCCATGGCCTATAATCTGCTTGCTTTAATACCAGGTGGGGCAACCTACTATACCTTCCTAGACCTCAAAGATGCTTTCTTTTGTTTCTGGGGTACTGCTGAAAAATTATGTATGGGCATCTACCTTCCATACTTGGTAACTTAAGGGGGGATTTGAGTCAGTTGGGAGAAGGAATTACCCAGCAGCAGGTTGTAGAGTTGGGTAAAACTATGGAGGAGGTACAGAAATGGGTACAAGATAGATTACCTGTGAATATTTATCCACCTGTTCATTCTTACCATCCAGGGGATCAAGTGTGGATAAAAGAATGGAACACTGTTCCATTAGGTTCCAAGTGGAGAGGTCCCTATGTTGTTCTTTCATCTACCCCAACAGTTGTAAAGGTTGCAGAAGTGACTCCGTGGATTCATCACTCTAGGGTAAAAACCAGCGGCAGATTCCTGACAAGCTACCATAGATCCAGAGAATCCTTGCAAGATCCGGTTGAAGCGTGTGACCCAGTTGGATTAAAAGTGTTTTTTGCGAAGAGAATATTGTTAAAAGGGAACATCAACAAAGATCTACAAGTAGGTGTTTTGATGGCCACAATAAAGCCTGACCACCTACCAATGTTAAGCCAGAGGAAAAACCTCTGTGAAGAAAAGTGAGGATCAGGAAGGACTCCATTCCCTGCAGCCCTCACATCCTGGAAGCTGAGGTGCTATCGCACGGTTGAAGAGTCAGGACAAAGATGTCAGGAGTGATGTGTTTGATAATGTGTATATTTGTGTTTTTTAATTATTCAGGAAGGTAGAGGTATCGACACACCAGGCTGTGAGGTTTGCATTAAGACTACGAGAACAGGCAATCATATTTCCCAGACCCTTATTTGGCATTCACAATATGAGTGTAAAGGACATGTATCTAAGTGTAGATACTTGAGTATAGATTATAGTGTATGCCATCTAAGAGCAGGAGAACCTAGGTGTTTTAGTCCAGAGTATCAACCCCGTACAATTTGGTTGACAATTCGGAATGGAGACTCACAGGGGACCCTGATAAATAAGACCATACTAGAAACCGTACATTCTTCAGGTGTTCTGCTATTTGATGCATGTAAGGCGATAGGTGGTAGGAAACCGTGGAATGTATGTGGTGGTCTTAAATGGTTAAGAACGTATGGGTCTAATGATAAATATATTTGCCCCAGTAGTAAGTACAAATACATGGATCCAAAGTTCCCAAATAAAGATATAATTATTGTCCGTATTGGTCCTGTGTAGGGTGGGCAACCTGGGAACAGACAGTAGATAAGGATATGATCGTCACTAAGTTGCCTACCAAGCCATATTGTAAGTCTAGGGAGTGTAACCCAGTCCATATACTTATCAATGACCCAGAATGATTCATAGATAGGTTTGGGAACTTATTTGGGTTCCAGATATATGGAACAGGTTTGGATCCTGGGACAATATTATTTATATGAATAGAGACCGATACTGTAGCAACCCAGACTCATCAGGTCTTTCATTCCTTCTATGAGGAGATGAGTGTGGAAAATAAGATCCCCCATAATGCGAAAAACTTATTTATAGATCTAGCCGAAAGCATTGCTGGTAGTCTTAATGTAACCAACTGCTATGTGTGTGGAGGTACTAACATGGGAGACCAATGGCCATGGGAAGCAAAGGAGATAATGTATTCCGGTTCAGAGACATTTGAACAGTTAATATCTTCTCAGACTGATTATCAAGTGAGTGTTAGAGGTAAATCTGAGTAGCGATTAAAGACCTCCATTATAGGTTATTTTTGCATAGCAAGGAAAAGAATAATGTTTAATACATCTGTAGGAGAATTGACTTGTCTAGGGCAAAAAGCTTATGATGATGATACAAAAGATACTTCTTGGTGGTCAGCTTCAAATGTCTCAGAACCACCTAATCCGTTTGCAATTTATACCAATTTAAAGGATGTGTGGTTTGACCTATCTGCTACATCTAGTTGGAAAGCCCCAGCAAATTTGTACTGGATCTGTGGTAAGAAAGCCTATTCGGAGTTACCACAGGACTGGGAAGGGGCATGTGTATTAGGTATGCTCAAACCATCCTTCTTCTTGTTGCCAATTGAAACAGGAGAGACCTTGAGAGTTAAAGTTTATGATGTGAATCATAAAAAGAAGCTAGCATCCTTGAATGTAGGTAGCTGGGAAGATAATGAGTGGCACTGGCTACCTTAGCGCGCTTCATTGCCAATTGGAGGGATGTAATATGTAATATGTGAGGGAACTGGTTAACAGCCAAACTGTATGCCCATGAAGTGTTATTGTATTCTAATACAGGGATTCAAGCCTCATTCTACCATTAGGCAATTATGGATTCCTCTGTAAAGCACATAGCCTTCTTACCAGGTAAACCAGTTGGGCTGTTGATAAAGTCATCCATTCACTTCCAGTGCAAATAGAAGGAGGTGTATGTGGAAAGTTCAATCTCAGCAACTGTTGTCTGCACATAGATGATGAAGGGCAGGCAGTGGCTGATCTCACAAGCCATATGGCTAAACTGACGCATGTACCGACTTAAGCCTGGAACGGGTACAATTCTAGTAGTTGATTTGGAAGTAGGTACGAGCAGCTTGGAGGGATCAAGACATTGGTAGGAGGAGTCATGTTGATTATAGTGTTGTGTCTCTTTCTACCATGTTTGGTTCCATTGGTAATTAGGTCCATACAGAGTGTCATAGAGAGCACGACAGAAAGGAAAACAGCTGCGCATGTAATGGCTGTTTGCAAGTATGAACCCTTAGCCCAGAGAGAAGAAAAGTATCAGAATGTTGTGATTGCTCTAATGAGGTTAACAGCAACTTTTAATATGTTGATAGATCGTGTACCCCTGTGTTTTTATACGATCTCTGGAGAACATAAGACATTTAGTGCACTGTAATGTATGTTCAATACCTAAAGCAGTTACATACATAGACTAATTTAAACTTCCAGAAAACCCCTACTATTAATGTATCCATGGATATATATTATTACTAATTTGTAAAATAACCAGTCAGCAAACACACACATAAAAAAGAAGCTATTTTATCTCTCTGCAGTGAGAAATCATTTCTAAAATCTCATTTATGATTAGAAAATACATAGTAAGTTTAGTAATTAGACTGCAGCACAATGCGCATCATTTATTCATCACCATCTGGTAGGTCGGGCTGAAAATTCCTCGTTTTCATTAGTGTGTGTTTGTTTGGCTGAAAAAGCTCATTTTGCATTTTAGTGTTGCATTATGCAGTAGAAAGTTAATATTTAATCGTGTTTTAAACATAATGCAGTGGACGTCATGACTCAGGGACATGTTGTGGTCATCGGAAAATGCTGCGATCGTATGTAAACTGTAAAAATGAAGAAGGTTTGACACCGACTCTTGAGCTTCCAGCAAGCACTGATCAGATTATATAGAATAAATCAGCATCTGCTTATACTCTGTAATAAAATAAATTTCAAACTAATGAATTACCTGGGAAGGCCACCATTTTTCAACCAGAGAATATTTGACACCTTTAATTTGCTACTGCTGCTGATATTTAATTATTAAACCTTACTCTACAAAACCCTTAGTCCTCTACAAATTCCTCTCTATTTATTACACATCGATAAGTATACTGTGCTTGTCCTTTGGATTATGTACACTTTCATTTATTAACACAATATAGAAAAGAAGAAAAACGTGGAGAATCGGGGGATTTTTTATTTTTTTTTATAATTTATTATACTATAATTTTTTTTTTTATAATTCAGTCTTCACGACTCTCTTTAAAAAAGTTACATATTTCTAAAAAACCGAAAGTGTAAGGTGTGTGGTCATTTAACATGTATTCCTAACACTATAGTGCTAAAGTGGCTGTTTAGGTTGTGGGCCCTTCTCTTTTTGCAGTAAAAAGGTGTGTAAAGTTATCTTTTGTCCACCATTCTTGCCTTCATTGCTGAGATCATCAATATAGATGATCTCAGCCAATCAAATGTTTTCCCATAGTCAAGCATTAGGAGGCTATTGTGCATGTGCAGCAAAACGCCGTGTGACGCCATTCAGCATCTCTTCAAAGAGATGCATTGAATCAATGTATCTGTATGAGGAATGTTCAGTATCTCCATCCAGAGTGTGGATCTGCTAAATGTAGGTGCTGCACACTGTGCTGGGAGATGACTTTAAGAAGGGGCTACTCACTGGGGCTACTAAGAAGAAGAGATGCAGACCTCCCAGAGAGATGTGGTTTGTTTTCAAACTTTGCAAAAATATTTTCCACCTTTTTACTATGTTATCACTTACTTTACAAATGTAACTAACTGCAAGTGAGAGATTGAAAGTTTTTTAAAATAATTATGGGCCGAGGAGCAGATTTTAACACGAGACCATTAAGATTTAATGCGGTTGTATTTATATTTAAAAAAAAGATCTCTGGCCAGACATATTCATTTTAGTATTGATTTAATTTGACGGATAAGGCATGTTTACAACTTTTAAGATTTAAATCATTCAAAGGGCAGCAGGATTTAAGACAAGGAGGCACACTGTGTACACTCATGTCTGTTCTCATTCCAATGTAAAAACAACAAATAAAATAATGATACACTAACAAGAAAATGAACCATCTTAAAATAACCATTTTCAGGGTGTTAATCCAACCAACAGATTTTCTGAAGAATACATTAAAAAAAAATACACGGACAATAATATACACCGTTTTCTACACGGTCCTCTATAATGAATTAATAATTTCTGGCACAAGAACAAATTTCTTTAAAATCTCGTTAGTTCAAATAATAATAGGACACAAAATATACTTGTTAATAACTTGTTAAAATTATGATAAATAAAATAAATAAATAAGTAAAGGCACACTCCAATACTCTGACAATGGACTATATGTAAGTAAAAGAAATTCAGTTACCTAACATTTGTGGGCATAATTAAACTTTAATATATGTGTGAAGGAAGATTTTTTTTTTTCATAGAAGCAAAGAATCAGGTTAAATTGTGAAATGCTAAGCTATATCCAAGTCTTTTTATTTTTTTGTTTTTATTTTTTATTAACAGAAATAAAACACTGTTCTGAAGGCTTACTTATGATCCAAAAACATATACAGGAATCATTTATTTAGATAATTAAGAGTAAGGGCTTCCATTGTCAAAATGTAAAAATTCCCTGAAATATGTTATTGGTTTCATTATGTCTCAAGAACACTTGAATGAGACAACAGTGTATAATTTGCAGAATATTTGGGTTGAGTGTATGCTTTAAATGTAATTAGGCTTAAGTCCAAATTCCTCTTTTGTTCTTTAAATACATTTTTTTCTTTCTCAGCTTTTTTTTTTTTATTATTCTTTATTTTCATTGTGCAATATCCGACAATATAGCCTCCATAGCCCCAACGGCTTATGCAGGCACAATAATAACACTTTTGTACATTTTTGTAACATAGGTAGCTTTAACTCCAGTTTTACAGATAGTTATATTCAAACCATGTAACATAGAAACATAGAAACATAGAATGTGACGGCAGATAAGAACCATTCGGCCCATCTAGTCTGCCCAATTTTCTAAATACTTTCATTAGTCCCTGGCCTTATCTTATAGTTAGGATAGCCTTATGCCTATCCCACGCATGCTTAAACTCCTTTACTGTGGGATAGGCTATTCCATGCATCTACTACCCTTTCAGTAAAGTACTACTTCCTGATATTATTTTTAAACCTTTGTCCCTCTAATTTAAGACTATGTCCTCTTGTTGTGGTAGTTTTTCTTCTTCTAAATATAGTCTCCTCTAGTGATGTCCCAAACGGTTCGCCAGTGAATATTTCCCGGCGAACATAGCTTGTTCGCGTTCGCCACAGATGGCGAACATATGCGATGTTCGTTCCGCGCCTATTCGTCATCATTGAGTAAACTTTGACCCTGTACCTCACAGTCAGCAGACACATTCCAGCCAATCAGCAGCAGACGCTTCCTCCCAGACCCTCCCACCTCCTAGACAGCATACAATTTAGATTAATTCTGAAGCTGCATTCTTTTTTTTTTATTCTTTTTTTTTTGTTTTTATTATACATTATCCTCCATAGCCAGTAACCTGTGTTTATTATACATTATCCCCCATAGCCAGTAACCTGTGTTTATTATACATTATTCCCCCATAGCCAGTAACCTGTGTTTATTATACATTATCCCCCATAGCCAGTAACCTGTGTTTATTATACATTATCCTTCATAGCCAGTAACCTGTGTTTATTATACATTATCCCCCCATAGCCAGTAACCTGTGTTTATTATACATTATCCCACCATAGCCAGTAACCTGTGTTTATTATACATTATCCCCCCATAGCCAGTAACCTGTGTTTATTATACATTACCCCCCCCCCCATAGCCAGTAACCTGTATTTATTATACATTATCCTCCAAAATCCAGTAACCTGTGTTTATTATACATTATCCCCCCCATTGCCAGTAACCTGTGCTTATTATATATTATCCTCCCATAGCCAGTAACCTGTGTTTATTATACATTATCCCCCATAGCCAGTAACCTGTGTTTATTATACATTATTCCCCCATAGTCAGTAACCCGTGTTTATTATACATTATCCCCCCTAGCCAGTAACCTGTGCTTATTATATATTATCCTCCCATAGCCAGTAACCTGTGTTTATTATACATTATCCCTCCCATAGCCAGTAACCTGTGTTTATTATACATTATCCCCCCCATAGCCAGTAACCTGTGTTTATTATACATTATCCCCCATAGTCATTTATCGTTGGACCTAGGCAGCATGATGTCTTAGGCTGGCCCAGAGAGTGAGTGAGTGAGTGAGTGAGTGAATAATATAATATATATGTTCAGAAACATATTAGTAATATATGTAAATCGGGTTCATGCAAAGAGGGTGAAAAGGTATTAAAGAAAAACACACTTATTGCATCAAATTTACAAAGCCAAACTTTTAAAAGCTTTCCTCATTTCTTTCTCGGGATGAGGAATATATCGGTTGTAGACTGAGGATTTCCATCTGCCCAATCTTTTAATAATATGCACTGGAGTGTCAGTGTTGAAGGAGACCGAAGCTTCCCCTATTCTAAATGAAAGACCCGAGACATGGATACAACCCAATCTTAGGAGTAGTGTTCTGATGTAGAAGATGGATTTAGCCGTAGTCAGAGGGATTCAGTGAGAGTAGTGGTGAAATGTGTGTGGCATGACTGAGTGTGGGTAAGTAAGAGTCAAGTATTTTAACTGGGCACTAGTTCTAGGTGGGATAAAGTGGTATAGCGGATAGATGAGTAGTTTGGTTCGTTTTAGAGGTTTGTAGAGAAAGTATATAGTGATCATGATTGAAGCTGGAGATTTTGCTAGAGGACAGTCAGCATGATCTGAATGTCCTGTTTTGTGGCCGGAGTTAACTCTTCGGCGGGTTGCATGTTCGCGCTGTCACTGGCGGCCTGGGCTGCACTGTGTGTAGAATCTCCATTCTCTGACCACTCGGGTGAGACTGCTGTGGCGGTTTGAGTCCGCTGTTGCATGGGAGTCTGCAGCATGCTGCTTATGTCCCTGTGCGGTAAGGAGTTGTTCTGGGCTGGTTTTTGGGACCTCCGTCCCATTTCTTCCTGGGAGTAAAAGTCTGCGTCGGCAGAGTATAAGCTCGCCCCGAGCCACGATGTTAATTCCCTGTTCAGGGTCTGCTCGCATGTATAGTAGGCCCCAGTACCTTTGGCACGGCATTTCTTGCCCGATTTCTGCATAAACGGCATCTGTGGAATCAGCCGGTTGTCGGGAGTATGTGCCCGCCGCTCGTTTTTTCCGGTGAGGTTTATTTTTATGCCTTTTTTTTGTTTTAATAGATTTGGAGATTCGTATTGACTGAACTACACTTCATCTGAATTTGAGCCAATCTGGTGTTCAGCAGAATTCCTGAATTCCAGGTCAAAATGTATCCAAAGTATGGACTTACAGAAATGCTCAATGCCAAACATCAAGCAAGATATACATAAAAACATAAAATGGAGAAAAAACTCATAGGACAATAACATAGTATTAAGAGATCCCCAGAATTAAATGTTGCACTCACAAAGTAGCAGAAAATTTGGGCTCATCAATAATCTGTAGATTCCTCCAGATTCAAATATCATTCAGAAATCCAAAGATACATGTGAAAAGAAATTGAAAAATGCCATAGTGCAACACTGGTATAGAGTAAAAAATACATGCTTTAATGGTCACACTTACAAAATTAATATAGATAAAAAAGCCCATCAGTATGACCCCATGGTCTCCAGTCCAGATTTCAGCAATATAAACGACTGGAGTCCTCGCAGGTACTGGAGGCAAAACAAGTCAGCAACATATAGAACAAATATAATGAAAATAAAAATGATAAAAATAAAAAAACACACTCCACGGGTTTCGTCTAATTCATATAGACTTGCCAAACATTTTGTAGGGGTCAATATTCTAACTTCTGTCTATCGTGCCAAAATAAGAGATGGTTTATGTTAAAAAAGATGATTGATGGCTAGGGAATAATAACTAAATATTGATTTTATTCACAGATCAATTAAAAAGTGAGCAACAGAGGGAAAAGCAGGAGGAGAAGTAAAAAAATCTATAGTTATATATTATTATTATTATTGTTATTTATATAGCGCCATCAAATTCCGCAGCGCTTTACAATGGGTGGACGAACAGACATGTAGTTGTAACCAGACAAGTTGGACACACAGGAACAGAGGGGTTGAGGGCCCTGCTCAATGAGCTTACATGCTAGAGGGAGTGGGGTAAAATGACACAAAAAGGTAAGGATAGTATTAGACTAGTGACAGTTGCAGAAGAGGAATCAGTTGGGAGCTATTAACAGTTTAATTGATACGCTTTTATGAAGAAGTGGGTTTTTAATGATTTTTTGAAAGAGTGGAGACTGGGTGAGCATCTAATGGAGGAGGGAAGCGAGTTCCATAGGAACGGTGCAGCCTTCGAGAAATCTTGAAGGCGAGCATCAGAGGTGGGAGTACAGACAGAAGATAGACGTAAGTTTTCATCAGATCGTAAGGGCCTAGACGGGACATACTTGTGTATTAGGGATTATAGATGAGTGGGAGCAGCATTATGTAGAGATAATAAATAATAGATTTATATTTTTTTTACTTATTTTCCTGTTTTCACTCTTTGGTTACTTTTTCTCAGTCGATTTGTGAAGCAAATGGCAGGAAAATGCTTCTACAAGTGTACTGCAAAATGAATATATTATATTCTGTATATATTTTACAGCACACTGATCAGCTTATTTTCTTACCCTTTGGGTTGTTCTCCTGATACGGTTTTTAAGTCGGCATTCTGCCGTACCAAACCATAATCTGACAGAATTTAGGGTGCCCTGAAAAATTTGCTGCATTCAGAAAAAAATATTCAGCAGAACCAAAATTGTATTTAATAAAAAATAATTATTAAACAAAATCTAAAATTTAAATATTTATGTTTTTCTGAAAATAAAATAAATAAAAGCAGAGAATGAATATTCATTGAGGTCATTTTTAAGAGTTGTTTTTTTTTTTGTTTATAAGTATATTACATATCATCTTTTACCATGACAAAATAAATTATTTAAAGCTACATGTTTAGAAGGAATATTCTATTGATTCTAGTATATAAATTCACTGCGTTTTATATGGGGAAGATTAGGTTTAAATGAGTGGAACGAAACATGCTATGAGTCTTGTCGAATCCAGTTTGCCTCCTATTGTTGTGACAAGTCTCTTATGATTGGGGCTGAAAGTGCAGAATGTAAAATGAGAACATCTGCTTCAAATTGTTTGTTTTTTTTTACTCACAAATGCCTTGATTTTAACAATTTTTCTTATAGTCATAAATGTTTTCTTCGAGTATACGTGATCGGTTCTCATTGCCAAGCCTAGCACAAGGCTAATTTAGAAAAACAGAGTATCTTGACAATTTCATTAACATGCATCAGCAATTTGATGTCAGCCTCTGGTTTTAGCAATCTGTCTACAAACAGATGTACTGTTTAAGAAATACCGCCATGCAGTGCCATAGTCTGGTCCTCCTGACTTGTGCCATGGATTAAATCAAAATAGAATTCAGTTGGATGTTTTAGAATGAATGATCTTCTTTATTACTGCCGGTACATAACTCAAAGGGCAGTACTTAGTGAACAGATAAAATGTAAAATTCACTTATGACAATTACAAAAAATTACATCAGTTTAAAAATGATGGAATGTCAAAATAAATGTGCATCTTAACAATGTACAAATGATAAATAGAAAGATAAATCAAGACAGATAAATATATTTTATTTATCCTGTATATAAAAACACTATTCTTACCATCTAGCCTTTTAGCTTTCATCAATCTTCTAGGTATATATCAATTTAGTCAAATTAAGATTTAATTGTTTCTGCATTGCCCTTTTTCCAGGTCACCACGCAAGTGACTTGACTTATTTTTCTGAAACTCCCTTCCTCATTAAGACAAACACTTGCTCTACAGAGTGAGGCCATGAGGCCAGCTTCCATGTTCAACTACGGAGATATTTCACCCCTCGGCCCAAATAGTTAGTGCCTCGTATCTCAACCTTCTTGGCAAAACAGTTATGGCCTCACCTTTCATGGCCAATCTATCTTGAAACTCATTATTGTCACGAGAGGCCAACAACATTACTACAATATTCTATGGCAAACTTACCCAATGGCCTGTCTCATAACTAGAGCCTCTCATTGTCACGTGGCAATTAGATAGGCCTCCCAACTCACCATTTTAGCTTAATTGTTTTGCTGCTTGGCATAAGATAAATCAGCAAGTACCTGGGTGCTATACAGCTTGTCCCACTAAACATAAAGAGGATCATTAAAAACATTTTGGTATAACAATTTTCTTAACTGCTGCAAATCATTTTTTCACCTCATAACAATCAGTGGGGCGCTGCCACAAGGACCCATATGGACGAGCCTCTTCTAATGCAAGCCCTATATTTGACCCTATAACTTTTCAAAACACTATAAAACCTGCACATGTGTACATTGTTGTACTCATGGACATCACAGCATACAAATATTCGTATTGTTTTGCAGTAGAAGCTAACAGTAATATGACAGTTAAAATGTCATGTAGAACGTAGGAAAATAACAAAATGTCTCCATTTCTCACAATTTTTGTTTATTTTTTTCATATTAAATTATGTTTCATATTGAAATATTTTATGAGAAATGAAAGCCCTATTTCTCCTGAACAAAATACTATATAATACGTGTGGTTTTACTCAATAGAAAAGAGGTATATTATGGTTCAACAGACATACAGCTCAAATTCTATTTATAGAATCTTCTGAATTGCCAGCGCCATTAAGGGGTTAATAAAGTTTCTCATTCAAACTTTCTTACTGTAGAGGCCTGGGCCGGTAGGATGCTACAGATTTGCATACGGAGCTGGCGGAGAAACGGGTTTCTCTTCTGTCTCAAATACAGTTCTGCAGCCAGTAAATGGGGCTTTATGGGCTAAATCTCATTTTGCATTGCAAACAATGTTATGTTGCACAAAGTGTCCCATGAAAAGCCTTCAGCATCTACTTCAGCATAATAATGTGCATTTTTGCAACATAATCTCCATTTCTAGTTATCTGAAATAACACTATTGAAGAGTATTTTGAATTGTCATACACTCAGCTCTTTGGTAAAAGTAGGGATTTGTGTCAGATCTAAATAGATTTACAATTGCGAGACACTTGGCGAGAATAAAACATGAACGACATTGAGAAGAAGGAGATTGGAAGAGGGCAGCTAAACACTTTCTGTGAGATTGTGTCAGCATTCTTTGATTCATAGTACCAGACAGTATATTTTAGAAAGAAGATTATAGGTTGCTTGTGGCAGAAGTGTAGCTCATTTTGAAAGGAAAGTTTGATCTGTTGAAATCCTCACTATGCCCCAGACAGGGGGAAGAAAAATTGCTGTCATCAGGACATAAAATCAGCTGAATGGTTCAGTTTTGTTTATTGACCAGTTTTTTAAGGAAGCCTTGTAATCCCAGGGTATGTTCAGCATACAAAATATACACATCGACATTGTACTACATATAAACAGACAGACAAACAGACAGACAGACCAGGAGAAAGGGAGCCTTCCCGTAGAATCTCTGTTTCTCAAGTCTGAAGCATTTCTGAGCAAAAACAACACATACAATTCTACTTTTTAGACTTGAGAAAGGTAGGTTCTCCCAACAGCTTAATATTCCAAAATTCTGTTAGTCCAATAAATAGGGTACTACGAGATATTAAGTTAATCTGTTATTCCATAGCTGCATCACTGGACTAATACAGCTACTATCTCTACTCTAACACTCAAGTTCTTCTTACCACTCATGTTCAGTTTCACACTCTTTCTGTGTCTGTGATTGGCAGGCTAGAGAGAAAATTGCAGAAGGCTAAATCTGGCTGAGCAGTGTTTACTAATACAAGTAGTAACCCTGTTAGCTGGGGAAAGTGCACTTTCCATACGCTGACTTATGTACCTGCCCTTAATAAACCGGCCCCCAGTGACCCCGTCACTGTATATATATATATATATATATATATATATATATATATATATATATATATATATAGATGTAAAAATAGATAAAATTCGTATCTTGTAATACCTTTTTTATTGGACTAACAGAATTTTTTAGTGACAAGCTTTCGGGATAACCTCCCTTTCTCAAGTCTGAAGCATTTCAGCAGTCTGGAACTGCACTCACGGTCCTTTAAAGTTGAAAAAAAATCCTTTATTGCATCAAATATAAAAATCTACGTTTCGGTCCACACAGGGACCTTCCTCAGGATAGACTGACAATTAAAACATAAAACTTACTCACATATATACCCCCCCAATAACATAATTTAGTGACTTACCCCAGGTGTGTTCCGCTGAGTTCGGCGTCCTCCCCACTCGTGTGCGCCTGCGCGCTAACAACCTGTCGCTTCCTGGACATCAAATGGTCACGTGTAAACGTGAATAGACGTCGTTGTCTAGGAAACGAATAAACTAACTCCTAGGAAACCCGCTGTAAATAAAAAAACAGTTGGGTTTCTGTATATAGGAGAAAAGATCGGAGTGTCAGCTTTACTCAACGGAGCACCCTGCCACATAAAAGTTATTTAATGACTTCCAATCTCATACATATATATATAGCAAGCATAAAGTAAAGGGAAGTTCTAGCCAGTAAACGTCGATTTTTATATTTGATGCAATAAAGGAATTTTTTTCAACTTTAAAGGACCGTGAGTGCAGTTACAGACCGCTGTTTATATTTTCTGCCCCTGTAAACGAGCACCCGGCAAGTAACAGTCTTTTATGGACTTTAAACTGTATTTGAGCTAGAGTGCAAGGAATTTTTTTTATTTTATATATATATATATATATATATATATATATATACATATTTTTATATATATTAAAATATATGGATGGATGGATAGGCAGAAAGATTCAGTCTTGATTGATGGGATGATCAGCATAAGTTATAGATCTATCAAAGCTAAAAGAAAACGCTTGTCTAAGATGTAAAATACAATTATAGTCATAGAATCATACTACACTATCAAAAGGTTTAGCCTGTCATCTAAGTCAACATACCCAAATTCTGGTTAGGTACTTACCTAATTCTTTTCATTGTTACATGGGAAATGTATATCCGTGAGTTTTAATTTGTAGTATTTAAAGAATATGTATATCTGTGTCGATGGTTTGTATATATACACTTGCACACACAAATAGGAAAATGTATCTATACATACGGATGTACAGAGTTTCAAAGGTGTGAAAAAAGTCAAATACACTTAGACACTTAAGCTTTGATTCTATTATCAGAACAAGCGTTAACTGTGCTAACTGAATAGAAGTATAATCATATATTTTGTTCAATTTGTTTAAGCAAAAATAGTGTGTTTCTGGGGAGGCTTCTATGTCTCCATCTTGTGGAAATGATTGCTGATTAGTCTAGCTAAAATATTTTGAAAGCTTCACAATCACTGATTGTTCTGCATTAGATTTATTGATGATGTCCTCTTACCCTGGAGAAGGAATTAACTGAATCATCTCGACAGATTGAAATCAATAAATGCAATGCTAGCACAACTTTTTTTTAGAGAGAGATCAAGCTATGTAGGAGTTTTTGTAAATTGCTTATTTATAAAAAAATTAAAAAATTTTTTTAATAACAACTGTCAATAGAACAGGTATCATTAAGATGGATACATATGAATAGACAAAGTAAGTCCTTCTCATAGAATACATTAGCAAAGTGTCACGTATTCTTCGTCTCCATGTGAAAAAACAGAGATAATTACCTTCCAAAGATAGAGGGGAGTGCCGCTCGGCTGCCTTCTGCTATTATGTCTGGTTTTTGCGGCATGTTGGTGGATGCTGAACGCTGTGGACCAACGCAATAATATAGCCCCACGTCCATCCACGGTAAAGACGACGTCGACGTGCGGGTGCCGTCACGCAAAAGACAAACACACACGTTTTGGGGTTAAGGGCTAGGTACAGCCAATCGGATCTGCAAAAGGGTTATTTAAGCTCTCATATTCCCTTAGCTCATTGCCCTGTTGTGTTTTCCCCTAGATGGTTATCGAGTTTGTTCCTGATCGAGTTTTTCTGGTTTTTGACTTTGGCTTTGTTTTTACTTCCCTGATTCCTGGTACCCTTGACTTTTTGCTTTTCCTTATCACTGCGTATCGTTCTGTGTCCCTGACCTCGGCTAGTTTTCTGACTATTCTCAGGTACGTTAAGTCCGGCCATTCTAAGGTTCAGTAAGACGTTACTTTTAGTTCCAGGGTGTGATACTATTCTGTGTGCTGGATCAAAATATTCCTGACACAAAGGTGATGACACAATTTGTGACGCAGTATTCACTTTGTACTAGATTGCTGTGGTAAAATAACTTTTAGTTTTTGTTTGTTTTAAATGTTGTATTTTCATTATAAAGACTACTTCTTTGTTTCTAACTGGTGTGCTTAAACTTGGACACTTTTAAATCAGGCAACCTATGCTAATTGTGAAATGTATTTGCTTATTAGATCCTGTGAAAGAAAGTAATAAAAAATTACAATTTTAACATGTTTAAATGAAATCATTTTAGAAAAATTATGTAAACAAATTTGTCATCTTAAAGCACACATAAAGACTGTTCACGGGGTTGTTGACTGTAAAGAAGCAGGACCTGTTGCATTTGTCTTATTTAACTGCCCAAATTTTATGAAACCATTAAAATCAAGTAAATATAAGCAGTAAATAATGACGCATTTAAAAACGTACATTCAGTACTTTTCCTGTGACTAAGTAATGAAAAGAAAATTCATTAACTGATTTACCGATGAACCAAGTCATTTTAAGTATGATCTCATGCATTATTTATAGACAATATTAAATATTACTCATCATTTAAAAGCAAAAGCTGAAGAAAAGCTGGAATTGACACCAAGGGTCAAGTTTTATAAGGGACTCACCAAATAGCAAGGCACCCCAAGGGAAATAAAATTGAAACATCCAGAATTATAAAGAGATGATCAATATTTCAAATCTGTGTATATATTTAATTTTTCCTGACTCTTGTGGTCTATTTATATTCAAAATTTGAATCCACAATGTACTTTGAAAATAATTTTGAACACTCTACGCAATGAATATTACAGGATAGGAATATAAATCATCACAAGTCATGCATTTTGGTAGCACAATACCTTTTCCATCATAAGATTAAAAGTTAAGTGCCTGGTGCACTTTACTAAGTCAGATTTCTTAGAGTAGTCTTAAAAGTTAAAGATTCGAGAATGAATTACACATCCAGGTAATTACCTTAAAAAAGAGAGAAATTAGCCAGTTGAATCAACTGAAAATTAGAAATTAGAAAGTTGAATCAATGCATAAAAAAAATATGGAAGGTGGCATCCTTCCACTCTTCCTGTTTTCTGTAATAGATTAATGTTGTGTATTTAAAGGGACCATATAAGCACCAGTCCATGGACCCCATTCTATACTTTTTTCTATGCTAGTTGGAATTGGTTCGCAAAAACAGTGCTCTGCATTGCAACAAACATTCACCAGTCATCACTAATATAAATTCAAATTCCAATTCTCTCAGCCAATCATCACTGTCCAAGATTTGAATTACATTTTTACTGGCAATGCTAAAGTGTAAATGCCACATTATTAACATATGTGAAAAGTGAGAGGACTATGGGTGCCAAAGAAAGTCCCACTCCAAAAATATTTGACAACAGAATGGGACATGCCCATATCCTCTTTGCACCATAACAGCTACTGTGTCATGATATGATTATAATGCATACACTGCTCCATTGATCTATCCTGCTGCATGGAAAAATGCTTAATCTCATCTCTTAAAACCTAATTTCTGGGATTGGGGCCTGACTGCTGAGCTGAGCAGACACTAGTTAGTGCAGCTACTGCTCTTCACATAAAATACTGCAAAAAAACAGCTTACACTCAACATATATGGGCCACCAAACGAAAGGTGACACCAATGTACTTGTGCTGGTATCAAATAAGCAGACTTTCTTATATGCGACCTTCAAACATGGTCAGCACGGTAGAGGCGTCCTCTCTTCAGACGCCACAAATCGGCCCTCCTTCCCCTCCTATGGAATGTGGGGTTTATTCCAGTCCCAGAAGAACATCTCCATGTTTTGTGGCATTATTTCTAAGAGAGGCAAAATGGGCTTTCTGAAGCAGCACAGCCATGTACTACTCTCCACCAGTAGAATTATATTTTTGCAGACTTCTTGCATTGCATTGCGGAGAGACAGGGAGGTCTTCAACTATCACCACAACATTCCTTACCTTGAATGTGAGGGGGTTCCAGCAGTGCTGCTGACAACTGACACGCTGGGCAGTCAGGACCTAATGCAGTGGTTGAAGTTCTTGCTGTCCTGCACGGCACTCCTGCATCTGGGCCAAACATCGTTGTGGATGACTACCAGGTTAAGGATTATATATCTGCCTTAGATCTACCATTTATCTATCAGGGTGAAACACTACTGTCTGTCTAACTGGACACTGTCCTGATCCCTGTGTCAAAAGACTTTCGCAAACAGTTCCTGCCGTCTTGCAGAACAAGCATCAACTGATCCCAGGCTGCACAATGGGCTTTGTTACAATATCTATCATGTGTAATGGGAATGACTCCTGTACTTTCACTTTGTTATTGAGCTTTATGTTTACGACTTAAGCATTACAAGCGTAATTTGCTATTTTATAAAAATATGTGCAGCATGTTCTACATCTCTTGCAATACTTTATAATGTTTATTATAGTATATTTGTAAAGCTTGTATTTTTCACGGTGCACGGACAAAAATAAAGAATATAAAAAAATAAATAAAAAAAAATAAACCTAATTTCTGATGTTATATAAAGAAAGGATTCGCAGTTACTCCCCAATAGGGTGCTATTGTGTTAGTAGAAACATTGTCACTAATTGTGTTTCCTGCTATGCACCAATAAAAAAAGCATTACACATTGGAGGAATGCCGAATGGTTCTTATTTTAAAACAAAACTGAAAATGAACAGATTACTTAATCCCCCATTAGTTAACTATAACCATCGCATGATCTTGATATTAATGGTGATATCTTGGGTACTACAGAGTTATCTAGAGTGTTGTCGATAGATTACATTATAATAATAAAAAAAAAAAAATCAAATAAACAAGTTAAACTTATAATGCCCTCACCCGGGAACAACTTAGATCCCTGATTAATTTAGGAAAAGCATGACCAAACTGAAAAAAAGGAAGATTGGAGCACACACAAAATAGCTCGGGCCCAAATATTTAGAGTTTAGCCGTTTGGGGAAAAACTGGATGGATGGCTGTGAATAGACACCACAAAAATTCTTGATTGTATCCCATGGAGCAGCGCAGCTAAGTGGAATGGACCTTGACATGGCTAGGAGACAGGCATAGGAGGTGTCAAGGTGGGGGTTTGGCTATAGAAAGTGGGGGTGGGGTTTTAGATTATGGGCTAGGTTCTGGATCCAGTTTGGTCACGGCGGCGGGGGATGGATAAACAAGTTGGGGTGTAGGTTGTTTGTCCAGATGTAACATAGTTTAGTTCGCTAAGAACGGTTAGGTTTGGTTAGATATTGGTTGTGTAGGGTGTATCTTGGTATACCCCTACATGGTGGAACATGGTAAATCATGCCCTTGATGGTGATGGTTTAAGTGGTTAGATGTTATTTATGTTAATATATGGTAATATTGTTTGTTATTGGGGTCATTGTCAGGGTCGAATTGTTAAAGGAGTTGGGGTAGAGATGTTATGTAAAATGTGTTGACAATGACCTTTAATAATTTATATATATATTGTATTTACTAATGAAAAGAAAAAGTTACCTGCGCTCTCTCCTTAATCCCTATGTATATTTAGACAAATGGAGGTCATTTAGTTGCTCCAATGGCCATGGAGGGAATGCCCGTCTGCCAACGTCAAGGCAGACCCCCCTAAGCGGGTCCTAACACTGACCCTTCTGAGCGCAGGACTTCTCTTTTCGTATTTGTATTTACTAATAAAGCTGTGACAATTTTCCCAAACATAAGGTGTCTGAGTTTCCTTGGGTTTTTTTTATACTGCATATGCCGGAAAGGCGACTATGCATATCTCAAAGGTTTTCAGGCATACTGATACACTGAGCACTGAAAATGAAAAATAGCATTCCAGAGAAAAGTCCTATATTAACAATATTAAATATACAGGCAATAAAAAGGAGAGATAAAAGAACAGAAACAAACAAATGACAAATAGGTTATTTCTGTTGTTTCTCATCAATGGTAATAAAAAATATAGAACAAAATAAAGTTTTAAAACCATAGAAAATAAAATGGATAAATAACTACTTTCTGGTCTGCTTTTTTTTTTAAATCCAGTATTTGCAGCGTTGCCAAGTGTAATGAACAGCTGTAGTCTGGGGAGACGGCCTTCATAAGAAACCAACTTTGTTTTGCTGGCGGTGGCGGGTACCAGGACGTTAAGATTTATTGTTTGCTGTGCTCACTCTCTCACGTTTAATTGTTTTCCACAAAACTAATTCCATAGGCAGATAATTATACAGAGCACATTAGATAGGATGAAGTACTGTGATTATTAAAGTTCACTGAGCTTCACAAATAATTTGAAAGTAGCCGAGTAGTGAATTTATAGCCTGTGATTGTTCTACACGTAAACTAATCAGTGTACATATTTATACACGTTTGGGTCCTCCTGAATTTGGAAATCGGAAGCTTATTTGGGTATTATACGCACCTAGCAGAAACAAATGCACATGCAAGAAAACGTTTAGCCTGCAACTAGGAGGCAGAAGGACAAGCGAGAATAGGTGATTTAGCAAGGCAACTTTATTTATTTATTTTTTTGCATTTTAAAATATATCACCCCTTTGGATTTGGCTTAGGCCAATGTTGGCTTGGTATCTGGTTACCGCTATTATACTTGCTGTAGTGAGATATAATGGGAGCTAGGAGGTTGTGGACATGGAGGTTTTTCTGCCTGATAGGGATGCATACATCTAAAAGACACACACACACACACACACACACACACACACATATATATATATATATATATATATATATATATATATATAGATAGATAGATTTTAAAGTTATATAACATAAAGAACATCTAACCATGGTCAAGAGATTAAAACAAGAGATTAAAAATAAGAAAAGGGCTTTTAAAGCATTTAAATCGGACCAATCAGATGCATCCTATATAAGATATAAGGAAGCCAATAATACTTGCAAAAAGGCAATTAAAGTGGCTAAACTAGAAAATGAGAAATTGATAGCCAAAGAATGCAAAACCAACCCCAAACATTTTTTCAAGTACATTAATTCTAAAAAAACAAAAAATGAAAGCGTAGGTACACTGAAAACAGAGATGGGTCTGTTAGTCAATGAAGACCAGGAAAAGGCAGAAATTTAAATAACTATTTTTCTTCGGTATATATTAATGAGGATCCTATGGCAAGAGATATGCATATGATTGCTGCAACAAACTTGCAGATAACTTGTGATTGGATAACTCGAGACAAGGTGCTACAGCTATTAAAGAAAATTAATGTAAATAAAGCTCCGGGGCCTGACGGTATCCACCCACGAGTACTTAAGGAGCTAAGTGGGGA
The DNA here is from genome assembly GCF_036172605.1 of Pelobates fuscus. NCBI lineage: Eukaryota > Metazoa > Chordata > Amphibia > Anura > Pelobatidae > Pelobates > Pelobates fuscus. The sequence continues at coordinate 30,359,785 of NC_086318.1, read as the reverse complement.
AATAAGTGAACCTCTGTATTTAATTTTTCAAGATTCTTTTGTTTCAGGTATTGTACCGGAGGATTGGAGGAAGGCAGATGTTGTTCCTATATTTAAAAAGGGTTCAAAATCCTTGCCTGGAAATTATAGACCTGTGAGCTTAACTTCTGTGACAGGGAAATTATTTGAACGGCTATTAAGGGATAATATTCAGGAATTCATTGGGAAGAACTGTGTTATTAGCAATAATCAGCATGGTTTTATGAAACATAGGTCATGTCAAACTAACCTAATTGCATTCTATGAAGAAGTAAGTAGAAATATAGATCAGGGTGTTGCAGTGGATGTGATCTACTTGGATTTTGCCAAGGCATTTGATACGTTCCTCACAATAGGTTAGTCTTCAAACTAAAAGAAATTGGTCTAGATGAATATTCTTGTTCTTGGGTAGAACATTGGCTTAAGGATAGAGTACAGCGAGTTGTCATAAATGGTAAATTTTCAAGCTGGACAAAAGTGGTAAGTGGTGTCCCTCAGGGTTCTGTTTTGGGACTGCTTCTATTTAACATATTTATAAATGATCTTGAAATGGGCATTGAAAGCCATGTATCAGTGTTTGCAGATGACACAAAACTTTGTAAAGTAATAAAATGTGAGCAGGATATTGCCTTGCTTCAGAGGGATTTGGATAGATTAGGGGACTGGGCACTAAAATGGCAGATGAAATTTAGCGTAGAAAAATGCAAAGTTATGCACTTCGGGGTTAAGAATGCACAAGCAATTTACACCCTAAATGGTAGTGAACTAGGGATAACCACAAACGAGAAGGATTTGGGAATTGTTATAGACAACAAATTAGGTAGCAATATGCAATGTCAATCTGCCGTTGCTAAGGCCAGTAAGGTTTTGTCATGTATAAATAGGGGCATAAATTCTCGAGATGAAAATATAATTTTGCCTCTTTATAAATCGCTGGTAAGACCACACCTTGAATATGCTGTGCAATTTTGGGCACCTGTTCTAAAGAAGGATATCATGGCACTAGAAAAAGTGCAGAGACGAGCTACAAAATTGATAAAAGGAATGGAGCATTTTAGTTATGAAGAAAGGTTAAAAAATTAAAATCTCTTCAGTTTGGAAAAACGGCGCCTTAGAGGGGATATGATAACATTATACAAATATATTCGGGGCCAGTACAAACCATTATCTGGAAATCTATTCATAAACAGGGCTATACATAGGACACGAGGTCACACATTTAGGCTTGAAGAAAGGAGATTTAATCTAAGGCAAAGAAAAGGTTTTTTACAGTAAGAGCAATAAGGATATGGAATTCATTGCCGGAAGAGGTGGTTTTGTCAGAGTCTATACAGATGTTTAAATTGCAATTGGATAAATACTTGCAAAAACATAACATACAGGGATACAATTTTTAATTAGTGGGGTAATAGCTGCTTGATCCAAAGAGACATCTGACTACTATTTTGGGGTCAAGAAGGATTTTTTTCTTAGTTTGTTGCAAAATTGGAAGCGCTTCAGACTGGGGTTTTTGCCTTCTTTTGGATCAACAGCAAAAGCATATGTGAGGAAGGCTGAACTTGATGGACGCAAGTCTCTTTTCAGCTATGTAACTATGTAACTATATGGTCAATAGGCAAACAAAGGATTTAGAATTAGATTTGGAATTGGATTTCAAGTCTTAACTTAAAAAGAAGTTTGCTGTAATAATCTTTTAATTTTTTTTTCAAAATAGTCATTTTTTCCATGACCTATGGTTCAATAAAAACAACATTATATAATATAATAACACTCATTTGCATTTTTTAGAGCACTTTTCTCCCTGTGAGACTCAACGAACTTTACAAATATATATATATATATATATATATATACATAAAGACATAAACGTTAGGAGTCTCTGATGGTCAGATGAGTGGACTGAATGCCTGATGGAAGAGGTGGGTCTTTCATTTTTTTTAAGTCTGTGAAGACGGTGCCTCTCTGATTGAGCACGGTAAAGACTTCCAGAAAGTAGGGGCAGTGTGGCTGAATGCCTTGGAACCTGATCTTGTCTTTATTCTTAGCTCGGACAGGAGGGATTTGCTGGCTGACCGAAGTGAACGGGATGGAATGTAGGTTGTCAGGAGCTCTTTCAGGTACTGTGGGCATGATTGTTTAAGGCATTGAAGGTCAGCAGACCAATTTTAAAACATGTTCACCATTTAATTGGAACCCAGTGCAGGGAGTGGAGTACAGGTGTTATGTGGCAGAAGCGTGTTTGATTGGTCAGTAGTCAAACATTACAATAATATCACAATATCACAAATAGCATCACAAAGACACAAGTGTGATCTAACAATTTAGCAGTGATTAAGGCGGATACTGTCAATGTGTTTCTTATATGGAATGTACTTATAATTTGTATATTATTATTATTATTATTATTATTTATATAGTGCCAAAAAAATGCAGCAGCACAGTTCAATGGGATACCAAATATATGCCAAATATCTGTTAGTTGCAGTACACATATACCTAAAAACCTTTCTAAACAAGGTGATCGAATGTCAGAAAAAAAAGTAAATAAAAAAAAAATAACTAAAAGAATGACCGAAAAGAAACAAAAATGATTTCCGTGCACAGCTCTAATAGATATGGCTGTGTAATTGTGTTGTCCTCCTGACTATAGCAGCGATGTACCAAGAACACATGTATTTTGCCAGTTATACAGGTCAGTCATGACTTACAGATCTTGTTTATGAAAAATATAATTTTTCTTAGAGTCACAATAGTAATACTGAGCAAAATGACAAACTGTTTTTTTATTTATACTTCCTGAATACTAAATGTCCATAACTAATTAAGACATCTACTGATTGAGCAGGATCTGCAGTTATACCTTTTATGGAATGTTGAGTGTTTTTGGAATGCCAAGTCTTTATGGATGTTGAGTCTCTGTTTTATGGAATGTCGAGTGTTTATGGAATGTCGAGTCTTTATGGAATAGTTCCTTAATGCAAAGAAGCATAAGGGGCATGATTCTGAAACATATTTTACATTTTCATGGGGCATTTTTTAACTTATTTGTATGCATTTTTTTCCCCGTGGAGCAATTGGATTAAAAGTAATCAATAGATTCATTTGTTAGCACTCGATAACTTGACAGCACTCGATAACCAAACTAATTGTTTTTATTTTAAATTGTTGATTGTATAGTTTTCCAAAGCTTATAGACAATCCCATAACAACTACAAGCAATGGATGTTTGTAAATGGCAAATGGCAAATGTTTGCGAAAAATTGATGTAGACATTCACTGAATACGTTTGGCCAACAATGGGACATTTGATTGTTGGTGATGAAGCATTAGTCCTAGCAATGATCTCAAGCCTACGGAGCTCTCAGTTCTAATGTGTTGCATTTTGAAAACCAGATTCAGCACCACCTGCTGTGCGGTTTATATTTTTCTGTGCTGTTACAGCAAATGAATATTTTAGATTTTGTAATTTTTACTGGCATGAATTACGCCTGCTGCTGGGTAAAGATAAAGAATAAAATACAAGCAATTGTAAGTCTACATTTATATCCTAAGTGGGAATCTCTCAGTAAAACCATTTACTATAATGTGTGTTCTAGCAGACCAGACATAATGCTTATAGCGTGCAAGCATGGAGGAATACATGATGTTTATTCTCTTTATTTCAGTTTGTGTCATAGACAGAAAATATCTCCCAGTATGAATGAAAGTTGAATGAAGGCTTGTTGAATGTAACATCAATATTGAAGCTCTTTTACTAGGTAAACATACCATATGAAGAAGTAATATTGTGTATGTTTTTATCAAAATGTAATAGATGCAAGGGATTAACTCATTTTAGGACTAGCACGATTCAATGAGATTTGCCTAACATGAAGGGGGTAAGAAATGTTTTACAGAAATTTCTGGATATCATGCTTGACTGTTTTGAAATGATGCTGCAGACTAAATTTTGGAACATTGAATTGAGGTCTAATAGTAATTTAGAACAACTAATAATTTGAGTAAAGTTGAAGTCATGTTAAAGAATAAAGAACATAGTACAGAAAAAAATGAGAAATTCCAACCTGGATTGGTAAAACGCAAACTAAATAAAATTACTATTAAGATTAATATGCAAGTAATTAGTTACCTTCTACACTTTAAATCTGCACATGTTAGATATCTTTGAGAGGTTGGTGCATCGGCCTATTTGGACCCTCCCCTCTTACCTTATCTGTCAGTATATAGGTGTCTCCACAGTTGATTCACATTGTTAAATAATATTTCCGGTGGCATTGATACATGAATAAAGCCAAATTGGAGACATCGAAGGACACTGGATATAGATATACCCAATTGTTTTCGACTAAGACATTATCAGGCTATTTAGTTGCTTAGGACAAACAGGGTTATCTTGACAGCCGGAGCCAAAACAGGGCAAATGCAAATTTACCTTTATCATTCAATGGCAGATTGAGTCATATTTAAAGATAGGGAGCAAAAAGGTGATTATATTGTTTAGAGATAAAGAGAAAGAAACTACATACTGAATAAAAAATGACTCACAGTCACTACTCTGTGTACAATATGAGTGATGGTCCACTTGCTCTGTAAACAGAAATATTTTTTTTTGACTAATGACTGAAATCAATGTGAATAGTATTTATCCTACAAAGTGAATAATATTTAATACGAGGGAAGAACAAGTGAAACAAGTGTGTTTCGTATATTCGTGGGGTGGAAGAAGGGTTTTGTGAATACATGTATTTTCTCATGACTTGTATGTATTAGAAAGTAGCCAATTGCATGCAAACGGAATTTGCTCCAGTAGTAAGAGTCAAGTGGTAAAACGTAGTGTATTTGTAAAGGAGAACATGGAATGGAAGCAGGATAAATGTTGTTAAGAGGACTGATTATCTTTAAAGGTTCCTTTGAAAAGCAAACACTTTTTTTTATGAATGTGAAAAGGAGGTTAGAGATATATATGGCCTACTATATCATCTTGACAAACGGTGTGACTGCTTTCAAACACTGCTGTCTACTTACCTACCATTTTATTGTTCTTTCAACATCAACTTGAGGCACAGAAATAAATTATTTGACCCCAATAGCCCATTAAAGCTATTTAATCTTATCATTCCACATGTTCGTTGCATCACTCAAGCACACATTTGGCCAAAGTGACCAGGAAATATCCAGAAGAGGAAAAGAGTGCATCTCTAACTGACTCTATATACAGCATTATTGGATATTATATAGATCCTTCGCGTGATAATGCATGGAATCCTGTAAACAAGCAGAGGGAAGATTTGGGCCTATTAATCCCAGACATATACACGATTTTCTGCTTCTATATAAATTATTTTCCCCACATGTGCCTTGATTTAACATTACTATATATACTTTTCAAAGGATTTTATGTTTTTGAATACATTTCAAATAATTTTAAAAAAAATTAAGATAGCAAAAAAAGTTATCATAAATTAAAAAAAGATATCAAATCAAAAACAATCAAATATTGGAAAATGAAGATATTTTTCATAATGAATCATTGTAAAAGTTTATCCACAATATTAAATCAGTTTTAAAGCTTGTAAAAAAAATCGAGGCTGTGGTTTCAAAATGTAGCTGTAAAAATAAATGTTCCCCTTATCCAACTTAATGGTTGTACTCGTGTTGATCGTAGATTGATATTGGGTTGAGATGACCCTGACTAGAATACAAACTTTAAGGTGACCAGGTACGATAGACACAGATATTACAAGTCACATGAATATTACAAGTGAATAAAACGGAATGTTTACTAAGAAAATATCTATTGGAAGCCATATAGTGACAGGTGGTTTTCTACTAATTGTCGAAAAGGTTGTTATTCTTCACTCTCTCCTAGAGACTTCACAGCAGCAGGCCATGCATTTATATGACTGCTAATGAGCAGTCACATGCATCCCACAAGACAATAATTATTTGATTGTGAAGCAGATATATGAGCATATTGACTGCATGGTGATAGTCACTCAAGGACTGAATGTGCGCCATATGAAATGAGGCTTATTGCACAGTCATAAACCCATCAGCAAATCAGTGCACTACCTTGATCATTTATATAAATTAACAGTACCATTCGAGAGAGCAATGCAATGCGGCATGCTAGTGAAGAGATAAAGTAAACACAAATGCCGAGGAGAAAACAGTAAACGGATTATCGGCAAAAGAAAAAAGAAACGATTCCTCATTTTTATTAATTTCTAACGTATCTGACTAAGAGGCATGTCAATAGGGCTATTAACTCTAATAGTCCTGACAGGTGACCATGCCCTTATTCAATGAAAATTGACAGGAGGCCTTAAAATGCTTTCACATTATGTTGAACGGTTCTTAGTGGTATCGAGGCATCGATTGTTTGTGTAATGATAACCCTTTGTATTCCAGACCAGAAAACAATACAGAAAGCTCTTGCATTGATTTAATAGGTTGGAGACATGGCACTCGTGCATACCAGTACAAAACATGTCAGTATTTTATTTTTATGTTTTTTTTTTAGGCTTTGTATTCCCCAGTCTTGGTACACCTTTAAGGAGCACAATAAACTCTAATTTTAAAAATAAACATAACTTTGTGGGTTATATATTAAAGGTGGAATTTAAATACAGAACTTCACATTTATGGGTAGAGTAGAAATACTGAAAACACAGGTGACTAATGAGATCATTTTTCCAGTTTGACTATTTTAACATTAAATTTGGAATTCACTTTCAATTCACTTTGTTGAAAAACCCTGATAATGTAGATTACCAGGCATTCATATAAAAGAAAAAAAAAGGAAAGAAAAATACAAGTTTAAATCCAATTAAAATCCCATTAGGGCTGTATTTCATGTGGGGCAAAAGTGGCAGCTGTCCCGGTTCCAGTTACCCCACACACATACGGCCACAGACACAAACATACACATGGTCACAGAGACATACATTCTAACACAAGGGTACTTACTGTCAGTAACACACTCTCAGACATAGACATACTCAGAATTATAAACAGCTCAATACATATTGTGACTGTATGTCTGTATTTGGCAATGTGTCTGTCTCTGTGCATCAGCAGGATATCAATAATGGGAGACTGATTAGTATTTATTTAAGGGGTTCACTGACTGTGTTATTTATTAACGGGCAAACTTACTGTGGTATTTATTTATTGGGAAACTTGCTGTGATATGTATTAATGGGCACACTGACCTTGGTAATTGGCACCTCGCTTGGCATATGTTTAATTGCCAAACTGACTGTGGTATATTTTACAAATTGACACTGTCAACAGGCAGATTTTGAGGGTTGTTGAATTGTCACTGTGCCAAGTGCTGTGGAGCAATGTGGAAATTGATGTGAGTTTATTTGACATATAATATGAAACAAACAATAAAAGAGGAACTGAATTCAGGAAAATAGTTATATCTAGTAATTGAATACAGGTATATTAGAGGGCTGCATCACATATAAATCCGAGCGACTTGCAGACAAACATGAATTATAAATTAAAACTGATATGTGAGCGCTCCAAATAGATATCAACACCGTTCTCAGTCTGTACTAAACAAAGAAGCAACTTTTCTCGAATATGATAAATACAAAGTAACATAAAAGGTTTATATGAAAACAACCAGATCTGTAAACGTATGGTAATGGATCTCGTCAGATCTTCATAAAACTAAAATCTCTATAACAATGACATACCATATGTGGGGAGATGTAGATAGCTATTTATTCAATAAAAATACTATTAAAATGTTGTCATATCAAGAATACATATCAACATGACATCACTGTAAATCATATAAGTAGAATTAATATATAACATCAATCATATATAAAATCAATTTAAGAAATACAACAGGGTTGAAATATACTAAATAAATACATTAGACAGTGGGGGGCCCCTACACTGGTAGTAGTCTATATCCAAAAATCAAAGCTAGAAAATCCATAATCATCGACAAAGTGATCCAACCAATTGATGAAAAAAGGAAAATAATGCCCTGAGCTCTGAAACCCACCAAACGTCTCAGTGTCAACTAAGGGAGCAGCACTGGTACTGGCCCCAAGTCTGAAAAAACTCTGGGAGTGAGCCAGAGCCCTGTCCGCTGGCCTTGGCATGAGGCTGGGGGAGCACGCCAATCTGCCCGCCAAGGGCATCGGTGTAAGTGCTTTACTTTGGCAGCTTCTGTGACCGGGAATCGCTACCGGGTCATAAAGTTCACTCTCGAGATGCAGTAAAAAATGTAGTGACAAGACCAACAGTCTTCGCTTTTCATCTTATCACAATACTTTTTCAAGACTAAAGGCTATTAGAGTAATGCTGAGTAATTATACCCTAGTTCAAAATTAACTTGTAACGGTGATGACATCATAATTCATAAATGGGGCATTTTTACTAAATAATGCTCCATCCGAGATAAAGATCAAGGATAATAAATAAAGTATAAAAGAAAAAGAACAATTAATTGATAAACAAAATATATTTAGTTGACAAATCAGCGGCTTTTAAAAATAATAATTTTCCTCTTCATATCATATAGAACTAACAAAGGCTGCTTCGGCAGGGGAGGGCTGGCAGCCTTTGGCCTGGGGGGCAAATCCAGTCAAGTGGCCCATTGCACCAAGAGGAGAGTAAAAACACCTTTCCCATGTGATTGAACGGGGGGGGGAGGGGGTCAGGGGGAGCAGTCATCTAAACAGACCCTCAATTACAAGCACACACACACTTGCTGATTTGGCGCACACTAAAAAACACAAACTCACTGAGAGGCACACGCACACACTCACTGACAGGCACACAGACACACACAGAAAGACACACTGTTACAGGCATACTGACTCAGACAGACAGACATACTGACACACACACACACACAGGCATACTGGCTGACATATACACACACAAACTGGCACACACAGAGACATACTTGCACACACACACACACACACACACAGACATACTGACACACACATACACCCAAACTTTACACTTTTAAAACCAGTAGACAGTGGCTGAGTAAAGGGACAGGGCTGTAGTGGGGGGACAGGGGCTGTAGTGGAGGGTATAAACTGTAATTGGGGGGTTTAGGAAATGTAGGGGGGGATAGGGGCTTAAGTAGGTTGATGGCTACAATTTGGGAAAGGGGTGTGGTGTGGGTGATATGGGTTGCAATTGGGGGAAGAGGAGCTGTAGTGGGGATGTTATGGGGCTGTAGTGGGAGGCATGGGGCTGAGAAAGGGGGCAGGAGCTGAGAGGGGGGAAAAGGAGCAGGGAAAGGGTGGGACAGAGCCTTACTAAGGGACCAGAGCCCTCCAGGGATTGAGGAGGGGGGGAAGGGGCTGAGGAGGGGAACAGGGGCTGAGGAGGGGACAGGGGCTGAGGAGGGGGGGCAGGGCTGAGGAGGGGACAGGGGCGAGGAGAGGACAGGGGCTGAGGAGGGGGGGCAGGGCTGAGGAGGGGGAAAGACAGGGGACAGGGCTGAGGAGGGGGGAAGGGCTGAGGAGGGGGGGCAGGGTTGAGGAAGGGGAAAGAGAGGGGGCAGGGCTGAGGAGGGGAGAGGGGCTGAGGAGGGGGGGGGCAGGGCTGAGGAGGGGGGAGAGAGGGGGCAGGGCTGAGGAGGGGGCAGGGGCTGAGGAAGGGGGGCAGGGCTGAGGAGGGGGGAAGAGAGGGGGCAGGGCTGAGGAGGGGACAGGCGCTGAGGAGGGGGAATGTAGGGCTGAGGAGGGGAGGTAGGGCTGAGGAGGGGGGAGGGGGGAAGTCATGCTGAGGAGGGGGGAGGTAGGGCTGAGGAGGGGGGAAAGGGGGCAGGGCTGAGGAGTCTTACCTTAAGCCAGGGAGGGGTGGGCAGCAGCCAGCATACAGCAACAGTCAGTGAAGTCTAGAGCCTGCAGTCAGTGGAGTCGGCCGGCCTCTCCTGATGATGTCAGGAGGAGGGGGCGTGGCTTCCTCTGCTCTTCTCCCAGACTCCCCAGCGGTCCTGGGAGAAGAGCAATGAAAGTCACGCCCCCTCCTCCTGACATCATCAGGAGAGGCCGGCCGACTCCACTGACTGCAGGCTACAGGAAGAGTGAGGTAAGTTGAAAAATCTGAGTCCTCAGCCAGAGGCAAGGGGTTTCAGATTTTCCTTTTTTTGCTGAATGTGGGCAGCCCTGGCCCCTGGGTTTAGGGCAGCCTGGGGGGCAATTGTCTCCCTGCCCCCCTTCCCAGCCGCCCCTGTGCTTCGGTCATTATAGACATCTGAGTCAAACAAGCTAATTGGTAAAATTCTAAAATCAATTAATCTCAATGTATTATTAATACAACAGCAACATATATTGCTGTACATCTTAAAAGTTATTTTTCTTTAATACTTTATTATCCTTGATCTTCATCTCGGATGGAGCATTATTTAGAAAAAATGAAAATTATTTAGAAAAAATATGAATTATGATGTCATCACCGTTACAAGTTAATTTTGAACTAGGGTATATATACTCAGCATTACTCTAATAGCCTTTAGTCTTGAAAAAGTCTTCTGATAAGACGAAAAGCGAAGACTGTTGGTCTTGTCACTACATTTTTTACTGCATCTCGAGAGTGAACTTTATGACCCGGTAGCGATTCCCAGTAGCAATTCCCGGTCACAGAAGCTGCCAAAGTAAAGCACTTACACCGATGCCCTTGGCGGGCAGATTGGCGTGCTCCCCTAGCCTCATGCCAATTTCAGCGGACAGGGTAAGTGGCTCTGGCTCACTCCCAGAGTTTTTTCAGACTTGGGGCCAGTACCAGTGCAGCTCCCTTAGTTGACACTGAGACGTTTGGTGGGTTTCAGAGCTCAGGGTATTATTTTCCTTTTTTCATCAATTGGTTGGATCACTTTGACGATGATTATGGATTTTCTAGCTTTGATTTTTGGATATAGACTACTACCAGTGTAGGGGCTCCCCACTATCTTATAGATTTATATCCGGGCACTTTGATATATTTCAACCCTGTTATATTTCTTAAATTGATTTTATATATGATTGATGTTATATATTAATTGAAGATTATGCTAGCTTTAGTGTACTAATAATCTTAATTTTAATAAGGACAGGAGGCGAGTATTTTGCATTAACTCTCTTTACTAAACTCCACAGCAGTAAAGAAAAACGTAAAGAGTAACAAGTAAATCACTGGGCAGCATAGTATATAAGGGTCATGCTGCCTGCACAACTTCCTCTTTCTTGAAGCGACATCCAAGTCCAGATAGATGCTCGAACATCCAGAAACTCAACGAAACTGTAACTGTGGTCTCTGGCGAGCGGAACTTGAGGAGACTCCTGGTAACGAGATAGAGGTAAGACCAAACGAAGCCGTCATCCCATCTTATGGAGTCGTGAGGTTAACAAACCAGCGACCAGTGGAGGTCCTGAAGAGGGTTACACTGAAAGGAGAGTATAAAATCGGTTAGGTAATGAACCGTAACAGTTCACGCCTGTGTGTCTTAACAAAATGGTGTAAATTAAATCAGTACAGACAGATAGTAAACTGGCCAGAGGCTAAATATGTGTCAGGTGTAAGTATGTTGTACAACTAAAACTGTCTGTTAGGTGGCAATACTGGGGATAGAGATGGAAGAGATTCTGAATATGTCCAGAAGGTAGAGTGACTATAAAATAAATCCCAATATCCATCACCTTAAGATCCACTCCCCCGAGGAGTCAGGGTAGGGAACAGAAGGGAGGGAATATACTCGCCTCCTGTCCTTATTAAAATTAAGATTATTAGTACACTAAAGCTAGCATAATCTTCAATTTTATAACATGACAGGAGGCTTCCTATTTTGCAATTTTAACGCTGAAGAAGAGACATCCCAGCAGAAGGGGGAGTGCGGAAATAAAATGTATGGAAAGTGGATTCCCGAGACCAGTCCGCCGTTCGGAGAATATCCGAAAGGGACGCCCCTGCCAGGAAGGCTGAAGACGCCGCCGCTCCGCGAACGGAGTGGGCGCCGAACGCGGGGTCTATACCTGCGAGGGAAAGGATCCATCGGATCCATCGGGCCAGTGTGGTGACCGAGACTGGGGCGAGAGGGCGTACGTAGGAGACTAGGAGTTGGCCCGACGTAGAGGACCGGAGTGAGGAGGTAACCGAAACATATCTGCGAAGGGTGGACACGACACAGAGCCGCGGGTCGTCGGGAAAGAAGGGGTAGAAGACCGAAGTCGAGCCCGACTTAGTGCAACGGGAAATGTGGAGCGTGACCCCTTCAGGGGCCACCTCGAAAGCGTCCACGTCGAAAGCCCGAACGTCCGAAACCCGTCGGAAAGATACTAGACAAAGGAGGAAAGCGCACTTAGCGGATAGTTGGCGTAGGGAGAGGCGGTCATTCGGAAGCCAATCCCTGAAAAAGCGGAAAACCAGTCCCACGTCCCATAGGTGAGGGTATCTGGGGGCCGGGGGGCGGCGGAGCCGCATACCGCGGAGTAGGCGGCAGACCAGAGGGTCTTTGCCGACCGGGAGATCCCCGACGGGGGTGTGAGCCGCCGAAATCGCGGAGCGAACGACGTCGACCGAACGATAAGAGCGGCCAGAGGAGAACAAGGAGGAGAGAAAATTAAGAATCATGGGAATAGGTGTTGTAAAGGGATCGGAGTCCCGTTCCATGCGCCAAGTAGACCAGGAGGCCCAAGCTGAAAGGTAACAGCGTCTAGTTCCCGGGGCCCATGAGTCCCATAAGAGGTCCCTAGCAGCCTGCGATAGTCCGCTGACTCGCTAGGAACCCCGGAAAGAGACCAGGCCACCAGGGGTAGCCGGTCTTCCAGGAGGAGTGGGTGGAGATACCCTTTGGGATCCGTGAGCAGGTCCGGGAAGGAGGGTAGGAGGAGAGGGTCCCTGTAGGAGGAGGCCAGGAGGTCCGGGAACCATGGTTGGCTCTGCCACAAGGGTGTTATGACAACCAGTTTGATCTGTTGCGTACGCATCTGGTGTAATGTTCTCGCAATCATTGAGAATGGGGGAAAGGCGTAGGCTCCTGTCGTCGGCCATCGTTGGAGAAATGCATCCGTCGCCTTGCTCTCCGGGTCCGGGAGCCAGCTGAAGAACTCCGGAGTCTGATGATTGTTGCGAGAAGAGAACAGATCCAGGTGAAAGGGACCCCTCCGGGCTGCCAGGGCCCTGAAGATTCTCGTGTTTAGCTTCCAGTCGCTGACGTCTCTCCAGTGGCGAGAGAACCAGTCGGCTGTGAGATTGATCTCTCCCGGTAAGTATTCTGCCTGTAGCGTGATGTTGCGAGGGAGGCAATAGTCGAAGATGTCCCTCGTGATATCTGACAGCAGGCGTGAGCAAGCGCCTCCCAGACGGTTGATGTACTGGACTGCGGACACATTGTCCATGTGTAGGAGGATGCAGTAGTTGGATCTTTCCCGGGCCCAGCTGCGGATCGCAAAGGATCCCGCTAGGAGTTTGAGGCAATTGATGTGCATGGAGAGCTCCTGCGCCGTCCATGTTCCTCCCGTGGAGATGGTTCCGTTGGTGGCACCCCATCCCCACAGGCTGGCGTCTGATTCCAATATGAAATCTGGGGTGTCTCCGAATATGGTCTTGCCGTTCCAGGCTTGCATGCTGTCCAGCCACCATGACAGCTCTTCGCGAACCTCCGTCGTTACCGGGACGGGTTGGTCGTAAGTAGGCCTGTGGCATAGGTACTTTGCCTTGAGACGTTGCATGGCCCTGTAGTGGAGGGGACCCGGAAATATGGCCTGAATGGAAGCAGAGAGGAGTCCTACAATCCTGGAGAGGAAACGTAGGAGTGCTCGACAGTCCGGGTGCACCGGGACCGACAGGTATGCATCTTTTAGATCGAGCCTGGTGAACCAGTCGTTGCTCCGAAGAAGGTCCCGCAGGAGGTGGATGCCCTCCATCTTGAAGTGGCGGTAGACCACGTACGCATTGAGGGCGCGTAGATTGATGACGGGGCGGTATTCTCCTGACTTTTTCCGAACCAGGAAAATGTTGCTGAAGAAACCTCCCTCGTCGTGGACCGGTTGGATAGCCCATTTGTCTCGAAGCTCGCGTAGCTCCGCGTTGACGAGGTTGTGGTCGGAAGACGACAAGTGGATGGGGCGAGGGGGCTGAACCTGAAAGTGGGTCCCCACTAGGTCTATGATATATCCCTGCACTGTTTGTAGAATCCATGTGTCTGAGCATAGGGCGGCCCAATTGTGGAAAGAAAAGGAAATACGGCCCGCAGTGCGGGTGCATGGTAACAACGGAGGAATATGGGTCCTTACCTGCAGCAAAGCGGGAACGTCCGCGTCCGCGGGGTCCACGGCCTCTATCCGAGCCTCTGGAAAAGGGTCGTTGCTGGTAGACACTTGTTGGATAGAATGGAGTTGGTTGAGTACGGGGGGCCTGAAGGCCAAAATCGGCTGGCGGCACGGCCCCGTTGCCGGCCAGCCCTTCCAAAAACCCCTCTGGCAGGGTTGCTCTTGAAAACTCTGCGCATTGAGGATTGCGCCTTATTAAGGGAGGTGAACACGTTGACATGTTTGTTTAGTTCCTTGAGGAACGGTTCACCGAAAAGTTTCCCTTGTGCCTGGGGCCCAATCTCCTTTGTGCCAAGGTCTGCCAATTTACCGTTAATACGGTATAACGCTGCTTTTCGTCTCTCCGAAGAGAGCGTAACATTGGTGTTTCCGATGAAACAAAAACACTGTTGTGCCCACTCACGAATATCATGTGCCCATTCCCTGATGTCTTCAGTGGAGAAAGAATCGGCTTTGGCGAAGGCGTCATCCGCCAGATACATAATGCGAGCCAGGGGGCCTACGGAATCCAGTAGGTTATCTTGGGCGCCCCATAGGCCTTTCTCTACCCCTCGTCGAGGGTCTCTGCCACTGCGCATCATAAAGGTCGTCATAACCTTGTCAAATTCTGGGGTCTGAGCGACCTTATCCGGCAGGGAAGGGCGTGGGCATTCAGACCTGAGTCGGCTGCAGACCTCTTTCTCCAGAGATTTGCGGAGCCATAGGTGCATGAACCTGGAAAGGTGTTCTGGAGGCGACCAGTCACCCGATCTGGGGTGCCGTATGTTGCGGGGTCGAACATCGCTTGACCTGAGGGGTCCACAATGGTGTCTGAGTCAAAAGGAGGTTCTGCATCCGCAGTGTCCTCGATACCTCCTGTCTGGGCCGCACCCAGGAGGGTCTCCCGCATGAAAGCGGAGACAGACTTCTCATCCGAGCCCCATGCGTCGTAATCCGACTCAGAAGCATCAGCTTGCCACTCATCCAGCACTGACATAGACTGGGCAGGGCCCTGCTCTTCATCTGAAGAGTACTCCTGACGCGGGGCCGGGGTGTGTAGTTTGGCAGATCTACGGTTGGCAGGTGCCTTACCCTTGGGTGGTTTGGGTGCATAGTCTTCGCCTTTGTCATGGCGTTTTGTAGGGCGGGATTCATCCCTTGTCTGATAGTCGGACAGTTCGGAGTCCGACTCGTGACGTGGACGTCTGCGGCTTTTAGGTACATCAGGAGCCGAAGCTCGGGCCTTGGAGAGTGCCTTTTCCATAGAGGCAGCGACAGCTGCGTTAATCATGGCCTGGAAGTCCACAGGGACGTTCTGGGAATCTTCCATGATAAGGGTAGGCTGGTATGTCACTGAAAGGCACAGTAATAAACGGGCACCCAGGTCTTGAGAGCAGGCGTAGGGTCAGTTTTAATAGTATGGGAACAGAGCCCAGTATAAACCCCAGCAGGGTATAGTAGTGACCTTTTAAAACTGGGGCTCACCCAGTTAGAGAGAACTGCAACAGCTAGTCTCCCAATAAGCAGCGTATTTATAGTGGGGCTTCACCCCGGTTGCACAGGGTTGGGACCCTTAAGTGCAGGTCACAATAATAAACAGGCAGCAGCACTGACCTGACAGACCCAGCCACAGGATAGAGCTTGATAGGAGTAGCAGTCTGTTTGAAGCAGATGGAATGCTGAGCAGGTAATCCTGGACAGTCACACTGAATAGCAGTCTGTTAGAAGCAGATGGAATGCTGAGCAGGTAATCCTGGACAGTCACACTGAATAGCAGTCTGTTTGAAGCAGATGGAATGCTGAGCAGGTAATCCTGGACAGTCACACTGAATAGCAGTCTGTTAGAAGCAGATGGAATGCTGAGCAGGTAATCCTAGACAGGCACAGGGGTGCCAGACACAAAGGAGGTGAAAAAACCAGCAATGTAGGGGTAACAGCAAGTAGTACAGTCACACTGAGCCCCCAATGAGATGCACAAGGTAAAATTAAGATGGGCGCGAAATCTCGCGATGTCCGCGATCCAAAATGGCGGCCGCGAGTGTAGGCCGCAAGCCGGGGACTAAATTTTGGAGGCCGGCCGCGTTTGGAAGCGGGCTGGCGCGGAAACGGCCGCGAATGGTTTCGGCCGCAAGGAGGAAGCCCAGGAGGGCACTCCAGGCTAGGAGGGCAGTGGGGGGACCTGGGGAAACCGAGGGGAAGCCAAGGGGGGGTCCCAGAAAGACTAGAGGGGCAGGAAAGAAGGGTGGAAACCCACAGAGAGCCCCTAGTCCCACCCCTAGTCCCACAGCCCAGAACAAGAATACAGGTAAAAAGAAAGCAATAATAATAATAGTAAAAGCAAATAATGATAATAGTAGAATAATATCAAGATTAATGTACAATAAGTAAATAAAGCTCCAGGGGAGCAAAAAGTCTGACCTGTCTGCGATGGAGCAGTAAAGAAAGAGGAAGTTGTGCAGGCAGCATGACCCTTATATACTATGCTGCCCAGTGATTTACTTGTTACTCTTTACGTTTTTCTTTACTGCTGTGGAGTTTAGTAAAGAGAGTTAATGCAAAATAGGAAGCCTCCTGTCATGTTATAAAATTCTACTTATATGATTTACAGTGATGTCATGTTGATATGTATTCATGATATAACTAAATTTTAATAGTATTTTTATTGAATAAATAGCTATCTACATCTCCCCACATATGGTATATCATGGTTATAGAGATTTTAGTTTTATGAAGATCTGACGAGATCCATTACCATACGTTTACAGATCTGGTTGTTTTCATATAAACCTTTTTTTTTTTTTTTTTTTTTAAATTCTTTATTTTTCTTGTGCATGTAAAGACAGTTAACATTTTGTCTTGCGATGCCACAACAGCATTAGCAAGCCGATTAGGAACAATGGATTTGCCATGGCATGCAATTTGACAGCACATTTTTATATGAATATCAGGCTAACGTTGGTACAGTTATGTCTAAATAACTAAAGGTAATGATAAGTCAAACTTAGTCACATGTACCGTTGATTGTAAGCATTTGCAACAAAATTAATAAAACAAGCTAAGTACAAGCTGAGTAACGATGTCTATGGTAAAGGTACTCGTTGAGGTTTGTAGGCTTAGACTATGGAGCATGCCGTGCTCCTGAGGGGTCAAAGAGAGAAAGATATCTACACCAGTCGTCAGCATTACACATTGTCTAGGGTGCGTGAAGGCAAGTAGAAATTCTTGGGTCGGTAGTTTCTAGCTGTTAGGTTGAGGAACTATCCTGTTTCAGTATGCTCGGCTGTATGTATTAGTAAAACAAGTCAGTTCAGCACTTTTTGTTGTGCAGGGTAACATGGAAATACAATGATGAAAACTGTGTAGTTCCAATGAATGAGAGTAAAATAAGGTTTGTCATAGCGATTACGTCATTGGCTCTGATATTGAGTGCCCCTATTAATAATACGCTTAGTTAAACATAGGCTACTATGCAACATTATTGCGTAACAAAACATGCGAATCTAGATATGCACATAGTCAGGCTAGTTGCGTTTTAGGTTATAGGTGATCTCTAAGCACAGTTTCACAATAGTACAAACAATAGTTAACATTTATGAAGGTTCCATTCTGTTCCATCTATCATATATATATAGGCTTAGTGAAGTATATGTGAGACGGTTATATAGCATGCTTGAAGTGATATTGGGAGTTAAACAGTTGGTCTATAACCAGGCTATCCAGGCTATGCTAGGCATGGTTGTAGATATACATGTATTCGAAACGTCATGAGCTGACTGGTAGCTGTATAAACAGGTGAACTAGAGGTAACGTTCCCTTATTCAGAGCTTAGCACTTAAAACATATAATAGGGACTGCATGTTGAGCTACAATAGCAGGCATTATAAACGTGTTATCCCATATAAATGGACAGTGTATCATACTAGGAGAAGTAGACAGTTAAGAGGAAAGACATATTAATAGGGATAGGTTTGTCTCACAGTTTAAGATGCCGGTATTAGTTACTGTCCCATATGTGTGTTTCGAGCTGTAGAGAGAAATGCCTCATTGGGAGAGTCAAAAACATATATAAGTCGCTGAGTCCCCTTTTATCCATGCTTGTCGCTTAAAGTAGGTAAGGCAGTTGACGTTGGCCACATGGATAGCAGCTTAATGTGGCCGGGGACCATTCTGGTGGCGTGATTCTTGTGTCAGCCGATGCCGGCTCTCAGAGGGCTGTTGTAGCTGTTGCGGTGCGGTGGGATGCTATGGTGTTGCCAGTCACTCTGTGCGGCACTGGAGGTGTTTGCTGCGGCGAGATCAGAGTCCCATTCCGGTAGAGCATAGCTGTTAGTGTGGGAGATTCCGTGGGAGCCGACGTATTGCAGGCGGCTGTGTTGCCTCCTGGGTATGCCCGGGCGGGGGTCTGCCTCATGCCGGCGTCGGTTGAGGTGTTGCGGTGTGGTCCGCTTGGGGTCCTTCAGCCTTGTCCGGTCCTTGATTGTCCCTGCTTGCCGTCGTTGTCGCTCAGGGAGGTTTAATTTCCCTGGGCACTTGCGTGGACGGGCTGCCGCCAATGGCGGTGTTAGTTTCTTGGGTTTTCGGGTTCTTTCAGTGTGCCATACCCGGCGCCGTTTGCAAGCCCCGATTGCAGGGGGAGGCGTGTGCTTGGGCCTGGGGTTCGCCTGTTCCATGGTAGCGATGTTGTGTGCCTTGGCCCTTTGCTCCCGGGTAGCTATTGTCATCCAGAACCTGGTGAATAGTTCATCCAGCCTGGCCTCAAGGTCAGTTTGCTCCATGCCCTGAGCACATGTGGCGGCGGCCATGTTGCCTGGTTGCGCTGCTTCTTGCTGCCCGTTGGATTCTACCCCTGGGGTCCGAGCAGGGAGTTTTCCCCTCAGGGTTGGACCGGGATAACCCCCGCCGGTCCAGGGGGGGGGGTAGGGCATTTGTGGGTCCGTACCTCTGATGTTTAGGCGAGGAGAGCGGCCGTCTCTCCCCGATTTCACCATCAGTAGGCCGCGGCTGTCCATCTTGGGCTCCCGGTCACCAAAGTGTTCAAGTCAGATATCGGGATGATCACCAGGTCACTCCTGAGGCAGGTAGTGCACCCCGGTTTGCATAGTTTGTCGAGTTTGGCGAATATCTGCGTGAGATTGGCAAGTAAGGCAGGAGCCCGGCTTACATGCGTCTGCTCAGTTTGCTAGCTTGGCCCCGCCCCCCTTGTGTGTCATATAAACCTTTTATGTTACTTTGTATTTATCATATTCGAGAAAAGTTGCTTCTTTGTTTACTGCTGGAGTACAGACTGAGAACGGTGTTGATATCTATTTGGATCGCTCACATATCAGTTTTAATTTATTTGACATATACAAGTGCTGTGTTGGCAGTGTGACACTGTGGTAAGCACTGTGGGGGCACTATGACTCTTTTGCAAGGTCTGTGGGGTCAGTGTGACCTATCTGGCAATTGTGTTGGTGCATGGTGTTCCCGTGGCCATATATTTTTGCATGTGGTGTGCCACAGAATTTTGGGAAGAGCTTTTGTGTGCCTTTGTTTGAGAAAAGGTTTAGGGAGCACTAATATACGTCTACGAACTTTGTGTGTGTGTGTTTGGGTTTTTTGCGTGTGTTCCTGTGGAGGGAGTGATTGCATGCTAGGGAGAGGGAGGGCGGGCGGGGTCCAGTGGCCCAGCAAATGCTTGCTCGGGGTCCAATCCATATTAAAGATGGCCCTGAATCCAGTGCTCCTAATTGAAAACCGTATCAATGCTTGTGTAATCCATTAATTTATGCCCTATGAGAAGAATAAGCCGTGCTTTTCATGATGATGTCAAAGGCCTCAAGGCAGCTCTGTCTCTCATTCCTGACATCCACTAGAAATTCCAATGTTTTACATTGTTTGAGAAATGGTACAGCATCTGTGCACCACAACCACTACATTAAGATGATCTTTAATAAACAATAGATTTTTGTTTTTAAGAAATGTATTCAACAGTCAGTCAGGTTTATTCATTAACGTGTGAAATGAAACAGTTGACACCAAAATAGCAGAAATGATAAATTACTGCTAGTAAGCTATGTTACAGTTTTATTATTATGACCTAAAACTTGAAATTCACTTTTAAAAATAGAGCAGATTATTTCACGTCATATGAAAGATACTTGAAGTGTGTATTAGTGAAACGTTATGTAATCTCAGGATTTTGGAAATGTTCAGAAATTACTTGCAGTTTCATGGTTAATTATGTCTGTTACGACTCCAGAAGCCTTGCCTTTAATGATATTCACACATTTCTGAACTACTGGAAAGTAAATTGGGAAGTGATCAGAAGTCTTCTTTTTGGTTTGTTACGTTTATTCCTTAAAGAGTCACGCTAAGCACCAAAACAGATTTAGGAAATTGAAGTGGTTTTGGTGTAATTATAATATTCCTGCAGTCCCACTACTCAATTTTCTGCAATTCAGGAGTTACATTTAATTGTTTGTGCACCCTAGACACATCTCCCTTGGCCAGGACTCACACAGTCCCCTTATGCACTTCCTTAACTTTTTTAACTCCACTTATTGCAAAGTGATCTTAATTTGGTATTTTTAATCTCTTGTTCTGCTAATGGCCTGTCAGGTCTGACAGACTCCTGTGTGAGATTAAAATTTAATTAACACAGCAGGAGATAGTAACTTCTAAAGTTAACAAACTGCTGTAAAAATGAAACTTTTTTTCTTTCGTGAGGCTGTGTGAGTCGCATCCAGGGTAGGCTGGGCTAACAATCCATAGGCAGAAACAAAGGTGATAATACAGGGGCAAGGTCTATACACCAAAACTGCTTCATTAATCTAAAGTTGTTTTGGTACCTAGGGTGTATGTTTAATTTAGTTATTTAGCTTTTATCTATATCAGCAATTTGTGCTTTAATCATACCCTTGATAAAGGCAGCCAGTTGGTGCCGAAACGTTGGGGGGGTTTGGTGACTCGTGTTTCTGTCTGAGGCTTGTAAGGATGTTTGTGGTAATTTATTACTATTATTTTATTGTATCTACCTTTACTTCTGTTACTTTGTTTATATTCATTTTTTCTTATATGTTTACATTCTGGTACTTTTTTGTACATAATAAAATTTAAATATTTTTTTGAGATTGTTATGGTGTGCATTCTATATCCTATATACATTTTAATCATACCTATCAACATATGTTTACTTACATGGACCTCAACCAAATTAAAGGTTCCAATATATATATATATTTATTTATTCTTTATTTATTTATAAAATATTTTACCAGGAAAGATACATTGAGATTTCTCTCGTTTTCAAGTATGTCCTGGGTCCACAAAACATTGCATTGTTACAGTTAGTGTACAATAAAATACAAAAACAATATTAATACACAATAAATACAAAATTTAACATAGAACAGGTAGGAAATATATAATCAACCATGACAGGTGCATTCTGTTTTGAGGTATGTAGAGAGGGATCTCTTAAAGGACTTTAAGCTTAGGGAAGATTTTAAATTGTGCGGGAGGTCGTTCCACAAATGCGGTGCTCTGTAGGAGAGTGAGGATCGGGCTGCTCTCTTTTGCTTTCTTTTTATATTGAGGTAGACTAAGTAAAGTGTTGGTACTGGATCGGAGGTTATAGGAAGTGGGACCAGCCGGGGAAAGCATTGCGTTCAGGTAGGGTGGGAGTTTCCCAGAAAAGCTCTTAAACACATTGTAAACATACATTGCTTTAAAAAGTTCATATATATATATATATATATATATATATATATATATATATATATATATACACACATGGCTTTTAAAAGTCTAGTAGTTATATAACAGACACCTAATTTCTGCTTTAGTAGAAGATAGAAAAAGTTTGTTGCTTGGCAACCCATCTTGAAGTTTAACATTATGAAGATTATATAAATTAAAATGGTTGTTCCCTGAGGACTTTACATAAATTAATCCTCCTACTCAGTTAAAAAAGGTCATATCCTAATTATAATTTTTACATACCAAATGCTCTATGTAGCTATACATAGTATAGTAGTTACTGTTTCCTTTGGTTAATATTGGTTGTTTTTTTAAAATCATTTTAGAAGAAACCATAAAATGCTGTTATCTCGTCAATGCATGTCCATGTGTTTGACTAACCATTCATTTAACTCTTTGAGGGTCATCCAAGCCAATAGGTGCAACCTGGGTTTCAAAGGTTAAATGTGAATACAGCTTTGTCATTATTTCAAATTTAATTTTTACTTATCTGTGTACGGAGGACAGAAAATTGCTCAAGGAGTAGGGAAGTCATTTTATTGCACTGCAATACAACACACCTACTGCATTATGCACAGAATGCATTGAATTGAGTGCAGACCAAGGAGATTACCATACATGCCCTGTAGGTCCATAGGGCTCCACTATGAGAAGCACCAGGTTGGACACCAGGTTGGACAAGAGATCATCTTGGTGATATTCTCCACTTGGGTGTATCAGAGTGCTGTGCCGAGACTCCAACAAAGCGGAGGACGACAAGGCAAATAATGCAATTAAAGGCTATTTTTGTTGAGCAAGAGAATGTAGAAAATGATTAGTCAAAAACTTTACGGCTGTAGCCTTGGTCATGTCATAACAATTAAGTAATGCCGTGTGTGTATATGTGTGTATACATACATATATATATATATATATATATATATATATATATATATACATGCATACCCTTTGAAGCCCAGGTTGCCCCCATTTGCATACATATATTTTCTGGCTAATCATGGCAGCGCCTATACAAACGGGTTAGCTCCGCCCCTGTAGCCGATTGGACAACTGTCTTTAAAAGTTGTACCCAGTCCTAAGATCCAGTCTTTTATCCTGTCCTGGAGCCCTTAGGATGGGAGCCTTTGGATGGGAGCCTTTTTGCTCCCTTTTTTATGGATTTTATTTCAGGTTATATAATTTATTTTAAACTAAACAGCGTTTTTACTCGACCAGCAGGTCTGATGAAAAATAATCAGAGAGTATAGTACCAGTCTATCCTGGGCATGAACCCTGTAGATTAGACAACTACAAAATGGTGGAACCAATGGGAAGGAATCTCAGAGAACAGTGGTAATGGTGGAAACTGGTTCTAATATTGCAGGAAGTAATCATATGGCCACTATTACTACTGTTCTCTGAGATCCCCCCCCCTCAGTGGAGTACAAAGGGGAGTGCGGGGGGAGGGGGCAGGCCGCCCCAGATGCCACTAGGTAGGGGGTTGCCAACAGAGCTGGCCTTGGGGAGGTGTGAGCTGTGTGGCTGCACAGGGCGCCATGGCAGTAGGGGGAAGGCAGCCGAAACAGCTCTTGCATGCAGGGGCTGGGACCAGGAGCAGGACGACTGCACAGAGGTGGGGGCAGAGCCAAATCGACCATGGAGGCAGAGCCAAATCAGAGGCCAAATAAAGGCGGCCTCCACCCACTACTGCTGCACACAGAAGCAGGAAGAGGTGTGAGAGGAGCAACATCAGTCTAGCTGCAGCATTCATTACAGACAATACGACTTGTGGGAAGACCTGTTAGGAGAGAGTTACAATAATCTATGCAAGAGACTACTAGAGCATGGACAAGCTCCTTAGTAGCATCTTGTGTAAGAAAGGGGTGGATGCGGGCTATGTTTTAAAGGTGAAATCTACACAATTTGGTAACAGACTGGATGTGAGACTCAATGTGAGGTCAGAATCAAGTATAACGCCAAGACAGTGCGCTTACAAGGATGGACTGATGTGGGTATCACTCACTTGAAGGGAGAGCGAAAGAGGAGGATCAGTATTAGGAGGAGGAAAGACAAGTAGTTCAGTTTTAGAGAGATTGAGTTTTAAAAAGCGGAAAGACATCTAATCAGAGATGGAAGAAAGGCAAGCAGTGACACGTTGCAGGACGGCAGGGGAGAGGTCTGGGGAGGAGAGGTATATCTTTTTATTTTTTCAACTGAACAATTAATCAGCTGATAGGCTTGTGGAAGTGTGATGTCATCTCTTTGTAGAGCTTTAGATAACAGTCCCATTTCCTGAAGAGCATCCACAACCCCTGCAATGTTTAACAAATAATCTTCTGATGTCAAGACCTTGTTTAGGCCACTAAATAAAGATTTCTGCTTACTGTTATGAGCTTAGCTTAAGCTTGCTTTCAAGAAATGACTGTGTAGTGCAGGGTATTAAACATGTGCAATTCGTTTCATTCCTAATGTGAATTCAGACGAATTTCAGACAATTCGGACATTTGGACGCTTCCAAATGTCCGAAGTGCCGAATTTCGGAAGTGCCGAACCGAACTGCCGAATTGCCAAAGTGCCGAAGTGCCAAAGTGCCGAAGTGCTAAGGATTTCTGAAAAGTGGCAAAACAAGAGAAGGAGGGAAAATGACGTGAATTTTACAGGGGTAGGGTTAGGGTTAGGGATGAGGGTAGGGTTAGGGGTATAAGTAGGGTTAGGGTTAGGAGTAGGGTATGGGACATGGTTAGGCTTAGGGAGCCCTAAAGATGTTCTGAATTCCGAAGTCCCGAATTGCCGGAGTCCCGAATTGCCGGAGTTACGAATTTTGCAAGTGCAGAACTGAATTGCCGAAGTGCCAAATTTTTTTTCTTACCAGAATTTCCAAACCCAAACTGCTCATATAGCTCTCTGGCTTGAAGCAACCCATCTAACTGAAAAAAACCTTTCCAATTTTAAGAATTTGTACTCTGCCATTATTGCATGTGCATTTTGGAGATTTCTTTGTAAACTGGCACTTTACAATAAATGTTGCACTGTATTTTCTGAGAAATATATATGCATACGAGCGTATAATTTTTTGGGGGTTGTGGGAGGTGGGAGATGCATCTTGGGTGAGTTCCCACACTTTTTTCCCCAGGACTTTTACCATACTGCTACTTTATGTGTTTATCCTTTTGATTATGTATTCCAAGTGCGTGTTTTACATCATTAAAGGAAAGGTGTTGTCACAAGTGATACATGTATAGGATGAGGAGTATTGTAGGTGGGAGCAAAACAAGAGCATGAAATTTTTTTTACATTTTTATATGTTATGGTTAATTTAGCTGTGCGCTTGGTATCGGGTGCACACTGGTCAAACCATTTTTGCCATGTTTTATTGCTCTGTTCTGTAGTTTATCATTTGGCTATCACAATGTTTTATTCTTACTTTAAACACTGCTTAGGTGATAGAATTAATATCGCCAACAATAAACTGCTTGATCACAGACCTTTGTGTTTCATAGTCTGTTAACCTTTTCATGATCGGGGAAGATATGCATCACAAACGTCTAATAAAAGTTGGAGAGCAATTAATCCGTTCTACGACATTTTACCCAAAGTTGAAATACATCAATATCTTAATAGCCTGTGCACTGGTTTCATAAAACATTTCAGAGGACAGGGCAATTTTTAGAAATATATATATTAAGATATATTTATTTGTTCCATTCCATTCTCAGCCGCTTTTATATAAATAATGACAGTTGCATTTTAGCTTCTATGGCTTCCATTTCTCCTTTGTCTTCTGTAGTGCAAACTCCAGCCACATTGCTGACAAACTGTTCAGTTATATCTGATATGGGCCATTTATGGGTTGTTTCAACAATACCAAATAATACTTAATTTCCAACTGTGAAAAAAGCAATTTACTATAAACCAAAATAAATGATTGCTCTGGCAAACACTTACAGTGTCCCCGAAAAATGAAAAAGCATTAAAAAAAAATAACTTTGTCAAATCAGATGGAGACAAGAGTTAGCAAGAAAATTAAGTTGAAAACCATTCCGGCTCACAAATAATTAACCATATTTTATTTAAATATGTTTGTGCACCTCTATCGTACAGTGTTAACTCTGCTTTATGTTATGTCCTCGGATACCCAAGGGGTTGCATATTAGGCATATGCTGAGGCATAATTGATTCTGGTGGTGGTAAAACATGTAATTTACGCAGCTGAATGCAATTATTTCTAAATGCAGAAGGAAGTGTAATCCATAATTCTGCATTCATATTCACTGGTGAGAAAGGGACGTGATCAGAATTTACATTTTTTTAAATGAGATCATGTGTTTAGTCAGTGTTCTTACATTATAATCTCACACTATAAATGTCACAGGGAAAGAATAATTATGATAAAATGCTTTCAGTTTTGCAATTTTCACTAAGAAGCTGGTGATTAATGACAAAAAAGGGAGGTAAGTACTCAAGCAAATTACTAACCTGCTAAGTATATTATGTGATGTTTAAACTAAAAAGGATTGCGGTGAGACCCTGTGTTGCGGTGAGACCCTGTGTCCTGGGCCCGCTCACAGCCCGTGGAAGGATGATCCAGTGATCTGTAAGGAGAAGAAAAAGACCTGGGTAGGGCGTCTCGTGTGTAACCATAACCCTCCGGTCCAGTCGCTGCCCTTCTAGCCCCCCACCTACCAACTGCCCCCCTGCCGTCACCAGCCTGACCCGTACCGGGACCAACCACCGGGGCTACCCTTGGCATGGCAACCGGAGGGGCAATGGTGTCAGAGGTTGACTCACCCGGGCGATGAACTCCCGCTGTCCTAACTCTGCCCCTACCAACAGCACTTCCAGCACTCCCAGATCCTGCTGCCAAGCTTGCCGTACCGATCCTCCCTTCCCTGTAGATTGCCTTCTGTACTGGCCGTTTGCCCAAACTCCTGTCTCTATCCGCCACTTCTCCTGCTGTACCTGCAACAAAGGAAGCAAAAAAACAAATGTTCTGCAGATTTTCCTGCTTCCCCTTTCGGCAGCCGAACGGTCGGCAGTATGGCTACCTCCACGTTCAACTACCGAACGTTCGGCAGTTTTCTTACCTCCCCGTTCGGCAAGTGAACGGTCGGCAGTATGGCTACCTCCACGTTCAACTACCGAACGTTCGGCAGTTTTCTTACCTCCCCGTTCGGCAAACGAACGGTCGGCAGTATGGCTACCTCCACGTTCACCTCCCGAACGTTCGCCAGTTTAGCCCCTTCGCTACTTCTCCTACCTCCACGTTCACTTCCCAATCGTTCGGCAGTTTCAGATTCTGTTCCCAAACCAGCAGCCTGCAACCCCTACCTCACTCGATGCCGTGTTCGTATGGCCGCACTGCGACACCTCCCGTGACCTCCTCCACTTGCGGCCTTCCTGCCCGCCGCCTTACCGCAGCCGTCAGGACCTCCAGAAGGGTTCCGTGGATGCCGGGAGCCTGTAACCGCGCTGAGGCTCAACCTCTGAAGGGTGTCCTCCTGACCGGCCTCTGTCCCAGGGAGCTCCCAGAGCCGGACGGCAAGGCCTCACCAAGGCGGTCTCTCAGCCACTCGACTCCCCTCTCCTGCACTGCTGCCCTGGCTCTTGTCAGCTAATCTTCCATCTATGTTATTTATACTCTCCTTAGTTGTATATACATGTTTTTTTTTCATATTCAGAATATGCTCCTTTTAGACCTTACAACCTCTGATTTCTATTCCTGTCATTAGCCCATATTAAAAATGGCGGCCGGAATAGATCCGTTTATGCCACTACCAAGGAATTAAAAATTATATTTTTTATGTTACTTATACACTCTATGTCCGTTCAGCACTGCAACTATTAAAGTTATTATTTGATTCGATATATTATTATGCAACTTCATATCTCTGACTCCTACTATTGAACTTTCCCACAAATTGCCCACACTCAAAATGGCGTCCGGAGGACTTCCGCCTATGCCACTTTGACGAAACCGGAAATGACGGAGTATACACAGCGGAATCGATTTCCATCATCAGAGAAGGTATATAATCCCGAGGACCCCAAGCAGCAAGCATTCACTTTTGAAAAAGCTTCGGCGAAACGCGTCAAGTGAGGAAGAATTTTGGACTTTTTATCAGGACTGGTTTTATAGCTTGTTATTCACTTTTTACTAATTTGTATTAAAGTATATATATTTTTAAACATATCCAGTCATCTATCTTGTCCTCCTTCCTATTCATAATTGCTTTGCTGCTATACCTGGGTCCATTATATCCCTAGGTTGGGGATTGTTCCACCTGAAACTCTTCAAACTAGAGCAGGTCGTTGCTCTAGTATATATAACGAACATCTACACCTATAATTCCATCAACGGTCCTGAACCCCAAGAAATCCATAGACGGGGATTATTCCGTCCAGGCTCTTAACACCGAGCTGATATAGCTCTTAAAAGTGTGAGTGTGAATACAACACCTCTATTCTGTTGAGTTATATTGTTCACACATACTGTACCATTATTGTATTTCTGTTTCTTTTTTTAAGCTACTTCGTTGGCCAGTATTTTCACTATACGTATGTATATTTTCTGATTATTAGCGCTGTTCACCTTTCTATTTTAATCTTCCATCTTGCTGCAATCCTGCAAAGGAGGCAAAGAAAAGCCACACAAAGCCTGCCACAACAACAGGTAAGTGTGATTACTTAAAATGGCTCCTGATCTAAGATGCCGGTTATTAATATCTGGCATCCTGTTAATGGCCACACCCCTTGTGACCACCTGACCATAACTCCCCTTTCCACGTATGCCCGCCTCCTAGCTCTGTCAAGGCCCACTCCCCTTAGCTGCGCTGTTCCATGGGCTACATCACACAGTAGAGCACTTACTTATATACATTATTTTGGAAGAACACTTTCTTTTTTGTAATTACACTTTTACATTCTATTTTCCAAACTAATGTTCATGCCTCGATGCATCAGAGATGTTTTGGCAGGGTGAGGGGGAGCTACATGACAGGTGGTTTTCATGTTGTGGCTGATCAGCGTATATGACTAAGAATGTGGCTGCAAGTGGGTAGGGTACCTGTTTTTACAGGTCAGACATAAGTAGCTATGTGTTCCCTGGACAAGTGTGTAAGCGTGTTTGTTTTATATGTGTATGCCAGTAGCTCTCTTTGGTTTAGTGTGTGTTTGAGAGTGGGTTTGAAATTTAGTCTGTTGATTTAACATTCTTTGTAAGTCATAGTTTTTTAATGGACGACTGTATGTTAGCCTATCCATTTTTATATGTGGTTGCCTGTCGGTGTATTTATCTATTAATAGATGGCTTTGAGTCGGCTTGTGTGGTATAATGCTAAACAAAGCACAATCTGTGGTCATATATGAGCACCTACATGGTGACAGAGTTTGCTGAACCTACCAATCCTATACGCTCTACATAAAAAGAATTACACAAAATAAATTCTAGGTTAGTAATCAAGGGGATACATGACTCAGTGAGTTGGAAAGAGGAAAAGAGCATTGGAAAGAGCTGTTATTTAATAGTTCAGCCCTGGGCACTGTGAGAGTCTACTACTCTAGGTAATGGGTAGGTAACCCTAGAGATGTTGTGGACTACATCTTCCAAGATTCTTTGACTGCATTATGGCTGCAAGAGCATCATATGAGATGTAGTCCACAACATCTGGAATGCTGAAGGTTGCCTACTCCTGCTAGATTAATGTGTCTCTGGGTAAATTAACTTTTGATGCAATCAGAGAATAATGTCCAATATCCAATATCTGTTCTAAAGAAGTCATTTCTCAACTCCTGATCATTCTTACAGCTTACATTCATACAGCTTTAATTGTGATTTGTTTTAGTTTCACAGGGTATATCATGGTGTTCCAAATGTTGGTAGATAATTAATGGATATATCTGTATCTAGTATGATTAAAATGTTTTATTTAGTTGCAGCCTAGAGTTTGGGAAACACTGATGGCTGAACTTAAATGGATCCTATAGTGCACTATAGTTTTAAAAGGTTCCACTCTCTCTCTCTCTCCCTCGCCCCCACCCCCTCCCACAGGGCTGAAGGGGTTAAAACCCCTTTAGCCACTTAGATTTATCCTCGGCACTGGGTCAGGCTCCGCTTACACTCCTCCCCCGCCGACATCAGCGGGCGGGGGAGAACTAGTCCGCATGCGCAGTGTGGAAGAACTACTACTCATTCGTCTATTTGTGTAGTGGGATAGAGGACCTAACTACACTTTTATTCCCTTTGTTCACAAATCATGTTTGGGCTTCAGTAGAAGATTGTGCTTGTCCCATTCTAAATATGATAAAAATTATGCTTGAGTATTGATCTGTGGGTGGGTATTCGTGTCTCCTTTTGGATATGATATTGGAAAACAGGGCTTGTCCAGGAGGGAATCAGGACATATGGCAAGTGAGAGAGTTAGTTTATACTGAAGCCAGACTTCCAGGCCACTTGTGAGTGACTTTTAACACCTTGCAGAGTGGCTCTGTTGGGGTCCCAGCTTTAAAGAGGAATTTTGGTTCAAAGCTCTGACCTCCCATGCAATCTACTTAGCCCCTTTTGAAAATGCAATTTTGGAGTGATTAGAATATTGTAGAATATTTTTCTGTATAGGATCCTGGGAGGAAAAGGTCTGTATTATTGTATGGGAGACCCAATGTCTGTGTATGAAATCCGTGTGTCACCAAATAAACCTCAGTTGACTCCCAGGACTATGTTTCATCTGGTTACTGGGGGAATGGGTATTTACTTGTGCTGATGGTTCCGGAGTGGCTGAAGGAAGGTAATAGCAGAGATAACCAGTTGGGTTACCCGTGGTCTTCTACACGCGCTGGCCGCACACGCATTAGCATTTCCCCATACGAAAGCATTATTCAATGCTTTCCTATGCTAAGAATCTGATGCTGCAGGTCCTCAGGCAGCGCGTGAGGAAATCCAGTGTTAGATAACGGACCAAATGTCCGTTTCAATTCCAGAAGCCCTCTAGTGGCTGTCAGGTAGACAGCCACTGAGGGCAGACTTAGAGCTGCAATGTAAACATTGCAGCTCTCTAGAACGGCCATGTTTTACATTGCAGCACTAAGTGCAATAGGGACACAGCACCCAGACGATTTCAGTGACCTGAGGTGGTCTGGGGGTCTACAGTGTCCTTTTAAGGATATGCAAAAACTAAAATGTAATTGGGTAAAGGGTCAAGTACTTTATGTGCCTGTCTCATTATTTGTTGTTTCCGAATTT
The DNA here is from genome assembly GCF_036172605.1 of Pelobates fuscus. Classification (NCBI taxonomy): domain Eukaryota; kingdom Metazoa; phylum Chordata; class Amphibia; order Anura; family Pelobatidae; genus Pelobates; species Pelobates fuscus. Next base: position 30,328,534 of record NC_086318.1, on the reverse strand, counting down.
ACAAATATATACATTTTCTATGAAAGTATGTCATTTCTTTTAAGTTACCACATAAATCTGCAGAAACTCCAAGACTCACACTATAGTACTGAAAAAAAAAATATCCCCAAGATAAATAAAAAAAACTACTTTCCACTACTTTAAAAGTTACTACGTGTCCCCAGCAATGCTTTACATTGAAGATATTCCCAGAATGTTTTCAGTATTGACCTTGAATATACTTGTTCATGGTAATCACATCACCACATTAAATAAACTCAATTTAAAAACTCTGTTCTCATAAGTGAACTCTTCCATGCATTAAATCAATTTTGTTGGCTGTCTCTGAGACTTTTCCCAGTCCGCAATGTATTTTTTAGGAGATAGTATTCAAAGCTGTCCTGCATATTTATATTCTGCAGTTGCAGTTGGGTTCTCGCTAATAATTCATGAGGATAAAATATATTCTGTTGACCTATTCCCTTTTATATGCCTAATAACATGTTTGTAGCCTGGTACTGAACATCTATACTTTGTACTTAAAATGTATTCTGCGTTAATAATTCCTGGTAAACCGTATTTTATGTATAATTCGGAGACTATTTTAATTCTTAAAATGTGCTATTTTATATTTTTGAAATTGAATTATGTCACTTAAACCCATCGCCTTCTACAACCACTGTGGAAAGAAACAGCCTGCTTTCATTTTATTACCATCCTAAATTCTCTTGAGCTATTGCTGTCAGTGTCCTTTGTGAGATCATTGATATATAAATTTAGAAGAATAAGATCGCGGCAGATCTTTCTGATAGTTTAAGTATAGTCCTCTTCCAACGGAAACTTTTTAAAACATTGCAATTCTGCATACCCTGGCATTCAGTCAGTTTCGAAGAATTTCTTTAAAGGAAATATTTTCCTCTTTTTCTGCAATTACCGGTAGTTGATGTAACTGGACCTTAAAGAGTCAAGAGGTGTAAAGACAAGGGGTAATATTCTTTGATCCAAATTACAAACAAATTAACGAACATGGATTTTGCAGGTTGGAGGACAAACTCCAGGATACTTTGAGACATTACACGTCTTTATATTACAATCAGTTTCATTGCAATGTGGACGCGTTTTACAGAAGGCCACGTTTTCCAAATTTGGCCTCAATTAAATATTCAATTTTTCAAATGAGAAGTATGTAATAAATTCTGCTTCAGAGAAGGTCAAGAGCCCAGCGAGAGCCACTGGAGACCTAGGGAATGGGACCAGGCTATTCCTGGCATCATACCCATTACAGGGGGCTTTGGTGGTTATGAATCTCAGAGTAACCCTTTAACCCCTTAGGGACACATGACATGTGTGACATGTCATGATTCCTTTTTATTCCAGAAGTTTGGTCCTTAAGGGGTTAAAGAATAAGCCGTAGGATTTTGCCTAAAATGTCTTGGCAGCCTTACGTTCAGAATCATTAACGACGATATTACTTATGTAGGATCTTTCTTATACTCCCCGTCCGCCACCTCTAACTGTGTCAAAGTGTTGATCTCGGTAACATTTATTAGACATAAAAAAGCTTGGAAAACAAGTATATGCGGCAAAGCATCCACCATTGTTGCATCTTTTCTATACTTTTCTATATCAATTTGTTAAACCTTATTTATTGATTTTACATTTTTTGGAACACTAGCATTAAAATCAAAGTTATGGTTCACCTAACGTTCCATTGATTAAAGCCAGATTCTCAACAGCACCAAACTGATCGCACAGCGATGGTGAAAGAACATAGTGCACCAATAACTTAATATAATGAGAAAATCAAAACGATTACATATTAAAAGCAAGTCACAAAAAACAATCCTGTGGGGAGATATATCGAAGAAAAATAGGTGATATATGAAGAGATACAATCCATTGGTTTGCATGGTGATTGCTCTTTTTTTTTTTTTTTACTTTGTCCCAGAATAGGACCTGATTTTGCTTTGATAAATCTCCATTCCATGTCTTTTTTTAACAATCATTTGGAAGGGAAGAGATTTAATTAGAAGAATGGGATGTAACTGTCATGTATGCACATAATTTGTGGGTTTGATTCAGTTACCTGTAATATGTGATGTTATCCAAGGTAATACCATTCCATTTATTTAATTCATATACTGCTATCCCAAAGAGTGCTTGTCTCATGATAACTGTTTGCAAACTGATAATTATCACATGTAAATTTGGACGGGAGAAAACAAATCGATATGACTTATCTCATGTGAAATGTCTAAAACTAGTTTGCAGCAATCCATCTACCTATAACATAAATTGCTTCCTAAATGTAACCACTGGGCAAATAGTTACAACATATTGAAAAAAAATGAATATAAATAACATTATAGTCCCTCATTCCCTCTGACTATATACAGTGTCCGTTCATGTCTTCCCCCATTGAACAGACAGTGGAATGGAGGTTTATAGCTAAATTAATTTGGGAACCAGAAAACAATATTCACCCAATTCCTCCTGCATCCCTTGAGTGCAGGCCCTGGGGAGATAGCACAGCTAAGCAGACAAGGGCACATGTAGGAGTGTGGGGATAGATGCATGGGATTGGTTGGGAAAGAGTCTGTGGGTGGGATTATGTTCTGTGTAAGTTAGTGTGGGGGAGGTCTTCCCTCAGTGCCACTTGGGATTTGGGCCAGCAAACAGCTTCCCTCCCGCCCACCCTATTGGTATATTTAGTCACAGCTAGCCGGGGGTATGTCCTTGCCAATTGAGTTTGAGGGGCTACGTTTAAGTATATGGAATTAGATGAACAAGTTTTTATGGTCTCAACCTCCCCTGCTTCAAAGGTTAACATTAGGTTGCCTGCGGTGTCGTGCCCATCAAGCGTGGATAAGGTCGGCTGATGGCGGGCATTGGAAAGATATGATTTTTATGACGAGGGGGAGGTGAGACGAAGTGGTGATTAGGAACCACTGGATGTTTATTGGTAAGGACGGTTGGGTCACTGTATAACACTATGTGTGGAGTTATTTATGTATATATGTTAATTTATGCTTAATTATGTCTAACGTTTTGGTTACAGAAGAAGAAGAGATTTAATAAAGAAAGTTATGGATGTGTTATGCAGTAATTTAGTTTGTGATAATAAATGCCGTGGCCTGTGCATCCATACTAAGTGGTCTGTCGTTATTAGGGGGTTGAATGGGGTTAGTTTTTGTTCTAGGCTGCATCGCGATTCCCCACTACGTACATACATGGGTTCATGACATTTAGAGCAGAAAACAACCAGCCTATGGTCCCCCCAGTCTTCCTACCCACGCCCAGTTTTAAAAGTTAATGTTATATATGTGTGACCCTTTTTTCCCCACTTCTCTTATTTTGTATAAGCTTGTTTGAACTTATTGACACTTTGACATTAGTTATCAAAAGTCATTTTCATATAAATGGAATATAATCTCCAGTGTTACTCTTCAACATTTTTTATTGTCATACCTTCTTACACAGAATGTAGGATATATTCATTATTATTTTTTAATATGTCAGCACCTTTTCTCTGGAAATAAAGATGCTACGTTGTCCCCGTGGGCAGACATGGATTTCAGTTGTGCTCTGAGAATTAGGAGTCTTGGAAGGTTAATGGAAACTGCTACGTGCTTCTGTTTCCTGGCAGAATATAAAACAAGTTTATCACTAGAAAGAAATTGTTCTCTCTAACAAACCAAGAATCCTTTTCACCTGTATAATAATTGTCACATTTTAAAGATAGCTATGTCATAAATATAAAATGAATTAAAACATTACTTATATGTGTCCGTACGTGTGCACACAATGTTAACCATTTGTGGTTTACTACAGTCTCAGTTCAAAGCGGATATAACCCTTTATGTTCCAGTATGGATTAACTCTTAAAGTCCCAGTCTACACACCTCTGTTTTAGTGGCCATGCTGATTAACACTTTGTGTGCACACATAATCCTGATGATGTTACATTCATTTCAGATACCATCTAGTAGTCTAATTCAGGTCCAGCTGATTTTGTACTTGGGGAGTTCAGTTTGGCGATCCCCCTATTTCTGTAGCCACCAACTAGTCCTGTCCCTTTGGCAGGTAGACAGCTAACCCCCAAATATTTTCTGCTATACATTCATTAACCCTTTATGGGACCTACTTTTGCTTTTATTTTTGCTCACTTAAAGCTTGAAGGTGATATTCCATCACAAGGGGTCCACAAAATCTAATTCCTAGCCTTTCTGCAGCATTGTAGTATATGTATCAGAATAGCACTCCAGAGACTTTCAAGTGTCAATAAATCAAAGGTTATTTAATTCAGTCAATGTTTCAGTTGTAAACTTTTATCGGGACATTATTTATTCTGCCTCCTTAATTGAAATTGTTGTGTCCTTCAAGTCCCATTGTGGCAACTTTTTACTATACAAAACTCTGGGGTATGTGAGCCAATTGTAATACAATTAGGAAGACTGTGATTACTGTAAAAAAACCTTTGAGGGTCGAAACGTTGCTTGTACACTGTTCCAATAAAACGTTGTTTCTGGTTACACCTTGAGTGCCTGAACCATTGTCTAATGTCTAAAACTACAAAGTGGGGTTTGACATACCTCAGGTCCGCTTGCACCCTGAGGACCAAGGGAGTGCAGTGTCCCTTGTTCTATTGATCTGTGCTAATAATAGCCTTGATTTAATAAGCTTTCTAAATGATTCAATACAGGTGGAACATTTTTCCAAATGGTTTAGCAACAAAAATTCACATAGACGGTAAAGGTAACTTCTGCAGATAAATCATTCGGAAAGCTTATTAAATTGCGGCCAATGTTTGGTATGCAGTTATGGTTAATATCTTCTGCAAGGGTTCTAATGGAACTCAAAGTATATATGTAAGTTAGTAAACAACTTCACAAGCCATTTCTAATTATGAGACATTCTAGATCCTCTGGGCCATTCATTAGTTGTGAACTATATACTTTTCATATTGTATTAGGAAAAACCCGAGGATATATATATATACATTTCTTCTCACACATCCTGGCAAATGCAATAATTATATTTGAAATACACCTACTTGCTATATATTTTCTCGAGTAAAAATAAGAAAATTTATGATTTCGATGAGACATATATAGCTATATTGGAGATAAGTGATTTTAATGCAGTTTCCAGGTTACTTTTATGCCCAATAAATGTGAGCGTGATCTCCGTACTTTCGTAGCTAAGGTAATTTAAATTCAATATTTGTCTTCATTGTACTTTTATTATAAATGAGATGAAGAACTGCAACTAGACATTTGGCACCTTCCAGGACAAAATCATTAAAGCCCATTTCATTGAATTTTAAGCTAAAAAAGTGCAGTAATAAAATAATATTCATCTGGATTTGTATATTATATGTAGCTTTTGCTACTTCGCTGGTATTTCTATGGATAAATTAAATACAACTAATTTTATTAAGAATAGATCCCATACCCTGAGGTAACATAGTTCTGGGAACCTGCACTCCGGAGTCCAAGTAATAATGCCCGGTGCCGGTCCACAAAAATTAGCAAAAAAAGATAGCACTCCTGGAACTTCTTAATGAATTATAATAAAAAGTAACCTTCATTTAGCTCAAAACATAAAATGTCAATCTTTCAGTTTATACACAAAACTTGTTCTGAAGAACGTTTGTGCAAAAAATGAAATGCTGACCTTCCATTTTTGTGCTAGATAAAGATTAAATGTTAGCACTCCTGGGACTTCTTAAAGAATTATGATATCATCTTTTGCTACAAAATCCTATCAGTGGTTAAAAAAGGCAGGACTCAAAGACAGCACTGAAGCACTAATCCTAGCAGCACAGGTGCAGGTACTCAGCACCAAATCAACAGAAGCAGGGATCTACCACACAAGGCAAGACCCAAGGTGCAGACTGTGCAAAGAGGCTTCTGAGACAATTTAGCACATAATAGATGGGTGCAAGATGCCAGCAGGGACAGCATATTCTGAGAGGCACAATCCAAGTTGTTTAGCAGTTCATCTTGGGAAGCAATCTTTTTTTATGCACTTCTGTATGATGTGTTTCATCCAGGACCTTCTTCCTTCTGGCTGTTGTCCAGTCTGTAGATGCTGGATTTCAGGTGGAATCCTCTATTCATTGTGAATAGATTCCAGGTCTTGTAACTATGTAACTATATGTCTCATCAGTATGGCACCAGTTCTGGTCTGGAAGTTAAATACTCTTTGTAAGTATATAGATATGTGCCAAATAGTTTGGGATGAGACCACACATGATAAAACTCCCCTCAGTACAGCTAGAAAAAATAATGTTGTAATTAAGTGTAATGTGTGAGTTATAACAGATATAAATCCAGCAACACTATGGACATTTCAAAATTTAATTTCACAGTTTATTTGGGCAAATAAGAAACACAGAATAGCTCTGAGAATCTTAAAAAAAACACATACCAGCGGTGGGTTAAATTTGCCCTGTATAATTATTCTTCATGAGGTCTGTATGGTATCACTTTTCATGGCATGGGATAAGACTATATTCACGACTAATCAATGGGGTGAAATCGAGGAACAGTAGGTTAGAACAGACTTCCTATTTGATTGCTTTTGGTTAGACAATAGACACGGGATCGATCAATATACAGAAAACCCAATTATTAGAGATATGATATCAATGGCTAATATTGTTAAGAAAAAATTAAATCACTCGAAAGCCATAGCCATGTTTTCTTCTATGAAGCTCCTGGAACATAATGTGAAAGATCTAGACTTCAGGGGTTGGAAGAGTTGTGGGATCCACCAAATATCAAATATTTTATGTATGGGAAATTAGTCTCATTCCAACAACTACAATAACAATTTTTAATAGTATCGAAAGAGATATTTTCATATTTAAGAGTGAAGAACTACATATTAAAAAACAAATCATCGAATAAAGCAACCTTATAGATTAGGTAAAGATAAGATCTCAAAAAGAATATCTCGCTCACTAAAACTCTTGTGTGTATCTGAATGTTTTATCAAAGAATCTCCAACAAATAAATAGGAAATTGATATAAATAAGACTTTCAAATTAATAGACTGGAAACAATCAATAACAACGGTGAAACAGAGCACGCATTGTATACATCTAATTGAACTCTATTACAAAGTCCTATATAGATGGTATGTGGTCCCAGATAAATTAAATAAAATCAATAAATGTCTTTCAGATCAATGCTGGAGATGCAATAATAAATAAGAAACACACTACCAGATTTGGTGGGAGTGTGAAAAATTAAATATCTTTAAGTATAAACGTAAAGAACACTGTAGGCAACCAGACCACTTCAGCTCATTGAAGAGGTCTAGGTGCAAACTCCCATAACCCTTAACCCTAGAGTGGTATAGTTTTTATTAACTGCATTAATTTCCTGCTAGGGTTAACTCCTCATCTAGTGGCTGTCTACCAGACAGCCACTAGAGGGACTTCCAGGCTTGAAGGCAACTTTTGGTCACCTAAATGATGCTGGACATCCTCACGCTATTGAATAATGCTTTCCTATGGGGAAATCCTAATGTGAGCTCTTCCATTGCCGCGCATGTGCATTAGGTCTCCTCTGGTGGGGGAGGAGCGTGGGTGGAGCTGAGTCAGCACCAAGGGACATCGGCGCTGGACCCAGGTAAGTGACAAAAGGGGTTATTAACCCCTTCTGCACCACAGGTGTTGGGGTCTTGACAGAGGGGGAAGCTATAGTGCCAGGAAAACAAGTTTGTTTTTCTGGCACTATAGTTTCCCTTTAACCCCTTAAGAACCAAACTTCTGGAATAAAAGGGAATCATGACATGTCACACGTCATGTGTCCTTAAGGGGTTAATATACCTATGAAGGAAATTTTTGGCGATGGCTTGGATTTGACCCCACAGCTCCTCCTCTTCCACATTAGTATGCTGGGATGGGGGAAGCCCTATATTTTTTTAATGACCCATATCTCTCTTGCATTTAAGATCACTATTACAAGAAACTGGAAAAAAAACAAGGACAATTAGAGTGGTCCAAATTTTATAAACTAAGGGAATTATCAATTCTTAATGGAAAAAGTGTTTTATTTATAAAATAACTAACTAGATCTGTACCAAAATAAATGGACCCCTTGGAAAACGTCACAATATGTAAAGAAAAAAGATCAAGAAATAACATAGATTGCTGGTTTATGTTGTCGAGCTCATGGTGTCGAGCTCATGGTGTCGAGCTGAATGTGAGGAGTATTGTTAAATAACCCCCCTCCCTCATTAGTATGAATGGGTATGAATGAGTAGTGGGAAACCTTTTTTTTTTTTTTTAATAATAGAATGGATTTATAAAACTAACAATAAGCAGACTTCAATAATCTGTCTACTTATTTTTACAATCTGTATGTTTGCAAATATCTGTAACTGAAAAAACCTTAATAAAGATTATATAATAAAAAAAAAAAACATTATCATGACGCACAATATATATCTCTAGTGTGCGGATGTACTGTAGAGCTCCACCCACATCAATAAACTCACATTAAACTAAGCTCCACAAAATGATATCTTTCAGTAATGCACAGTGTCAGAACTCTACAGAAATAAAACTCAAAGTAATATCCAGTGTGTGTTAGCATTTGAGAGAGCTCCGAACCATTAAAACTCTGTTTAACAGAGCTCCATAGTTATAAAACTCAGAGTAAAGTCAGTGTTTTGGAGTTTTGACAGAGCTTCATAGTTATAAAACTCAAAGAAATGTGAGATGTGAATGGAAGTATCCTACGGCTTCACAGCAATAATACTCTCTGTATCATTAAGTTTGAATGTAGGTGTATGACAAGACTTCACAACAAAAATCATGCTATAATGTGATGCATGAATAGGGTAGCACAGGTGTATAGAGCAATACAACTTACAATACTGTACCCAGTGCACTAAGAAAAAAAGATTTACCAATTCAAAATTGAATCTTGCCATTTTGATAGTGATAACATCATCTTACATAAGTCCTTACTGTTAGGAGAAATGACTGTGCAATTTTTCTAGTGTCTTGTGTCTCTATCATTATAAGAAGAATGTTCTATATTTGGTAAGGAGGTTGCCATCTTGGAAATCTGTCTAAGGGACATTATAGGGTTAGGAACACAAACATGTATTCCTGACCCTATAGTGTTAAAACACTATTTAGAGACCCCCCTTCTAGCCTTCTTGCCCCCCTAAATATAGTAAAATCTTACCTTTATTCCAGTCTGCTTTTGCTGGCTCTGCCCCTTATCTACTTTATTGGCTGACATCATCAGAAGTAATGAACTCAGTCAATACAAAGCTTTCCCTTAGGAAAGCATTGTATTGGCTGCAATTGCCAAGAAGGTGTGGGGAGGGGAGGGAGACAGTTTTCAACTGTCAATGTTACTGCTAAAAATGTATTTAGAGACCATACAGCAGTCATTCATAAGTAATTTGCTGAGAAGCTCCAGCTGTCCTCTTCTGGAAAATAGCCTTTGCACTTTCCGATGATATCGTGAATCAACTCTAAAGAAAAGCACATTCTGGGGGGCGGGGCCGGACCGCCATGCTAACCGGTCGCATGCAGGAGAGGCTCCGGCAAAACCGGGCCTCTTAAGCTACTTAACGCGGACTTTCGCACGATAAGCGAGCCCACGAGATACCCGCGGCTGTGGGAGAGGCAGCAGACCCCAAGATCGGGAGTTCTGGTCCCCAGCAGGAAGCACGGAGCTTTGAGGGCTGCGGCCTACCCGGGAGGGGAGCCAGGTGGACGGCCGCCGCCGGGCATCCCTTCCAGACTACCACATGCCGAATGCCTGAGTCGCTTGCCGGCCCCGTTCCCCCCCCTTTGGGCCGGGGGGGTCATCCCGGTCCCCACTGAGGAAAGCCTGAGCCGCAAGGGGATTGAGGCGCACGGAACCCGCAAGACTCACCTCGCAAGATGGCGGCGGATCACAGCCATGTGCCACCCACTCCTACACCAGGGAGTCTCTATGAGCCGCAGTTACATCATCTGCCAAGCCGGAGGGCCCCAAACAAAATATAACCGCTGAAATCACGGTCTGCCGCTGTCTGGAGAAACACCTACTGCCCATAACGGATGTCCCCTGGCGGGGCCGAGAGCAGGAGGCAAGGGATGAAAGCGAGTAACAGCCAACTAGACTCACATGTACACCTACACAGAGGACAAGTGCTGGACTCACCGGACCACCGGGCCTGACAAGGGGAGATCTAACACACAACGATGAGTACCTGTGGTCGCCAGATCTGTGGCCGCCAGGGGAAGGAGCACTACATGCCAGCACAGAGACTCTCACAACCCCATAGACTCAACAGGGGGCAACAGCCTCTCGAGTACCACTTGCCACCTAACATGCTCTGAAATTCACCGCAGCCATATTGTGATAACTCACACTGTAATGCCTAACAATGATATCTTATGCTGTAGGAACCCCCTCAGCTCCAGTGGTTACTTGCTTGTTCAACTTGGTGAAGCTTACCTACCTATATCAGCTCAGCACTTACACACTGAGGCTATTTACCTGCATAGATTAAACATTTAGACATAAGTTGATTATTTTATAGGCTCGGTCATAAGCGTCTGGCCCCCTCAGGAGGGTTGCCTCTGAGCCTCACCTAAATTACTACTGTAAACATGCTTAACCGTGCTAGCCTGCGTAATTCACTTGTTTTTATCATTGATTTCATCTATGCTTTTCTTATGTTTTTTTTTGTCTATCTTTGTGTCGTGATAAGTAGCAATTACAGCACCTACTAGGCAGCAGATCGGATAGCCTGTTACTAAATAATCTCTCAATGACATACCTGCTAGCCGAACAACCAACTTACTTGCTTATTAACTGCTTATTGCATACACGCAAGACGCATCAGCATGTTTTAAGCATTACACTCACATACCCACTCATGTCTATGTAACCTACATCAACCACGTCTTAAGCTTTGTTATATATCCTAGACATGTTTGAATACCATGTGAAATAGCTTAAAAAAAAAAAAAAATGTGTGCCGTAACCTACTATGCCCTATATTTGTTCTTAAATGTATTTTGACAATCTTGTGTTTGCTATTGGGGCAGTGCAAGAGTTTGTGTTAACTATGTGCAACACGAAAAATAAAGAATTATAAAAAAATAAAGTGCAGATAAGAAAAGCACATTCTATTTAAAAACTGTTAAACAGGTAAGGGTAACATGTATTTCATACTTACAAAAAGTTGGTTGCTACAACAGTTTACAATAAAATGAGATCATAATTGCTAGACTTGTGCATGACAACAAAATGTTACGTATTTTGACAAAAGGAGCACAGGTAGCAGGAATGAACCAAAACTAGATACAAAAGGAATAAACGAAAACGTAGTCAGGAAAAGCAAGAGGTCAGGCAGTGGCGGATCCAGAAGCTAATCTCGGGAGGGGCACTGGCAGATTATTTTAAGAAACAATCCAGGCACAATAACCACTACAGCTCTCTGTAGTGGTTTTGGTGCCAGGAGTTGCTGTGGCGCCCTCCCAGAGTAAGTAGTCAAACTGTTTAAAAAAATGTTTGATAACTTACCCATGTCTGCCGGGATAGGGGTTGTAGTGTGTATGTGTGTGAGGGGTGCAGTGTGTGTGAGGGTCGCAGTATGTGTATGGAGGGGTAGTGCGTGTGTGAGAGGGGTGCAGTGTATGTATGGGGTAGCAATATGTATATTGGGAGCAGTGTGTTTGTGTGTAAATGGTGCAGTGTGTGTATTGGGAGTAGTGTGTTTGTGCGTGAGTGGCGCAGCGTGTTTTTGTGTGAGGGGTGCTTTGTGTGTGTATGGGGGGCAGTGAGTGTATTGGGGCTATGTGTAAGGGGGGGCTGTGTGTGTGTAAGAGGGGCTATGTATGTAAGGGGGAGCTGTGTGTGTAAGGGGGGGCTGTGTGTAAGAGGGGGGCTGTGTATGTAAGGGAGGCTGTTTATGTTAGAGGGGGGCTGTGTGTGTAAGAGGGGGCTGTGTGTGTAAGGGGGGCTGAGTATGTAAGGGGGGCTGAGTATGTAAGGGGGGGGGCTGTGTGTGTAAAGGGAGTCTGTGTATGTAAGGGGGGCTGTGTGTGTAAGGGGGGGCTGTGTGTGTAAAGGGGGTCTGTGTATGTAAGGGGGGTCTGTGTATGTAAGGGGGGCTGTGTGTGTGTAAGAGGGTCTGTGTGTGTAAGGGGGGTCTGTGTGTGTAAGGGGAGGCTGTGTGTGTAAGTGGGGGCTGTGTATGTAAGGGGGGCTGTGTATGTAAGGGGGGGCTGTGTGTTTAAGGGGGGGCTGTGTATGTAAGAGGGGGGCTGTGTATGTTAGGGGGGCTGTGTATGTAAGAGGGGGCTGTGTAGGTAAGGGGGGGCTGTGTAGGTAAGGGGGGACTGTGTATGTAAGGGGGGGCTGTTTAGGTAAGGGGGGGCTGTGTAGGTAAGGGTGGGGGGGCTGTGTAGGTAAGGGGGCTGTGTATGTAAGGGGGGCTGTGTATGTAAGAGGGGGCTGTGTATGTAAGAGGGGGGCTGTGTATGTAAGAGGGGGGCTGTGTATGTTAGGGGGGCTGTGTATGTAAGAGGGGGGCTGTGTAGGTAAGGGGGGACTGTGTATGTAAGGGGGGCTGTGTAGGTAAGGGGGGGCTGTGTAGGTAAGGGGGGCTGTGTGGTGCAGTGTGTGAGAGGATAGGGGGGCAGATAAAAGATTTTTTTTGTTTTAATTATTAAATAAATAAAGCTAATGTCCCCCCTCCCTTCTTACCTTTGCTGAGGGAGGGGGAGACAGTGCTTTCTCTTCCAGTCCCTGGTGGTTCTAGTGGGGGAGTGAACTCTAACCTGCAGCTCAGGCTAGAGTTCACTCTCGCGAGAACGGAGCGTTGCCATGGTAACGCTCCGTGCTCGCGAGAGGAGAACCCGGCGGAGCTGCAGGTAAGAGTTCCCCCGGGTTCTCTCTCCCACTCCCTCCCCTGCCGGCCGCCCAGCAATGTGCCTGTGGGCCGGGAAGGGAGATCACTGATCTCCCCTCCGGTCCGTGCAGGCAATCAGCAGGGCTGGTGCTTGGATAGCACCAGCCCTGCATGGGCCGGCAGGGGAGAGCCTCGGGCAGCAATATTTTCTCGGGGGGGGGCAATTGCCCCGTTGCCCCCCCCCCCCCTGGATCCGCCAATGAGGTCAGGGCAGACAGCACATGTTTACAGACGATAAGATTAGCAGAGGGTCAAATACCAGATAATCAGATAAGGAAGATTTAGGCACACTGAAGTAAACAACACAGTAAGCATAGTATAACTGAGCAATGGAAACATGTTGGGATGAGGTTCTATAGGAGAGGCTCACTAGGCGCGCGTACACCCCCGTGACATCCCGGAATTGGGGAGTAACCGCAGGCCGCAGTGAGATGGGAATAGCCACAGCGCCACTGCTGCACAGGGTTTAAAATACCAGCTCTCCAAGGTGGATTAAGATAATCTCCATAGCATAATCATCATAGTTCAAGAAGAGAATAAGGAGACCAGGAAGATAGACAAAAGTGAGTGAGTTTGGATCCTATACTATAATATATTGGTAATGTTCTGTGGTCATGGAGCCATAAATCATTTCTTACTATACTCTCTTATTCGTCTGGTAAAAAACTCTCGGCACGGTCTGTGTAATTTTGTTATCGTTTTTTGGGGGGTTTTTTGAGAAAGAAAAGGGAAAAGGGCAAAGGGAAAGAGGTATATACAACAATCTGATTGCCTGATGCATAATTAATATACCTGGGAATGTGTACTTCTTATTATATTTTTGTCCGATTTTATTTCATGTTGCTCTGTTTTTTTCTTATTTTTCTTTTTTTTTCTTTATTGTTGTATCGTATGGAACTATAATAAAGATTATAAATAAAAAAAATAATAAAAAAAATACCAGCTCTCCGCCACCCGGACGGTGAACACGCCGGATCTACCAAGGAGGGACGTGTCGGCCACTGTGAGAGACAGGGTGAAGAAGTCACAGGTAAGTGAGGAATGTGCCCTGACACAAAATTGGTTAGTCTGAATTTTAAGAATAAAAAAAGATTTGAAAAACTAATCCAAATCAAAACTAATCAAACCTAAACCAAAAAGATTTGGGCCAATCAGTGTACTGCAAAATACACTGATCAGCTACAACATTAATACCGCTGACAGGTTGAGCAAATAATGTTGATTAGATCATTACAAGCACTGGGGTGAGGTATATGAGGCAGCAAGTGAACAGTGAGTTCTTGAATTTCATGTGTTCAAAGCAGCAAAAATGGGCAAGCGGAAAGATCTGTGTGACTTTGACAAGGGCCAAACAGTGATGGCTAAATGACTGTGTCCGAGCATTTTTGTCCATGTGTAGATGTATTATATACCTTCATTTACAAAATAAATGTTTCAGACACATACCTATCATATGGGCATAAAACCACTAAAAACAGGTAAGTCATCAAAAACTCAGTAAATCCCAGCAAACGGAGAGTCCTCAGTGATGCCACAAAATATATTAACAATGCAATATTCATTAAAAGATCTCTCTCTCTATTCCAAACCAGGTCACCAGTATAATAAATCCCCAAATTTGACCAACAACAATGCCAAACAGATATAAATAAATTAGTTAATAAAATCTGTGAATGGGAGCAGGTCAGAAGAAGAAGAAAGAAAGCATACTAGAAGACGACTTGACTTTGTAGAGTAGATATATCAAGTTCCTGAGACATGACTATGTTATAGAAAGCTTGATTGCTTGTTATTAGAGGTGAGCTGGGTCATTCTACCACCGATATATCAATAGAGTTTATATAGCTGTTGTTTACCTGTCAGCAATGGGTGTGACTGAAATAGCCAGATCCATTCACACCTTGAGCCGTTTATATGTACAGTCACAGTTATCTATTCAAGATTAGCAATATTTGGAGGGGGGAAAAAGTGTTTTTGCAACGATCATCAATAAAAAAAAAAAAACAACAAAGCATAAATTGGGAGTTAACTCAATTTAAAAGAGATTATCCTAATTGTTGAATTTATTCAGGAATCAAACCAGCCTTTGCTATAAAAGTTATTTATTTGTACTGATACCATCTGCCGCATGATTCATTCTGTGTGTTACATGCTGGGAAGCAGAGTTGATGACATAATACTTTGTGTTTTACTAATGAATGTTTGAAGCGGGATTGCTTGGAATTCTTGGTGGGGGGTGAAATACAAGGTTTTGGGAAACACAAAGAATTTAGACAGAAGCCAAACACTGAGGGAGCGAAGGGAATACGGGCCAAAGATATGTTTGTTTTTATCATTAAAGTAATGGAGATGTATGAAGTTGCAAGACTGAAGATGAAGAATGTCATTACCCTAATTCACGTGCCACACACACATTAAACTAATGACCCATGGATCATACACAAAGCACTGTTGCAATGCAGCAGCATTTATTATTGTCTGAGCTTCCAGGTCTTGCTAAATGTGTCTGTCAATATTCCCAAATGGTTCTGTTACCCAGGCCTCCAACGCAATTAAATATGTAGTTGGATCTACATTAGATTAGTAATGAGAACACAGTTTCCTGCAGGGTAATCATTTTATAACAAGTTGAAGGAGTCCAAAATAAGAATTAACCCCTTAAGGACCAAACTTCTTGAATAAAAGGGAATCATGACATGTCACACATGTCATGTGTCCTTAAGGGGTTAAATTTTTTAGAATTATTTGACACTTTTTTTTTTTTGTCAATCAATTTTTATTGAAGGTTTTCTTTTTGTTATGTCAACGTTTGGTTGGGTACAAAAATAAAGAAGGGTAGGGTACATAGTACATTACATGAGACAACATATGTCTTGATAAGACAATCGGGTTAAAAGAGTAACAAACAACAACCAATCATTGGCATCGTGTCAGGAGGGAAATATGGCTTAGGGAGAGCAGCGGCTTATTCAGCTTCTACGGATTCGTGACCACTGGTCCGGCGAGTGTTTCAACTGCCTTCTAACTGTACCCCTAACCTAGGGGGAGGGGGTGGAACGGGGGGGGAGCGGGGGAGATTTAATCATGAGAGTGCACCCCATCACATATGGGTGGTCACTCAGGCATCTGAGAGCCGGAGCTTCTCACTACGGGTTTTAGGGTGTTTAGGCTCCTTTAAACTTTCTGGACCAGGGTGGACAATGGAGCAGTGTCTGGCCAACCAATAGTCCATGTCACGGGTAATAAAACTTGTTAGAAAAAATAGTTAGAAAGACTGTGTGCGCTATAGCACTAACCACGAAGAGTTTGAGCTGCATCTTCGTGATTATCACTGTCCTCTATATTCAAGTCCCTGATGAGGGGGTCTGCGGCCTCCCTGAGGTGAGGGGGACGGTGCTCTGCGGGTCCCGTGCCTGCAGATTGGATCGTTGAGCAGGGGTCGTCTTCGGGGCCGTTAAGCCCAGTTTTCGTAGAAATTGCGGTGCTTCTGCTGGAGTAGATATTTTATGTATCATGAGATACCACAAGGAACCTGGGTGATCTCCAGTGATATTCCATGCCTGCCGCTCGCAGCTGGCTGGTAACAGGATTCAGAGATCTTCTCCATTGCAGAGTTGATCTGGTAAGATCTTGATAGAAGGAGAGTGTGGAGCCTTCAAACGCTAGCGGTGTCTTACCCGTAATGCTGTTAGCAGGATTTGTTTGTCTTGCGCGGTAGAGCAGCGGACTATGACGTCTCTCGTCCCCGGCACCCGGGTGTTGCCCGGTATCGGCAGACGGTAGGTTCCGTGCAGGGAAAACTTCTTCGCCTGGCTTGGCGGGAGCACCGAGGCCACCAGCCTCCGGAGATAATGTGGGAGTTCGTCGGGTGTTATCGGGTTGGGTATACCCCTTATTTTAAGGTGGTTCGTCTTGACCGGTCATCCAGTGCTGTGAAGTGGAGTGCCAGGGCTTGTTGGGTCGCGTGCATGGTGGAAACCGTGTCCGATAGGGTCGACAGATCCCTACGGAGGTCGGTGATGTCGCCCTCTGACACAGCCACCCTGTCAGTTACCGCTTGTAGGTCGGCCTTTATCCCTGCCACATCGGCTGCTAATATGCCTTTTATCTCTGAGACCAGGTTGCAGAAGTCGCGTTGTGTGACCGCGGCTGATCCCTCTGTGTCACCCGCAGGGTGAGGTACCTGGTCTGGGGCCAAGTCAGGCTGCATCCCATCTGCGCCGGCCTGCATGGGCTCAGTTTCCTTTGCCGCCATTTTTGTCAGTGGCTGCCGCTGGAGCATGGACCCAATGTCTCTGGATCCTGAGGGTGCCTCTTGATTCTGCCCCTGTGTCCGGCGCCCCATAGTTGGTGTCTGGATGGGTGACGGGGTGGGCAGGTATGCCTCAGTGTCTGAGTCGGCTTGGGGTTCAAGGCCGTGAAACAGCGCCGACAGGTCTAGGCCTGTGTGAGGTCTGTAGGCCCCAGGTCTCCGCTTTTGGCATTTTGCTTTGGCTGCTTGTAGGAATGGCATAGGACGGCTCTTGGTGGGCTCCTCGGGTTGAGCCGGTGTTTCTATGCTCACAGGTGGGGTAAGTCCCCCGAGAATCGGCGGTTTTTCCCGTGTTTGGGACGGAGCGTCGGGAGATGGCGACCGCTCCGGCTCGAGGTTAAGCTCCTCCCCCTATGTGACACTTTTTAAGGAGCTGGAGACTGGTAAAATGATAACAAAATCTCAAACACAGAAAACACTTGAAATTTTTCTCAGATGGGTCTTTTATCTTTCACTTCATTCAAATCAGATCATCATGAAAAGCTGTATCTTTTAAAAGGTTATTTTGGTAGGATTTAAAATCAACACTAATGTGGAGGTTTGGCTAAATGGAATACTCATTCACCTTTGTCTTAGAACCCTATTACTCAAAAACAAAAAGAAGGACCCAAATACTAGAATTGTGCAAAAAAAACGTTTTTTAATTTGTACAGAACAAAATTCCGGTCAATTGAGACTGAGATGAATTGATTATTAAATCGATCTCACCTGTAGTCTCCACAGATAAAACTACAGGTAAAATGATTGAAAATCGATTCATTGAACAATTACCAAGAATTTTATTTAGACGAGTCGTTTAAAACGATTTTTGCACATGTGGACCTATTATTTGTAGGGATTTTTTTTTATGTCAAGCCAAGGAAAACAATAAAAATATAAATAAATAATTAAATAAATACTTTAGGCAGGCTCGTCTGCCTCAGGTTACTGGTCAGCCGTTACACGCTAATTATTATTGTATTATCTCTGTATTTCTGTTGTGCCTGCCTTGTGTGTTCTACTGAAAACATACAACTAAAGATTGTCCAAAAAAAACTTTAGTATCAAACAAGAATTATCAATAAAGTTAAAAACATAGAAAAAGATTATTATTATTTTATTATTATTTTTTTATTGATGTAATTTTTTATAGTAGCGACAAACTATTCTGAATAATCTAAAGTATAAGATTACATTTGATACATAGGAGCCCAGCTCTGATAAATGTGGTTGCAAGTAAATTAGATTTCTTGATGGAATGGGAAGCCAGGCAAGGATTCTTCTATATAAGATAAGGAATGATTGAATATAAGATGAGTTTGACATTTGGAATAGACTGAAGATGAGAGGACCGGGTATTAAGAATGTCAGTCAGAAGGTTGCAAAAGTTGAATAAACAGGAGATAGTATTATGAAATTATGGTTTAGCTTTAATTTGGCTGAGAAACATGCAAATTCAATTTATGTTATTTAGAAAGCTACAGAAAGATGGTGTGGTGACTGAATATAAGGGTGAAAGAATTGGTACAGTCTGATATCATTAAAAAGGCATGATTGGTTAGTGAATATTATGGAAGAATGTTAGATGAGGTTGTGATATATAATAATACTATTATATTATGTTATCATAATACATGGTTAAAGCGGTTCTACCACCCCACCCCACCCCACCCCACCCACCCTTACTCATTTTGACTGTGTTGGAATGTTACTGAAATTCCAATCCAGTCATCCCACGGTCTTTCAAGAACCTCCATAGATAACAATGCTGAATGCATACACAAGTGTACATCTGAAGCGCCAGAAGCTAAAGAGGACCTGCAGGAACACCGAGTCCCTGTTCTGTGCCTTGCCAGAACAGAGGAGTCTTGGCTAACAGCAATAAATGGTGGGCAGAGAGCACATCTGCTGGGAGCAGACCACCGACATGGCTCGCATGTGGTATGGCTTTTCAAAGCATTGCCACTGGTTATCACGGCAATGCTCTGAATGCCAGAGTTTGAAAGAGAAGCCGACACTGCCTGCATCCAGAGGAGGTGCAGAGCAATACACTGGACCATCAGGGAAAAGTATGGAAGGTATGCAAAGTTTGGGGACCACAATGTGTATGTGTATATGTTTTCCAGATTGTGTGTGTGTATGCATATAAGTGTGTATCTGTTATTGCACATGTTATAATTAATACAGTTTGTGTGTATCTCTGAGTGTTTAATAATATCTGTGAATGTGTAAGTGTGTGTATCTGTAACAGTGTCTACATTTGTATTTGTAACATTTTTTTTGTATGTGTAACTGTGCATGTGAGCCAATAAGATTATGTGTATCATTGTGCGCCAGTTGGCAGTTTAATTATATATAATTATTATTATTATTATTATTTATAAAGCACCAACAAATTTCGTAGTGCTGTACAATATGTAGACTAACAGACAAGCAATTGCAACAAGACAAGCTGGACGCACAAGAACAGAGGGTATTGAGGGCCCTGCTCAAACGAACTTACATATTAAATGGTTTTGGTGAAGCTTACGAAGGGCATTGTGTAGGGATTGGGCCAGCTTAAGGTAAAATGTACAAGGTACTATTCAAATAAAGTTTTGGGTTCAAGTCAAGGCCCTGACATTTTGCAACCTAGCAATACCTCTTTAATCAGAAAAAGCCACATATGGATTGTGAATATGATTTTCTTAATATATGTTTTATTACATTTTATTCCTTTAAATCACGTTTTTACTTAGTTTAAAATTTAGTTAATTACAATATAGATGCAATTACTTTTTATTGCAGCCTTATGACATTTTATGTAACAACATAAATATTGTAATAGGTATATTTAGATTGTATATTTTATATTATGTGCTTACAAAGACTAAACATTTAGTGGATAAATCCTTAAAACACTGGCTAATTTTGATGAAATATATTTTCAAGTATATATTTCTCTGTTCTACTCTTTAAACATATTTTGCATAGTAAGATGTATTGTCTCTGCCTATGTAGACAAATCTAAGGGAACACGGATAGTATATTATCAATCGACCAAGAAAATGTCATCCAGAACCAGCAGAGAAATAAAGGGGTCAATCCCTGGTTAATATTGGATTATGTGCCAACACGGGTCATTTTTCATGATTTTGAGAGTGCTATATATATGTCCTGCATTGAAAATCCATCACATGTGAGTCATTATGTTTCATACTGAAGTAGAAGTATAATTCCATAATGAGAAAAATCAATAAGTCTATCCAATCAACCAAATTAAGATACGGAATGATGCCAATAAAGTACACAGTACTTGCATATGGAATTATTAACTTGGAAATGATGTACATATTCTTAAACAGCAACTAGATGGATTCTTGCAAAAACATATTACCCATGGATATCATTTTTAACATGTGGGGTAACAGCTTCTTGATCCAAGGATGGACCTGACTGCCATTCTGGGGTCAAGAAGGAATAATGTTCCTAGTTTGTTGCTTAGAAAGCTCTTCAAACTGTTTTCATGACGATTTACGTTCTTGTATCAATAGCAAGAACAGATGAGATTGAGTGACACAAGTCTTTTTTCAGCCTATATAACTATGTATTTAATCTTTGGTATAAAGTGATTTATACAATATTTCAATTCGGCAGTGGTAACCGTAACTGGTTTTATACTGCACTGTACATTTTTACAGAATATTGTATTTATTCAGTAAATGGTTTATAATAGCTCCATATTTGCCCTATTAAGGGTTAACTAGTTTGTAGGGTTAAAAAGAACACCCCTCTCTGTCTCGTTAGAGATTTTGCCTTTTAGTTGAAAGCAGGATGATCAATTGCTAGCACAAAACTCATCTAAGAAATGTGTCTTGACGCAGCAGGTGAGCTTACACTTAAATGACCATTGCAGCGTTTTTAAAAACCTCTGTTATTTAAATCTGCATAGGGATTTGGGATAGAGAGCAGGATTTTTTTTTTATTTTTAGTGAGAAACCTGATACAATTTGATCCAACAAAACAGAGCAGGCCACTCAAAATTCACCACAGTAAACGAAATATGCTAACAGATAATGTAGGAACGGCTCAATAAAATGACACCGAAGAGTAGCTGTATGAAATTGAGACAAAAAAGCTAAAATAAACTAAATAGAAATGATGAAGTCTGTAACTGTAAATATTTACTAGAAAAGAAAGCAAAGGGTAAATGAAAGGCGTCTGGACTTGAAAACCAACATGGATAAAACCAGCTAACAAAACAAAGGCCAAAGGCAAGGTTTTAGAGTACAGTTTGTAAAATATGTCAGTGTCAGCAGAGTCAAGGAACATAAAGAACCCTTTAACCCCTTAAGGACCAAACTTCTGGAATAAAAGGGAATCATGACATGTCACACATGTCATGTGTCCTTAAGGGGTTAATGTGCAATAAAATGGATACCAAAAGTACGAGTAATATAATAAACAAGGTTTCGACACAAAAGAAATCAAGCAAGTAGGAGCCTTAGTGCATGGAATTGCAAACATATTGTTCCAGATGAAT
Organism: Pelobates fuscus; assembly: GCF_036172605.1. Taxonomy (NCBI): domain Eukaryota; kingdom Metazoa; phylum Chordata; class Amphibia; order Anura; family Pelobatidae; genus Pelobates; species Pelobates fuscus. Next base: position 30,306,800 of record NC_086318.1, on the reverse strand, counting down.
CTTTTAAAAAAAATTCCATATTAAAGGTACACTACAGTGTTAAAAATACAGAGTGGTATTCCTAACACTATTGTGTCCACCTACCCCCCATGGCACTCAAAGTGTAAAAAACCCACCAGACACATAACCAGTTTCAGCACTGACGTTTCTCTGTGCTGGCTCAATCTCTGCCTTCTTTGACGTTATGCCGTCACCATAGAAAACCGACACTTTTAGAAATTCACCTGGTTACACCCTCTGGCTTTTAAGCAGACAGCAGGCCATGTTACTTCCTGGTTATGTAGTAAAGTTAAACTCAAGAGGCAGCAATTGCTCAGAGCATCTGCCATGAATAGACTTTCATTGAGCTGCATTGGGAAGTCTGTGATTTGACAGTCATGGAAAGTCTGGGCGGAGTTAAAAGAGGAGGGTTGGCAAATGCATCCGACTAGAGAACTGCATGTTTTGCAAGCTGTTTTTAGATTTAACCCTAATGAAAAAAATGCATAATTAAATGTTTCATTTGGGGTATATAAACTAAACAGTGATTTCTATTTATTTTCTATTTGGACAGTGGAGTTTCCCTTTAAGGAGACTGGAACGCTGCACCCAGACCACTTCAATGAGACAAAGTGGTCTGGGAGCTATAGTATCCCTTTAACGCACCAGGCATAATATGTCTGACAGTGAAATAAAGAAGTGTGTTTTATATTCTTTTTTTTTTTTAATGAAGGATAAAGAGGAACTTATTACAATAATCAACAGTGAAATAGAAGAAGAATAGAAATAAACGTATAATATGATGAGAACAAATAAAGAAAGTAAAATTATACAGCAAAACCAATTAAATTATTTTTATTAACAAAGAAGGAAAGAGACATGTAGGCACACATTTAATTTGATAAGGATAACAAATGAGTTAGGTATTTAATGGGGAAAAAAAAGAAAAGAAAAACACTAATTAATATATATATATATATATATATATATATATATATATATATATATATATATATATATATATATATATATATATAAATACATTAATATTTCCAGAATAGACCAATTGGGAAGCTATCACCTCTTTAAATTACATTAATTCTATGTCATCATATTATTAAAATTGCCCCTAATATTAAAACTGGCAAAAAAAGCAAAGGAAAAATGGGATAAAATTCAAATTTAGGGTGAGAAAAAGAAAAGAGAAAGATGAGATAAAGAACTAGAGTTTACAAGCAATAGAGATAGGAAGAAAACTGTTTTTTTTTTTTTTTAAAGTGGGGTACATAGGTATAAAAAACTAGAGAGAAAAGAGAGATATAGATTGTAACGCTTGCCCACGAAGCAGGGTATTCTCTGTAGGGATTTGCCAACTGTACTCAGGGTGACAGACTAACAACCGGCTCAGAGCTGGTCTACAAGGCAAGAAAGACTTGGGTGACCCCATTTTATTATGTGCCTGTAGGGTTTAGTGAATCCTTGCAGTCATCTCTTTCATGCCATAATTGCACCATATTCTAGAGTTTTAACCTAAATCCAGTTGGTTACCTTTATCTGAATTTGGCTCAGTTTGGGTGATTGTTCGAATTCCCAAACTCCGAATCATGAAACAACATGTGATACTGAATTTCACCGTGGCATCAAAAAAAGAGATGATTGAGAAAAAAAAGATTGCTGGCTAGGGGACAGTCGCTAAATATTGATTGTATTTATAGATCAAGTGAGATGTGACCAACAGAGGGACAAAAAGGTGGAGCAGTAAAAAAATCTATACTTATATATTATATGTTCAATAAATATATAGTATATAATTATTTATAGATTTTTTTTTACTGCTCTTGCTCTTTTTGCCTCTACTGTTTACTTATTCTAACTTCATCTGTGAACAAAAAGGCAGGAAAAATGCATCTATCAGTGTACTGCCAAACATATTGGCCAATTTTCATGCCGTTTGTTTCTTGTGATTCATTTTCCATATTATTTTGTTACAAAAATTCAGCCTAGCTGAACCGCCACATTTCCCAGAATTTCGGAAACTGTTTTTATTTTCGGTAGAAGGGATTTAGCTGAAAACATTTTCTAGTCATTGAAGCCCAGAAGAGAAGGTGTTTTTCATCATCTGTAGTTTGAGCGAGATTTCGTTATTCCCTTCATTATGCATTCGTACCCCACAATTGTGTATGCACAATTTGCATAATTGCAAATAAACTGAGTTTACTAAAAACAAGTTTTTTTGCAAATTATACCTTAAAGGGAAACTCCAGTGCCAGAAAAACGATCCGTTTTTCTGGCACTGGAGGGTCCCTCTCCCTCCCACCCACCAATCCCCGGTTACTGAAGGGGTGAAAACCCCTTCAGTCACTTACCAGGGGCAGCGACAGGTCCCACGTCGCTGCTTCCTCCTCCCCCGCCGCTCCTCCTTCTGGTTACGTCGGCCGGTGGGCGAGACTGATCTCGCCCGCCGGCCGAGGAGACCTAATGCGCATGCGCGGCAATGCCGCGCATGCGCATTAGCGCACCCCATAGGAAAGCATTGAAAATGAATTTCAATGCTTCCCTATGGGGAATAGAGCGACGCTGGAGGTCCTCACACAGCGTGAGGACGTCCAGCGACGCTCTAGCACAGAAAACCTGTGCTATGAAGCAGGAAGTGTCCTCTAGTGGCTGTCTAATAGACAGCCACTAGGGGAGGACTTAACCCTGCAAGGTAAATATTGCAGTTTTAAAAAAACTGCAATAATTACACTTGCAGGGTTAAGGGTAGTGGGAGTTGGCACCCAGACCACTCCAATGAGCTGAAGTGGTCTGGGTGCCTGGAGTGTCCCTTTAAAGAATGCTCATAATTTCACAGCCCAGCGGTACCAGCAGCCACCATGCTGTGAACTGCAGACAGCTGAACACAGAGAGTCTGACCTTAACTCACTGTGTTCAGCTGCCAGCAGCTCCTGCATTCTGAAGGGAGAAATGAGCAGCCTGATCTCCATTTCACTGTAACCTGTCCTGCTTCTTGAAGGGAGAAGAAAGGGGGAAGTGGTTGGCAGCTTGTTCTCACCTGTCTATGCTCTATTCACACTAAGCACAGCGGGAGATGAAATGCGATATCATATCCGCCAGCAGGTGTAAAAATGTGACATTACATCCTCCGGCCAACATTGCAGTGGAGCTGCTGTTTGCAGAGCAGAAGGAGGGATAGCCACCTCCCTCACAGAGAGCAAATGGCTGACGGGAGATATTTGGCAAGAGATTTAACAAGATCTTCCTGACAGTTCTCATGATCATTGAAACTCCACAAGGTGAGATCTTGCATGGAGCACCAGACCGAGAGATAGAATGACAGTTATTTTGTGTTTTTTCTGTTTGCAAATAATCAAACCAACTGTTGTCACCTTCTCACCAAGCTGCTTAGTGATGGTCTTGTAGCCCATTCCAGCCTTGTGTAGGTCTACAATCTTGTCCCTGACATGCGTGGACAGCTCTTTGGTCTTGGCCATGGTGGAGAGTTTGGATTCTGATTGATTGATTGCTTCTGTGGACAGGTGTCTTTTATAAAGGTAACAAACTGAGATTAGGAGCACTCCTTTTAAGAGAGTGCTCCTAACCTCAGATCATTACCTGTATAAAAGACACCTGGGAGCCAGAAATGTTGCTGATTGATAGGGGATCGAATACTTATTTCACTCATTGACATGCAAATCAATTGATAACTTTTTTGACATGCCTTTTTTGGGCTTTTTTTTTTTGTTATTCGGTCTCTCACTGTTAAAACACTACCATTAAAATTATAGACTGATCGTTTCTTTGTCAGTGGGCAAATGTTCAAAATCAGCAGGGGATCAAATACTTTTTCCCTTACTGTAAATACATAATACATATAAATATATATATATATATATATATTTTTACAACACTATTTTTTGTACCTGTAGCTTCATAATAAACGCAAAAATTATAAATCTTTCCGTCCAACAAAAATTTCCAGTTTCGCTTCCATTAAATACTGTGCTATCTATCCGTATTGAAATGAAAAATACATTTAAACATTATTTTCCAGGACACCCAAAATATCCAGATCCTGTTTTTTTTGCCAACCGTTTGGCAGGAGTTAAAGAATTTACCTGGCACTGAATTTACCTGGTGCTGAGTGTGCTGGTCATGAACCTGATTTGCAAAAATTATTAAAATTTTATAAATGCTCACTCTATAGAGGTAGCTCATCACCCATTTGTGGATGTCATATAGTGCATGTTGTTTGTGTGTACATGGGAAGTTAGGATAAATGTCTTAAAGAAGTACTTCCTTCTTCTTTGTGCTGGGACACAAATCAGCCAGGAAGAGCAACCCTTATAAAAGTGCTGATTTGTCTTCAAAATGGGATTTTTAGAAAGTGACCAAGAGGAGACACTCTGAAATGTCTGAAGTGAACCCCAGAAGTGCTTTAGAGATCCAGAATGCTTATTGTATCAGATTATTATAACTAGATTATGATTGCATAATGCTGTCATTTTCTCTAGTAATTTGTGGTATGCATGGATGAATCAGGTACAAGGCACAATATTTATCTATATGAGTAATGAAAACATTCAAGACCCAACCAATTTAGGCTTTGCTTCCTTCCTTGTTGTGCACGTTTTTGTTTGACACTCTTAAGAAAAAACAGGATTTCCTTTTAGACTTGCACTTTGCTGTTGGTTTTCCACAATATTCTGAATGAATACTACTTTCTCCCAGTCCTTCTGAGAGATAAATGAAAATGTGTGAATATATCACAGGTAATTATATTATCTTGAAATATCTATTTTCTTACACCGACAGAATGTGGGAATGATAAGCTTTCAGGCGATCCTCAAGCCTCCGAAATGCTTTACACTAGATAAAGGGCCAATCTTTCGAAAACATGCCGTCCCAAAATTCTGTTAGTCTAATAAAAAAAGGCATTAAAAGATACTAAGAAAAAAAAATATATATATACTCAAAAAGCTGGAGGGATCCAGACTAGCTGAGTACAATCCTGGAGAGAAACCAAATAGATAAATGAATAAATAAATAAATAAATTAATCAATCAATCGATAGATATAGAATGAGTGTAGTCTGATTTAGATAAATAGATTAGCCAAAATATAGTGATAACAAGCCTTAATGGCTCACCTCCATATGGATCCTATGATACCTTGAATCCTATTCACTCGAAAAATTACCGCTGGATACTGACTTTAATAGGCAATTAGCATGGTCAAGTCCAGTGGTTAGAGTGTAAACCATAGGTAACTGTCAGGTAGCTGACATAGGTATCAGGAAAGGGTCACTAAAAAGTCTACAACATTGGTGAACACCGAATGGCTATTGGTTGACGCCAGTATATACACAGCCTATGGTATTCCGACTGTGGTTAGCTGGTTAAATCAAAAAAGCCCAAAATCAGTGTTGGGGGTAGCATGCAACTTCACCTACAATTTATTGCTATATCACTGTAATGCTAACCTGTAGATGGTTATAATAGCTAGAAGAGATGAGTTCAACATGTTTACCAGAATTCCCCCATAGCACCCAGAGGAACCTCCTCTATAGACTCTAATATAAATAGTGACCCAACAGGAAAGGAGGTGAAAGAAATAGTTAGAGTGCCTCTATGTGCAGAACCATACTTAGAATGTTGGTTGCCTGCACATAGTGATAGATAACTAAAGTGAGAAAAATGTGTACGTGAAAAAAGAGCCCAAAAAGCCCGACGCGCGTTTCGGTGCTAGCTTAGATGCACCTTCGTCAGATTCCGTAGCTGTTAACGTCCAAATGAAATTCTTAATGTCACCAAATAACCCCCACACTCCCTCGAGACCCCTGTGTATTTCCCCTTGTAAGTGTTGTTTGCCTCTTGTTTAATTTTGCTTAACCTTCCACTACACAACACAACATATCTCATGTTATCACTCACCATGCACACATTCCTCACATACGTTTAAGCTTGTAAGATCTAACACTAATATGCTGCAAATACACGGACACCCGTGAAAAAAGTGATAAAACACAAGAAAAACTTAACTGATAGGTACACGGCTTCCCAAGGTTATCTCCCAGCTGATAACCATATAACAAGACTGTGTAATTGATAGGGTATTTTGGGATTCTGCTAGTGTACCTACAATAGAGGACAAAACATGGTGCAAATATTGCTAAAAAAAACTATAAAGCTTCCAATTATTAATATGCACTCACATATTCCAGAAAATTTAGCATATTATGGGTGCCTCCCCTTGATGGAAATGGGGGGTATGTTCCTTTAAAAATCCCTCCTCAAGTGATAGCCAATAGGGTATCCAGGTCAGCAAGAAGATCCACAGATAGCAACCAAAGGAATACTTCAAAGGCGATTTATTCACTTGTAAAAAGGTATACAAATAAAAAATTCATAAAAACAATATAAGAAAGAGATGCTGGTCCTACGCGTTTCGTCCTTATACAAAAAGGACTTCCTCAGGGACCTCTTTCAGTAAATAGCAGTTAACAGGTACATAAAATCAACAGCATCCTAAAACGCTAACAATCAAAAGATCTTATATAGGGCTAGTCCCTTCAAGTCATTGGTGGAATAGTGGGTGTCTTCTCATCTTGCAGTTTCAATTCGTCGGAGTTCTCTCCCCAGGTGTGACCGCTTTGCCGCAATGAAAATGCCGGGTCCGTTCGAAAAATTAGCCACTTCCGCATTCGTCATACGTTACGCATGCGTCACGTGTTTGGTTATTCATCACATGATCGTCATGCCTTCCACGCTCGAGAAAAAACATGGCCGTGCGTTCCACAGCATGATAGCAGCCTTAAAGAGTCACTTTTCTTATACCTGATATTTGTACATAAATATCTGAAAATAGAAAACTGTTAGAAATCATCTTATAATCATATAGAATATCATGATGGTAATAATATGTCCTCTAAGAAATAACCAACTAAAACATTATTGAAATGAATGAAAAACTTCCTATCTAAGTTGATCATTCATAATATCTATTATAGCTTTGCAAGAAGTGATAATTAATTATTAATAAATTCATATATTAGCAGTAATATTTTAATACATTAACATAGTAAACTAAGCCATTAAAGTGGCATAAATGACCATATCTCAATTGCAAATCCATTTTGTGTAAAGTGACATGAATCTTTATTTATATATTCATTTACATATCCATATTATGTAAAGTGGCATAAGTGATTGAACACTCAATGTTTTTCAATCCTGAATAAAGTGACATAAATAGTATACACTTTAACTGCAGAACCAGTATTACAGTGTTTTTATTATATGTTTAAATTATATTGTGTATTCATTTTAAAACATTAATATCTTATCCTCAATTAATTCAAAAAACAAAAAATATCCATATCCACATTCAAACCCCTTGGTGTAAGAGTGCGTAATCTGTGAATCCAGTATGATTCTCTTTGTGCCAATCTTTTTTCTTTGTTACCCCCTCTCCAATGGGGTTGAATTTGTTCTATCCCTATGCAGCGCAATCCCTTCAAACAAAAAAAATGGGCAACTATTACAATGGAGTGGGACTGAGTGGGTATCCAATTTTTTCTTTATATTATTTATGTGTTCCGGAAATCTCACTTTTAAACATCTTTTTGTACGGCCAACATATTGGCTACCGCATGGACACTGAAGGAGATATACCACACAGGTCGAAAGGGCAGCCAATCTCTGATTTGATAGAGAACTGTTTCCCTGTCACGAAACTGCTGTATGATGTGACTTTGTCCGTATTCACTTGTAAACAGGCTTTACAACTTTTACAACCCCTAAAACCTTTTAACCCATTTTTATTACTTTTAAATCCATTTCTTAGAGCATAACTTGGTGCTAATAAATTCTTAAGGTTTTGTTTTTTCCTATAAATGATCTTTGGCCTTTTAGATAGATGTTCCCCCAAAATGGGATCCTCCAACAGTATTGACCAATATTTATATAGACTCCTCTTTATTTTTGGATGGTCCACATTATATTGTGTGAAGAAAGCCTGTTTAAAATCTTCCCCTTTTTTCCTACTACTAGGACCGTCCATTAAAAGCTCATTTCTATTTCTTTTGGACATCACATGAATTTCTCTCTCTATCTGTTTTTGGTTATAACCTTTTTTGACCAACTTGTCAGCTATATGTTGGGCCTGTATCTGGAAGTCCTTAGTATGTGAGCAGTTTCTTCTTACTCGTGTAAGTTGTCCCTTAGTAATGCCCTTCAACCAAGGTTGGTGGTGGCAACTATGTTTATGAACATAGCTGTTCCCATCAGTTGGTTTGAAGAAACATTTAGATTTTATCTCATTCCCCTCGCAAAATAAGGTGAGATCTAAGAAATTTATTTCTCTGCGGTTCCATATTGGAGAGAGTTTTAAATTATATTCATTCTGGTTAAGGTGATCAACAAAAGTCATAAATTCGGAATCCGACCCCTTCCAAATGATGATCACGTCATCGATATACCGCCGCCATAGGACCAGGTTCACCACCCAGTCATGCCCCAGATGTACGCAGAGGTCCTCCCACCTGCGCATGTATATGTTGGCATAACTGGGGGCGAACCTGGTGCCCATGGCGTTCCCCACCAACTGTAGATAAAAAGATTGATCAAAGAGGAAAAAATGATGTTCCAATATAAACTGGATACCCCACAAAATAAAAGATCTAAGATCTTTATCCTGATTCAAGTAAAAGGCAACTGCCTCTAACCCGAGGTTGTGGCTAATGACCGTATACAATGAGGTTACATCCAATGTGGCCCAGGTGTAATTTTCCTGCCATTCCAAACTTTCAATTTCCTGTAAAAAAGATTTTGTGTCCTTTGTGTATGACCATGCCATTTGGGCATATTTTTGTAAATAGGAATCTAAAAAAGCAGACTGATTTTTCGGGCACCATGGGGGGCTTGTTAGATTGTGGATCTTTGGAATAAAATAAAAAATTGGAATAACCGGGTGAGGATTCCAAAGATAGTCAGAATGTATTTTCGTAATGATGTTTTAATTTCTGGCCTCTTCTAAAAGGGTTTTTAATTCTATATTAAAAGTCTTATATTGTTTTTTGAATTTTTTATTTGTATACCTTTTTACAAGTGAATAAATCACCTTTGAAGTATTCCTTTGGTTGCTATCTGTGAATCTTCTTGCTGACCTGGATACCCTATTGGCTATCACTTGAGGAGGGATTTTTAAAGGAACATACCCCCCATTTCCATCAAGGGGAGGCACCCATAATAAGCTAAATTTTCTGGAATATGTGAGTGCATATTAATCATTGGAAGCTTTATAGTTTTTTTTAGCAATATTTGCACTATGTTTTGTCCTCTATTGTAGGTACACTAGCAGAATCCCAAAATACCCTATCAATTACACACTAATATGCTGCATCCTCATGATCGATATTAGTTCAACAAATAATAATAACAAAGTATTCAACCAGGAAAGGTACATTCAGATTACTATGGTTTTCAAGTACATCCTGGGGATGTTACCTTAGCCCAATTTAATGGTACTCATTTTATCTACCACAGAAGGATGAAGGTAGACCTTCCGGGATTTAAACCTGCAACCCAAAGGTTGAACAGATTCTACAGATGATGTATTAGCCCACTGAGCTATCTCGCCAGCCTAAACTCATATCTTTAGATTTCACTTTTGATTGTATTTGAAACACGTCTACTATTGTTCTATATTGGCAGCTGCTCTTAATGACTATTTCATGCACTACAAAAAAAAAAAAGATACTAGCATTATCGGTTACTCTACATCTCCATTTAAGCAGTTACATTTTGTGTATATATATATATATATATATATATATATATATATATATATATATAGTACACATTGCTTCATTTACCTTTATATACCATTTTAGAACACTGTGTGAAAGCAAACAATATTTGCTCACAAAGCCAGTTCATTAACTGCCAATAAAGTTAATTGCAGACCTTTTTATTTTACAAACTAGTTAAAGTCTTTAAACAGACTGACAAATGTACTTTACGAAGTAAATCTAGGCACCCATAACTCATTTTAGCCATGACCCAAGAAGAGATTTAAACTCATTTCCTCATTGATTGACTGCAGTACTAATTCATTCACCGTCATCAATCAATACTTGTAAGAAAATGCTCCCAGATTCTAATCTTTTCCTTTGATTTTAATAAATCATTTAACTGATGAATGGTTGCCAACCTTATATCTGTTTCTTATAAATATTAAAATCCTTTTAGAGAGGGTCTCTTCCTGCCCCACCAGCTCGATACAGTATCCTCCTCTGTTATTGTTATGTCTCTATCAGTTGTCTACCTGCAGAGATTGATGGATGAGGTATGTGGTTTATAATTAATAATCATTATAAAGAATATACAAATGTTCTAAAGCCAAACTAACTACATGCTTTAATCTTTTTACATTAAAAATTCATGACTCAAAACTTAAATACCATCGTAGAGGACAATTAGGTAAACGATAAATCTCTATTGTGAGACTGTGCATTTTTGAAGTTAAGATAGATAGATAGATAGATAGATACATGATCACCTAATAAAAAATATTTTCAAAAACCACACAATTTTAAAGACAGGCAAAAATATATTCATTCACAATATATGATCATACATTGCATAAGTCTGATACAACACCAATGTACTCGCTATTGGCAGTTCCTACTCTACCAACCTAAAGTCTATTTTCCAAGTAATGGGTTAATCTCATTAGAGCAGGCATTACGTTGTTAGTGCAGGACCTTCCAAAAGTTGCCTATACTGGCATGGCTTAAGTAATGTAAGCTCATACAGTGAAGAGAAAAAGTATTTGATCCTCTGCTGATTTTGAAGCATTTGCCCACTGACAAAGACATGATCAGTCTATAATTGTTATGGTAGATGTATTTTAACAGTGATAGACAGATTAACAAAAATAAAAATCCAAAAAAACGCATGTCAAAAAAGTTATTAATTAATTTGCATGTCAATGAGTGGGCAAACTTTCAAAATCAGCAGGGGGGCAAATACTTTTTCCCTCACTGTATACTGTACTTTCATTTTTTAGAAAAAAAATCTACATTTTGTGGACTTTGAAGCCAGCTTATAGTTGAGTTCTTGATTATGTATGTTGAATGAGCTGGTACAGTAGCAATCTTTTAATGTATCTAGAAATGCACTCCTCTGGACAGAGATCTCTGATGTCCCACCTGGAATCTTCTAAAGTCACTTTAACAACTTTGGAGTTACAGCCCTGAGTATTCCTATTAACTGGAACACTACTGAAAGGGGCCCAACATCATTTCAAGCTCCTTTTCCAGTCCTTGGTATTTGTCCACATTCTCTTGTTCCTTCTTCTTGATGTTATGGTCATTGGTTATTGCCACATCCACCACCACTACAGTCTTCTGTTCCTTGCCTACTATTATGATGTCAGGCTGGTTGGCCACCACTTGCTTGTCTCCCTGGATCTGGAAGTCCCACAGTTTGTTAGCCATGTCATTTTCAACTACCCTTTGTAGTATCTCCCATCGGGACTTGGGCAGGTCCAGCCCACTTTCTGAGCAGATGTTTCAGTACACAATCTCACCAACTGGGTACTGCCTCTCAGCCTATACTGCCCCTGCTAATCTCTAGAGCCCAACTTTGTGCTGTGCATTCCCCATGTTTCATCCAGGGCTGTGACCAAGTTTATACATTATATACGTATTATATTTATTTGTAATTTTGAAAAAAATATATGATCTGAAGAGCAAAGTAAGAAGAATGCTGTATTTTCCATGGGAATGGCACGTAAATTAACAAAAATATAATGAGTCCAAAAATTAATGGCACGTAAATTAATTCTTTAAATTTGATAAAGGGAGCAGCTTCCAAAAATATATTATTCCCGAGTTCTGTTAGTCCAACAATAAAATGGTAATACAAGATACCGTGATGCTGATTATTTACCAAACTAATAGAATTCAATTCACTGTGTAGGAGTAAATTGTAATATTCACATTATGCTGCTGATTAAACTCTGATAGCTGTGGATGCATGCAGTGCATTATCATTTTTACCTTTACCTGGAAGATGGCTTTCACATTTTAATGTGTGTCAATAAAGGTTTAATATTTGACAGTCATGCTGGTTCAAATGTTTCAGTATCTCTTTATCGTATAACTTGCAAAATAGTTTAATGGGATAGCTTTCTTCTAATCTATTCACAGATATCTATTTAGAAGAACAGTGTTAGAATCATAAACGAGCACATTCAAAAACAAGAGTGGTCCCAAAAAATCAATAACTCGTAATAATAATTGAACAAGCTTTAGGGAGATTATATTAGTCCAATAAATTTTGAATATTAATGTCATCTGTCATTTTTCATCTTTATGTTTTTGTTTATACATTGTGTAAGAGATTGGGATGGTGAATGGTAGAATGGGGATTATATAACACCGTCTGTGGTTCGTGTGTCTAGTCTCCAATTTTCATTTTCTCAGGAATCTTTAGCAAATAGATGAAGCCTTCGTTGACCTAAGGGTCAGTGGCTGCTATGATTGGCAATGAGCTATTAGAAAACATATCACATGGAAATTGTTTTTAAGGCTTGTAGGCCATTTTTCAATTATATAATGTTTCAAAAATTACATAGGGGGGTGGGGCCTAACAGCCAAGATGGCTGGACATGTTCTCCTGTAGCTCCTCAATATTGGAGCCTAAAATAAGCTTTATACGTGGATTATTGCAACTTCAGCACTTATACACTACTTACAGACGACTCCCAAGACACACATCCAACTCTGATTTAGGGGTGATCTGCTACTTGTGTATCATGTCAAAGCCTGAGGCCTATAACAGCAGATGCGCCGGCGGTTGGGGAAAACAGACGATTACCTGGCTCAGGGCTCTGTCATGAAGTTGACCAGCTACAGGCCTACAGCCCTGTTACACCCCCTTTTAGACTGGTGAGGGATATCCCGGCCACCACTGGGTCACTTGGACTCCCTACCTGATGACTCAGGTCTTCCCGTATTAAGTTCCTCATGGCACGACCAAAATGGCTGCAGCTATGGAGCTGCAGCAGGGCCGCATGGACTCGGAGGACCAGGACTGGAAGACACAATTTAAAGCTAGATTTGACGCACTTTGCCAGGAATTCTGGAACCAGATCCCAAGCAGATCGACTCACCTCACTTAGCCTTCTATCTGTAAGCCCGGTGATGCACGCTCAGGTGCTGGTGCTCTTTCTGGGCTGGGGGCCGCGTGGAGGCAGCTGCACACCAAAGTCCACACACCTGCAAGGAGGTCCAGACCTTGGAGATTCCACAGGTCGACAATCCTGCCACCTGGAGTAGGGGGATCTGTGAATGCAAGAAACTGGCTCCCATCATGACCCTGAGCACAAACTACAGAAGCTTGAAGTGCTTCTGTAGATAAAGTGGGCAGCTACAAAGTCGGTACCTCCCTGTGTCAACGGGTGGAAGCAACATCATGCCTGGTCTGGAGATAGACTGCAAAGAGTGGCCACCGTTAGAGATCATTAGCATCTCCATGTCTTTGTAAGATGTTGTCTGTGTGTATCTATAATTCTGAACACAGTAACTGGGAACATACCTCCCTCTGCATTTGAGATTATTGGTAATATATTTATGGTGGTGTAAGGGGACTTTTCAGTTTTGAGCTAAAGCCCTGGGTCGTTTTGAAAGCTAGCAATGCCCCTGCAGTTAATGCATCTAACAATTGTGACATTAAGGTGACATTTAACAGGTTCAGAAACCTGATTTCCCTTGCTTTACTACTAGTCTGTTTTAAGTGTAACAGGGTTTTGCGTAGGCCCACCTATACCCCTGTGGTACTTTACCCCTGTTACCTTGTTGTGCTCTGCATGTCTATACTGAGTCTTCTCTACCTAGAGTTGAGGTACATAACTGCTGCAGTGCCTCCCACAGAGGAGCATCCAGGGTACGGATTTAAGTTCCCACTGAGAATATATTTAAAGCATTAATAAAAACTGACACATAGCTAACGTAAATATAACTTTGTATTGCACAATAAAACACCATGGGCCCTGAGGTGGCCAGCTCATGGGCCCCCCAGGAGAAGAGGCTGGCAAACTGGCATACATACAGGTGGGCCGGGCCCGGTCGCAGCTGCGACCCCTGCGACCGTGGTATGCACGCCAGTGATGACGCCCCAATGAAGGTGAATAATGTAGAATACATTTTAGGCAACAAAGAGTTTAAGTGTTTCATAGTAAAATGCTGCACATACAGAATCTAAGTACAATGACTAGGACTCAAGTGCAGGGCCGGACTGGGGATACAAAGCAGCCCTGGAAAAAAATCTATGCCAGTCCCATAAGTCCTTTTGCTATGTAGTGTGTGTGTTTTAATATTTGTCTGTGAGTCTGTGTATCATTGTCAGTGAGCCTGTGTATCAATGAGCTAGTGTCCGTAAGATTGTCTGTGTCTGCATGTGAGTATGCTTTACTGTGTAATTTAATGACCCCGAAAGGACTAATATTTTGAATTATAAAAAGAAATATATCTATGTATGTGTATATATATACATATATATAGATTTATTTTTATAATTCAAATGTGAGTATGCTTTACTGTGCAATTTACTACAGACAAGCTCACTGTCACACACACACGTTCACTACAGGTAATCTCATTGATACACATAAGCTCATTTACATAAAAACACAAGCTCACTGATGCACACAAATAGGCTCACTGACAGACAATCTCAATGACACACACAGACAAGCTTACTGGTACACACAAATTTAGTACAGAAAAACTCTGATACACACACTACAGACAAGCTCACTGTCACACACGTTCACTACAGACAAGCTCACTGACGCACACACACTCTCCCTATAGACAAGTCCATTGACACACACATGCTCCCTACAGAAGAGCTCACTAACACACAGATTCACAACAGACAAGCTCACTGACACACACGCTAACTAGAGACAAGCTCACTGACACACACATGGTCACTACAGACAAGCTCACGTTTACACACATGCTTACTACAGACAAGCTCCCGGCAAACACATGCTCACCACAGACAAGCTCAGACACACTCATGCTCCCTACAGACACGCTCACTAACATGCACACATGGTCCCTACAGACAAGCTCACTGACACACATGCAAGCTCACTCACTAGCAAGCAAACAAAGTTCACTCATTAGAAGGCACACACACACACACACACACACACAAGCTCACTCACTAGCACAAACACAAAGCTTACCTGGCACTGGTAGGTGAAGGTGTCAATGTCTGGCCTCTTCATTCCAGCGAGGTCAGCAGCTTCTGTCTGGGGGAGGGGCTTGTGTTCAGGAGGCGGGGCTTAAGTGAGGTGGCAGGGCATGCGGGCATACTTGCTGTACACCGTGCGGGGAGACTGACAGGTCCCCCTCCAGCCGCAAGCAGAGTAATTGCGTCCGCTCCAGTTTCCAGCTCCTCCCTCATTACTCCCCTCGTACTGACAGAGGCTAGCACAGTCCGAGGGGAGAATCATTTAAATTACAAGAGCCTGATCAGTAATGATTAGGGCTGTCAGCCCAGCCTTAGGTGCCGCGGCCCACTGGAAAATTTCCCGGTATCCCGGTGGGCCAGTCCAGCCCTGCTCAAGAGGTCATGGTGCTTGAAGTATTCCTTTAGTAGTTAATTTTGGGGAGTAATCAAAATTAATTGTTATAGAAGGAAAGCATAAAAAAATATTTACAGTGAGTAATCACGTAGAAATAAATTAATTCATTAAAACAAAACTTTTATTGATCAAGATATTAACAAAATGTAATAGACCGTCAAATTTGTGCATTAAAAAAATTCCATTACAATTTACATAATTCACACAGCTCAAGGATGATTGTTAGCAGCTACAAAAAATAAAACATGGAACATGGTTAGTGGGGTTTGGGGATAGCTGATCATTTTTCTCTTTAATTTTATGAGATTCTGCTTTCACAGCTAAATTTTGATTAGGGACATATAGTTGACTATAGTTACTCTATGCAATATTTAGTAGATAGGTTCCCCTCAAAGGCACAATAGGGAGAACACTCATTTTAACATTTACTTTGAAAGAGGTACACCAGTTTTGGGCTTACCTGAGTTCTATCCTTTTTCATTTAGTTATGTAATTCTTTGTATAAATAATTGTTTTTGGATAAATTCCTAGATGGTGGGCAGATGAAATTATCTTTAAGTATCATGTACCAATGGCAACTATATTTCAGACAGCTTTAACATTCAAATTCAAACTTGATACCTAGTTTCAGGTTATACGTTTTTTGTAGCTGCTAGCAAGCACCCTTGAGCTGCGTGGTTTGTAAATAGTGACGGATATTTTGTAGTGCACAAGTTTGTCAGTCTGTTACATTTTTTAATATGTTGATCAATAAAAGTTACGTTTTAATCTGAATTCCTTTCTATGTTATTATTCACTAAGAAACCATTTTTCCTCTTTCCAACTATTTTGCAACATACCCCCTCCCACGTTTCTTAGTTATTATTGAATAAGCTCAACAATCTCTGTTTTAAAACTAATAATTGTGTTTTACAGAAGATTGACTGGTTGTTTAATGTGTGTACATATTTAGCTTTACAATGTATTCTGTTTACGTTTTCTGTACAGTACTAGGTATATCAAAGTGAAAGGAACGGGTGGAAGGTTTCCAATCATTGAGTTCTTCTACTTCTCTCTTTTCTTCTTTCTTAATTTGATGTTGTGCCTTGATTCTGTATGGGACACTAAGGGGAAAGCAGAGGAAGATATTACATTAATATTATATTAAAAGGGGACATTTTATTGATTAGCAGAAAATTATTTGTAGAGATGAGTGGAATAAGGCAACACTTTCATAATTAACACAAGTAAAATAGAGGCACACACGTTTGACTCTAGAACGAGGTTGCCAGTGAAGTCTTGGTATCGGAAATCCAAAAACATAATCAGCAACGTTCCAAGCTCCCCTGTAAACCATATTCCTGAGCTATCTGTTCCTGATCATATTCAACTACTATTCCTAGTTTCCTAAACATCACGACTTCTGGCTCTGAAACATGGAACTTTCTCACTGATCTAGAACCTTTGTTAACTGCTTTGACCGTCTTGCTTCATTTGACTAAAAGTTCTATCTCATCCCTCCTGTACATATAATTAGTGCATCATCTTTATCCCTGTTCCTTAGTTATAATACTTCTCTCATGGATCCCAAAACCACTACAATCTACCACCACATTTGATTGACCCTCCACTGTTTATTCACATAACAAAGACTCCAAAAAATAGAGTCTAGTAGTTTCTTCTAATATCCTTTTTATTGGAAAGACAGGTTTACGGGAGATACTCGCTTTATCGAGGTATATCCGAACAAAATGAATTGTGCAATCAAACACCATTAAAATAATAACAGCACAACACATAATACAGAGATTCTGTGTTACGTTAAAAATGGAAATAAAAGACAATCACACGAAAGGTTGGAAATATTCTGATAAAAGACTGTGTGCTGAAGATAACAGTTGGAGAGGAGGAAAAGAGAAAGACTTATAGAGAAACAGAACAAACCAGCTGACCATGCCATTAGCAGTCCACAGCTAAGTTTAGCCTAATCATATTCAATTCTTTTTGATAATTTTAAAGAATAAATACTGAGAAAACTTCACATTCAACTGTACAACAATCAATCAATAACGTATTTCAGCAAGCGTTTTAAACATTTCAATGGTTCTAGGTAGAAAAATCGAATTGTATAATTTCGTTCTGGAATCTAGGTTGAAAAATCAAATTGCATAATAATTAAGGCTAAATTAAATAACGCCAAAGGAGAAAATTAACAAAATTAAAAGACCGGGTCATTAAAGAAAGTATAGTCTATTTTATTGATTCCGTGACGCAATAAATGTAATCATGTAAATCCAATGTAATACACCTCATTACCCTTTATGGGGCTGGCAGTACTGGGTCCCCATTAGCCAGCACGGATAATGATATTTTGGGAGAAAAAGATCTATTGGTTTGGACAGTAAAGCTTTCTAATTTGTTGATTTTGATGATTTAGAATGTTGAGTATAATCACACATTGTATGCCTGACCAACCTCCTCACCTCTTAGACTCATGAAATATAATTACACTGTATATTTAATACCATTGCAGTAAAGAAACAGTACCTACCAAGGCGTTTGGGGCATTTTTAGCAGTGGAATAAATGTGTCGGCCTTTACCTTGTATGAACTTCTGTAAAATAGAATAAAATTATCAAATTACAGTTATTAACAGATTAACCAATTCGATCAAGACTGAAGCACCATATCGTTGTGTTGTACATGCAACTATATTTTCCCTTTAGTCCAAGTTTGTAAAATTTAAAATAAAATTACTAATTTTTTTAAGGACAAATAGCACTTAGTTTTGATACAAGCAAAATATATAACAGTTTTAAAAATGAAAAGTTTACACACATCTTGCTAACCCCTTTACCTATCAAACGCATTGGTTTAAAATTAAATTATACACTATCACTGTTCTTATAATATTTAAGGGTCTTGATGGCATTTGTAGGAAAACAGCTTCATACAAAATGCCGACAGGATGTACAAATAACATTGTATGCAGACAGAATGCTCAGGAAGAGTAAATCAGTTACACTAAAATATTGTATTATAAAGAGGATTCCACTAAATTATAACTGATACCCAGATGGATGATTTTGGAAAAGCTGGAGTAGCTGTCAAGTGAGGACTGACCTGCATTGGATAGAAGTGATTAAAAACGGGAAATTTCGTAACATTATTTTAAAAGGAAGGGGCCACAATCTATACATTTACAGGAACATTGCATCATAAAATATAATATTTCCCATGTTCATTTAAATAAAAATGTGTGAAGATTCTAATAACAGCTGAATTGCCACATTGTCTTGGAGTATAACATTTGTGCTATGTTCGCAATTTCTTAATAATGTGAATGTTCCTTCTTTGCTAAAAGAAACAAACTCTTAATGTGCTTAAAGTTTTGTGCTGATCAAGTAATATAGCATTTTAGTTTTTTGGTACGCGTGTATTTGTTTAATTAAGACTGTAAAAAAGTCAAAGCTACAGTATTGTAGGGCTTATTTACTAAAAGCTGAATTGTTTTGGATTGAAAAACAATTTGCAAAATATAGACAATGGCTGATTTGGAATCATTTTTGTTTATGCCACCGTTTTGCTAAAATATTTTTTGTTCAAATTAAGTTTATTGAGAGTTTTAAAGAGAACCAAGACATCTCAAGTCAAACTGAGTAGAAAGATCATCCTGCAGTGTAACATATCAAGTACAAATATTATAGAATATTTTACTATAGTGAATTCACTCAACATATTTAGTCCTGATCAAGACATGTGCCATCAACAACAATTACATCTGGAGGTCTAGGAGAAGACGATAGTAAAACAATAGTAAAAAAAAAAGATAAACAATAAGCATCTTAATAAATATCAAAATAATGTAATAATACAACAGAAAATATATGATCGTGACTTATGTTCGTAACTGAGTCAACACCACTGGCTCAAGGTCCATGACAGCCATGTGAGATCTTATATCCTCAATCTATGTATTTTGTAAACCAATCTACCTATAGAGAAGATACTTGTGAGTGCCAATCCTCCAATATCCTCTCAAGTTCACCGGTGAGAGGACCATTTTTCTAGTTTCACGTTCATATATTTTATTCTGAGCTAAAGATATGACCTGTTCTTTAGAAGAAAGATTTCTAGTTTATTGGACATATGTAACTCACTGCTATTAATATATGTTTTTTAAAAAAATCCCTGCCATTTTGTGTCTCTGCCTGGGACAGGTTTAAATAAAAGGTATTGTAGAGATAGTGGTTCCAAAAGGACATAATCCCAGGAGAGAACCACCATATGTGCCTCATAGTCCCTGTCTGACCAAATCCCCTCCAACAACAGTCTAATGAACCAGAGTATATTTTAGCCAGTGTAGATGGAACTAAATATCAGTAGAGTGTGTGGCTATCCACAAAGCCTTCAATATGTTGTGCCAGATTAGAGGTTCATCATTTACAGATAGTTCTTTCCCATTGAAGCATAAACATAAATGTAGGTTGGTGAATCAAAGTTAAATACTAGTAACACAGGGAAATGGCATGTTTACACAGAGGGTTCTTATGACAACATTTTTGCAATTAAAAGTAAGAAGAAATAGTTCCTCTATCTACCGATCGTTGTGCAAAGTTTATTTTTCAAATAATGGTTTATGTGTAAGTGTTGGTACCTATAAGTTTGCTCTTAGTCATATTTAGTTTTAATCTCCTAAAAGGTTAATAAACTCCGTGGAAAGAGCAAGTTGAAGATATACCAAATGGGATGATACTGCCATTGAAAAGACAGTTCTAAACAGCTTTGCAAAAACGACTACAAAGTAGAAACAATAGTAGCAGATTTTATTTGCTATTTTCTAAAACGAAATATCAGAAAGAAAGCTCTGTAAAGGTAAACACAGCTTTGTTCAACATTGAAGAAAAATATAGAGCAATATTAAAGATAGATTATAATTATAAATGCTGCTGATTCAAGAAGGCAATACAACTACAAACACATGCAGAAACTCTGACAGCTTCTTAGTCAACTAACTGTTCAATGAAGGAATAATTGGTCTATCCAAGCACCTTGACAGCAACTTTAGACATTCTAGCAAAAATATTAAAATGTGAAAGCAGCAAAAGTAAGATGAAAAATGTCATTAAATGAATAACTATATATATATATATATATATATATATATATATATATATATATAGTTACACACACCCACGCAGATACACACACACACATACTCACACTAATGCACACACAGATACACAGACACTAATGTACAGACACTCATATTCACACGGACACCGAATACACACACACAGACACAAACACATATATATGCACACTGACACTGAAGGAAACCCAGCACACTGACACACAAATACAAACATAGGCATACTGACACAGACACACAGGTTATTGTTTAGTCACCCTAGTTTTTTCAACCTTTTGATTGCAGCAGGGTGGCTGGGGCTCTTTGTAGTCGGTATGTCAGCTGGCTCTCCCCTTCTCACTGTCTCCTTTCTGCCTCCACCATCCCACATGGAGTAAGCTGGGAGGAAGTGACCAGCTGTCACTTCCTCCCACCACTGTCTGTGGCTGCCATTTTTAAAGCTCAGTGCTGCAGCCCTTTGATAGCACGACCGGTCCCTGAAAACATATGCTTGTTGGGTGGCCCTAAATGCATGGACTATCCGATGGGCCTTATCTGCATGCAGGCCCTGGTGCAAGTGCACCACTGGCATTTCTGCCTCTACAGATCGGGAATGTGAGGCCTGGACGGTCGAGCCCCCAGGACCCGGCATGTGTCAGTCATTGTGCCTCTAGTTTTTTTTTTTTATTCAGAGGCACTTTCTAGTAAAGCCTGTAAAAAATGGACAATCGTCATGTGTACTGCCCTGACAATGTCAAACAAAGTTAAGTATACCCATAGAGAAACATTGTAGAGCTTCTCTCTTTGGAGAATCCTTTAGGCGCAGCACATAGAGGGACAGTGTTTAGAGACTCTAAACAACAGTTTAGTGCTGTGTAGTGGATATACTGCACATAGTATGTGTTTACTCATCATAATTATTGTAACAGTAAAAAAAAAAAAATTGTAAGGATTTTTTCCTCTACAAACCCTCAGTTTAAATCCCAGATAATGACTTTTTGTAAGTTTTTTTAAAGTTACTGATAAAATAACTCTACTTTTTTTGCTTTCACATTACAGTAATAAAATTACTGAAAAACATGCTCTCTGGCTAAAATGTATGTATGTAATGAGAAATTAATTTAGAAAATTAGTATTTCATTTTATATTTGTGCACGTGCGTATCAATTTAATTTGGCTTTACGAGACTCCTACAATGTGGATAATACTTACTTAAAATTCACTAATGGCCTTGTAGATCCAAACTTGTGGAAGTCGTTACTGTATTCTGGGGTGTGGAATGGTTTGTCACCAGGATTAGCCTCTGGGATTCCGTTCCTGGGATCAATGACTGCAACATAACAAACAAGATGAAAAGTTACCAAATTCTGCTTTTGACTTTCTATTAATTATGTAAATTACGTGCTGTGAAAGCAGTGATGGCAGCTACTCTGAAACGGTCAAGTTAATTGATGGAGACAGCAAATCATTTCCATTTAAGAGCTGAAAATAGGTCTGTTTGTGATATGAATTATTAATGGTGACATATATCAATTTATTGTTGGATATATTAAACCATATTTTTCACGTTTTCTAGTAACGCCTCAGTATCTGTGCATGATATGGAAATCAGCGCCTGTACAAAACCACACCATCAATTAAAGAAATTGTCATTCCAGAAATGTACTTAAGCCCCTTTATTTGATAGATTTCTCTTGTGTGTCCGATAGAGAGAAACTGACTGATTTGTGCACACTTGGATGGAAAGTAGTTAAATGTAACTGGTTAGAAAGACTGCTCCATTTTGGAAATAAGACTGTCAACGTTTGGTTATATCTTTCAGTAAGAGCATAAAAAACAAGTCAATAAAACAATGAGTGCTGCTGTCAATGATAATGTCAACATATGTTGTGGACTACATCTCCCATAATGCTCTTACAGCCGAAATGCTAGCAAAGCATCAGGGTAGGTGTAGTCCACAATATCTGGAGAGCCAAAAGCTGATTCTATATAATGTAAAAGGGTCACTCCATGATCAATTAGATCCATTCGGTTTTTTAATATGTTATGCATGTAATGCTCACAATTATAGGCAAGAGCAATAAATGAAAAATGCTGAAAAATACATTTGGGGCAGATTCTGTAGTGAGCTCTTACAATACTAGACAAGTACTCAGCCAATCATGATATACACTTCTTTGTGGACATGCTATTTTGGGTATAGCAGGAATTTTTGGGAATTGTAGTTCATTTAACCCCTTAAGGACCAAACTTCTGGAATGAAAAGGAATCATGACATGTCACACATGTCATGTGTCCTTAAGGGGTTAATCATATTTTAGCTCCATAAAGTTAGCAGCCGAACCACAACTCCCAGAAAGTGTTGGCATTTTGTAGAACCATATTATTGGAGCACATGGAATGAGCTGGTTCACATAGCAAATCTATAAATTATTTATAGAAATCTATAAAAACACTTATCATGACTTACTTTTAATCTAACCTTTTTTTTGTACCTACATTGTGCGTGTTTCTGGAGTGCTCCTTAACCCCTTAAGGACACATGACATGTGTGACATGTCATGATTCCCTTTTATTCCAGAAGTTTGGTCCTTAAGGGGTTAAACAGATCATCACAATTGTGTCAAAGTATATTTTCTCATTAGTTTTATATATATTTAAAAAAAAAAATAAGCAGAAGGAAATTCTGCTAATGCTAATTATTGATCGTGTAAAATATTAGGGATATTATTCTTCATGTTGTGTCATGTTATAAAAGTGTTGTTCCAGAAGGTCAGGTGGGCTTTGTTACCTCCTAAAAATATACATTGCTAGCTATGTTCCGATTGCCTATTACTTTCCTATTTTGTTCATTGTCTTCCCAACGAACGCTTTAAGCTTAGCAGAATAGCAATCTAGACTGTCTACCAGATTCACACATGCATGGTTTTTATGTTTAACCAATTTTTAATTATGCTTCAAAAAAGGAGCACTGCTTAAATGGACACTATAAGCACCAAAACAACTTTAACTTAATGAATCGGTTGTAATGTATAGATCATGCTTTTGCAGTTTTACTGCTCAATCATCTGCCACTAGAGAGTTACATAGTTACATAATTACATAGTTACATAGCTGAAAAGAGACTTGCATACATCAAGTTCAGCCTTCCTCACATATGCTTTTGCTGTTGATCCAAAAGAAGGCAAAAAACCCAGTCTGAAGAGCTTCCAATTTTGCAACAAACTAGGAAAAAATTCCTTCTTGACCCCAAAATAGCAGTCAGATGTCTCCTTGGATCAAGCAGCTATTACCCCACTAATTAGAAATTATATCAAATGACATAATTATGTTAAAAAATTACTTAAATATACACGTAGAATTTTAATATATATGCATTTATAGGTATTTAAATTCTACGTGTATACTAATGTAATCTTTTATGTAATTATATGTATTTATCTCTATATATATATTTGCGGTTATTTGTATTTTATATATAGATAGCTATATATAGAATGTCATTCTAAGTGTATTCTGTTTCCAATATATATATATATTAATAACAAAATACAGTTAGAATGAAATTACATATGAATATATAATTTATTTTAAATTTTGTTTCAATATTTATTTATTTATTTAATTATTTTATTTATTTATTATTGTAATTATACGTATATATATATAATATATATATGTAGATCTATTATATATATAATATATATACATATTATATATATGTAACGTGATTCTAAGTGTATTTTAATATTAATATATATACTTATATTAGTATTAAAATACATTACGTATGACGTTACATATATATAATATGTATATATATTATATTTATAATATATATACATATATTATATATATATAAAGGCATTTAATTTATTTTATAACATCTTATTTTTTTTTTTTTACACTACCTACCAGCAGGTAACTGTCTAATATTTTAGACAGTCCCCCTGCTGGCAGATCCATAGCCAGCTATAGGGGGCCATGTGATCGCTCTTTGAGAGCGATCACATGGCCCCCGGGGGCCTCATTTGCCGGAGGGGGGCTGCCTGGGCTCTCAGGCAGCCCCCCAGAAGAGGATCGCGGCGGAGGTGAGTACCGCCGGACCTCCAGGGCTGCAAGCCGTTACGGCATTCTATGCCGCCGCAACGGCTTTAAAGCCCTTTAAAGCCGCGACGGCATAGAACGCTGTAACGGCGTTAAGGGGTTAACCCCGAAGTGCATAACTTTGCATTTTTCTATGTTAAATTTCATCTTCCATTTTAGTGCCCAGTCCCCCAATCTATCCAAATCCCTCAGCAGCAAGGCAATATCCTGCTCACATTTTATAACTTTACAAAGTTTTGTGTCATCTGCAAAGACTGATACATGGCTTTCAATGCCCATTTCAAGATCATTAATAAATATGTTAAATAGAAGCGGTCCCAAAACAGAACCCTGAGGGACACCACTTACCACTTTTGTCCAGCTTGAAAATTTACCATTTATGACAACCCGCTGTACTCTATCCTTAAGCCAATGTTCTACCCAAGAACAAGAATATTCATCCTGACCAATTTCTTTAAGTTTGAAGACTAACCTATTGTGAGGAACTGTATCAAATACCTTGGCAAATCCAAGTAGATCACATCCACTGCAACACCCTGATCTATATTTCTACTTACTTCTTCGTAGAATGCAATTAGGTTAGTTTGACATGACCTATGCTTCATAAAACCATTCTGATTATTGCTAATAACACAGTTCTTCCCAATGAATTCCTGAATATTATCCCTTAATAGCCGTTCAAATACTTTCCCAGTCACAGAAGTTAAGCTCACAGGTCTATAATTTCCAGGCAAGGTATTGAACCCTTTTTAAATATAGGAACAACATCTGCCTTCCTCCAATCCTTCGGTACAATACCTGAAACAAAAGAATCTTGAAAAATTAAATACAGAGGTTCACTTATTTCCCCACTTAGCTCCTTAAGTACTCGTGGGTGGATACCGTCAGGCCCCGGAGCTTTATTAAAATTAATTTTCTTTAATAGCTGTAGCACCTTGTCTCTGCAAGTTTGTTGCAGCTATCATATGCATATCTCTTGCCATAGGATCCTCATTAATATATACTGAAGAAAAATAGTTATTTAACCCACCCTGTTTATGGAAGCTCCGCCTACTGCACGCAAGCCCCACCCCCACACGTGTTCCTGACCTTGCTGGAAGGGGCCACAAAATGGTAACTTCACCTACCAGTGACAGGTAAGCTTCAGCCATGACAGTAATTGTGTGTGTGTGTGTGTGTGTGCCTGCTAGTGAGAGAGCTTGTATGTGTGTGTGCCTGCTAGTGAGTGAGCTTGTGTGTGTGTGGCTGCTAGTTGGTCAACTTGTATGTATGTGTCAGTGAGCTTGTCTGTGGTGAGCATGTGTGTGTCTGTGAACTTATTTGTGGTTAGCATGTGTGTATCAGTGAACTTGTCTGTAGTGAGCATATGTGTGTCAGTGCACATTTCTGTAAGGAACATGTGTGTGTCAATGAGCTTTTCTCTAGTGAGCATGTATGTGTCAGTAAACCTTTCTGTAGGGAGCATGCGTGTGTCAACAAGTTTTTCTGTAGTGAGCATGTGTGTGAGAGTGAGCTTGTCTGTAGTAAGCTTGTGTATGTCAGTGAGTTTGTATGTAGGAAGCATGTGTGTATCAGTGAGCTTTTCTGTAGTGAGCTTGTGTGTGTGCCTGCTAGTGAGAGAGGTTGTGTGTGTGTGTGTGTGTGCCTGCTAGTGAGAGAGTTTGTGTGTGTGTGTGCCTGCTAGTGAGAGAGCTTGTTTGTGTACGTCGGCTAATGAGTGAGTTTGTGTGTGTGTGGCTGTTAGTGGGTGAGCTTGTATGAGCTTGGATGAGCTTGTCTGTGGTGAGTATGTGTGTCCGTGAGCTTGTTTGTGGTGAGCATGTGTGTCAATGAGCTTGTCTCAATTACTCAATCAACTGGGCTGGCAAGACACAGCCTTACATATTACATGTGACAATACATGGCACAATGATTTATGGGGTTGGCATAGATTTGTTTTCTAGGGCTGCTTTGTATCACCAGTCCGGCCATGGGTCAGTGCCTGGTTGTTCTGATGCTTGCTCTAGTCTCTTAGCGTTCCTGATTCTTGTTTCTGATCCTGGTTCCTGAGTCTTGTTCCTGATTCCTGAACCTTGTTTCTGGATCTCTGATTCCCAGTAAAACTTCTCATCTTCTGACCTTTTGGCTTTAACCCTGACCATGCTTCTTGTCTCTATGCTTCTTTTCTCTGTAGACTCTGGCATCCTGCTACATATTCCTGTATATGCTGGCTTCTGACCTTCAGCTTGACCCTTGACCTTGCTCCTTTGCTGCCAGTACTGACCATCGGACTTCCTGACACCACTCCCTGTTGCTCCTTTCTGGCTTCATTGCTTCCTCTGTAAATAAAGGCACCCATGCCCAGGTTCCCGTATTACCCTAAGACACTTGGGAAGGTTGTGTCTGCAAGGGGTTGCCATTCCAGAGCCAAGTAAACCAACCGGTAGGTTGTCACAAGGAAGTATAAACATTATATTTCTCTTTACAGGAAATGTGTTGGTATACTGTGTGGGTCACACGCAGGGAAGTGTGGCTAGGACTGCATAAACAACGTGATTTCACTTCTAAATGGGAGAGAATTGAACCAATATAATACAGCTTCATGATCTATACTTCAAAACTGCTTCATAAAGCTAAAGTTGTTTTGGTGCTTAGAGTGTCCTTTTAAAGAAATCTTATGTCTGTTTTAAACTCCATAGCAATGTACAGCTTGTTTACCTATATGAAAAAGTAAACGTTTGGATTACAGTTGACATACATGCTCTCTAAGCTGCGAATTCTTAACTTCACTCCGAATTTACAAAGGAAACATTAGCAAAATGTACAAAATGGGTTTGCTACAGCATAAAAACAGCATGAGACATTTATGTTTTCAACTTTTGGAAAACATTCTTACCAGTTCACCGTACCCTGCGTGATCACAGGTAAGTTTTGTTGCATTCAATAAGGACCATGTTCAGCCCTGTGCTATATTTTGGAAGGACGGTCACACGGCCCGTGTTTTATTACTGAGGAATCAATGAGTCACTGACTAAAAACATGACCCTAACGCAGACAATATATGGTATTTTCTCCTACATTGCAAGCTTTAGTTAATAATAATGTTTTTTTGTTTTTTTGTTAATATTACATGCTTCACATTAACTGTTGGCTTTTTTCAAAAAAATTCCGTTAGAAATAATAAACATCATCGTCACCACAATGACCATCATCACTGTATTTAATCTTATGCTTCTCAGAATGAAAGACTGGCTCATCCCCATCATGTACAGCCTCTCACGGGTAAATATGTATGGCAGAATAAATGTATATTTTTGTTTAATCATATACTGTTACATTATAATGAGCCACACTCTCACAACCATCCACACCCTCACACCCAAACTTAGTAACAAACACAAAGTTTAACATTTTGCCCATTTAAAATATGTTTGGGAGATCTAAGGTTAACTGTAGCGCTGCCTTTTTAAACCCTTAAAGGAACACTCTAGGCAACCAGACCACTTCAGCTTAATGAAGTGGTCTGGGTGCCAGGTCCCTCTAGGATTAACCCTTTTTTTTTATTCAGAGAAACTGCTATGTTTATACTGAGGGTTAATCCAGCCTCCAAAACCTCTAGTGGCTGTCTCATTGACAGCCGCTAGAGGCGCTTGCGTGCTTCTCACTGTGAAAATCACAGTGAGAGCATGCAAGCGTCCCTTGGAAAGCATTGTAAATGCTTTCCTATGCGACCGGCTGAATGCGAGCGCGGCTCCTGCCGCGCATGCGCATTCAGCCGATGACGTCGCGAGGAAGAAGGAGAGGAGGAGGAAAGCTCCCCGCCCGGCGCTGGAGAAAGAGGTAAGTTTAACCCCTTCTTCCCCCCAGAGCCCGGTGGGAGTGGGTCCCTGAGGGTGGGGGCACCCTCAGGGCACTCTAGTGCCAGGAAAACGAGTATGTTTTCCTGGCACTAGAGTGGTCCTTTAAGGACCAAACTTCTGGATTAAAAGGGAATCATGACATGTCACATGTCATGTGTCCTTAAGGGGTTAAGAATAAAGAATCGGTGAGTCCCTTTGTACCATTGCCCCAATTTTTCTCAGATAGATACTGAGTGAATTGTCACCAAGAATATCAGTACATTAATATTGACTTTGTGTGTTAATTATGTGTAAATATGTTTTTGTTTGTTTGTTTGATTGTCTGATTTTATTAAAATTGTAAGACATATGTTCAGGTGTCCTGGAGTTTCTATTACTTTTCCTTGGGATCAAAAGATAAAATGTTTAACGAAACTGTAAAAAAGAGCATTTGCTCTGCCATAATATGGGGAATCTGTGAACTAATCTGTTCATTTTAAGTAATCCAAGGTTCTGATTGCTGGCAAGTATCTTATGTCAGACAGTTGAGTAAACCAAAATTAGCTAATATGGCCCACATATAATGAAAAACTGTAACATATCTAAGTGATAATTACAATAAATTAACCATTATAGTTAAAATGATATTAAAATAATATTAACAAATACCAAAGGGTGTGTGTGTGTATGTGTGTGTGTGTGTGTGTGTGTGTGTGAGTGTGTGCGTGTGCGTGCATGTGTTTGTCATGATAGAATGCCCTTAGATTGAAGTATTGATCTTTTGCCTCCTTTGTGCCAGAGGTATTTTTATCCTATAATAGTCCACAAAAACTATTTAATTTTACGACAGCAGGGTCTTTGCTTTCATTCACTTGACCTCTGGTACAATATATAAATAATGGGAAAAGTCATATCTCACATAGTACCATGGGTCAATATGTGCTGACTTGCTTATTTTAAAGCGTGTGCAACATAAATTCTCTCTTACAATTATATGTTTGTGGATTTTTTTTTATGTGCTACATTCAGTATTTGTTTTTGTTTTTTTTATTATTATTTTTGATGACTCATTCAGTTATAAAGAAAGAAGCCTGAAATATTAATTATTGGGAAAGTGCACTGTGCATAATGTTCCTTGACATCCTTCTGAAGAAACTGTGAAGTGGCTTTTCTTAAATCTTAGTGTAAATATGACAATGAAGCTTAAAATGTTGCACAAATGCTCCCTCTGCTGGACATACATCTGTATTTACTGTAAGAGTGCAGTAAATATTAGAAGTTCAATTTGCATGTTTTTCCTAAATCCAGTGTGCATGTATGCATGTGACACTCAACAATGTTATTGAGAGCTATTGTTACTTCTTGACGTTATTGTCACAAAACCAATCCTGGTGGGACTTGAACCCCAACTTGCCACTTTCTGGCTCTGCACATTGCTTGCTGTGCCACTTTAGAACCTGCTTGCATGGGAAGACTTCCAAAAGTGCACTGGTTACTTCTCATCCAATTATTGTTTATTTTGTAGGGCAGCTGCGGATAACACAGGTGCTGCCCTTCTTGCTAATTACTCCCAGGAAGCAGAGGCAATTGTATGCAGGGCCTCACTATTTAAAAAGAGCTCTCTGACTGCTCTGGGTCCTTTCATGGTTCCTGACCCTCTAGTTTGTGTATCCTGATTGAGTTCCTGTTTTTGACCCGGCTTATCCTTTGACAGTTGATCTCAAACCTGGCTTCTATGATTACCCTGTTCCTGTACCATAACCAGATTGTTCATTGACCTGTTCCAGTCCGTAATCCTGACTTTGGCCTATTTGACTACATTTGTTCCTATATCAGCCTGTAATTTTGTTGTACACAGTTTTCTTTTTCTGTTTCTTTGTGTTCCTGTCTGGCCTGAACTACTTGTCTAGTTTAGTCCTATTACCTGGTTATTGCTTTACGTTAAGCCTGGGCCATTCTAAGGTCCTATAATACACTTCTTCCTATACTTCTGTTTTTACCTTAGTTAGTTTGCTGCCTCTCACCTTGCTGAGGATCTTCTAGCCAACCCTGACACTCATCACATTTTAATAACTCTTAGCTTGATGAGACTTCCAACTCTGGTCCAAAGCAGCGCCGTGCTGTAGAGTTCAAGTTGGCCAAAACTACACTTGCCCCAGATGGGAATTGGTTAGTTCAGATCATAAAGTGTATGTGCACTAAAAAAACGCTTGTACGACAAAGGAAAAAAATGCTTGTTAGCAAGAATCTCCCCCCCCCTCCCTCCCAGAATTTAAATGGAGTCGATAGCCAGAAAATGATGGTAGTTGTACTTCAGCAACATCTGGGGACCTGTTATAATATATTTAAGATGTAAACCAGAAAAGAGCAGTTTGATCCATTACTTATAGGCCAATATCTTGAAGTAACAATTTTAATGGTCTCATAGTGTTTGGAATTTCGAGCTTTCAGTATCTGCGTTATTCATCAAGTTTAGAGAAAGCTGTTAAGCCTAATCCTGCATCAGTGCTCCTACTGCAGATTCCCTGGAACCATAAATACATCATACACACTACCTAACAATTTATTGGCCCTGTCCAGTGATTACTGGGAATTCCATAATTACCTTTTTTCTTCCTTCCCAAGCATGCTGGTAATATCTGTCTGTCTTCTGATGCCCGATTACTAAAATGGATACCTTGGAAGGTACAGCGTTTCCCGTCGTGGTATGTGAAAGGAAATCCTAGAGTTGGATAAAAGGTCCATTCGGGATGAATGCCTGACTTGCTTCCTAAAAGAGATTTCAGAAATTGTTTTGCGGCCAACTGATTTTGAAAAAAAAAATGTTCTTTGTTGTTTGTAAAATTTTCACAGTATATGCACTTTCAAAATATTGCTAAACTAAAAAGTCAAAGGAATTTCTATAAAAATATTAATTTGTCATCTAAGGAACTGTATGAGAAATTAAAAATATATTCAAGTAATAATTGTCCAAACAGAGTACTTTTCATTCATTTCTAGTGCCTATCCATTCATAAACTTCTTATTAATTCCTAATTACAATATATAACAGAATTTAAATGTTTACGATAGTTACATTCACAAGTAAACATTCACACAGTTATTCAGTAAAGTGAGAATTCAAAGTAAATGTAAAATTTAAGGTCAAAATAGTCAAAATACATTTTAAAAATCTAACTCGGCTATACTTCAATTTCGGCTACTTGTACCCTATATTTACTTTTAATTCACTCTGAATTCTCACTTTAGTAGAGTATAGCAAAATCATTGCACATTTAGACTTTTGCTTTTTAACTTGGCATTTTATGTTATGTCTGACTAAACTTTGTGATTAGAATATTGTATTTAGTAGAAAAAAAATGCAAACTTTTTTAGAAAAGTCTCAAATAGTATCATAATATCATAAATAAGTTTACAAAAATGTTCTAGTTCTATCACATTATATTAAAGTGTTGTACTTTATAATTCATTTAATTCTTCTTGTAACTTAACATATTTAAGTTGTGCGTGTGCTTTCATCCAGAGTGCATAGCAGAGAACAGAGAGGCCTACTATACACTGATCAGTCACAGCATTAAAACCACTGATCGTTGAAGTGAATAACATTGATTATATTGATACAATCATCAAATAGGGATGACTGGGTCAGAGTATCTCCAAAATGGCAAGACTTGTGTGGTGTTTTCAGTATGCAGTGGTTAGTACCTACCAAAAGTGTAGCAAGGAAGGACAACTGGTGAACCATCATTAATCATGGGCGCCCTATGCTCATTTATGTATGTAGGGAGCAAAGGATAGCCCATCTGATCCGATCACACAGAAGTGCTACTTTAGCTCAAATTGCTATAAAAGGTAATGATGGACATGATAGAAAGGTGTCAGAAGAAACAGTGTGTAACCGTTGACCGGTCAGAGTGCCAATGAACACTGATGAAAGTCTTCAGTAGGGACATAAGCATCAGAACTGCACCATGGACCAACGAAAGAAGGTTGACTGGCCTGATGTCTTGTGTGTTGTTTACCTGCGTAAGAGATGACAGCAAGATGCACTATGGGAAGAAGGCAGGCTGGCAGAGGCGGTGCTATGCTCTGGTAAACTTTGGTTCATGAAATTCATGTATGCTTAACACGCACCACCTACCTAGAGATTGTTGCAGACCACATACACTCCTTTATGGCAATGGTATTCCCTGATAGCAGTGGCCTCTTTCAGCACCCTACCACACTGCAAAAATTGATCAGGAATGGTTCGAGGAACATGACACTGAGTTCAAGGTGTTGCCTTGGCCACCAAATTACCCAGATGTCAATCCGATTTGAGCATCTGTGGGATGTGTTGGAACAACAAATCGTATCCATGGAGGCCCCACATTGCAACTTGCAGAACTTAACACATTCACTGCTAATGTCTTGGTGCCAGATGCAACAGGACTTGTTCATCAGAGCTGGTTTGGCAACACAAGGGGGTCCTAGATGATATAAGGCAGGTGCTTCTAATGTTGAGGCTGATCAGTGTATATTCTGAGGCCTCTACAATCAGAACAAAATGTCACGATTTGCAAACAACTCACAAAATGGTTATGTAGAGAAGAACTCTTAAATTCAAAATATTTAGATATTTTAATCAACAATGGTATTTTGATTTCAATTTTGCCAGATAGTTATTGTCATCACAACTGTTTTAGCATTGTCTTTACAACATTCCCACAGTTAGTTTAGTAAAATTGCTTTTTTCCTACACTGTAAACCAGTCCAATATTTCAAAACATTATTATTTACCAGTGGTTTCATACATGCATTTTTTTTATTAAGGGTATATCTGTGTTACAAGCAAAAGAGTAACAAAACACTCACTTGGATATGAACGCAGAAGCTTGATGCTTTCAGGGAATTTACAGTCCTTGATATGAGGAAATGGAGCATCAGAATAACGAGGGGAAGGTAGCCATCTTGCTGTGGGTTTCCAATTAAGATCACAGCTATGAGGGAAAATGTAAAAAAAAATGCACTAAACAGAGAGCAGCTGGAAGAACTGATGTTAAAGCTGAAATTGATGTGTGTTGTTTGGAAATAATCCCCAATATATCAAATTTTTCTGCCTAAGATGACTGCCAAATTGAAAAATGGCACCCATTGACACTCCAAATGTTGTAGACTACATCTCCCATAATGCTGTCTGGAGTGCCGAAGGTTGCTTACCACTTGGATAGGGCATAAGTGTCCACAAGTTAGGTCACCAGCTGTTGCTTTACAGCTTCTAAAACCAGAAAAAAAACTAAAGAATTGGAGTTTCAAGAAGCTTTAAATTTACTTCCTGGTCACCCCTGTGAGAGGTATTTAATTCTGATTATATTATTTGTGCTTCCAACTGACTTCCAATTCATGATCTATATATAAGGGGATGTTTTCCAAGATTAAGAAGTTCATCTCTGGGTGCACAATGTTGCATGTTGAAAGATGTTACTGGTTTCCATGGTAATTTCGCCTTTTTAGGTAATAAATCTCCCCCTTAATGTTGTACCATTCATGTTAACTGTGGGCTTTATTAATTCTGTTTTGTGCTAGTTTGACAGATGTTGAATGTAATAACGGGTTGAATAAGTATGCTTCCAATGTCCAAATGTTTGTTATTAGTGCTTTTATGTACTAAGCGTAATAGGAGCAAAAAGAAAATGACATATCAGCTTGATTTGTTTGTTTTAGATGGTTGCGCACACAAAGAAGACCTCTTTGTAGGTTAAACTACATAACTGTCAATCAGTCTTGGTGCATTGTTGCATTAATAAGTAATCATCTACACCTTATTATAAATAATGATTTACCAGGACGAGAAGGTCAATGCTTTACCTTTCCACATTTGTTAGAATTTGTTATTTCCCTCGTCATTTTATCACTTAAAGAGGAACTATACCTTCTCTGGAATTTACCCCACTGAATAAATCTATTACGTCTTACCTTTTTTATCATGCTCCATTTTCCTTTTTTTAATTTGTATTAAAGGGATACTCCAATGACCATGACCACTTCAGCTATTAGAAGCCATGGTGGTCGGAGACTGAATGTGCAGTGTTTTATTTTTACAGAGTAATTTAAACTTTTGTGTCGAGGGCTAGTTGCAATTCAGACACACATGACTTTCTGTGAATTCTGTGCAAAAAATACATGGTCAGCTTATGTGGGATGTCTTTCCTCCCTGATATCTCTCCCGCCTCCCTCCATTTCTTATTGCTCTTTCGTTTATTGGGGGTTAACCCCTCCCTCCTTTGTCCACCTCCCAACTCCCTCCATCCCTTTCGCGACTCGCATGCGCTCTGAGCCAGTGAAAATGATCCAATCAAATGCCTCTCTGTGAGAAGCATTTGATCAGACTTCACAAGGGAGGCGGTGACATTGAGGTGAGGGGTTGTCTAAACCAGCTCATGGACCTTTGCCAGGTGCTGGAATCCAGTTTAGTGGATTATATGTTTTTAAGAGGGGATCCAATAACAAATTTCCACTGCATGGAAAATATAAAAAAATATTAAAAAAAATAATAATTAATTCGACTCAGCACAGCCAAGGCAACATTCACAATGAAGAGGAGAAATAGAAACACTGCTTCATTTCTCATCTTCTCTGCATGTTTTCTCTATGTTGAATTCCAGGTACAAAGGACAGAGCTTAGAACTATGACTGATGGGAAGCTAAGATGAAGTATAAAGAGGTTGGGATTTCATAACGTATTGAAGACTAGATAGTCAGTTGGAGATCAACTGGGCAGTTAAACGTGAGATGTGGAAGTTATTTAAAACCTGAGGCTTATATGTTCAAATTGACATTAAAGTATAAAATTACAAACAAATAATTAATGTGTCTTACTTGGGATGTGTGGACATTATATATTTAATAGGTGGTAGAGAGATTCTTTTAGCATACTCCTCGTCAGGGTCATAAAACCAATCCTGGAGACGCACGGAGGTCTTGGTGTCACAGCCATGTTGCATCAATTCCTTGATATCCATTTCTTCGACTGAAACACATAATGAGTAATTGTGTTTTCACAGATATAAATAGTAATAGTAAATATTGATGGAATACGATTTATGTAAAAAATTGTTCATGTTAAAGAAATAGCATTTAAATTATATAAGTCAGGTGCATCCAGAAATCTAAGTAGACCAACAAAATCTGCAAAATAATGTAATTTGACTAAATTAGAAAATAAATTAGAACATTTTAAAAAGTATGTTAGTTTAAAAAAAGGAAAATCAATGACTATTATGCGTGACTGGTCCAAGTCAAAGGGCCTATGAAAGACATGGGACAATAATGTTGTGATGCCTTCCCAGAAAGTGCAAACCCGAGGAGAATCTCACTACTTATATATATATATGCGCTCCCCCCCACACCCCCCCCGCTCGCTTACTCTGCGCGGGCCCAGGCCGCAACACATGGCGGCGGGCATCTGGTCTGAAGTGAAGTGAAGCGGTCTGGGTGCCAAGTTCCTCTAGTTTTAACCCTGCAGCTAAAAACATAGCTGACAGCCGCTAGAGGCACTTCCGCGATTCTCACAGTGAGAAGACTCTGGACGTCCATAGGAAAGCATTGAGTAATGCTTTCCTATGGGTGGTTTGAATGCGCACGCGGCTCTTGCCGCGCATGCACATTCAGAGCTGAGAGGCGGATTGGGGTGGAGGGATCCTCAGCACCAAAGGAGTCCAGTAAAGGAGAAAGGTAAGTGCTGAAGGGGTTTTAAACATACACAGACACACACATTTATTGACAGAGACACACTCAGTGACATACATACACACTCACTGACAGACAGACACACATACACACTCACTTACAAAACATACACTCTCACTGACAAACACACACTCACTAACAGACTCACTAACAGACACACACAAGCTAACACACTCAGTAACAGACACACACAGTAACACACTCACTGACACACACACACTCACTGACATACAAACTAACACACACACTGACACTCACTAGCAGACACACACTCAATAACAGACACACAGAAACTAACACAACTAACACACACACAAAAAAACTAACACACTCACTAGCAGACACACACTCTAATACTAACAGACACACACACTCGAATACTAACACACACACACACACTCATATTTTTTTTTTTTAATTTAATCCCCCAACCTCCTTACCTTTGGGAGTGCTGAGGGTATTCCCTGGGGTCTAGTGGGGCTGCCCGGCGGCCGGTCCTGCGGGTGCGTGAGGGAGCACTCTCCCCTGAGCGCTCTCTGCCCAGCTCCCTCACGCGCCGGTTATTGATGCCAGAGCCGGAATTTGACGTCATATTCTGGCTCCAACATCACTGCAGTGCGCGAGTGAGCTGGGCAGAGAGCACTCAGGGGAAAGTGCACCCTCATGCACCCGCAGGACCGGCCGGTGACACCAGGGTGACACCAGGAGAAGAGGCTGGCCACACTGGCGTACATACCTGCACACACGGTATGTACACCACTGCTTCCCAGGTATCTCCTTCCTGTTCTTCTCCAGATCCTGCTCCCACTGTGTACAATAATTAGATGAAACCTTCTGACCCTCCACCTCAGAGTATAAAAAGAGATACATAAGTAACTGAGCCTAGTCTATCAGGATCTGCAGTAAGATGAACTCCCAGATATCAAAATAATTGATTCTGCATTTGAAAACCAAAACTAGACCCCAGGTGTACTTTGTTCTAAACTGATTACTTTTCTAAATTTACTTTATAACCCCATGAAGATCCAAAGCATGCTAACAATTCCAGCAGTGGAGACAGGGGTCTTATTGGATCTGTAATGGTTAGCAGTACATCATCTTCATATGTAGAAACCACATATTTCTCACCCCCTACAATAAAACCCTTAATATATGGGTATGTCTGTAAAATTGTGTAAGAGTGGTCATGTGATAAGGTAAAGAACAGCAGGTACACAGGGCACCCATGCCAAGTACAAATAGATAAAGTGAAAGGACCCAGCTCTTGAGCTCTATGTGATATATACAGGGCCCTAACTGATCATAAAAATACCTCCAGAAACACGCAATGTCTTAAATGACCCAAGAAGTGCTCCAGATCTTCCTCCATCACATCAAATCCACTTCTCTGTGTATTTTCAAACAGCTGCCTACCTTTTGGAAACCCTGTCTGTTTTGGATGTATCAATCAGATGCGCAACAGGTCTTAGAGCATTCATCTTTACCAATAGCTTTGCATCCAAATGTATTAACACAATTAGTTGGAAATTGCTTACAACAGAGGGATCTTTACCATCTTTGAGCAGTAAGAAATGTTCTCTGGTGTAGTTTACCCCTGTCGGAGAGGTCTTTAAGGCATCTGTATTCTAGCGTCACACTGCTCTGGTGAGTGGTTATATAATTTAGCATTAAAGGAAGTAAAAGCTTCCATAATTTCTTCGGGGAATGACTATTACATCCCCACTAGTCCAAATAGTTTAAATGTGGGGGAGCTTGTCTCTTGCTCTTGGCTTTAACTCTCTCACTAGCATTGAATCCATCTTATTTGCCTTCTTATAGAATATTTTCCTCAACTATGTAATTTGTCACACCACATCCTCTAGCAAAAGTCTAGTGGCGCCTCTCATCCCTTGTAGCTGTGCCATTATCTGT
Source organism: Pelobates fuscus (assembly GCF_036172605.1). NCBI lineage: Eukaryota > Metazoa > Chordata > Amphibia > Anura > Pelobatidae > Pelobates > Pelobates fuscus. The sequence continues at coordinate 30,268,484 of NC_086318.1, read as the reverse complement.
GGGTTTGGGTCTACAATGCTGATTCTTAAGCTTTCCCAGGTAACAGGGCTTTGGTGTTTAGCTGATTTTTATAAGTGGCTACCTGAATAAAATGGCTCTCAGCAGCAGTTTATGTACCAACTGCGCAGGTACATTAGGGGTATACAAGCTGTGCAGCCACACAGGGTGCCATGCTGACAAGGATGCCAGGCGACCAGCACAACTTGCACAACTAGGACCTGCCCTACCTCACAGCACCCTGGTGGGGGAGAGCTTGATCCCTGGCTGGCCGACCCTTAGAGAGGGAGCTCTGCTTTGTTATTGGACGGTGAAGAGATTAAGGACCTCTCCTGTGTTCCCTACACACACTACGTAACCTACACACACACACACATTACATTCTTATCCCACACCTACACACACTACATAATGGCATTGTGGCTGCAGGGTCACAGGAGCTTTTTGAACACAGAGTTTTTCTTCAAATAGGTTTGTTTTTTCCCCCAAATCTATACATTTGCTGACAATTCTTCTAGTCCATAAATATCTAGAATGTTCTGCTCTTTAAAAAGACCAGAGGTTGTGTGTACCATAATAGCAAGTACAATTTAACATGATATCTGAGAATAATATCTGTGTATATATATATATATATACACATGTATATTAATGTGTGTATTATGAATATATTATTATGCCTTATTAAATTATATTATATATACATGTGTGTATATGCATAATAAGCCCCAAAAGTAAATTAATACATAACATCTACGTAATGGCGGCTTAATACTTTGGATGAGGGGGTGTGTCTGTGGAGGGCACTGTGAAGGTTTTTTGCACAGGATGCTTAAAGGCCTAAGGCCGACCCTGCATGCACTCATACCGCTCCCCACATGCTCCATACAGCTCCGCATTGGTGCTTGCAGAATGGAATTATGGGAGCTCCAGTTTATGGTGCCAATCGTATTAATGTCCCACTGGAGGAGAGACACTTTTTTCATGAGGTGGGGCTGTGGGCAAGGCTCTGTGGAATGAGAGGCAGATTTGCAATGCCTTCAAAACAAACAGTTATGGAGCTTCAGCAGTAGAAATCCAGTAAGTGTGGACTCGACCACAGGTGGTCAAACTGATCAAAAAACATTTCACTTAGAATCAGAGGAGTCAGACACAGTCTAACTATGTGCACCACATTTTCTATAATGGCATATAGTGGTTATGGTGCACAGGACTGCCCGTTTACAGTGATATATGTATAGCAAAGAATAGTAAAGACAGAATGAAAATCAAACAATAATATTGCCTCTGAACATAATACATTGATGGCTTTCTGAGTCTTCTGAAGTTTACATGGATTTGTGTTTATCAATGGCTAAATTGTGAATGAACTATGGGCTGGATTTTTAGCAGATTAAGGGTTTACTCTGCTTATTGAACAGAAATCCCTCCATTGATGTTTGAGAAAATGATTATACAGTAAGCAGAGTAAACTCTTACTCTGCTCGGAGAGTTCAGTCTATCCATCCATCCACTTAAATTAAGGTGGGGAAGATTTATCAAATATAGCTTTGTACTCTTTTCTGTGCTATAACTTAATTTTTAATCCAAGTATTTTTTTTCCAGATTTATCAATCTTTACACCACTTTTTTTCACCAGATAAGTGTTCTGTTTAATTTCTTTTTTTTTCAGCCACATTAAATTGCGCAGTTTTGTCGTGAAATATATTTTACTGAATAAAACGGTGGATTTAGGTAGAAAAAATTTTTTTTAGACCAATTTTAATAATTTAACAAATATGGCTATAGATTACAGATTAAGATTAAAGGATCCTCTTCAAATGCCTTTGATCAATCTCCCACACTACGTCAAAAACTACAAAGGACATTATTTTTTATTAGTGTAGATTTTTTTATTTTTTTCCCTCTATTAAATTGAATTAATTCATTAATGGAGCTCATGCTAAAAGTAACGCTATCGTTAAGGAAACCAAGTGAATGTTACTGTTAATGTAACACTTTAACCAATTGCCTTTATTTTCTTTAAATTATTTTATATCCAAATATATCCTAAAATATTCGAAAATGCAGAGTTGACCTTACCTTTAGCTAACTGTCCTTCCCCCATCTCTGCCAGGTTTTCCTTAGGAAGCATATTTTTGTCATTAGTCATGTAGGAGCTTCTAATTCTCTGTGTGATTGACCACATGCATGGCACCGTTTCCTACATGTTGTTGTAAACAGAAATGCCATTCTATCGTCAAACAGGTTTGCCTGCTTGTGTTAACAATAGAACAGGGTCTCCACGGAAACCAGAGCCAAAACAACAGCATAGTTATTGTGAAATACAGTTTGCTATTGTAAAATACAATTTACACTTAACATTATTAGTATTAAATGACAGCAGGAACACCTGGGAGAGAGGATTAAAATAAAGTCAAGTTTATTTAAATACTTGTATGTGTTTATTTTTGCAACAACAAAATTAAATGTGCTCATTGATTCCCTGATTGCAAGTTTTTTTGTGGTTTTTTTCGTATTGCATTTTGGACCAAAGTTTAAAAAAAACAACAACTTGTTTTGGTCCTTAGAGCTTAAAATATTAAAATGTTTAGTTTATGATTTTTTCACAGTTTTGTTTTTGCTATGATTTGGGTATTTTTTTGCAATAAAGGTATGTAGTTAAATGGACCTCTAAATCAATTTAGTTTGCTGAGATGCTTTGTGTGAAGTGTGTATCCTATTTTGTACATTTTACATAAAGTGCAGATTTCAATAGAAATTAAAATAGAAATTATAACTTAACCTTGTTACACTCCCTGGCAGTCAGTTAGATAGCCAGTCCTGTTACTTCCTGGTTTGGTTAGCTCAGTGGAGCTAAACTCAAGGGTCAGCAATTGCCCAGAGTACCTGCCTTGCAAAGACTTATTTTTGAACTGCAATGGGAGCCTGTGATTGGAGAGCCACAGAAAGTATGGGCAGGGTTAGAAGGGGAGGGCTTGCACAGGCAGCAGACAGGTGAACTGAAACTCTTCCAAACTGTTTTAGATACAACCCCTAAAAAAAAAAAAATTGCATAAATAAGTGCATGGATGGTTTAATGTGGGGTATGTCTACTATATAATGATTTATGTTTTATTGTTATATTTTGGACACTGCAGTGTCCCTTTAAGAAACCAGTACTAATATATTCTCCAAATAGAAAATGGTTCAACACACACATGGTTTTATTCACACACTGAATTGTAATCAATTAAAAAAACAGCAAATTGCAAACGTAAGGTTAGAGGGACACTCCAGGCAACCAGCCCATTTCTGACCATTGGAGTGGTCTGGGTGCCAACTCCCACAACCCTTAACACTGCAAGTGTAAATATTGCAGTTTTCATGGGAGGGAAAGGGGCACTGTGGGAACCTGCAGTGCCAGGAAATCGAATATGTTTTCCTGGTACTGAAGAATCCCTTTAAAATAGCCAGTTTGGAAAAAAAATATACACAACTGAGTTTCAATTCACTACAAATTCTGTTCTGAGAGTAAAACACACTGGATTATTGTTGGGAATATAATTAAGAATAAGACTGAACAAATGTTTTGTTTTCCAGTGAGTCTTGCTCAGTTTCATGGTGGCACTTTTTAAACAGCTTCTTGGTGGACAAACTGAATCTCAGTACGCTTGTGCACATATTTAACCCTTTGGGGGTGTGAGAAGGAATGCTACCCTCTCCTTAATAATATTCACTCACTTGCTCAGCTGTGGCCAGAACACTCCAAAGTGAGCAGGATGAACTGTAGTAACCCCTGGATTTCCTCTCACTTTGTGTAACTTTGGAAGTGATTATGGTGGTAGGGATCTGTATGTATAGGAATCTTGTAGATTCCACCTTAAAAACATAGCCGACATCCGCCCCTTTCTTACGCAAGATGGTACCAATTACCAAAGAGCTTGCCATGCTCTAGTAATTTCCCGCATGGATTATTGTAACCCTCTCCTAATTGGTCTTCCCAAAAAACGTATTACCCCTTAGTCTGTAATGAATGCTGCCTCCAGACTGATTTCCTCTCTAGTCAGTCCTCTCACACTTCACCCCTTTGTCAGTCCTTCAAAATGCTAACCTATACAGTTGCAAGAAAAAGTATGTGAACCCTTTGGAATGATATGGATTTCTGCACAAATTGGTCATAAAATGTGATCTAATCATCATCTAAGTCACAACAATAGACAATCACAGTCTGCTTAAACTAATAACACACAAAGAATGAAATGTTGCCATGTTTTTATTGAACGCACCATGTAAACATGCAGGTGGAAAAAGTATGTGAACCCTTGGATTTAATAACTGGTTGAACCTCCTTTGGCAGCAGTAACTTCAACCAAACGTTTCCTGTAGTTGAAGATCAGACGTGCACAATGGTCAGGAGTAATTCTTGATCATTCCTCTTTACAGAACTGATTCAGTTCAGCAATATTCTTGGGATGTCTGGTGTGAATCGCTTTCTTGAGGTCATGCCACAGCATCTCAATCGGGTTGAGGTCAAGACTCTGACTGGGCCACTTCAGAAGGCGTATTTTCTTCTGTTTAAGCCATTCTGTTGTTGATTTACTTCTATGCTTTGGGTCATTGTCCTGTTGCAACACCCATCTTCTGTTGAGCTTTAGTTGGTAGACAGATGGCCTTAAGTTCTCCAGCAAAATGTCTTGATAAACTTGGGAATTCATTTTTCCTTCGATGAAAGCAATCCGTCCAGGCCCTGACGCAGCAAAGCAGCCCCAAACCAACTTCACAGTTGGGATAAGGTTTTGATGTTGGTGTGCTGTGCCTCTTTTTCGCCACACATTGTGTTGTGTGTTTCTTCCAAACAACTCAACTTTGGTTTCATCTGTCCACAGAATATTTTGCCAGTTCTGCTGTGGAACATCCAGGTGCTCTTGTGCAAACTGTAAACATGCAACAATGTTTTGTTTGGACAGCAGTGGCTTCCTCGGTGGTATCCTCCCATGAAATCCATTCTTGTTTAGTGTTTTACATATTGTAGATTTGCTAACAGGGATGTTAGCATTTGCCAGTGACTTTTGTAAGTCTTTAGCTGACACTCTAGGATTCTTCTTCACCTCATTGAGCAGTCTACGCTGTGCTCTTGCAGTCATCTTTACAGGACGGCCACTCCTAGAGAGAGTAGCAGCAGTGCTGAACTTTCTCCATTTATAGACAATTTGTCTTGCCGTGGACTGATGAACAGCAAGGATTTTGGAGATACTTTTATAACCCTTTCCAGCTTTAGGCAAGTAAACAATTCTTAATCGTAGGTCTTCTGAGAGCACTTTTGTGTGAGGCATCATTCACATCAGGCAATGCTTCTTGTGAAAAGCAAACCCAGAACTGGTGTGTGTTTTTTATAGGGCAGGGCAGCTGTAACCAATACCTCCAATCTCATCTCATTGATTGGACTCCAGTTGGCTGACATCTCACTCCAATTAGCTCTTGGAGATGTCATTAGTCTAGGGGTTCACATACTTTTTCCACCTGCACTGTGAATGTTTACATGGTGTGTTCAATAAAAACATGGCAACATTTCATTCTTTGTGTGTTATTAGTTTAAGCAGACTGTAATTGTCTATTGTTGTGACTTAGATGATGATCAGATCACATTTTATGACCAATTTCTGCAGAAATCCATATCATTCCAAAGGGTTCACATACTTTTTCTTGCAACTGAACCTATAAAGCATTGACCAATTCTAGCCTCTCTTATATCTCTTCAGAGATCCATAGGTATGCCCATTCTTGGTCTCTCCGCTCTGCCTGTGACCTTCTCCTGTCTGCTACTCGCACCCGTATAGCAAACCTACGCTTGCAGGACTTCTCGTGGGTGGCTCCCTTCCTATGGAACAGCCTGCCTACCGCCATTAGATTCTCCCATAGTCTTCAGTCATTTAAGAAGTGCCTTAAAACCCATCTTTTCAGGAAAGCTTATGGCCTCCCAGAGTAACCTCTACCTCACATACCTGTCTCTGGTTCTCTCCTGAATGGCAGCACTTTACTCTCTCCTCCAGCTCTGCTTCACACCAACCTATTTTGATTGCTATTCCCTGTCCTATTGTGTTTTATACCCCTCCTTCTATAGATTGTAAGCTTGTTTGAGCAGGGTCCTCTTCAACCTATTGTTACTGTAAGTTTTCTTGTAATTGTCATATTTATAACTAAATCCCCCCTCTCATAATATTGTAAAGCGCTACGGAATCTGTTGGCGCTATATAAATGGCAATAATAATAATAATAATAATAATAATAATGCAATTCTAGAGATATTTACACTTATCTTCCGGGAGCTAGTTTCACTCCTGGCACACGTGACTCTGTTCCGTATGGCCTAATGTCAAGTCTGTGCAAAAACTAAAAAGCAGGATTTTCTTCCTCCCTCTTTATATTAAGATCTCTGTGCTGTCCCAGCCTCCCTATAGTGCTCCTTTTTTATCCCTTCCCTCTCTCCCTCTCTCCCTCTCTCCCTCTCTCCCTCCCTGCCTCTACCCAGCTCAGAGTGTGCGCATGCACATGAGTGGGGCAAAAAGGGCAGTTGCCCCGGGCCCAGTCATTCCTTGGAGGCCCAAAGTAGCTGCCCCTTCAGCCCATGCTCTTAGGGCCACCCGATTGTGATGTATTTGCAGGGGTACGGTCAGCACTGCGGCGCTTAAAGAGTGTGACTGGGCCCCTGTGATGATGTCAGAATGCTCACATTCACAGAGTGCCGCACCGGAAGAGAAGAAAAGGAGGGAGTCAGAGCAGGAGCTCTGACTCCCATCAGCCTGAGCCAACCACTGGACTCTATTGAAGTCACCCTCCTGCATCCAAATGGTAGGAATCAGAAGGGTGACTAAATAAATTAACATTTTGCATGCATGTGTGTTTATGTTTGTATGTGTATCTGTTTGTATGTGTGCCTGTTTGTATGTGTGTCTGTATGTGTATCTACATGTGTGTCTGTGTATTTGTTTGTATGTGTGTCTGTATGAGTATCTACATGTGTGTCTGTGTATCTTTCTGTTTGTATGTGACCATGTGTATCTGTTTTTGACTGTGTGTCCGTATGTGAATCTGTGTCTAAATGTGTATCAGTATGCCTATCTGTGTGTCCGTATGTGTATCCGTGTGTCCATATGTGTATATGTATCTGTATGTCTATCTGTGTATCCGTATGCATATCTGTATGTCTGTATGTGTGTTTGTGTGCCTGTATGTGTATCTGTTTGTCTGTATGTTTATCTGTTTCTATGTTTGTATATGTATCTGTATGTGTATTTAATTTGTGAATTCCCAACAATTACGCTAAAATTATATCAATAATTATTCTTCAACTAAGTGATAGTCACAGCCTGCCTATTTTTGCCCCGCTAGCGTAGTTCTGGCTAATTCAGAGTATAGTGAATATCTCTGACAGCAGTGGTTATAACCTCGTCCTTGTATTTCAATCTGCCTTTAAAAAATAGATACAACTGTTATACAATCTGCTGGAACTATATATATAATTCCACTAGAGGGAGACAAAACATTAGAGTTTTTAAAATGTTTCTCTTTTGTGAGTGTTTGACACCAACAGCCATGCAGTAATTGCGATCACATAATAGTAGAACAGGGATAGGCAACCTTCTGCACTCCAAATGTTGTGGACTACATCCCCCATAATGCTCTTACACCCATAATGCTGACAAAGCATCATGGAATGTGTATGTCCAAAACATCTGGAGTGCCAAAGGTTGCCTATGCATCAAATATGTGTATTTCTGTATTGTAAATCACTCAAATTGTGCCACCTATTACACAACAGCATGCAACAACTTTTTGGGGATTAGAAGCTATAAAAGTTTAGCTTTTTTCTAAGAATGGCATTGCAGTTGAAACATGATAACTGTTGGCACTCATATATAAAACAATTTACCCATTTGTTTGCCAAAACTGAAAAATGTTCCAATTATTGTTTAGAAATCTGCTAACAATATATACAATGTAAGAATTAAATTGTGAGGGATTTTGCTAGGAGAGGCAGTCATGTGAGTAAAGATGAGAGATACAAAATGATCATGCCTGTAGCATCATCACATGTGTGTTCAGCATCTAGAACATGTCTTAGTACCATGACATGATGCTGCTAGTAGCTGGACAGTCCAAGGATGGGGTAATGCTTAATCAGAGCGTGCACAGGGATTTTTACAGACCAGTGAAAACTGTGCAGATTGAGACATTGCTTACATCAAAAATGTAAGCAAAAAATGAGCATTAGTTTGTGTCTCCGTGTTACATAATGACCCACACTATGGTGTAACCAAATCCCCCATTTATTTGCTATGATAGCTAATTATAGGTTAAAACATATTATTGTGCGTGCACCAATCTTTTCATGAGCATTTTGCGAATAGTTTGGCCTTTACAGCAGCTCCACTACTAAGATATACATGTTCTGGGTGCGCTCACATTCAATTGAGCAGTTTAGACCCTCTGCTCTCTATTTTCTTTCAAGCAGCTCAACTGACACCGTATTTCTTCTATTTTGGATACAACTTTATTGCAGAACCCCTTTGCTTGTTATTATTTATACCCATAGGTTCCGAAATCCATTCCATCACATTAAAACTTAGCAAGGCGGAAGAAAAGGATAAACTAATCGCCCCGGTTATCAGCACTAACAAAGCATTTCATAGGATATATAACCTGCCCTTGGACTTTTCACTCGCTTCCCTCTCCTACTTTTCCTACTGATACTCATACATTCTTCTCTTTGTTTTCTTTTCATTCTTTTTTTTTCTTGTTTCCATCCCTCACTTTTCTGCCTTCTCCCATCCCCCCCTCCATTGTCACTTGAACCATTTTCTATACTCCCTCCTTAGATCATTCCTCCATTTTCCTGAAAATTTTTAGTTCTGTGTTATCTGTGTCATCATTTTCTTCTTGTAGATATATTGTATTCAGAGTACTTTTGGTGCTCACACTTACCCTGTAATCGTTGTGGTGATGCTTGCCTATCGAGACCGCATGTCTGGTCTCACTAGGCATAGAATATATGCGAGAAAAAGGCATCTTTACACTTATAAAAATGATACAGTTCCTGCTTTGTTCTATTGGCTAAAAGTGTAAGCTAAGCACTCTCAGCCAATGAGTGCGGCCCTGCCTTGGTTGTCTTTGCTCTGCACCAACATCGGGCTCATCTTGGAGAAGACTGGATGTGACATGGGGGACCCATGCAACTTGTCAAACCATACTAGAACATGACATCTGATATCTTACTGTGGGATGGTGTCCTAGCACCGTTACAGGCAGTAGTGGTTATGATGCTCAGTGACGGAACATATAGAAATTGTGTTAGCACTGACAGGTTTGGATGGAAAGCACAATATGCAAATATTCGGGGTGCCATAGTAACAAGTCACTGCTGTGTAGAACAGAGAAAACTAAATCTACTGACGGTAGTTATAGTGTAGTGACACGTGGGAAGCTAATTACAGACCTCTTCTCTCATAATTACACAGTCATACAGTAAGAATGACGACCTACTGCCAGAACCTCATTGTTTCTCTCTGTGCGTTCGCCTGAAGTCCTTCTGTGCTCCTCATCTTTCCTTTGCTCCCCAGAGCTACTCGCCACAGACAAAACAAACCACAAGTTTGCTATTTTGTTTGATGGAAAATTATTCCTCTGTATTTCAACTCCAGCTTGCTGTAACAGTCTGGCAGCTGAAAGGAAAGTCCCAGGAAATCGAGCCAATATTGCTACAGATTTAGGAAAACAAGTATAAAAAAAATTTATCTGCAACTACTTCATTGCTCATGATCTAATATTCAACCGAGTCTGCCTCCTCCGTACCATAAACTAGCATTGCTTTTATTATCCTGTCTGTTACAAGAGGGACAAAAGCGCTTTTATATTACACTGGTTGAAAATTACGTTAAGAAATGTAATGCTCGTTAGTAGGAATTAATTTATTTATTTATAAGATATTTTACCAGGAAAGATACATTGAGATTTCTCTCGTTTTCAAGTTTTGTCCTGGGTCCACAAATCATTGCAAATTCCTACTTTATTAAGAATTAAAGAATCATTTTGCTTCCTCTGAATTCATTTAATTAGTCCATATATATTTATATACTCAAATCTTTGTTTCCGCGTCCGGTTAAAAACCCTTACATAAACTCATGTGTAATTGTTTTGTGGGTTTAAAAAAGCAAGTAAAATGCTTTGAAGTCTACAGGATCATAAATAAATATATACAAAGTAGGATAATAGAGAGAGACCAAACTCCCTAACTAGGCTTAATTTGGAGAAGAGACTCGAAATTGATTATATATATATATATATATATATATATATATATATATATATATATATCAATACGGTAAAATAATAATTACAGACTTTATTTGAAAATATGGGTAAATTTACATTTGGACATAATATCATTTTCAATTCAGATTACAACAGAACACATGACCTCAACCATATATCATATAATTTTGCTGCACAGACTCCAGGGGCCGGACTTAACAGACAGAAATATATCTATCTCTCGTCATTGGACAGTAATTTCCTTTAGACTTCATTGAGAGAACGGATATTCAATTGCCAGCAAGAATTCATCATAGAATATATTTTTATTTTACAATATATATTTTTATTTTATAATTCGATTATTTTACCCATGATCATTTTTTATTCCATGACATACAAACGAACTCCACCTTTTTTGTGTCTCAAAAGCGGTAAATGGAAGATTCAAAATTCAATTGTATCCCCTTTCTAGATTCTCTGTGGCTTTAACAAACAGTGATCTGCGGCAGTCTAGTCTTGGAATTGTCTTGTCTACTCCATAGGACCTTGCACTGTTCCTAAAATTCCTTTATCAGTATTGGTTATTCGGTCAGTATTCCGAAGTAGATAATTGCTCAAACCATGTGTATAAAAGGCAAATGTTCGTAATCAAAGCAGCCGGCACTGACTGTTGCGCTGTCTTTTGAAGCAGTTATAATTTTTGTCACGCTATGACACATTGTCCTATTTTCACAGTTTAACCACAGTCTGGAACATGGCATTGATGGTGTTTGAAACACTATGGAAATCTGCAGCTGGATCCCAGGGACTCATTGAATTCTTTATAATAGCTCAACGCATACACATGTCATGACTATGACTAAAACAAAATGACATCACCAGGAATTTCCTAACACCAAACTACGCTTTCTAGCCCAGAGGGTGTAATGTGTCTGTAAACATGGATTTATATTGAATAGATTGTTTTCCATGCTTAACTCAGATTATCAAGGATATTTACTAAAGTGAGAATTCAAAGTGAATTCATGATGAATTACAAATTGTAGGTCAAGGTAGTCAAACTAGAAGTATAGCTGACTATGAGCATGTTTTGAGTTCAGATATTTTGGCCTTAAAGGAACACTATAGCGTCAGGAATACAAACATGTATTTCTAACACTACAGTGTTAAATTAACTGTTTAGCTCTCCGGCCCCTCTCAAATCACTCTGAAAAGGTATTAAACGTATCTTTTCTCCCACGCCATTGGCCCTGCCTGGTTTCACCTGGCCCCACCTCTGTGACTGAGATCATCAGTCTAGATGATTTCAGCCAATCCTATGCTTTCCCATAGGAAAACATTGGGAGGCTATTGCGCATGTACAGCAAAAAAAGGAAAAAAAGGCAGTGTTTACATTGAAAACCTTTCAGGAACAAGCTATAGACACCAGAACAACTACATTAAGCTGTAGTGATACTGGTTACTTTAGTAGCCATTGAAGTTTGAAATTCCCTTTGAATTCTTATTCTATTTGAATAACACTATAGGCCGTTAATTTACTACCTTAATCATTGCAATCTATTCTACGTTTTCTGAGATTATCATAAGCAACAGAAGAATTCGGAAGCCATTCAGAGTAATCTCATCTCTTTAGGAAAGCTTATAGCGTCCCACACTAACCTCTACCTCACATACCTGTCCCTTGCTCTCTCCTAAAGGGACACACTCTATTCTCTCCTCCAGCTCTGCTTCACTCCCACCTTGTGTGATTGCTACCTCCTGTCCTAATGTGTTTTATACCCCACCTCCTATAGACTGTAAGCTTGTTTGAGCAGGGTTCTCGTCAATCTGTTGTTCCTGTAGGTTTTTGTAATTGTCTCATTTATTGTTAAATCCCCCCTTTGATAATATTGTAAAGAGCTACGGAATGTGCTGGCGCTATATAAAATACCAGTAATAATAATAATAAAGAATAGAGATAGGTGAGAACGTTGTGGATTTTATTGTTCTTTTTGTTCCTGCATCGGCCCATAGTGTACGTATTCTGACCTTTCAATGTGTTATTCTTTCCTCCAACACTGCAAGGCAGCCCCATGAAGTTACTCTTTTTTTGACAAACAATAAATATGTTATAGCAATACTCCTAAATATTTCATTTTCAGAACCAACAGGGTTATTCACTATAAAGTGAATTTGAAATTAAAGACCGCAGTATGCGAACTGAATACATAGCTGACTAAGAGAATTTTTTCACTTCGACCTATTTGGACCTTAAATATGAAATTCACTTTGATGAATAACTCTGCAAGTGTTTGTCTTTTGTTCTAGCTATGCTTTCTCTTCTTTCAGTTAACCCCTTTAGGACACATGACGGAAATATTCTGTCATGATTCCCTTTTATTTCAGAAGTTGTGTCCTTAAGGGGTTAAAGGAACAAAACCTTTATTCGTAATGTTATAGTGTCCCTGAGCCTACATTTATGGTCCACCAACCCTGCCAACATAAAATTGCTTAAAACATTATTTCACTTACCGTACCTATATTTCCAGTGCCACGGCTCCGTTTGCACTGTCTAGGTTACTTTTACCTACAACAACACGGCAATGGTGTAATGCGAATAAAAGCTTCCCGTTAGGAAAACATTGAATCAATGTCATTATTATTATTTTTATTATCGCCATTTATATAGCGCCAACAGATTCCGTAGCACTTTACAATATTATTAGAGGGGGGATTTAACTATAAATAGGACAATTACAAGAAAACTTACAGAAACAATAGGTTGAAGAGGGCCCTGCTCAAACAAGCTTACAGTCCTAAATGTTAGATATCCTCCAACATTGTTTAATGGAGTAAAATCCTACTAGGAGCCCGGAGTGGCTATTTGGAGTTAACCCATGCAATGTAATCATTGCCCTTTGTCATAAATGGCAATGTTTTACATTGCAGGGTTAAGCAGACTTCATTGAAATTAAGTGGGCTGGATACCTGTGGAGTACCTTTAGAATCACCTGGTATATTTGTACATTTCTATCATGTCAATTTAACACTACAGAATATGTTGGCGATATATAAATAATTGTAATTCAATCATGTCTCTTCTCCAAATTAAGCCTAGTTAGGGAGTTTGGTCTCTCTCTATTCTCCTGGTCTTTTAATATAATAATTCCTATCCCTTATATTTACCAAGTATGTGTTTGGGAGGTCAACATTTCTTCTCCTTCAGCTCCCTATCCCGCCGCTGTGAAAAAAACAAAAACGGGATAACATAAATCCGATACCAAATTCAGGGAGGGTGGGCGGGACAAACTCGGCAAGGTAGTAATTAAAAGTGAAAGATCTAAAATGGCTGCCTATTTAAATAGCCAAGCCCACTTACCCATAACTCCATCCCTTCCTTACTTCCTTACTTCCTCCCATGCCCGCCTCCTAACCCCTGTCAAGGCCTTTTTCCGCCTAGCTGCGCTTTGGCTACATGGGGCTACATTAGTCCTTGGCCTTATCTTATAGTTAGGATAGCCTTATGCCTATCCCACGCATGCTTAAACGCGTGGGATAGGCTACCCTTTAACACAAATTAAAAAAACAGTGTCCTATTAAGCCCAATCAGTTACAAATTAATCTATATTATATATTCAATTTCTTTTATACATACAACCTTGACTTGCATTTTATGGTTTGATTAACAACCTGCATTCCTTTAAGAGTGACACGTTTTTCTACTAAAACGATCTAATTTGTTATGGTTTAAGTCCACTTATGCTTAATTTTCCTAAGAATGCGTCAAGTGTTGTAGATCATAAATGTATTAATCCTCTGAGGATTATACGTGCCTTGACATTACTGAGTGGCTATAAATAAACCATTGGATGTAATTCATCTTTACCGCAGTGAAACCTCAACAAAAAATGTACATTAATAAAAAATTCCTAGACACTTGCTATGACCCTAATAGCAGGAGCCGTGACTTTTAGTTGGATCAGTAACTGCAGATGTGCTTCCTTCCTTTTCCTTTGATAGCAGATCTAAAAGATCCACGTTTGGAAAGGAGGATAATAGAATAATAAGGAGAATAATAGAAGGATGAGGAGAAGGGTCAATCTGATGGGATAGATGGAGAGATATGCAGAGGTGTAGATATATGGGAAGATATGTAATAGTCAAGGTGGAGACAATGAAAGACATAGGGAGCTATGCACAGACATTTACAGATGTAAAATGACAGCAGACAATGGAGAGTGATGTTGGTAGAAGGAGAATGGCAGGGTAAGGGAAAAGAAAAGCTTCACAATATGGAAATAGAGAGAAACATTGTGAACGTGGAGAAAAACACTTGGTGGAAAATGAAGAGACAAGGGGGAGATGAATAAAGACAAAGGAGTGAAGGAGAGACAAGAGGGAGATGAACAAAGACAAAGGAGTGAAGGAGAGACAAGAGGGAGATGAACAAAGACAAAGGAGTGAAGGAGAGACAAGAAGGAGATGGAAGGAAACTGATGTGGAGATTGGAAATCGAAGAGTTAAAAGGATGTTTATATGATGAGGAAACGATATGCAAATTGCAAAACTAACATGATGAGACAAAGAGAGGCGAGGTGATAAAATGGTGAAGAGTTAAGGCTGGGGCATTTAAAGAAAAGAAGTTGCATCGCTGGCTGGAGGCAAAATAAAGCTGGAAATTGGCCTCAAAATAAGGCTAGAGATGGAGAAACAATCGTGAAAAAAATGAAGGAATGGGAAATGTTAAGAAAATAGATTAAATAAGGCAGAATTTGAGTGGTAATTATAAACATCTGGGGAAGTTAAGGAAATAGCATTGAGAGGTGAAATAATGATTGGGCAATATCAGTTGGCCTTATTTATTTAATTTTTATTTTGCTGCTAGGTATCTCCTTTCAAAGTCCCTTATATAAAAGAGAAGAAGGAAAGGCAGTGCCACATGAAACTATATGGAGCTGCTTTATGTAGGCTCCATGTAGTTCCACAAGCAGATATATGTAGGTTCCATATAATTCCATGAGCATATCTCCTATGGAATGTTTGTTAAAACTGAGTCCTCATTTTGTCAACTTGGAATATGGTGGGCTGAGTTCATTAATGTTTTTTTACTTTGTTTCCAACTATAAACAAGTAATATCCTGTATCCAAAACATTCAATCAGGAGGACAATTTCATGCTAATATTTGTAAGAACAAGGGTTTCCACAAACAAAAAATGTGTTCTGACTTAAAACAAAACGACTACTTGCGTAGAAATTAGTTAACAAAAAATTAGCCCTTCCACCACCTACTCAATGAAGATCAGGACCGGCGCGTCCATAAGGCGGCACAGGTGGCTGCCTTAGGGCGCACCAGCCTGGGGGTGCTAGATTAGAGTGATCGGTAGGAGGTGGGCGTACAGCCCTCCCTCCTACCTGTCACTCAGTGTAGTGTGGCCGGGCAGGGCGGACCGTGGTACAGGATGTTCTCAAATTTTATTTGTATAGAGCCAAAATTATATAAAATAATATGACATACTATTGACTACGAAAACAATGTAACAGAGACAAATCTGCACATCAGGTGAAGAGGACCACCCATCTCTCAAGTATTCAACATATTCTACTGGAAATTAATTAGCTAACATTCCAGTGATACATGTAGATATTGTAGATACTGCTGTAGTGCTGTAGTGCTCTTGAACTGTCCTGATCTATGGCTCATACATCATCATAAAAACACATTAACATCATTCTCTAAATGCTCATTCTAACTGGATCTCAGCCAGGACATACATTTGTTCAGTTTAACTACCTCCCTTAGCCCACATGAGTCCTAAGACACACAACAGAGTAAGCTGTTGTCATATATAACACCACTGTGCTAGTGAAGAGGTACGAGGCAATCCCTCAGGTCCTCTTTTCCTCTTTCTGACAGAACCATATTTTACAATGTTTTTTTCTGAGCTGAATCTAACATTTATTGGATTTTGTTGGCTTACGTTCAGACTGTTACACACGATAAGTTACATGAAATCCCAGGAAATTATTCTTAATGAATTTTTATGTTAGTGTGCAGCTTTAATAAAAATAATAACTGGAGTGACAACGGTACGTCCGATATATATCAAGTAATTTAATTTAACCAATGTACAGATATTGTATTAATATCCATACACTAAGAGTCACGAACAAGATAAAACAACATTTATATGACTAAATTAGGAAATAAATTGATTATGTTTGCTTGCTTACTTTTTTTTTCTATGAACAAATTGATCGAGATCTAGAAAATATTTCCTTCTGTCTGTTAAGTCTGCAAAATAGGGTATTAGGAATGTATTTCTTTCACTGTCCATAACATGTATTCAAGTATATTAGAAATATACATCCAATATCCATCCAATAAAGAACATATATGGTACCTTGCTGGCATCTTGCAAGCTGCATTGTATATGTTGAACAGCCATTTCAAACCTTTACGAGCTGGCACAAAGGCCTGTTTACATCCACCTCAGCTAGTGACCAAGTCCCCTCCACCTAAGCCAGTCACCAAGTCCCCTCAACCTCAGCCAGAGACCAAGAGCCAATTAGTAACAGTACAATGTATTCCTTCTCCATGCCACTTACCAAACAGAATGTTTTGACAGTCATTCCCACAGAGTAGAATATATTTTTCCAAACTATATTTTTCCAAACACAATCTAGCTGTTTAATTCAATCTTGTTTTATATATGCTGACAATCTTAATAAAATCATTGGATCTTTGAGAAAAGGTAACAGTATCTTGTTTTAGCATGTCCCCAGCTCCCTTATCCAATCAGGCATATAAAACCTTGTATGGCTTGTAATCACTTATCACATCACAAGATGCATAGGCAACTCTCTAATTAGGTGATTTAGGCTGCAGCTTCACTGGGACATTGCAGCTGCCTAACTAACCTAACCGAAGAGCAGGACCTGCAGCATGGGGCAGGCACCAGAAGAGGAGGGCTGCCCACTGTTAGGAGGTGAGAGGCGTGACCACAGCCAGCCACTCCTCACACTACTGCATATTCGGGGAAGGGAAAGGGAGCACCAGCATAGGAGATAAGCCTGCTCGCAGACAAAGGGAATATACATATCAGAGGTTGATACTGGTGCAAGTTTACTTAAAAGGGCACCCTCAGCACCATAACCACTTAAGCTCAATTTAGAGGTTATGGTGTCAACAGTTCCTGGACACCATCCCACTCTTTTATCAAACTCTTTGAGTGAATTTAACAAAAAACACCTTCCTTCCAGCCACATTGATAATGCAGAAATGCACACTTGCCCACTAAATTTATCAGATTAATTTAATCTAGATGGCAACGATTGGCTCAGAACGCTGGAGATGTGTGAACACTTTACTTTCCATCTCATTACACAAAGGAAGCAGAGTCAGTTGCATTGTCCAATTGTCCTACAGAGTTTAACAAATGCTTCCATAAGCCTCTTTGCATCTTCCATCTAACAATGTACAGTTGCAAGAAAAAGTATGTGAACCCTTTGGAATGATATCGATTTCTGCACAAATTGGTCATAAAATGTGATCTGATCATCATCTAAGTCACAACAATAGACAATCACAGTCTGCTTAAACTAATAACACACAAAGAATGAAATGTTGCCATGTTTTTATTGAACACACCATGTAAACATTCACAGTGCAGGTGGAAAAAGTATGTGAACCCCTAGACTAATGACATCTCCAAGAGCTAATTGGAGTGAGATGTCAGCCAACTGGAGTCCAATCAATGAGATGAGATTGGAGGTGTTGGTTACAGCTGCCCTGCCCTATAAAAAACACACACCAGTTCTGGTATTGCTTTTCACAAGAAGCATTGCCTGATGTGAATGATGCGTTGCACAAAAGAGCTCTCAGAAGACCAACGATTAAGAATTGTTGACTTGCATAAGGCTGGAAAGGGTTATAAAAGTGTCTCCAAAAGCCTTGCTGTTCATCAGTCCAGGGTAAAACAAATTGTCTATAAATGAAGATGTTCAGCACTGCTGCTACTCTCCCTAGGAGTGGCCGTCCTGTAAAGTTGACTGCAAGAGCACAGCGCAGACTGCTCAATGAGGTGAAGAAGAATCCTAGAGTGTCAGCTAAAGACTTACAAAAGTCACTGGCAAATGCTAACATCCCTGTTAGCGAATCTACAATACGTAAAACACTAAACAAGAATGGATTTCATGGGAGGATACCACCGAGGAAGCCACTGCTGTCCAAACAAAACATTGCTGCACGTTTACAGTTTTCACAAGAGCACCTGGATGTTCCACAGCAGAACTGGCAAAATATTCTGTGGACAGATGAAACCAAAGTTGAGCTGTTTGGAAGAAACACACAACACTATGTGTGGTGAAAAAGAGGCACAGCACACCAACATCAAAACCTCATCCCAACTGTGAAGTATGGTGGTGGGGGCATCATGGTTTGGGGCTGCTTTGCTGCGTCAGGGCCTGGACGGATTGCTATCATCGAAGGCAAAATGAGTTTATCAAGACATTTTGCAGGAGAACTTAAGGCCATCTGTCTACCAGCTGAAGCTCAACAGAAGATGGGTGTTGCAACAGGACAATGACCCAAAGCATAGAAGTAAATCAACAGCAGAATGGCTTAAACAGAAGAAAATACGCCTTCTGAAGTGGCCCAGTCAGAGTCCTGACTTCAACCCGATTGAGATGCTGTGGCATGACCTCAAGAAAGCGATTCACACCAGACATCCCAAGAATATTGCTGAACTGAAACAGTTCTGTAAAGAGGAATGGTCAAGAATTACTCCTGACCGTTGTGCACGTCTGATTTGCAACTACAGGAAACGTTTGTTGAAGTTATTGCTGCCAAAGGAGGTTCAACCAGTTATTAAATCCAAGGGTTCACATACTTTTTCCACCTGCACTGTGAATGTTTACATGGTGCGTTCAATAAAAACATGGCAACATTTCATTCTTTGTGTGTTATTAGTTTAAGCAGACTGTGATTGTCTATTGTTGTGACTTGATGATCAGATCACATTTTAACCAATTTGTGCAGAAATCCATATCATTCCAAAGGGTTCACATACTTTTTCTTGCAACTGTATGTAATGATTGTTACTGCCTTACTTGTTTTGTATACATTGGTTTAATTAGCACGTTAGTAAATACTTTGTAATCAGTTTTTACTTTGCTTTTTTAAAGATGAGAGAAATCACAATGTAATTTTTTATTAAAAATCTGTTCGTGAAGTCTTTTGTGTCAGATTGTTTCCAAAGTAAAATGTATTTACAGGATCAAACAATGTATGTTTTGCTTTGCAAACTGCCAAATAATGGTTATGTAGGATCATCAATAAAGAAGAAGAATTTCTCTGAAATTCAGGAAGTTATACTTAGAAGTTCTGTAAATCCCCACGCAGACATTTGATGAGTGACCCAAGAGGAGACTTGAAGAGGTCTTGTGGCTATGCCTCGTTCAAAGTGCTTAACCCTTAGCCCATTTATTTATGTTACGCTTCCAGAAACCTTCTGTGTTTTGCTACTTGCGTCATTTATAGGAAACATTACTGGCAAACATTAAAAGGGGAATGTTTGATGGAGCAAAGCATTTATCAAAGTTCTATTTTAAGTGTTCAAGTCAAATAACACATGGGGGTCATTAACAATGACTAATATTGAGAACTACATTTACCAGTTTTAAGGAAAATAATTTGTTACATTACTTCCATTTGTACTTTGGCCCAATATAGGCTGACATGAGCAGCATGTCAAGGGTTAATATTTAAGTTTTTCCTGTAATCAGAAGGATAGTTTGTTCCCTGGTCACAGGTAGACTTCATGAGCTTCAAAAAACCATTTTCACATTTCAATATGTCCAGGCTGGGGATCAGCTGTCCTTGTATGCAAAGATTTAAAAAGACACTGAGGAATGCTTCATGATGTAAGCTCATTGAGCAGGGCCCTCCACCTCTCTGTTCCTGTGCATCCAGTTGTCTGGTTACAATTCCATGCCTGTTAGTCCACCCATTGTACAGCGCTAGGGAATCTGATGGTGCTGTATAAATAATAAAATAATAAATATAATAATTATGATTGTGGGTTTGTATATGGAAAGCTCTACAACCAGAAAACTGTGAAATTACTTAAAGTTACTTAAAAAGTGAAGATACTTAAAAATAATATTTGGGGATTAAAATAACCCTGTGATATTTGTGATATTTGTGATATTTGTGTTTTTTTTGTGTGTGGTGTTTACTCAACAGTTCATATATCCTTCCATTGTAAATCAAAGTCTATGTCTAATTCTGAACTGTCTGTGATGTTACATATGTAAAATTTGCAAAAAGAATAATAACAAATAAAAATAAAAAATAACCCTAAGTGTATAACGCATTCTAAAGATAATCCACTTGAGAAAAAAAGACATCATAAACCATTTCCCTCGATGCACTGTTTAGTGGTTATGGTGGTGAACTAACCCTTTAATATCATCAGGGCTCCAGAAGGTAGAACACATTAATTATTCATGTTACAAAAAATTCTACATGTTCAATTTTCATGCCCAGCCCCAAAACACAAGAATTCATATAAACCTCTCTTTCTGTCTATAATTGTAATCATTGCAGAAAATGTTGGCACTGCATAATTATATTAATAATAATAGACTGGTTTTATGAATATATTATAGATTGAAGAATGATGCATCTTTAACAATAGTATGCCTCTCAGCAATTTTATATATATATATATTTATATTATAGTGTTATATAGTGTGTTATTTAGTGTGTTAAGCTTGAATAATGCATGTCTATACTGGAGATTATAGAGAACTTAAAAGATAATTATAATCTTAGACCAAAATAGACTAACTGAAAAATATCAGTTTTCACAATTCCTGGTTTAGTAAATAAACTCTGTGGTAAACCAAAGTGTAAAATGATTCTGCTTTTACATATCTTGTCACTGGATTTTCTTTGCTTCTGACTTTGTCCATTGACAGATAACTTCTAGGCCTGTAACAGGCACTGACGTTTATACTATGACAGCAACTCATAAAAAATGAGGAAACAACAGATCTGCGATGGTCGCCAGTAAAAAAATTGCAATGTTCTGTGAGTCTCAGCCCTAACACGCTCAATAAATTAAATTTAACCATTTCTGTAGTAGAGATTTTTATTTTAAACACTTTTATTCTTAAGGCAAATAGCAGGTAAAAATTGCTATTACAATAGTGATCGAATTGCATCATATAACAAAGAAAGCAGGTGGAAAAACAGGTGGTGAATTTGATCCTTTTACTGCACAAAAGTATATCTTAGCATTAGTGATGTCGCGAACATAACATTTTCGGTTTGCGAACGGCGAACGCGAACTTCCGCAAATGTTCGCGAACCGGGCGAACCGCCATTGACTTCAATGGGCAGGTGAATTTTAAAACCCACAGGGACTCTTTCTGGCCACAATAGTGATGGAAAAGTTGTTTCAAGGGGACTAATACCTGGACTATGGCATGCCGGAGGGGGATCCATGGCAAAACTCCCATGGAAAATTACATAGTTGATGCAGAGTCTGGTTTTAATCCATAAAGGGCATAAATCACCTAACATTCCTTAATCACAATGAATATAGATTGACACCTGACATATTGACACCTTGACATATGGATTGACACCTGTCCTCAGAGACCCTGATACACACTGACACAGAGCAGAATAGGGACTGTTCCCCCTACATAGGGTCACTTGGCAGATATGGATTGACCGTGAGCGGTGGGTGGGGGCCATAAAAATAATGAGGGGGGGACCTACTGTATGATGTTGTATCGATCAGGTAGTGTAAGGGTTACGCCCGCTTCACAGTGACAGACCAAACTCCCCGTTTAACGCACCGCAAACAGTCCATTTGCAAAACCGCAAACTCCCCATTTGCACAAGGTTGGATACCAAGCTAGCCATGTCCCGTTCCTTGTCCTCACTGATGTCATTGAAGGTCTCCTCCACCCAGCTACGTACAACACCAAGGGTCCCCGAAAGGTGACAACAAGCCCCCTGGGACGCCTGCTGTGTTTGATCTTCCACCTCCTCAAAGCCACCTTCCTCCTCTGACTCCTCTTCTTCAGGCTCCTCTCTCTGCGTTGCCTCTCTCTGCGTTATTATAAGGTGTGTTAAGTAGTACTATTCTTTCCAGTTTAATCCCTGTTACGAGTAGAGGACTATTTCCTTGTTTCGCCAAACCCCTTCAAAGATGGAAAAAGCGGTATGAGTGGAAGAAACAAGGAAATGTGGTCAGGTGGTGGTGCCAGCCCCACCGAGGGCTTGTACCCAGGTATGCTAATAAACTGAAAAAAGAAATAATCTCCCAAGAAGGAGATCTAAAACTGGCATAGGAAAAGGTTAGACAACTATAATAAAGTGATACCTACAAATCCTAGTGAGCATAGGTGTATAATAGAGGGAGAAAGGGAAAGCAGAGTAATGCTTCCTAATACCGTGGTTAGTACCCTTTGTTAAAGTAAATTGAGTAATGGACAAAAGTCTTTATTGTATCATTTATAAATAACAAAGGGATACTATACTCATTCCCCTATAGTGGCCGATTGTGTAATAATGGTAATACTATTATATCATATTGCAAGGGGCAAGGAAATTCCCTCTAAATAGATGGGTATAGGCAGAGAGTATGGAGACCGGAGTGATGCTGTCATAAAAAGTGTCAATAAGGTGATATAAAGTTAAATGTATCACAGACACACAGCCACCCTTTCTCTTAGCTAGTTTCCAGAAATGCTGGATAGGTAGAAGGGCTATACAGGGAGTGCAGAATTATTAGGCAAGTTGTATTTTTGAGGATTAATTTTATTATTCAACAACAACCATGTTCTCAATGAACCCCAAAAACTCATTAATATCAAAGCTGATTTTTTTTGGAAGTAGTTTTTAGTTTGTTTTTAGTTATAGCTATTTTAGGGGGATATCTGTGTGTGCAGGTGACTATTACTGTGCATAATTATTAGGCAACTTAACAAAAAACAAATATATACCCATTTCAATTATTTATTTTTACCAGTGAAACCAATATAACATCTCAACATTCACAAATATACATTTCTGACATTCAAAATCAAAACAAAAACAAATCAGTGACCAATATAGCCACCTTTCTTTGCAAGGACACTCAAAAGCCTGCCATCCATGGATTCTGTCAGTGTTTTGATCTGTTCACCATCAACATTGCGTGCAGCAGCAACCACAGCCTCCCAGACACTGTTCAGAGAGGTGTACTGTTTTCCCTCCTTGTAAATCTCACATTTGATGATGGACCACAGGTTCTCAATGGGGTTCAGATCAGGTGAACAAGGAGGCCATGTCATTAGATTTTCTTCTTTTATACCCTTTCTTGCCAGCCACGCTGTGGAGTACTTGGACGCGTGTGATGGAGCATTGTCCTGCATGAAAATCATGTTTTTCTTGAAGGATGCAGACTTCTTCCTGTACCACTGCTTGAAGAAGGTGTCTTCCAGAAACTGGCAGTAGGACTGGGAGTTGAGCTTGACTCCATCCTCAACCCGAAAAGGCCCCACAAGCTCATCTTTGATGATACCAGCCCAAACCAGTACTCCACCTCCACCTTGCTGGCGTCTGAGTCGGACTGGAGCTCTCTGCCCTTTACCAATCCATCCATCTGGCCCATCAAGACTCACTCTCATTTCATCAGTCCATAAAACCTTAGAAAAATCAGTCTTGAGATATTTCTTGGCCCAGTCTTGACGTTTCAGCTTGTGTGTCTTGTTCAGTGGTGGTCGTCTTTCAGCCTTTCTTACCTTGGCCATGTCTCTGAGTATTGCACACCTTGTGCTTTTGGGCACTCCAGTGATGTTGCAGCTCTGAAATATGGCCAAACTGGTGGCAAGTGGCATCTTGGCAGCTGCACGCTTGACTTTTCTCAGTTCATGGGCAGTTATTTTGCGCCTTGGTTTCTCCACACGCTTCTTGCGACCCTGTTGACTATTTTGAATGAAACGCTTGATTGTTTGATGATCACGCTTCAGAAGCTTTGCAATTTTAAGAGTGCTGCATCCCTCTGCAAGATATCTCACTATTTTTGACTTTTCTGAGCCTGTCAAGTCCTTCTTTTGACCCATTTTGCCAAAGGAAAGTTAGTTGCCTAATAATTATGCACACCTGATATAGGGTGTTGATGTCATTAGACCACACCCCTTCTCATTACAGAGATGCACATCACCTAATATGCTTAATTGGTAGTAGGCTTTCGAGCCAATACAGCTTGGAGTAAGACAACATGCATAAAGAGGATGATGTGGTCAAAATACTCATTTGCCTAATAATTCTGCACTCCCTGTAAAGACTCAGAGAGGTCTAAGAAGAATCCTCTAAACTAGCCCTAATCTCCTTAAACATCTTCAAGGGTGTTCTAAGCTAAAGCTCAATCTAAACGTTTAGATGACTGCCTGATTTCCCATCACAGATGCTGGCTAGGAATAACACTGTGCAAGACAAAGAGTGGGTCTAAGTGCCCATAGTGCAGTAAAGTGTCCCTAGTGAAGTGAAAAAGAGAATAACGAGCTGGCGCCCAAGAGAATAACGAGCTGGCGCCCTATCAGGGGACGTGTATATGGCATCAATTTTAGGAACCGGGAGATGGAAAAAGATGCTTGGTCGGTCCTCCTACTTCAAATTTGGGGCACTGCGCATGCAATCTAATGTGCCACCAGATAGGAGTGGTGTGTTAAGTAGTACTATTCCTATCAGTTTAATCCCTGTTATGTGCCTTTTTTTTGTTTGGTTTTTGAAGCCACTGTGCAGCACCAGAGGCCAGAAAAATTAGGCATCTACACATGCCTGAAAAATTAGGTATTGTTGCAGCCACTGCTGTAGCAGCGGCCAGAAAAATTGATGTTTGTTTCCCAGGCAGAAAGTGCCCTAAAACATTGCAGCTTGAACCCTAGTTGGTGGCGGATAAGTCACGCAAGTCAACTGGCATTCAGAGCTAAAATACAGCAGCATGTGGACCATTTTTAGCCCAAGGCAGCTCATCTCATCAGGCCTTTTTTAGTCAAATGTATCGCCCACTGTCAGTCCCTTTGGGATCCATCCCTCATTCACCTTAATAAAGGTGAGGTAATCTAGACGTTTTTGACCTAGGCGACTTCTCTTCTCAGTGACAATACCTCCTGCTGCACTGAAGGTCCTTTCTGACAGGACACTTGAAGCGGGGCAGGCCAGAAGTTCTATCGCAAATTGGGATAGCTCAGGCCACAGGTCAAGTCTGCACACCCAGTAGTGAAGGGGTTCATCGCTCCTCAGAGTGTCGATATCTGCAGTTAAGGCGAGGTAGTCTGCTACCTGTCGGTCGAGTCGTTCTCTGAGGGTGGATCCTGAAGGGCTGTGGCAATGCGTAGGACTTAAAAAGCTCTGCATGTCCTCCATCAACAACACGTCTTTAAAGCGTCCTGTCCTTGCCGGCGTGGTCGTGGGAGGAGGAGGATTACTTTTACCTCTTCCCCTGTTAGATTCCCGTTGTGCTGTGACATCACCCTTATACGCTGTGTAAAGCAAACTTTTTAATTTATTTTGCAAATGCTGCATCCTTTCTGACTTGTTGTAATTTGGTAACATTTCAGCCACTTTCTGCTTATACCGGGGGTCTAGTAGCGTGGACACCTAGTACAGGTCATTCACCTTCAGCCTTTTTATACGAGGGTCCCTCAACAGTCACAACAGCATGAAAGACCCCATTTGCACAAGGTTGGATGCCAAGCTACTCATTTCCCGTTCCTCCTCCTCAGTGATCTCAATGAAGGTATGTTCTTCCCCCCAGCCACGTACAACACCACGGGTACCAGATAGGTGACAACGAGCACCCTGGGATGCCTGTTGTGGTTGGTCTTCCTCCTCCTCCTCAAAGCCACATTCCTCCTCTGACTCCTCTTCCTCACAATCCTCTTCCAGCGTTGCCGCAGGTCCAGCAAGCGATGCTGATAAGGCTGTTTCTGGTGGTGATGGTGACCACAACTCTTCCTCTTCCTCTTCACGCTTATCTACGGCCTGATCCAGCACTCTTCGCAGGGTACGCTCCAGGAAGAAAACAAATGGTATGATGTCGCTGATGGTGCCTTCGGTGCGACTGACTAGGTTTGTCAACTCCTCAAAAGGACGCATGAGCCTACAGGCATTGCGCATGAGCGTCCAGTAACGTGGCAAAAAAAATCCCAGTTCCCCAGAGGCTGTCCTAGCACCCCGGTCATACAAATATTCATTAACGGCTTTTTCTTGTTGGAGCAGGCGGTCAAACATTAGGAGTGTTGAATTCCAACGTGTCGGGCTGTCGCAAATCAAGCGCCTCACTGGCATGTTGCTTCGCCACTGGATATCCGCAAAGTGCGCCATGGCCGTGTAGGAATGCCTGAAATGGCCACACACCTTCCTGGCCTGCTTCAGGATGTCCTGTAAGCCTGTGTACTTATGCACAAAGCGTTGTACGATCAGATTACACACATGTGCCATGCACGGCACATGTGTCAACTTGCCCAACTTCAATGCCGCCAACAAATTTCTTCCGTTGTCACAAACCACTTTGCCGATATCCAGTTGGTGCGGAGTCAGCCACTTTTCCACCTGTGCATTCAGGGCGGACAGGAGTGCTTGTCCGGTGTGACTCTCTGCTTTCAAGCAAGTCAAACCCAAGACGGCGTGACACTGCCGTATCCGGGATGTGGAATAGTACCTGGGGAGCTGGGGGGTGCAGTTTAAGTGGAGCAAGATGCAGCAGCAGAAGAGGACTCAGCCGAGAAGGTTATGGAAGAGGATGGAGTAGGAGGAGTGGAGGAGGTGGCAGCAGGCCTGCCTGCAAGTCGTGGCGGTGTCACCAACTCCTCTGCAGAGCCACGCATTCCATGCTAGGCAGCCATCAGCAGGTTTACCCAATGTGCAGTGTAGGTGATATACCTGCCCTGACCATGCTTTGAAGACCAGGTATCAGTGGACAGATGGACCCTTGCCCCAACACTGTGTGCCAGACATGCCATTACTTCCTTTTGCACAATCGAGTACAGGTTGGGGATTGCCTTTTGTGAAAATAAATTTCGTCCGGGTACCTTCCACTGCGGTGTCCCAATAGCTACAAATTTTTTGAACACCTCAGACTCCACCAGCTTGTATGGTAAAAGCTGGCGGGCTAATAGTTCAGACAAGCCAGCTGTCAGACGCCGGGCAAGGGGGTGACTTTCTGACATTGGCTTCTTACGCTCAAACATGTCCTTGACAGACACCTGACTGTGGGCAGATGAGCGGGAACTGCTCAAGGCGAGAGACGGAGTGGCGGATGGTTGAGAGGGGGCAAGGAGGACAGCAGTGGTTGATGTGGCTGAAGATGCTGGACCAGGAGGAGGATGGCGGCTTTGAGTTTGTGTGCTGCTTGTACTTATTTGTTGATCCCATAGGCGTTTGTGATGTGCGATCATGTGCCTACGCAAAGCAGTTGTACCTAGGTGGGTGTTGGACTTCCCACGACTCAGTTTCTTTTGGCACAGGTTGCAAATGGCATCGCTGTTGTCAGAGGCATACACACAAAAAAATTCCACACTGCTGAGCTCTGCAATGACGGCATTTTGGTGGTGGACACAGCATGCGTTGATTGGCGTGCTGTCGGGCTGACCCCGGGTGCCGATGCATGCTGTCTGACTGTGCCACTAGCTCCTTGCGACGACCTCCCCCTGCTTCCAACTCGTCTCCTCCTCCTCACCCACGTGACATCCATGGACGCATCGTCATCATCAACCACTTCACTTGTATCTGACAACTCAGCAAAGGAAGCAGCAGTGGGTACAACATCATCATCATCACACCGTACTTCCATGTGTGTAATGCTGCCTGACTGAGACATATCCCTGTTATCTACATCCTCTGGCAATAATGGTTTCGCATCACTCATTTACAGATGTGTAAATAACTCCTCTGACAGATAAAGTGAAGCGGCTGTGGTGCTAGTGTTGGTGGTGGCGGCAGGCGGGTGATTGGTATCTTGAGAGGTGCCCGAAGCTAAGCTGGAGGAGGATGGTGCGTCAAGGTTCCGAGCGGAAGCTGTAGAAGATTGGGTGTCCTGTGTTAGCCAGTCAACTATGTCCTCAGAACTTTTCAAGTTCAGTGTACGTGGCCTCTGAAAACTGGGCATTATTCTAGGGCAAAAGGGAATCACAGCACCACCACCACGACGCCCCCTGCGGGGTGGCCTGCCTCTGCCTGTCATTTTTTTTTGGATTAGTGGTACTATGCGTGCAAGCTACTGTGAGACCAGATATCAGTGGCACTGTGCAGTGGCAGAGGTTGGCAGAGTACACGCTGTAGGCCTAAAACACCCGCTTGAAGACAACTAACTGCTATTCAATCTATAACAGTGAAAAAAAACATTTGTTTTTAAATGCATGCTATTGTGACACCAGATATGAGTGGCAATGTGCACTGGCAGAGGTTGGCAGAGTACACGCTGTAGGCCTGACACACCCGCTTGAAGACAACTAACTGCTATTCAATCTATAACAGTGAAAAAAGTTTTTGAGTTTTTAAATGCACGCTATTGTGACACCAGATATGAGTGGCACTGTGCACTGGCAGAGGTTGGCAGAGTACACGCTGTAGGCCTGACACCCGCTTGCAGACAACTAACTGCTATTCAATCTATAACAGTGAAAAAAGTTTTTGGGTTTTTAAATGCAATCTATTGCGACTACAGATAAGAGTGGTACTGTGCACTGGCAGAGGTTGGCAGAGTACACGCTGTAGGCCTGACACACACTTATGAAGGACACTGACTGCTATTATATTACAGTCAAAAAGTTTTGGGGTTTTTAAATGCATGCTATTGTGACACCAGATAAGAGTGGCAATGTGCACTGGCAGAGGTTGGCAGAGTACACGCTGTAGGCCTGACACCCGCTTGAAGGACACTGACTGCTATTAGATTACAGTCAAAAACTGTTTTGTTTTTAAATGCACGATATTGTGACACCAGATATGAGTGGCACTGTGCACTGGCAGAGGTTCGCAGAGTACACGCTGTTGGCCTGACACACAGACGCTTGCAGACAACTAACTGCTATTCAATCTATTACATTTTTTTTGTTTTTAAATGCACGCTATTGTGACACCAGATATGAGTGGTGGCACTGGGCAAGTGGGCACAGTATCCACTGTGAGCCTGACACAGAAGCTGGGAGGCAGGCAACTGCAATTAGATTACACAGGAAAAAAAAGCAGACTGATGTTCTTGCCCTAAAAAGGGCTTTTTGGGGTACTGTCCTTACAGCAGAGATCAGATGAGTCCTTCAGGACTGTAGTGGACACTGAATACACTAGCCTAGCTATCCATTTCCCTATCAAATCAGCAGCAGCTACACTTTCCCTCCTCTAACTAAGAATGCAGCTTCAGAATGAATCTAAAATGGATGCTGTACAGGAGGTGGGAGGGTCTGGAAGGGAGGGTCTGCTGCTGATTGGCTGGAATGTGTCTGCTGACTGTGAGGCACAGGGTCAAAGTTTACTCAATGATGACAAATAGGGGGCGGATCGAACCGTGCACATGTTCGCCCGCCGTGGCGAACGCGAACACGTTATGTTCTCCAGGAATTATTCGCCAGCGAACCGTTCGGTACATCACTACTTAGCTTCATAAAATCCAACAATATGTAATAACTTGTAAATAAGGACCCTGACAATACTTTTGGCACTCCAGGTTTTAGGGACTAAAATTCTCAGTGCACAGCCAGCCATTAATTGACTGAGCAAAAGAATGAAACGTTGTCCACCGAAGGGCAGGCTAATCGAGCTGTTGTCCGTTCTCACCTCTGTTGCTACTTGTTTTTCTCGCCTTAAGTTTAAAGAACAATCCAGACGTGGACCCCCTGCTCACGGTGCCTAGAGGGATATTGGCTATACCTCACTGATGATACCTTACTAGATTGAAATGATCGTCTGGGGTTGCCGTAACTCTTGTGCAGAGTGAACTTGCTGGCATTTCGGATCTGGATTGCCCTTACAGGTGGGACCAGTCTGATATGCTTCAGACATGTCTTCTCTGTAATGTAAGTTGAGCTAAAACCAGCTTGAGATCTAAGTGGGGACCCACCGAAGGGCAGGCTAATTGAGCTGTTGTCCATGCTACTTGTTTTTTTTTTTTGTTTTTTCTAAATAAATAAATGGGGCTTATGAAGACCCCAAACTTACTGTAAGAGAGATTTTCACAGAATTATGATTTGGCTTAGTAAACACTGGAATTTCCATGAAATCAGAATTCGGGCATTTTCTTTACCAGATTTTGTCCATCTGGACAGAACCCAGTATTTAGTGAATAATCGTCATTGGGTTTGCACCATTGCTCAAACACTGAGGAACCTCAGGGATTTAGTAAGTGTGAAAGGTCAGAGGCAATGCATTGCCTAACCAAAGTTTGAATGTCTGAAACAAATCTAAACTATAAACTATATGAAGCATTTACTAGCATGTAAACATGATGTACTTTAGGTTGGGTCACAGGTTATCTAAGAAAGACTATAGGTGGACATAAAAGGGTCAAATTCCACACATTCCGCATCTTTTTATTTGATTTCAACAGGAGAAAGTGTCTGGATGATTGTTTTATAGACTTATCAGTTACTGTGCTTTGTAGACTATAATGGAATATGTTTCTTGGTTCTGTCTATGGAACCATAAATGTTGTCACTACACATCCCTGTTAGTCCAATAAAAAAGGTATGACAAAATTGCAATATTTAATTATTTTGCATTTATATATGTATATACTGTAAATGATAGCGTCATTCTAACACACAGATTTGATGGATTCTAAATGCTTAGCACTGTCCATGTTTGCCATTGTTGTGTGTTTGTACATAAATGTATGTGTATTTGTTTCTGTGTGTGAGTATTTGTATGAAACTCTTACTTTGTCCCTGGGTCTGCTTGTCTCTATGGTGATACCATCTGGAATAATTTTTGTTGCCATTGTCCATCCATTTCTAAGGCTAGATGTCTTTAAATGGCCAAAGATGGACAATTTAATTGTAAGTGTATGGCCAAGGGAGAGTCTATTGCAAGACATTAAGGTAACTTTAGATTGCTAATTGTTCCTGTAACTGAAAATAGAATTTAGAATATGACTAAATTTTTTTTTTTTTACACAGACTTTGTCGTTTAAAGATGGATGTGTATATGCTTCTATTAAGTTATAGGAAGCGAGGACTGTAGGGATTACACAGTCTATTCTCTTTCAAACCAGTAAATCGATTAATTTAAAACGAGCGCAAACTGCAGAAAGTTAATGGATCTTAACAAAAGTCGGTGCAAGGTGCAGGTTTATTCCCTAAACAAAGATTTCAGAATAGTTCATTTATAAATAGTCTCCATCTTATTTTAGCCTGAATTTTGCAATTTGGTTTCATTTGTGCCGTTGGCCCAAGTCAGTTTGATATTCGGCACACATTTCAGCCAATAGGATTTCAGTTTATTAAGTCACAAACAAGACAAAACAACACAAAATATTCTGCTGCCTTAGTTACCTAATGAAAACCCTTAAAATGTCCTTGCCCCCTACCCCCACTTTAAATGTCTGAATGGAATGTGGCAAAGCTCATTAAAACTTGGACACTTCACATGGATTTACTGAAAGACAAAGTGACATAGAACAGATATTTATGTTGTGATAAAGGCATGATTCAAAGCCCCTCATACTAGTTATAAAGTAACAGTTGTATGTGGCTGTTAATGTGTTTATTGCCATGATTATTAAACCCTATTTGGGAGGATACGTGGAAACATCCTATATCAGCTGAGGGGATAACTGGCATATCCATGAAATATAAATCATGCAAAACAAAAAATCATGATAACCAGGCTGCTTGTCACGGTATCTTGTATAGTTGTTGTTGAGGTATTTTTATTAGGTTTTTTTATTTCAAGGTATGAGATTTTGGCTTAGTATCTAGTTTCTAGTACAGGCATAGGTAACCTTCGGCACTCCAGATGTTTTGGACTACATCTCCCATGATGCTTTGCCAGCATTATGGGTGTAAAAGCATTATGGGAGATGTAGTTCAAAACATCTGGAGTAGCGAAGGTTGCCTACCCCTGATCTAGTATATGCATCTAGTGTAATCCCTCCCCTTGTAATCCAGCCCAGACTTTCTTTGGCCGTTTAATCACAAACTTCCTAATGCAGGTCTTGGCAAGGCAGATGCTCTGGGGAATTGCTGCCTCTTGAGTTTATCTTTTCTGTCTGGATCATGTATAGTAGTCAGATATACAAGGTAGATTTATATTTTTAAAGGAACACTATTCTTACATACATGTTAGGTGCACTGTGTAGATTAGGTTACGCTTACTTACACTGTATGGGTTTATGGTGTAAAAGAGACACTCCAGGCATCCATACATGGTATGTGCACTGTGTAGGTTAGGTTACTGTGCATAAATGTATAGTTAGTTAGGCATGGTGAATTCTCTTTTTTGTTTTTTTATTATTTTTTTTGTTTTGCTTGATAATCCTATTGTTTATTTTCCCCTCTCTCCTAGCCTGAAGCCCATGGAACAGTGAAACAGGGGAGTGGGCCTTGACAAGGCCAGGAAGTGGGCAGGTGGGGAAATTATGGGATGGGTTAGGGCAGGGCTAAGAAGGGGAGAAGAAAAGCAGGTTAAATAAGCGGCCATCTTAAGAGAGGCGCCAGTTAATCAGAATTTCACTGACCTGTTACTTGTCCCTCCCACCCTCCCTATATTTGATGTTAGTTCCCGTTTGGTCACGGCGTGTTAAAGGCAGGATTTAGCTGGAATTGGGAATGGACAGGCCAAGGCCTAGGCTGGAGTAGGCCAGATGGATAAGAGTGTTGGTAGGTTCAAGCTCCTCGGTGGCTACGAACCTAGGGGGTAGGGGTGTCTGGGTACACCCCTACAGTTAACAGTATGGTTTTGGGGCCTCTCTGGTAGGCCGTGTGTTACTAGTTAAATGTTAAGTGAATGTCAATTATTGTTCAAAAGATAGGGTCATTGTCAGGGGTATTGTGCGGGGGGATAGTAATATAATGTTAGTTGGACAATGACCCTAAATGTTAATTTATTTAGATATTTAATAATTAATAAAGCTGTGGACGTTATAATCCAACAGAAAAATTTGGTGTCAGTGTTTTATTTAAAGTAAAGCTAAAGTAGCACCTGCCGAATAACGACGGTGCATATGTCATGCAGTTTTAACTCTTTTCTCCAACATTACTATATATTTAAATATCGCTTAGGTTTTCATGGGTTGTAGTTCAGCTGTCAGCATTTTTGTACTACATCTCCCAGAAACCCTTGCTGTGCCCATAAAGCACTAATTATATGCAACTCAGCCATGCTACAGAAAATTAAGGGAGCTGTCATTTCCTTGTTTGGTGTGAACTCATTACAGAAGCTGCAAAGTTGGCAAATCTTTTGTTTTTATGTTTAATCACTATCGTTTTATTATTTTTTTATATTTCCTTTGTGTAAGAATGGGTTGAAGTATTAAGTTTCCCTCTCATTCTGTAACAACACAGTATAAACTGCTCATAGTGTGCACCAGGGGCGTACCTAGAGCATTTTTGGCACCGGGGACGGATCCTGTTTTTTGCACCCCACCTTTAAAATGTAAAAAAACACCAGCAAAATTGTAAATATATTTTCACTTTTAAAAATTGCACAAACGTGTAAACTTTGTAAAACCTCTGTCCTGCCCCCTTCTATAAAACTCCCGTCCTGCCCCCATTCTACAAAACCCCTGTTCAGTCCCCTGTTCTTCAAAACCCCTGTACTGCCTAATTTCTACAAAACCCCTGCACCCCCTTCCACAAATCCCAGCTCAGCCCCCCTTTTACAAAACCCCTGTCCCCCTTCTACAAAACCTTTGCACCCCCTTCCATAAAACTCCTACACCCCCTTCGGAAAAAAAAATCTTGCACCTCCCTTCCATAAAACTCCTGCATTCCTTCATGAAAAAACCTGTACCCCCCTTCCATAAAACTCCTGTACCCCCCTTCGCAAAAAAATGCCTCTCCCTCTAAAGCCCTTGCTCAGACCTTTACAAAATATTTTTTTTTTTACACAACAATATTAGCAACAGTCTCCAGTCTTCACTAACATTGATGAAACTCAAAATGCTGCTCAATGCTGCTGCTGCACCAGAGTCTGACCTCAACACAACGCTACCGCCGCAGCACTGCCCGCTCCTAGCATCAGAGTGGATCCTTCCGCTACTGCTAGAACTCTGTGAAGGCAGACAGACGGTGCACAACGGCGTTATGTAGGTGAGGCCTTGCGCACCCCTCACTCCTCCTACTGCTCCTCCAAATAGCGCTGCTTGGCCGCAGCCCTCGCGGCTTACGGTATATTAATAGATGGATCATGGCACTGGCAGTCGTTGCACCCACTAGTTAGTGGTACCTAGGGCAGACCACCCTGCCCAGCCCCAACCTTAGTATGCCACTGTATACATATGCTGTAAAATACAGCTTCATGCACACAGTCCCAGGCACTTAGTCACTCGCACGCAGTCACACACACACAGTTACAGGCAGACAGTCACACAGAGTTACGAGCAGTCACACTTACAATTACAAGCAGACAGTCACATGCACACACACACAAACACAGTTACAGGCAGTCAAACATACAATTACTGGCAGACATTCACAAGCAGACAGTCACACACACACACACAGTTACAGGTAGATTCCCACAATTTCAGGCAGACAGTCATACACATACAAACACACAGTCATGGGCAGACAGTCAACACACACATTCTCTCTCTCTCACTTACAGACAGTATGGACTGAAGGAGGAGTGGATTCATAGAAGTCCCGGAAGTTCCTGGAGTCTGCTAGTTGGAGAAGCAGGGACTTCTTCTCCTCGATGTGCAGCAGTAACAGATGGAGGCTTTGTTTAGCCCCGCCTCGCTGCTGGTTTGGCCCCGCCCCACCAACAATGTAGCTCCGCCCCCACTGTTTTTACTTCTACATTAAGCTGCAGTTTTTCAGGTGACTATAGTGCCCTTTAAGGTTAGGGGTAAAGTTAGGGTAGGCACACGGTTAGAGTTAGTGTAAGCATAGGATTACTAGAAGAGTTGGTATAGGGTGTTCTATTTTGAAGTGCTTAGGTATTTTGTTTCTCTAGACCTCTAATTCCTTTTGAAATTATTTTCTTACAGAATATAAAATGACTGCGTCTTGTTCATCAGAAATTATTGGATCAAATATTATGTTTTATTTATATCATATTTAATAGGGGTTTTCTAAAACATAAATCATCAAGGAATTAAACACATTACTCATTTCCCAAAATAAAATGGATGGAGGATTCATTTCCAAAAGATAATTTATTATTTTACTACAAACTACATAATTCTAAAAGGTTACTAATACTGAATAGGCTGCCACTCATAGGAGATGTTATATTGTGTTAGCGTGTTCCCATCCTGTACAAATAGCGTACATTCCCTCCTCTTTCTTCTGTACCCCTTTTAATGCTTGCCTCAATAAAAGAAAGATTGACAAAAATATATATATACATATGGTTGAATTATAAAAAACAAAACAAAAAAAAACCCCAAAGAATAGGCAATGTAGGGTAGTGGGAAGGACTGCCAGGAGGCAGGAAGGGAGGGAGGTGCATGGCTTACATGGGAGAATTGTCCTTAGATCTGTCACCATCATGCTGTGTGAGGACAGGCTGAGATTTTGTACAAAATCAACATTAGTCAGCTCAGAACACTGTTAATATCTTTAATTCCACTATATAGACTTAAAACTTGCAATTTCTTTGTCAGTTTTCCAATCTCTGATTTATTGAATAGCAAGCTGAAATATAGCACCATTCTTTATTATTA
Organism: Pelobates fuscus; assembly: GCF_036172605.1. NCBI lineage: Eukaryota > Metazoa > Chordata > Amphibia > Anura > Pelobatidae > Pelobates > Pelobates fuscus. Next base: position 30,232,328 of record NC_086318.1, on the reverse strand, counting down.
GTTATATAGTATGATTAACTGTGTTTATAATTTATGTAACCATATATAACCATCTAATATTTGCCATCCTTAACTTATTTAGAAAAAAATATATATTATTTTTAAATTAAATTTTATTTATTATTACATTTTATTACACGCATAATAAACCCCAAGAAGTAAAGCTAACTCAACCGTTCTGTGGGATATAGCTGTGTTTACTGTAGTTATCAGTTAAATGTAACATGTTTTGTTTGCTTGGTAAAATTAAAACTATTTCCATTATAATCTTTTCAATCCCTCAACTACACCCAAAACGTGTTCTGTAGCCTTAGGTTACCCAAACAATATCATTGGTTATTTTCTCACCCACTAGCTGAAACATAGTCCTTCCATCTACCAGATGGTACCTCCACTTCACTGTTTACTAATGATTACAGATCTCTGCCTTCAACTTCCTAGCTTCCATTTAAAAAATAAATCATTATGACCCCTATGTCTAAATTCTATTGGTTACTTTTTCTCAACCGATCTGTGAATTAAATAACGGTGATGTGGAATTATTAAAAATCTTTATTGTATTTATATTGAATTGCTGCTCTAACTCTGTATTAACCTGATACTGTGACAAATCCTCCATTTTGTCCTCATAACCTGACTTCTTCATATGAAAACTACATTACATGACAGTATTTCTCAGCACATCTAATACAATAGACAAAGACTGTATTCTCCATAAGGATATGACTAACCCAGGAACTGTTGAATTTCCCCTAACTCGCAACATAGTATAATTTAAAGGCCATGAGAACACAGTAGTAATGAAATGTTCTATTCATAAGAGACCTTGCACCTAACCACGAGATTTGACATCACCGACCGAGTAAAATGACGCTCAAGACCCCTTGTCCCCCACCCGTGTCCGAAAAAGTACCACCTCTTGGTGGGTGGACACGGAACTAACCACTTAGCTTTTGATCCAATTAATTATATTGATAGGTGGACACTAACCCAGACACTTAACAATTAATCCAATTAATGATGTTTATTCACTGATATCTTGATAACCAATGATGACGAAAATGTCTCTTAAAAGGACCTGCGTGTCCGCTTTTTAATCACTTGCCAATAAATTTCCTCGAAGTTATTTTAACCTGAACTCCGTGTGTCAGACTGAATTACTTCAGCGTATATACGCAATTCAATTCTCTTTAATTTGGACAGGAACAGATAGACACTTAAACATTTTGGTTTACTGAAAAAGTACCATAACAACTTTGGCGCCCGAACAGGGACTCCGGGCTATGTCTGGCCGGTGAGCCGTCCTAAGGAAGACAAGGGTGGACGGAGGAATCCAGGGGGAAGGAAGGGAGACTGATCACCTCCAGATACACGGTAGAGACTTCTGCAGAGCCACCGGTATGTTCCGGCCCCTTTGATTGACCCGTCCACGTGTCTGTGACTGCTTCCCGGGAGGACATCAAAGACAGGTAATATCTTGCCCGGAGTCTTATTACCCATTTGTTACCTGCATTTAGTCTATCTGTTGCCTGGGTGTGTCTAGTTTGGTTGCCCGGGCTGAATGTTTATTTGTTTCCCCTTTTTGGGATAAAAGGGGGGGGTGGACCCGTGGTAGTTTGCTTGAGGGTCCTGTGTTTGTCTGTTTTCCCCTTTTTGGGATAAAGGGGGGGGTGGACCCGGGGGATTTGCCTGGAGTCCTGTTGCCTGTTTTACTCCTTTTAGGAGCCACGTGTTTGTGGCTGTAGGGAAAAAGGGGGGTTGACCTGTGGATGTGTTCCTGGGGGTCTTCTTTGCCTGTTTACTTCTTTTAGGAGCCTCGTGGCTGTGGCTGTAAGGAAAAAGAAGTTTGTGGAATTGTGGGATCTGTGTAGAATCATAGTTTCCTGTGATCCAATTTTGTGTCACTTTGATAGCCTAGCTAGCTTCACTGTGCGCTTTCGGACCATCCAGCTCTAGTTGAGTTGGGGACGTCCTGACCCGGACCATCCAGCTCTAGTTGAGTTGGGGACGTCCTGACCCGGACCCTTCGGCTCTAGTTGAGTTGAAGGTCCACTGATTATTTTAACTGTGGTAGGAGACTTAGCCTTGTGGCAGGGGACTCAGTTTCCTGGGGGGATTCAGGCAGGCATTGCTTGTTTTCCGCATCACGTGGTAGTGAGACTTATAGAGTGGGTTTTATAAGGGCACTACGGGAGTGAGGGTGGCGTGGCCACTTTAAGTGGACTGCTGTAACGAGGGAGGCTAGAAAGGATTTCGGACCGGTGTTAGCTGTTATCCTTGGCCGCTGGTAGTGAGACTTGAGGAAGTCATTCTCCGAGCGGGGACACTACGAGGTTGAGAAAGGTGACTTTGGAGTAAGCACATGTAGAAGGAAAGGGATTACTGTTGATTTCATTTGAACTGTGATGCATGCACTGTATTTCAACTGTACTGTTGTCTTGTTTGTTTAATGTGGAGTCATTTAAACTCCTGTATCTGTCTCTAAGGATTTTTCTTCCCTTACTCTTTACCTTTTCTACACTTCCTGTACTATTATACTATCCACTCCCATTCCTCTTAATAGAGAAGTGATTGGTCACACACTTCTCACCTCGCTCCAATCCGTGTCTACCACCCCGGGTAGGCGGATTCAGTGACTAGTCTACGTTTTGGGAAGACGCACTTGAGAAAGACCCACGATTCTCAGGTGGCAGTCGAGCATTGTAGACGTTCCGGTTCAATTTTCCTTATCTTTCCCTATATCTGGGACGCTGGTGTAGGGGAGAAGGGATCATGGGGCAGGATTTAAGTAAGCCCAGTAAGGGCTGGTTAGCATGTGATTTAGTTGATGACAGAGAGGGTGAGGAGATGGTTAAAGGTGTTGAAAAGATTGCAAAAGTTTGTAAAATAGCTGTGCCGACATGTGGTAGATTACAACCAGAAAGTTGGCGTAGATTGTTGATGGAAAAGAAAGGCAAGCTTGCAAATTATGATTTATTAAAAACAGCTGAAGCATGGTACAGAGTAGCAAAGGCTATTCAGCAAGAAGGTTGGGTTGAAGAAGAAATAATTCACAAGGGTGTGAAAATGTTTGTGTATCATAATAATTGTGTTGCTGGGGCTCTTCCTCAGCCAGCGCCCCAAAATGGCGCCCGGGGGATGTCTATCCCAAAGATCCAGTCAGTAATGGGAGATTGCCAGCTGATTAATCCTCCCAATCCCCATCCCGTCACCTCTCCCGTTTGCCCGGTCCTAAATTCTGATGGATCCTACTTTTCCCCTTCTCCCTCCCTAACATTCCCATCATCCTCATCCATCCCCAAGCCACCTTCTGAGTCTAATGCTAACATCTCATCTGCCATTCCTTCCTCACACTTTGTCTCCGTAGATAATCCTACCCTCCCATCTGCATCTGCCCAGTTAACTAACCCCTCCTCTCCTGCCACTGTCAATCTTGCTGATCCCACTCCGGCTCCTCCTCCTTCAGGCACCTTTACTGACTCTTCCCCACCCTCTCCCTCGCCCGCCCCGACCACAGCCCAGTTTCCCACCCCCTCTGCTAATCCCTCCCCAACCTCACTGCCCACTCCAGGTTCCGCCCCAACTCCCACCCAAATGACCTGGCCATACCCCTTCCCATACCCCTATCCTCACTGGCCATACCCCTTTCCCCAAGTCACTCCCCAGGTTCCGGTCATGCCCAGTCCGGTTCAGTCTGCCCCGGATGTGCCCACATCCAACATGGCCGCCACGTCTTCCCTTAACCCCAATGCAACTTCCTTCCCCGCCTCCAATATGGCGGCCCCCAGCCATTCAGCACCCCTGATGCCGGTGCTTCCCGGTGATTACCGGTCCCAAGGTTATGACCCAATGGCAACTCCCGCCTCCGGAGCTCCCTCCTATCCCCCGGCCCTGTCTCCTCAGGTGATCCCCTCACGCAGAAGGTCCCAGATAATAGAGCTAGATGAGGAAGAGGATGACAGGCTGTCCCAGGGTTCAATGGAGGCTGCGAGAGCCCACCGTTCTATTGAAGATCCCTTCGGCCATCAGGGTCGGGGAGAACAGGCCCCTCCTAAATATGTCGCTTTTAACCCCACACAAGCTAGTGCTTTAATGAAATCTCTCCCTGACCCAGAGAAACAGCCTATGCCTTTTTACCGAGGGATAGTTCAGATACAAAAGACTTATTCCGCCGCCTGGCGTGACCTACTGAGCATTTGTGCTATTAAAGCAGGGGATGCATATTGGCCCAGCATGGCCCGCCACCTCAGTACAGATCTGCTTACAAGTGATGTTGATTATCCCTCCGGAGTAACCTTTTGCAATCAATTGAGAGATTGGGCTAAGGATAAACTTGCAGATCAAGCTGCTGGCCTTACTGATGTTGTGCAAGACAAAGGAGAATCAGTGGAAAGGTTTCATGCAAGATTATATCAAATGTTTACAGATTTGGGATTTGATCTCACTGACAAAATTCATTCACAAATGCTATCAGGTGCGTTTGTCCAAGGTGTTAAAGATTCCATACGCAAGGGAATCATTGCTGCACGCCCTGAATACAAGGTTGTTCCCCTAGATACGTTACTCCTAGTTGCTAGAGGTTTGGAATCTGCCCAAACCCCCAGAAGACCCAATTCAGCTCCTCTCATGGTGGCCCGTGCCACCCCCATCACCCCTGGCACCAAGGGTGTCAAGTTAGAGGACGTAACATGTTTTAATTGTGGGGCTAAGGGACACTACAGAAGTGACTGTCCAGAACCCAAAAGGGAACCGGGGGAGCCCAAAAAGTTTCCTACAGGGGAGCCCAAAAAGTTTCCCAAGCCTGCCCCGGCCCCTAAGACCATGAAAACGGTTCCAATTGTTGAGGAACCAGATGATGATTAGGAAATTGGCAAACCTGTGTCATTAACCCCTGTCATGGCAGTGTTTACAGGGGATAAGGGGGGGGGGGCACTTGCCACAGTGACTTTACCCATTGAAGGCCAACCTACCACATTTCTTATCGACACAGGCGCAGCCCGAAGTGTTCTCAGAGAACAAGACCTGCCAGACCCATCTTTCTTGTCAAGTATTGATGTCTCCTGTGTTGGAGTGGATGGCCAACCGAGACACAGTCCTCTAACAACCCCTCTGCGGGTTGGCACAAGCTTACTTGCTCGTTTTGTAGTTTCCTCCACATGCCCAATTAACCTGTTAGGCGCTGATGTCCTTTCACGCCTGCAGGCGTCTATAACCTTCACTCCAGATGGACAGGTAGAAATGTCTACACCTCTATCTGTTTCTGACACTTCAGCTCTGTGCTCCTTACCTTTGATGCTGCAATTAGATATACCCAATGAGCAAGCAGCAGAACCTAGGTCCAATTTCCCAGATGAGTTAAAAACTCAGGTGCCTGCTAAGTTATGGTCCTCAGGCCCAGAGGATATAGGTCATCTAAATGTCCCACCTGTGGTGGTTAAGCTTATCCCAGGAGCTAAGTTACCAAGGAAACCACAATATCCTCTAAAACCAGCACAGGCTGCAGCCATTTCTATTCACATCAAAGCGCTCCTGGAAAAGGGTGCTTTAGTGGAGTGTAAATCAGAATGTAATACTCCATTATTTCCTGTGAAGAAGAAGACTCTAAAAGGTGAGCCAGTAAAGTACAGGATGGTTCAGGATCTCCGTGCGGTCAATGAAGCCACTGTCCTGGACACCCCTCTTGTACCAAACCCCCATACCCTGCTCTCTGGCGTCCCACCTTCTGCAAAGTATTTCACAGTCATTGATCTAGCTAATGCCTTTTTCAGTGTTCCACTAGATCCATCCTGTCAATACCTGTTCGCTTTCACCCATGAAATGCAACAATATACATGGACTGTCATGCCCCAAGGGGCACAAAATTCTCCAAGTCAATTTGCCAAAGCCATGTGTACTATTCTTGACCCATGGCAAGCTGAACACCCAGAAGTTGTTTTACTCCAGTATGTGGATGATTTGTTGCTCTGTGGAGATGATATACCCACTACTGAAAAATGTTCAATTAGTCTGCTTTGCTATTTGGCAGAACAAGGATGTAAAGCTTCGCTTCTCAAGCTGCAATTCTGTCAACCCTCTGTGATTTTCCTTGGACATTGCCTATCTCAAGGTACCAGACATCTCACTCGGGACCGAGTCAGAACAATTCTGGACATTCAACCCCCAAGGACTTCAAAATCTCTTCATGCCTTCTTAGGCCTCATTTCCTACTGCAGAGCATGGATCCCAGAGGCCTCTCTGCTTATGCAACCTCTCTACGATGCACTCAAGTCAGATCCATTCGGCCTGACCAACGAAGCTCTGGACAATTTCAAATCTCTTAAACGTGCCATTGTCTCTGCTCCTGCCTTGGGCCTACCAGACTATACCAAGCCTTTCAAATTATTTGTCTCTGAAAGACTAGGTCATGCTACAGGAGTTCTTACCCAAACTAATGACTTAAAAGGCCGCCAGAGGCCTATTGGATACTTTTCATGCCAACTGGACATTGTGGCTAGAGGGACCCCTTCCTGCCTTAGGGCTGTTTTTGCTGCAAGAGAACTTATTGAAAGAACTTCAGACCTGGTCCTTGGCCACCCGTTGGTTGTTTTGGCCCCTCATGACATCTCTGCCATTATCAACCAAGTCCAGCTCAAGCACGTGTCTCCCGCTAGACACCTACGTCTGCAATGTCATCTTCTTCTGCCTGACAACATTTCTATACAAAGGTGTCAAGTTCTTAACCCATCCACTCTTCTTCCACTCCCTGAGGGGGGTATCTACTATGGGTTTGTCACAGATGAAACCTACATTTACCTTCTCTGTGGATGTATCAAGAAAATGCATCCACATTTAACTTTTCACGAAGACAAGACACCTCTCTGTGAAGGTCCAGATTACGCCTTCTGTACCATGTGGTACAAGCCAGACATTACTCCTGAACCTTGCTATGAAGATGAGCTCTACCACTGGTTTGAAGTAAAGCTCACTGCCCAAGATTTCTATTGTGACTCGGAAGGCAACAGCATGGTCCTGATCCAACTGCCCCCAGAACTCAATTACCTATACCATCATTGGGATACTGCTATTCCACATATTCCTGTTACCAAGTTAAAGACAAGATCATGGAATGACCTTGGGCCCATGGCAAAATTATGGGCCACCATGGATGAATCACAACTACAGGAAAATGGCATTGCCAAATACCCAGCAACTGACCTTCTTGAAGCATGGCCACGACATTTCCTGGAAAAAGAATTTAAAGACCTAGTTATAACAAATGACTATGACCCAGAAACTCCTCATGACTGTTTCGAACAGATGAAAATGGAAACAGTACACTTACCAACTGTGCATGAGAATCCATTACCGGATCCGGATTTTACTCTGTTTGTGGACGGTTCAAGGTATGCTGATGAAGAAGGAAAATACCATACAGGATATGCCGTAACCACAACAGGGGAAGTTCTCAAGTCATCACCTCTACCGCCAGCAATGTCTGCGCAAGAAGCTGAATTGCAAGCCCTGACTTCAGCATGCAAGATTTCCAAGGGAAAGCGTGCCAACATCTATACAGATTCAAGATATGCTCTGGGTGTGGCACATGACTTCGGCCTCATTTGGAAGACAAGAGGATTTCTTACCACTGCCGGTACACCAGTCAAACACAGCTCTGCAATCAAGGAACTAATGGATGCCCTCCTACTCCCTGAAGAAGTGGCCGTTTTGAAAGTAAAGGCACATGGGAAATTGGATTCAGATGAAGCAAAGGGCAACCATTTGGCCGATCAGGCTGCTAAGCAAGCAGCCAGAGATTTGCAGGAAGTGGATGAAGAAGTGTCCGGTCAAGAAGAAGAAGTTCCTATCTTTACCTTACAAACTCTTCCTACTGACCTAAGAATTCTACGAGAACAACAAGCTATAATTACCCCTGAAGAAATCCAGAAATGGAAGAAGAAAGGAGCTGTCCTAAAGGACGGAATTTACTACAACAATTCTAAATTTTGCCTTCCAAGAAACTTATACCCAGCAGTTGTCCAATGGGCCCATGGGCCTGCACATCTGTCAAAAGACCTAATGGCCGCCCTCATTCAAAAATATTATGAAGCACCTGGAATCACAACCCTGATCAACAGCTTCTGCAGGGCCTGTGTCATTTGTGCAAAATGTAATCCAGGAAGACCAATCAAGGTGCCTGCAAAGCACCTAGCAAAACCCATGTACCCATTCCAGAGAATTCAAATTGATCATATCCAAATGCCCAAGAGTGGGTCTCATGAATATGCACTAGTAATGGTGGATATGTTCTCAGGCTGGCCAGAAGCCTACCCTGTAGCCAATATCACTGCAAAAACAACCGCAAGACGCCTACTTACAGACATTGTATGTAGATTTGGACTTCCAGAAGTCATTGAAAGTGATCAAGGCCCAGCCTTTACAGCAACAGTGACTAAAGAAATTTGGACTGCTCTGGGAGTGACCCTAGCCTTCCACACCCCTTACCACCCACAAAGTAGTGGTAAAGTAGAGCGCATGAATGGCACTCTAAAAGCCAGAATGTTAAAAATGTCACAAGAAACAAAAATGCCCTGGCCAGAAAGTCTGTCAATAGCTTTGTTCAGCGTTAGGCACACACCTAGAGGGAAACACTCGTTATCCCCATATGAAATTCTATTTGGGACAGCACCCAGGCTAGGTTGTTATTATCCACAGCAGTTACAGCTTCAATCAGATGTTTTAGTAGACTATGTAACTGAACTTGCAAGCGCCTTGAACAAAATACATGCCCAAGTTTTCTCTTCAATTCCAGATCCTGATCTGAACACAGGTACCCATAACCTGCTTCCCGGAGATTGGGTTCTGGTTAAGAAGTTCGTGCGGAAAAGCACCCTGGAACCAAGATTTGACGGGCCATTCCAAGTTCTCCTGATCACCGCAACTTCCGTCAAATTGGCCGGCAGGCCACATTGGATCCACGCTTCCCACTGCAAGAAGTCTCCTGCCCCAGAGGAAGCAGATACCGCACAACCATGTACCTCTGGTACATTGTCTCCTTAATTAGTTTAATTAAGGCCCAGCAAGTAGCCATCACTAAAGATGCTAGTGGGTACACCTTCTGGTATAATTCATCATGTACCCGTGTGGCTACCTATACCTTTGATTATTGTGACATCGTAGAATGCCCATTCACTACAACACAAATCCAGAATATCTATAGAGATATCCCTCATGTAAAAGATCCATATGTTTGTGTAGTTGACAAACAATGGGGGCATAATTGTGGCCATTGGGGGGCGGCGGGATGGAATGCCGGACCTTCCTGGGGCTACAAGCCAAAAAGTGCCTTATCTAAAGTAGATGATCATGGTAGGTCCCTCCTTCAAAGAATGACTCTGAGAAAGCCTGGAGGAGGCACACCAATGAAATTAATTCTTAATGTTGAGCATCCAAGCCCAACAGATGCAGACCAGTATGTATTGGGAATGTACTGGAAAAAGGGTTCCTATACTAAATTAGGGCATTTCTACCTTAAAGATATGTGTAATTCCCCTGAGTGGCAAGGAGCTACTCATATGGTCACAAACCCATTAAAACCACACATCCAGTCCTTTAAGGACATGATGGCCATTGCTAACCCCACCTTTGAAGATACTATGGCCGCTGAAACAGGTTTTAATGATGTTAACCTATGGTTAGAATGGATGAAATATAATGCCAACAAACATAACCGAACCGCATGCTATGTGTGTGGTGGTGCCCGGCCTCATCTGGGCACTGTACCTTTAACCCTGCCAGTAGATGAAGAAAATTGCATTTTAAGTCTTTTTGCCTACCAATATAATTTCAACAGGTCTCAATGTCAAGCATGGACAGCGGAGTATCCTCTTATAGCCAAAAATGTAAGACCTCCTCATGGTGTTACCGTATATAAAGGTAATTACACTTGCTATGTCAAACATGATGGGATTGGTAAATTTGTGGGTAACTTTCCCGCAGGTTATTGTACTACATATAGAACTGTTCCTGTACGTTTGCTGCAGCAGCACACTAGGTCACTGGGAGATATTTACTGGTTGTGTGGGGATTTACAGTTAAGATCCAGAATGGACACAGAGTGGTGGGGGGAGTGTACATTGGCCAAGGCCATTATGCCTATACACATTATTTCTGACACACACACCAACACCCATGAGTCCAGCCACACTAAGGCCAAGCGTGAAGCCCCAGTAAAAGGAAGTTTTGACCCTCACATTTACATTGATGCCATTGGGGTGCCTAGGGGGGTACCCAATGAATTTAAAGCAAGAGATGAAGTTGCTGCAGGATTTGAATCAATTTTTACCATAGTTACTGCAAACAAGAACTTAAATTGGATAAACTACATTTATTACAATCAACAGCGTTTCGTTAATTACACCAGAGATGCCCTCCAGGGATTAGCCGAACAATTGCAGGCAACATCCCAAATGGCCTTCCAAAATAGAATAGCCCTGGATATGATCCTAGCCGAAAAAGGAGGGGTATGTAAAATTTTGCCCGACACCATGACATGTTGTACCTACATCCCAGAAAACACAGGTCCTAATGGTAAAGTTACATTAGCCATAGCAAAATTAAATGACCTCTCAGAAGAATTAAAAAGGAATTCCGGGATAAAAGATCCCTGGGACAGATGGTTTGGTTGGATGACGGGTTGGAAAAAGGCTTTAATGCATATTGGTATGGCAATACTAATTTCTTTTTTTTATCTTTGCTCTTCTCTTTTGTTGTGTCTTCCCCTGCCTGAGGAAAGCTCTCACGAAGACTATTGACCAAGCGGCACCCACTTTCACACTACTTGATGTTGATGACCAAGATTTCCAGGATCTCAACTCACCCTGTTTGCCGCTGCAATCCATCCCTTTTGATGATAAAGTGCAGGAATTCTAGGAAGGGACTAGATTAGGGACAGCATCTGTCGGTGAATGGTAAAGGCCCCATGTGGAGAAGTGGTGGGTTAGCTGCCATGGGATACCCTTGGGTGTGAAGCGTTCGAGAGCCATACTGACGGATGGTTAGCCTATTAGGGTCAGATCTAGGGACAGCCTTGCACTTTGCATTAACATCTAGCTAGCAGCCACGGGGTTTCTGTGCCTTTGGGTTAACACGTCTTCTGATACTAACATAATAAAGTTTTATCTCTTAGAATCTAACATTTCATAGGGGGGACTGATGTGGAATTATTAAAAATCTTTATTGTATTTATATTGAATTGCTGCTCTAACTCTGTATTAACCTGATACTGTGACAAATCCTCCATTTTGTCCTCATAACCTGACTTCTTCATATGAAAACTACATTACATGACAGTATTTCTCAGCACATCTAATACAATAGACAAAGACTGTATTCTCCATAAGGATATGACTAACCCAGGAACTGTTGAATTTCCCCTAACTCGCAACATAGTATAATTTAAAGGCCATGAGAACACAGTAGTAATGAAATGTTCTATTCATAAGAGACCTTGCACCTAACCACGAGATTTGACATCACCGACCGAGTAAAATGACGCTCAAGACCCCTTGTCCCCCACCCGTGTCCGAAAAAGTACCACCTCTTGGTGGGTGGACACGGAACTAACCACTTAGCTTTTGATCCAATTAATTATATTGATAGGTGGACACTAACCCAGACACTTAACAATTAATCCAATTAATGATGTTTATTCACTGATATCTTGATAACCAATGATGACGAAAATGTCTCTTAAAAGGACCTGCGTGTCCGCTTTTTAATCACTTGCCAATAAATTTCCTCGAAGTTATTTTAACCTGAACTCCGTGTGTCAGACTGAATTACTTCAGCGTATATACGCAATTCAATTCTCTTTAATTTGGACAGGAACAGATAGACACTTAAACATTTTGGTTTACTGAAAAAGTACCATAACAACGGTACTAGTAACTTCCATTGGATGTTGGCAAAGGTAACATCCCCAGGACGTACTTGGAAACCACAGTAATCTGGAGGTTCCTTTCCTGGTTAAATACTTTGTTATTATTAATATTACTGCAAATTATATACATAGGTTCCTGAATATTTTTTCATGAACAGTATTTGGCTGAAATTACCGTATATACTCGAGTATAAGCCGAGTTTTTCAGCACATTTTTTGTGCTGAAAAACCCCAACTCGACTTATACTCGAGTCAATGTCTGTATTATGGCAATTTATGTTGCCATATTACAGACAGGGGGCTGGCAGAGAGCTCTTACCTCTCCTGCAGCTCCATCCTCCTCCGCGCCGGGCCGGTCAGCACCTCTGTCAGCTCCCAGTGTAAGTCTCGCGAGAGCCGCGGGGTCATAGTGCGGCTCTCGCGAGACTTTCACTGTGAGCTGACAGGGGAGCTGACCGGACCGGCGTGGAGGAGGAGGGAGCTGACAGGAGCTGCAGGACAGGTAAGTGCTTCCTGCCAGCCCCCTCCACTGAACTGCCAATGCCACTGGACCACCAGGGAGTGAGAGCCCCCTCCCTGCCATGTATCAAGCAGGGAGGGGGTACGGAAAAAAAATAATAATAAAATAATAAAATAATAATAATAAAAAAATAATAAAAAAATTACTAATAAAACAAAAAAATAATAATACTTAAAAAATAATAATAAAAAAATTATTAAAATAATATTTTAAAGAATAATAAAAATGCCCACCCCCCACCAAGGCTCTGCAACACACACACACACACTGCACTCATACACACAATGCACTCATACACACACGGCACCCATATACACACACTGCATTCATGCACACACTGCACTCATACACACACACTGCATTCATACACACCCTGCATTCATACACACACACTGAATTCATACACACACTGCACTCATACACACACACTGCATTCATACACACACTGCATTCATGCACACACTGCATTCATACACACACACACACTGCATTAATACACACACACACTGCATTCATTATACACACACACACTGCACACTGCATTCATACACACTGCACTCACACACACACACACTGCATTCATACGCACACACTGCATTCATATACACACACTGCATTCATTATATACACACACTGTAAATAAATATTCAATTAATATATTTTTTTTAGGATCTAATTTTATTAAGAAATTTACCAGTAGCGGCTGCATTTCCCACCCTAGTCTTATATTCGAGTCAATACGTTTTCCCAGTTTTTTGGGGTAAAATTAGGGGGCCTCGGCTTATATTCGGGTCGGCTTATACTCGAGTATATACCGTTAATGTCACATGAACGAGCATTAAACCAGTGTTTCCCAACCCAGTCCTCAAGGCACACCTACCAGTCCAGGATTTAAGTAATACCCAGTTTTGTCTAAGGTGTTTTTTCTTAGACAAAACTGGGTAATCCTTAAATCCTGGACTGGTAGGTGTGCCTTGAGGACTGGGTTGGGAAACACTGCATTAAACAGCATTAAAAAAAATTGCAATATCTGGAAAAATTATTCGGGCAAACCAAACGTAGCCGTCATGCACAAGTCTAGTGCCTATAGAAACTTCTACCTATGAATAAGTGCATTTATTCACACAAAACACATTATGTTTGTATTATTACTCCGTCTTGTGTCCTTCCTTCTGTTATGGAATGCTGTACTTTTTTGTTTTAATACTTTGAATAAAGGTGATGTTTTATCTCATTTGGAGAGTTGAGCATTGGGTGATTTAATTGTTGTCTTCAGAGCAATCTGTCATTTGATTCTAGTATATTTATTTATTTAGAATGCTTTTTTCCTGATTGTTGTTTTTGATGCACTTTTTATCTAATGCAATATACAATAAATGACAATGTATCAAAGCTGTTTGGAGTGCTCCTTGACCCCTTAAGGACACATGACATGTGTGACATGTCATGATTCCCTTTTATTCCAGAAGTTTGGTCCTTAAGGGGTTAAAGAACACTACAGGGTCAGGAACATAAATGTGTATTCCTGACTAAATTGTGTTAGAAGCACCATTTGGGTAGAATGCTTCCCCCCAACACCCTTAAAAGGTCATAAAAACTTACCTCATTTCCAGTGCCGCACCAAAACTGGTTTGAACAATCAGTACCTTCTCATCGACAATGCATCTCTATGAGGAAAGTTCAGCATCAATGCAGAGCGTGGAGACACTGAATGTCAGTTTCTGAGGAAGCACCTATAGTAGCCATCTAAGGAGTGGCCCTATGCTGTAATTTAAACACTGACTTATCTCTGAATGCCTGCAGGGACTGATTATACTCACCAGAACAACTACATTAAGCTGTGGTTGTTGTGGTGACTATAGTGTCCCTTTAACATGAAGGAGTTTCTTTTACTAGATTATTAATCCATGGAGAAGGTTCCTAAATTCATTTATATGTATGTATGTATAATTAAATAGCGTATATAGCTTAAATAGCTTACTGTGCTTCACCCCTTATGACTTAGTGTTAAACTCTGGATTAAGTCTCCCTCAATGTAATGTTATTGGATACAATTTCCAAATTATTTAAGATTTTTGGACACGCTTTTTAAATTATTTAATATTATTATGAATAATAGTGTGATTTTTATATTTTTTTTAAAAACAATAATTTTTATATATGAAATATATTTTTGATAATTTAATACATTCAATTCTTCAAGTTCATCCAAACATATTCAATAATTTACAAAGCTTTTCCAACAATATTAAATCAAGGCTTATTTGAGAAATGTTAAATAAATACTTTTGCTATACGAAGCAATAGTCAGAAACTTACATATATGTTATGCTTTGCTTTCAATTTTAAAAAAAATCTTCCAATACCGTTAAAAAAAAATAAAAAATTTTTTACTGTTTGAAAGTGGCTGACTGATTATCTTTTTCTTCAAAGAAGACAAATCAGTGAGGTTGGGTGCCCAGGGGCAATTTATACTATTTTATTTTTAAGAATCCAGATGTGTCCTGGAAGTACTATCAGACTTAGTTTGGAGAGCCACCATGATCTCAGGAAGGAAAGGTCATGCCTCATTTACTTCGTGGAATTTGGGGATCTTGCTTTCCTGACAGATTTATTTTATTTATTCTAGCAGTAGCATGCTGAGTGGATGCAGGTTAGTGCTATTGTGTTCGCAAAGATTTATGTTCTGTTTAAATCAGGTTGGGTTTTTGATCTGGCTTACTGCATACAAATTATTGTTATTATTATTTGTAGAGCACCAATACATTCTGCAGTGCCGTACCAATGGTGGACTAACAGACACGTATTTTAACCAAGATACGTTTTACGCACAGGAACAGAGGGTGTTGAAGGCCTTGCTCAAACGAGCTTACAGTCTAGAGCGGGGCTGTCCAACCTGCGGCCCCCCAGATGTTGCTGAACTACAACTCCCATGATTCTTTCAAGGAAACAGATAGCCAGGGAATCATGGGAGTTGTAGTTCAGCAACATCTGGGGTGCCGCAGGTTGGACAGCCCTGGTCTACAGGCATGCACGTAAAAACCTTTTACAGAGATCATTCAAACAATGCATCACTATGACATAAAACATTAAAAAATACATAACTGATTGAAATAGACACAATGCTGCTACACTACACATTCCAAGTCTTGATACATGTATTCATTTGTTATTATATATATATATATATATATATATATATATATATATATATATATATAGTCAATACATTGCTAAACGCAGATCTGTACACCCATAAAGCCATAAAACTTGTTTTTTCCACAGAAATCTCACATTTGCAAAGGATTCGGGGTGGGCATATACAAGTTAGTTCAACAAAGAATCACATTTTTGCCTCATTATTCCATTTTAAACATGGATTCCTTTGAGTCTGTGTTTGCCGTATACAACAGCTTTGAAACACAACTTAGGAAAAGAGGCAAAGCCAGTAAACCACTCATGGACAGCTGTTTCACTGTTAATGCAACTCATCAACATGAGGTCGGTTACTGGCCTGCAAAAATTAACTGAGTATTGCAGTGTACCTTTTTTATTGGACTAACACTTAATTTGGTGATCTGGTCATTTGTCATCTTGTCTACTGGACTAATTCGGCTAATCCAATTTACACTATATATATGTATATACAAACCGAGGACAAAAAGTGACGGAAGTCAGTGGATTGTCTGTGAATAACACAGATCTGCACACCAGTCAAACCATATGACTTGCTTTTCCCACAAAATCTGAAATTTGCAGTGATGGTGTGTGTTTATATGTGTGTGTGTGTGTGTGTGTGTGTGTGTGTGTGCGTGTGTGCATGTGTGTGCTCCCACAAAATGTTCCAGGCTATAAAACAGCACTTATTAAAAACATATCCCTTCCTATGGAATAGCCTGCCTACCGCCATCAGACTCTCCCCTAGTCTTGCATCTTTTAAGAAGTGCCTTAAAACCCATCTCTTTAGGAAAGCTTATGGCCTCCAAGACTAACCCTTACCTCACATACCTATCTCTTGCCCTCTCCTAAAGGGCAGCCCACCTTATTTGATTGTAAATTCCTGTCCTAATGTGTTTTACACCCCACCTCCTATAGAATGTAAGCTCGTTTGAGCAGGGTCCTCTTCAACCTATTGTTCCTGTAAGTTTATTTGTAATTGTCCTATTTATAGTTAAATCCCCCTCTCATAATATTGTAAAGCGCTACGGAATCTGTTGGCGCTATATAAATGGCAATAATAAATAAATAAATAAAAAATATCCTTATTGTTTATTTTCAGCCTTGTAAAACTAGATTTCTACACACTCCTACACCTGCCAGCACCAGCAGATGAACCAAAAGTGCATGCAATATCTAATATTACGTATATTTTTGACGTACACCGTTGAGAAGCATTTTTACACCAATTGGTTCAAAGATCAAGTAAGAAAAAGTAACCAACATAAGGAAAACCAGAAGGAGCAGTAACAAAAAAATCTAGATTTATATATTATACATTTATGAACTGTATAATATATAAATTTATATAGATTTCCTGTTTCCTCTCTATTCCTCACTTATCACTTGATCTGTAACTAAAATTAATATTTACAAAAAGAGAAAAAAACGAACCGTACTCCAATCTTTCTACCACTAAAATTATTGTTTAGTCCCCTGGCCAGCAATCATTTTGATCACCATCAATCATTCAGTTTCATCCTTCAATTGGGTACATTTCATCTCAGATTTCAGGAATTCAACCAATCACCCGATCATCCCAAATTCAAATTGTAGTTCAGCCTGAAACAAATTTCCAAGTCTAATATATTTAACCCCTCAAGGACCAAACTTCTGGAATAAAAGGGAATCATGACATGTCACACATGGCATGTGTCCTTAAGGGGTATTGAGAAGAACCCAGCAACTGACTCTGTAATATCTGTTCACAAAATGAAGCACAACTAAATCTTGATGATTCGTAGGCATGTGCAATTTGTTTAATTCCGAATGCAAATTTGGATGAATTTCGGACATGCGGATGCTTTGCCCTACCCTACCCTAACTCTACCCCTAACCCTAAACCAACCCTAACCCTACCCCTACCCTAACCCTACCCTTAACCTTATCCTAATCCTACCCCTAACCATGCCCCTAAACCTACCCTAACCCTACAGTAACCCTATCCTTACCCCTAACCCTAAATCAACCTTAACCTAACCCTACCCCTACCCCTAACCTACACTTACCCGAAGTCCCGAAGTGCCGAAGTTCGGAAGCGCCCGAAGTGCCGAAGTACCAAACCGAACCGAAGTGTCGAAGTCCCAAATTTTGAAATGCCAAACCGAATTGACTTGGGAATACAAATCTCAAACCATATGAATAAGCAACTTAAATAAGGAAACAAATAGTCATAGAAGATACAAGAACAAAGACCGCATTCAATTTCCTGTAATCTATTTTTGTAGCATGTATAAAAACTTCTCTCTAAATATCGCAGACTCTCTGTACATAACACAATAGGGTTATGTGTTTTCAAGTTCAACCTATCCACTTACACTGGCTATGGCATGGATGGAGCAATATAGATTATTGTTTGTTTGAGCAGAGCCCTCTTCACCTGTGACACAGGACAATTACTGGTTGTTGTAAATCACCCGCTGTAAAACTGTAAAGCACTGCAAAATAGGTTAGTGCTAAATAATGCTAATAAAATATTAATAGTAGTGCAGGTCTTATTGAATTACATTTCCCAAGATGCTTAGTCAGTCTAAAGCCGAAATGTAACTCATGAACCTTTCCATTGACAAGATTCTTAGCAGTAACCTTAACTAAAAAAAATCACAGTCAAACTTAGCCAGTCAGACAGCTTTCTAAACACATGAAATACATTTTAAGCCAATTCGGAGGACTTCACAGCAAGGATTTCACAAAACCTACATTTATGTCACATTTATGTTTTGGATCAGGCTTCCCCAAACTCCGGCCCTCCAGATGTTGCTGAACTACAACTCCCATGATTCTCAGCCTATCTATTTAATTCATAGAATCATGGGAGTTGTAGTTCAGCAACATGTGGAGGTTTGGGGAAGCCTGTTTTGGATGATAAACTATTTTTTCTGCTTTTTATTCCATATTACTAGATAAATCTTGTCTAGAAATTGTTAAAGGAGCACTACAGTGTTATATATGTATTCCTTACACTATAGTATATGTATATATATGTATTCCTTACACTATATGTATTCCTTACACTATAGTGCTGTACTTCCTAGTTAGGTGTTTGCCCCCCCCCCATCATAGTGGCATTAAAAGGTAGCTTACTTACCTTTTATCAGCCTCCATGCCAGTCTTGCTGCAGCTGCCACTGCCTCTATGGCTGAGGTAATCATCTTGATTACCCTAGCCAATCCAATGCTTTCCCAAACGAAAGCATTGGGAGGCTATTGCGCATGCATGGCAAAATGCTGTGCTGCACCAATCAGCATCTCCTTATAGAGATGCATTGAATCAATACATCTCTATGGGGAACGTTCAGCATCTCCATTCACAGTGTGGAGATGATGAATGCAAGTGCTGCACGCAGTGCATGACTGAACTAGGAAGCACCTCTAGTGGCCGTCTGAGTATTACTAGGCAGCAATGTAAATACCATTGTTTTTTTTTCTGAAAAGTCAGTGATTACAGTGCTAAGACTGCACGGACATCTATAGACACCAGAACCACTATATTAAGCTGCAGTGGTTCTGGTGACTTTAGTGTCTCTTTAAGTTACGGATGGTTTGTGATTTTGTATTATTTTAATGTGGTACACAAGAACACTCCCTATTCTGCTTTCGTTTGCTAAATATGATCAAATAATAGAGGAACTGATATAGGCTGTGTTAAAAATGTAACTCTTAGTGTCACTGTGAGGGCCTTTAATAATTTCAATTTAGTTTTTGGGATACTTTGTTCAAGGGTTATATACAAGTTTGTTCTTCTAAAAGACCTTTTTCAGCCAAGATAAATTCATGTTTTTGTCGTGTAATAAATTTTGCCTGCAGTTATTTTCAACTACACTGTCAGGGGGAATCTAGAGTAAATCAAATGAGCAAATTAATATTTTTCCAGACGTTGGTCCCTCTTTTATTACCCAATGGGTACAAAACTGTTTTTCTGTTGTTTCAAGAGAAGTCAAGAGTAGCAATGTTTACATCGACTGATAGTGCCCTGGGGTCTTCTTTATCGGTGCTTTGATTTCTTATTTTGTCAGCCAAGTATAAAATCATTACTAAAACTGGTGAAACTTTCAGGATTAGTGCAGTCCTTGGTAGTTCGAAGCAGAAAAGAAACATTTCAGAATCTAAAGGCATGCCAATGCAGTAGAATCTAAAATAATAATAATAATAATAATAAAAGAGATGTAAATCCCAAGTTTAATCTCAACGCAGTGAAACATACAAAAGCTTTCAGAAATTAATAAACATACCTTTGATGTATCAACACTACAATCATTTATTAGTAAGACATTTCATATAGTAAATGCAAGAAGGTGTGTGTGTGGAATACCTTAGTTTCCTATGTACCTAGGGTTCCTTATGCTCTATTTGTTAGTGACAGTAGTGTAACCGGACTGTGGGGGGTGGGTGGAGGAACATTAATTTATTGTGTTTCTTTGTACGACTGCTGGTTACTATCCTAATTCCCCACCATGAAATGGTGTTGGAGGTCCATCAAATACTATTATTGGTGACCAGCAGGGCAGCAGGAAATGTAATTCCCATGTTCTCTCATGTCACTGAAGGAACTCCATTTTGTTTAAACTTTATATTAAAGATTCAGCAAATACATATTGCCCTTCAGACAAGGCAGAGCCAGGGCAAACACTGTAAATGAAGTGGAGAAATATAAAATAAATGTAATTTCTCCTCTGTGCTAAGTGCCATGTTCAATGGATGGAGTCTATAAGAATGATTGGCACGAAGCTAAGATGGAGGTACCCAGTTGCAAGATAGAAATGTGTGAGTGTCCACATTTAATGTTGCACACTTCACAAGTACGCGTTTGTCATGTATGGGATTCAGCACACATATGAAATATCCAGGTTCCATTTAAGATGAGGCAAGGATGTATAACAGCAGATTTTTTATAAGAAACCAGGTATAGTTGTACACATGGTTCCATAGAAAGTGCATTTTTCTGGGGGTTATATATCACTGATGAATAGAACATGGAGCATCAGCATCATTATTTTTCCAAACTAAGTAGATTGCTTAGTTATGATATCTAAATGCTACATAACGGTTACATTATGATAACTTTCTGCCATGATGATGGTATAATATTGAGCTACACCTGTAGTGTGTGTCTGTATTTGTGTGGGTGTGTATATGTGTCAGTATTTCTGTGTGTATCTGTGTTTGTGTGGGCGTCCCTGTGGCACTAAGTATGTGTGTGTCATTACGTGTATATCTGTATTTCTGTGGCAATGTGGGTACATCTGAGCATTCCAAAAACAACATTACATATAAATACATCCCTGTATACAAACACAAACTGCATTCAAATACCAACACCACACACAAACAGCATGCTTACATTCAAACACACAGACACTGCTCACAATTACAATTACCAAGGATGGGCAAATGGTAGATCCTTCAGAAAGCAAAGCATCATGGGATTTGAAATCTTAGGATCTACCTTTTGGCCACCCTTGCATTAGAGGCGGACCCTTAAAATGATTGCCTCCAGGGAACAGAATTAGTCCCACCTCTACGCAAGCCTAATCCTTAAAGAACAAACAAGGGCTGTCTTAACAGCAATATAAGCAGTGCACCGTGGCCCTCCCTACAGAACCACTCACAGGAATAAAAGTTTGAATTATCAATAAAATTAAGCTTATATTTATTGATACCTCCATCAAAAATCAGTGTTTAAACATTAAAAAAAACATGCTGTACAACAGAGATTAATCCACATAATTGTTTAGCAGGTAACAGGGAGGTTCAATGACATGGACTACTAGAAATGAACTTTATCATAGCTTTACAGTTTCAAAAAATGATGTTAGTTGATTTTGTCTTGCTTACGTACAATAAGTACGTATGTTATTTTTCTCAAGATATGTATTCTCAACAGCCAGATTGCATGGACAGATAACAGCTGATACTGAGGTGATACGTCCACCTAAACGTTTTAATAAAGAGGGTTTGAAGGTTCTGAATAAATCTCCCTGAATAATATTCTGAAAAGTTGGCAAGACTATGGGGTCCTTATGCTTGTGGTGCCCCCTGGCAATTGCCCAGCATGTGCATGCATTAAGACAGCCCTGGAACAATTTACAAACTAAATTGGGAATCATGTAGGACTCACAAAGAATTGAACATTCCACGCGAAAATGGTCAAATTGGAAAATTACCCTAACCCGGATATGTTTGTATCTTACACACATTAGCTTAAAAAACTGGAACTTTACTTTCTCAATTCCCAGTTAAACAAATAAATCCAATTTATCTGCTTGCAATTAATGAACAGAATACAGTATTAATATGTCTAGCATCACAGAGCCAAACCAATTATTAAATACAAAAACTTTTATTTGCATAATCCTTCTGCCACGATTGGTCTTTATATACACACTTTTTTTCTTCAACATACATTATTTTCCTTTAATAAAATATAAAATAACAAAATCAATGTGCATTGCTTTCGGTAAGGAAAATATTGTAGGACAGATAATAATAAGGCACATTATCGTGAGCATTTCCAAAGAAAAAAAAAAAAAACAATCCCAAATTCGACCTCTCCGAGGTTGTAGGTTTCTGACACATCTCTCGTAGGCATTTCATCCGTGAATCTATAACATTTTCCCATGCAGATTGCTCGTAGAAGGATAGCTATAAAACAAACAATTGCATGGATTATGTCCAAAATAGCATAGATTTAGTAAAAAAAAAATAAATCCTGTAACAAAATAGGATTGGATCCCTGAGGTGTCAGTTAAAATGCTGCCAAAAAAGAAGTCTTAAATATCGGATTTTTTTTTAAGGTGCTGATCCACTTTCTACGTTTTTATATAATACTTTTATTGCTAAATTTAGCAATAGAAACAAAATGCCCCAAAAGCTGCCTGAATACGCTGCCTAATATTCTTTGATCGTTTTTCCGCCCATTAATAGTTCTTTTATGGGCTGATAGGATGGAACGATGTCTTTTACCATAGCAGCAACAAATATCTTCCTATTTTAAGAAGATCATGGAAACAATTAGATGATAGCTCTGCTTAATTGCATGTCATTAGCCTGTTAGCAGCCAGTTCAATTATTTTGTAGGTGGAACAACAACTATTAGTCACTAAGCACTGAGATGATTTAAAGTTTGTAGGAAACGTGAAGCTCTCACTGCGTAGCTTCTTCCAAATGCCCAAAGATTGCTGTAGGATTTACCTTTATTATACAATTCCTCCAGAAAGGGAAATCAAAATGTCTTGTATGTATATTCTGAAGTGCACAAGAACCGGTTGTAAAGGTATATCAAGGCCCAGCCTCAAACGGCACCAGTTGTGGGAGGTGTCTTATATGTATAAATATATATGTATATATATATACATTATGTTTAGAAATGTTTCTTTGAAATTCCAGGAAAAAAAGTTACAGAATCTTCAGAATTCAATTTAATGATGCTGGAAAAATCCTAATGGAGTCTTTAGGTAGGAGCACCAGTCTATAATGTTAAAATTCTGACATATAATTTGCTTAGAATGCCGTCTAAGAACGGTTTCAATTAATAATAACGATTGAGACTTCTGGTTCCTGGGATGTCTGGTTGCCCATTCATCCATATTTCTCGAATGATGCGTTCCCTTTCTTCAAGCCTCTGAGCCCTTTCAAGTTCTTCAGCTGATGTAAACACGTTCATGTTTAAAGTCCTCTCAAAGCGCCTGTGCCTTCTTGCAGATAAATCCGAAGTGGTGTCAGAGTCGTCGTCACTGTCGCTGCTGTCATCACTGTCACTCTCCTGTTTCCTGGGAGGCTTCTTTACTGTGGACCTCTTACAGTCTGTTTGGCAAGATATCCTCATTACCAAGGCCACAAGAGTCAAAATTAGGCCAATGCACACTCCAGATACAAAATATAATGCTGCTCTCTCTGGGTTTTCTAGAGAAAACAAAGAAAATAAATCTGTGTCAGAGAAAACAAACAACAAGGACACTATTGAATTCGTCATTGAGAGTTCGTACAAAAGAAAGAAGAAAATAACTGCTTTTTCCTCATGACTTCATCACTATAAAAGGCAAAATATAGAGGAGGAAGAAAGACAGATAGTTATTTCCAGCTGCAACAACAGAACATAAAAACATCATTAAAAATAAAGATACAGACAGCCAGACAGACGGACACACAGAGAAGGATACTAAAAGGTCATATTATCTGGTCAAGGCAAAGGTGTACCTATAGTTTCTGTCACTTATTGTGGAACTGACAGGTGGCCCACACCCAGCCTCGACCCGTATCAGCGACAGTGCCTGGTGCAACCCCTCTGGAAGATGGTCTGTGCAGACTCAGGCACTACACTTGGGTTTACCTGGTTGCCAGACCACCTGTGTTTGTGTGCCCATTATTACTGTGTCTATCTATACTGTATGTCAGGTGTAGGCAGCTTTGCCAGCATTATGTCTTTAAGAGCATTATGGGAGATGTAGTCAAAAACATCTAGAGTGTCGAAGGTTGCCTACCCCTGCTCAATGTTAAACATGGCTCCTGAAAAACAGAAGGCCATTTTAGCCAGAATTAGGGGGGTTTCTCTGACTATTTCCCAAATGGAGTTTGGTTACTTGGCTCTGTCAAGAATATATATTTTTACTTAAAAAGACTTTTAGCAGACATATACTTATTTACTAAGCTAAAAGTATACTCCAGTTCCAAATGTGTCTTTTCATATTGTATGTGCACTCTATGCCTCAAAATGAACCATTTCCTGACACCTAACATTCCCTATTTAACAGTGGTTTGTGTAACTGGATGCAACATGTCTTTATATTACCCTCTAAAATGTGGTTTGACTTACGTATTGTTAGTTTGCTTGTGACCTACATTTTCCACGAAATAAACATTGACAAAGACTGACAAAAAAGTGTTATTATAATCAAACTAGAATATGAGAACTCTTACTTTGCTTTGTCATTGACAACAATATAATGAGTGTGGGTGGTAAACTATTCTCCCCGATGCTGGCTTTTATCTGTGTAAAACACACCTAGATAAACAGATTACCGGCCGACAAGAAAAGCTTTTTGAGCACAATAATGGCACAAAACATGTAAGATCGCATTCCTGTGTCCTAGACTGGCTGGAACGATCTGAAATCTTCTAGTTAATGATTGTTTCAACAATTGGCTTACTCACTGTATAGAAATCCAGCTATTATGCAATTACTGCAGTTTCTATATATACTGCCCTTATAAATCAAAATATAACATGTGTAAATACATTATCTATAATTTAGGCAGGAAGTAGAATGGGCAGTATATTCTAATGGCCATCGGGCAGACGCAGGCAGACTGGTTAGTAGACAGACAAATAAATCGAGCAAGAATCGAACATCGGTGAATTACTCACAACAAATGTTTGTCTACTTGGTACTTAGAAGAGATATTTCCATAAAATCAGATTATACACAACCACAGGAGTGATCCATAGATAAATCACCAGTGAATGGTGAACCCAGATATTCTACATGTTTCCACTCATTACGTGGGGTGAAAGATTTAAGGTTTCACTAAAGTGAATGGTAAAATATTGGATTTTGTTTGTTTGTTTTTACTACCTTTGGTTTTCACACTTTGTTAAAGGTCTCCCCCTCTGAGTATTTGTAAGAATATTCTACCTTTTGTGATAATAAATGGATTTTTTAGCAGAATAATTTATTCTCTATTTGTTCTGTACTGGAGTATGAATGGTCCTTCCATTCAGGGCCGGCGTGTCCTATAGGCGAGTTAGGGGTGGGGTGGGGGAGAACAAATTTGAGTGACCCAGTAGGAGGGAAGCGCACAGCACTCTCTCCAACCTGTCACTCAGTGTAGCATGGCCAGGCGGTGCGGACCATGGTACAGGAGTTCTGTTTCCTTTACTACTAGGAGGACGTGATCTCTCAGCGAGCACTTCCTGTCAGTCCAGTCAGGCACAGGAAACAGAACTCCTGTAGCAAGGTCCGCACCGTCAAGCCACGCTACATGGAGGTAGGAAGCACACAAGGGAAGGGAAGAAGGGGAGTGGGAGAGACCACCAGGGGAGGGGGGGGAGTGGGAGAGACCACCAGGGGAGGGGGGGGGGAGTGGGAGAGACCACCAGGGGAGGGGGAGTGGGAGGAAAAAGACCACCAGGGGAGGAGGGGAGTGGGAGTGAGACCACAAGGGGATGGGGAGAGTGGAAGAGAGACCAGGAGGGTAAGGGGGAGAGAGACACCAGGAGGGGGAGGGGGAGGGAGAGAGCACCGGGGGGGAGGGGGCGAGAGACCACCAGGGGAGTGAGGGGCAGAAACCAGGAGGGGGTAGAGATAGACCAAGAGGGGAAGGGAGGGAGATAGACCACCAGGGGAGGGGGTAAGAGAGAGAGAGACCACCAAGGAAGGGGAGGGAGAGAGAGAGGGGGGGAGACCATCATTGGGAGGGAGAGACCACCAGAGGAGGGGGGAGAGTCCACCAGGGGAGCAGGGGAAGGGAGGGAGATAGACCACCAGGGGAGGGGGTAAGAGAGAGACCACCAAGGAAGGGGAGGGAGAGAGAGAGGGGGGGAGACCATCATTGGGAGGGAGAGACCACCAGAGGAGGGGGGAGAGTCCACCAGGGGAGCAGGGGAAGGGAGAGAGAGACCACAAGGGGTGGTGGGAAGCGAGAGAGAGAGAGACCACCAGGGGAGAGGGGATGGGTGAGACCACCAGGGGGAGTGGAGAGACCACTAATGGACAGGGCAGAGGAGAGACCACTAAAGGACAAGGGAGAGGAGAGACCACTAAGGGACAGGAGAGAGGGGGGATCACTAAGGAATAGGGAAGCAGGAGAGAGCACTAAGAGACAGAAGGGGAAGCAAGATTACTAAGGGACGCACTGAGGGGCTCAGGAGGGAGATGCAGGAGGTGGGAGGGGAAAGACACACAGAAGGGCCACAAACCCTCTTTTTCACACTACACACATACACAATGCATCCTTATACACACGCAGAAACACCATGCTTCCCTTACACACTCACAAACACACACACACAATGCAGCCCTTGCACACATACACAGAAGCACACAATGTATACCTTACACACACACACACACACTGCTTCTCTTAATGCATTTCTTACACACACTCAATGCACCCGTTACATACATACACACTGCATTACATGACATACACAGAAACACACCTTGCATCCCTTACACATACAAACACAGATTCACACACTGCATCCCCTATACACATACACACCATCCCTTACACAAACTGGTATCCCTATACACTACATTTCATAAGAACACACACATTTCATCCTCTACAATAACACATAACACAACCCCTACAACCACATACACTCCACTCCCTCTGAGCAAACTCACCAGACCGTGATCTGTGTAAGGGGCACCAAAAAAGGGAGCTGCTTCCTGTTCGTTGATTTTTGTGAGGACTGTTGCAAACAGCCTCCAGAGAACATGTTCTACACCAGACCAGTGGAGCCAGACTGCAGCCTGAGCCCATCATCATCCTCTTGTCCTCATCTGGTGGTAAGTAGGCAACCCAGTATATTATTAGTGGCACTAATCTCTAATTTACCTCACGTTAAAGGGACACTATAGTCACCAGAACCATTACAGCTTAATGAAGTGGTTCTGGTGTCTATAGCCGGTCCCTGCAGGCTTTTTAATGTAAACACACACTGTGTGCAGCACAGGCGTTGGTCCATATGGCAGATCATATGAGTGGGGTATTGTGATGTCACATGGTGGGCAGAGCAAATGGGGGACGGTAAATTTTTGTTTGCCTAGGGCGGCAAAAATCCTTGCACCGGACCTGCTTCCATTACTTTATTGTATCGATTGATTTCGATGTAAAGTGTCAAGCTTGACAAAGACCTAGTCGGTTCAAAATGATTCTGTTTGCTCCACCTTAAGTGCCTTGTACCGTTACTTTATTTTTATAAAACTTTAAGCTTTAGACTGTTGGGGGTGGGATACTATTGGTGCAATATATGTTATTATATAAAGAACAGCATGAGACAAACAGGCAAGAACGAAACCATGAAGACAAATAGTTACAGGAAAAGAGAGAAAAACAGGATGCAGGATTATTTTTAACTATACGATGATTTCTCGTTCTCCATTTACTTCGCAAATCTCAGGGTGTGCTATGAAACAGCCTGTCTGAAAGTGACACACAGAAGATTTAAAGGGACACTTTAGGCACTATAACCACTTTATATAATTGAAGTAGTTATGGTGCCTGGAGTCTCTCAACTTACCACCGCTGATAGGTGTTGGTAACTCCACCACCAGCGAGGGCCAGGCTGTTAATCAATGTTAACTAATTTCTGAACAGAAAGATGAAACCAGGGGATTTCAGGCAACAAAACCCGATCCAATAAGTGGTTAGGGTGCTTAACCCCTTAAGGACACATGACATGTCTGACATGTCATGATTCCCTTTTATTTCAGAAGTTTGGTCCTTAAGGGGTTAAAGTGTCCCTTTAAAATGTTTAACCTTTTATTTTGTCGATTTTTTTTAAAATACATTCCCTATAAAACATGAAATTGGTAGATCAATTCCTTTACATTTTAATACACTGATAAAATGTTCTGTATCAATTATATTAGTACTTGATTTCTTTACAACATAGGATATTTATGCTCACTAGTATGGTATGAGGGTAAAATGCTAAACTCATTAAAGTCTCCAAATTTCCTCATCCAGTTCAAGTTACCCAGATTATAAAATGTCTAAAGAACTGGCAACTGTGCATCTTAGTAAATAATAAATAATGTAATTAGACACTGAAAGAGTCCTGAAAATAGATATAATTATTACAATCTGGTGCTTATAAACCGTATGCTAGCATTAAATACTATATGAGTATATTACTAGATAGGGCTTGAGTATCCATTTTCCTTCTTGAAACATTCTAGATATATATAAATTAATAGTTATGCCCTTTAATTTTCCGGATTTGATTTTACCACGTTCATTCCGATGCAAAAAATGGAACGTTATCTTTTTCTGAGCTATATTCACTTACAAAGAGAAACCTCTCTGGCAATCGGCCCAGACCACCGGAAAAGAATCCCAAAGTAATGGAACTTTGATTTACAGCTTATATTTCACTATATTCTTCTGTTTCCAGATCTATCCCAATAATCTGTCCCTTTCCTGTGTTGTGGAATTTTGGCAAGAAGTCCAATATGACATTCTATAAGAGTCAGCACATTTTGTGGAATAAAATGAAATATGGTCAAACAGATCATTTCTTCTTATAACATGAAAACAATAAAGATTATTTATATCATGGCGTTTATTTTTCATATATGATTCATTAAAGTGTAAATTGTCAATAAATCAGTCTAAATTCAAAATCAGTTTAAAATTTTAGTCTGAAACCGTCAAACTAACCACATCGCTGACATGGACAATTTTTCCAATTTCTTTTTTTTTTTTTTTTTACTAAAAGTTAAAATTTGTTTTGAATTCAATGAATATCCAACAATTCACACTTTTGTGCATGACCCTTTATGTGTGTAGCATTAGATAAAAAAGAGTGTTGGAGAAAGTACTGCAGAGTTTCCATAGCTCATACCACACTCTTGTTCTATACTTGTTTTCTCTTCTAACTAAGGCCTAGATTTAATTAAGTTTGATAAGCTTTACAAATAATTTAAAGGGATTCTATAGTGCCAGGAAAACAAAGCCGTTTTCGTGGCTCTGTAGACTCCTGCAGAGCCTCCCTCCCTCACAGACCCCTCTCGCGGTGCTGAAGGGGTTAAAACCCCTTCAGTCACTTACCTGAATCGAGCGCCAATGTCCCTTGGCGCTGGGTCAGGCTCCGTCCACGTTCCTTCCCCTGCCGACCACAGCCGGTGGGGGGAGATCTTATGTGCATTTTCGGCAATGGCCGAGCTCGCATTAGGATTTCCCCATAGGAAAATCAATGCTTTCTTATTAGGAAAAATCCGACGCTGGAGGTCCTCATACAGAGCATGAGGACGTCCAGTGTCAGATAAAGGACCAAAGGTCCGTCTTGATTCTGGAAGTACCTCTAGTGGCTGTCTGGTAGACAGCCACTAGAGGAGGAGTTAACCCTCAGAGATAATTATTGCAGTTTCTCAAACTGCAATAATTACTTATGCTGGGTTAAGGGACATGGGACATTGCACCCAGACCACTTGAATGAGCTGAAGTGGTCTGGGTGCCTACAGTGTCCCTTTAATATTTTGGATAAAACCTTTAAAATATTTTTTCATATATAAAAAATATTTTAATATGTATATATAAATATCTAAATATTACAAAATTAAAATATTTTCACAATATTACGTAATTGTAAAAGCTTATCCTAGAATATTACACGGAGGCCTATCTCATATTAGGGCTTTGAATTCTCATATGTCTTAGATAGAGACCAACTAGGTTGAAGATGGCTCACAATAATTCAACAAGATTTGGAATTACATGAAATCTAAAAGGATTTTCTTACCGAGTGAAAGAGAGAAAGGAAATTAAGCACAAATAACTAGTAAAGATATACAAGAATATGGGTTTAATGATCTTCCATCTATGGCCTCAATTTAATATGTATAGATAATAGTTTTAAATTATTTCATATTATTAAATATGCTTTTTAAATGATTTAAGAATTTTGAATAAACTGTTTTTTAATAATTTTTTTTGTAAAAAATATTAGAATATAAAAAAATATATAATATATATAAAATACCTGTATATCAATATAGCAAAAATATCAAAATACTAACAAATGTTTCACAATATAAAAAAATGTGAAAAGTTTATTTTAAAAATATTAAATCGAGGGGCGTGTCCTGCGACCGCATGGAGTAGTCGCACTGTAACGGAGCTCCGCAGCCACCGAGCCTAAAAGCTGTCAAAAACGAGCCAGACATACCGCAAAACTCACCCCTCCGGTCGCCCCAACATCCTGACACAGCATGGCACCATCCAGACAGCTGAAACTGACGGACCCGGTCCGGAACGCCAAAAAAGACCGCCCGCGGCAAAAACAAGATGGCGACGGCGGAACACAAGAAGCCTCTGAGTTCGCAGATGCCACTGCACTAACAATCGAAGATGCAGACCAGACCCCCCACGGGGACTCTCTGGTAACTAACCACAGCCTCCATTTAATGCTGCAGGACCTAAAAGAGTCTCTTAGATCCGATTTCAAGCAGATTACCAGAGAACTGCGCGATGATATTCAAGAGCTGGGAGACCGCACTGACCGCCTGGAAGCCAAAACGGATGATATGTGCACAGCCCATAATGAGTTGGTGGATCACATACACCGCTTGGAGGAAGAACAAGCAACTCTAAAGCTTAAAATGGCCGATATGGAGGACAGGGCCCGCAGAAATAATCTGCGCTTCAGGGGCATAGCTGACACAATCCCGAATGAGGCCCTTCCACAATTTCTACAAACCCTATGCTCATCAATAGTACCACAGCTCGGGGCTGAGGCCTGGACGCTGGACAGAGCGCACAGGCTGCCGAGACCGGCCAGGCTAACGGCAGACACGCCGAGAGATGTTATAGCACGCTTTCACTACTACAGCTCAAAAGAAGCAGTCCTGTCCGCGACAAGGAAACTGGAAACGTTACCCGAACCGTACCAAGGACTCAGCATTTTTGCCGACCTCTCCGCAGCTACCATGGCGAGACGACGTGAGTTTATTAATATCACGAAAACCCTACGCAACCGACAGATCCCGTACAGATGGGGTTACCCTACTAAACTGCTAATTTGGCACAAAGGCAAAACTGAAGTAGTATTAGACCCGGAGGCCGGAATGGCGAAACTCAAAGACTGGGGCCTACATCATAACATGGGCCACAACTCTCCCACGCGCACGCAACCAAGGAAGCTGACAGCTGACTGGATGATGGCGGGATCGACTTCGAAAGCACCAGCACATAAAGAACTTTGAAGCAGAACCAACCAAGGCCTAGGCCTTGCCGGCTCATTCACTTAAGTATCACTATCTGCAATACGCATTTGATTTAACGAATAACCTATATGCATGTATTCAGGGTTTCCGGTTAAGCCACTTCAGTTGGCATAACGGTTTTGTTTAATGTTCGGTTTTTAATTGCCACTGACCGTAGCCGTTTTGAGTTATGTTTATAGTATAGTGGTTTAGCGACTTGCCTACCCGGCACCCTGTAAATGAAACTACTGTACTCCAGCACAAGGTTTACATACACCGACAAGGTGACCTTTGCCTACGGGGAACCACGCTCAGTAATTGTTGGCCTCCCAACCGGCCCATGAGGTGGATCCCCATATTGAAGTAATTTCTCTCAACGCCACCAGTAATACCCTTAGCCTACCTAACAGGCGTGGTCAGTACATGTTTGGGGAGCTGGTATGGCGCACACCCCAGATTCGATAACATCAAGACATGTACCCCTTAAATTGAGCTACTGACAGTTATGTTTTAGTTTGCTTTAGATTTGGGCCCCCAACGCCATATTCTAGTATGAACCTATATCATTCCATCTGGCTCCTCAAGGTAGAATTTAAATAGGCTCGGCTTCGGTGGAGCCGTCTATCCACACCCCCCACCGCCCATTCTCGAGAGATGCCAAACTCTCACCTGAGGCGAACTACATCCCTGTGCTGGCCACAGGTATCCCCTTGTTCTCCCCCTTATACCCCAACCCAAGGTTTAAATGTGTTTGTACGATATGTGTTAACATGTATAAAAATGTTCCTAGATGCTATGCAATGTACCAGTATTCCACCACTCATAATGTGTGTAACTTGCCTAAACATGCAATGTCTGTGCGTTTGCCTACCCCTGACCGTACGCAACACTCCCCAGGTTGGACGCCAGGCCCTACTGGTTCCAGGCGCTAAAGCACTGCATCCCCACACACAATCATGACGCTACCTACGTTTAAAATCCACTCGTTAAATGTCAAAGGCCTGAATAGCCCGCATAAGAGGCGCCTCCTGGTGCAAGAAATGCAGAAATCTAAGGCGGCAGTTATATGCCTCCAGGAGACACATCTCTGTGTCCGCAAACCCCCACGCATCTACTCTTCTCACTATCCCCAGGTATTCCATGCATTCTCGCCCAACAAATCCAAAGGGGTCGCTATTCTTTTCCATAAAGATTGGGTCTTTCAAGAAACAAACAGGTATACTGACAAAGAAGGGCGCCTGCTGGTTCTGGTGGGTAACCTAAATGGCATGTTGATGACTATAGCAACACTATACGCCCCAAATGAAGCCTAAAATACGTTTATACGTAAGTCTTTGCTACATCTCACTAAAATCAAACAAGGTCACACGATAATATGCGGTGACCTTAATTGTACCCTGAACCCTGATCTTGATATACAACGAGAAGGCCACAAACCCCCCACCGCTCAATCGAGAGCGATAAGCGCTGACTTAAGCAAAATAATTTCCCACAATGAGCTATACGATACATGGCGCTCTATATACCCTACCAAAAGAGACTATACGTTTTTTTCACAGGTACACAGAACGTACTCAAGGATAGATTATTGTCTGGTAGACAAGGTGACCCTAAATAATATAGAGGACATACACATAGGACAGAGGACGTGGTCGGACCACGCCCCGCTGTCAATCACCTTTAGATCTCTACACTCGGCGAGAGGCAGGGGAAAGTGGAGACTCAATGAGAGTTTACTAGACAACCCACATATACTTGACACAGTAGTCAAAGAAGCAACTGAATACTTCAATATCAACTCATCAGATGACATCCCGGCCCCAACCATTTGGGTTGCTCACAAGGCAGTTTTACGGGGAGTACTCATAAGGGAAGGGTCCAAACTTAAAAAGATAACTAAAGACAAACGTGACCTCCTGCGACTAGAACTGACATCCCTTGAGACACAAAACAAAACTAATCCAACAAAAGCCCTAACAAAACAAATCTCCGAAATACAAAGGGAATTACATGAACTAGACCTCTTGTCCACCGAAAGATGGATGAGATCTCTCAAACTCAACTATTACACACAAGGGAACAAAGCAGGAAAACTACTGGCCAAAAAACTCAAACACAAACAACTACAAACCAAAATCCCTTACATTGACTCCCCCACAAGAGGCAGATTATATAACCCTTTAGATATCGTAAACGAACTGGCAAATTATTATGACACACTTTACAACTTGGAAAAAGACCCAACGACACCCCAACCCACAATTGAGACTATAGAGGCCTTTCTAAACAAAACATCGCTACCGCAACTCTCCCCAATAGCCTGCAGGCAATTGGACGAACCATTCACGGAAGAAGAGGTGCTCAACACTATTAAGTCCCTGCCCAAACACAAGGCGCCTGGCCCCGACGGGCTCTCTAATTATTATTACCACAAATTAGCGCAGACATTGACACCCCACCTCACAGACCTATTCAACACCATTAAACGAACCGGCACTCTCCCGGCGGAGATGCTGGAGGCACATATAGTCACCCTGCCCAAACCAGGCAAGCCGCCCACTCTCTGTGAAAACCTTCGGCCTATCTCCTTACTGAACGCAGACATTAAACTGTATGCGAAACTATGGGCAACAAGATTGAAACAAAACCTCCCCAACCTAGTCTCTGCCGAACAAGCGGGATTTGTCCCAAGCAGACAAGCGGGTGATAATACTAGACACTTCATCAATATGATCAACTGGGCTAACAAACATAAGAAATCAGGAGCAGTTCTGGCGCTTGACGCTGAAAAAGCGTTCGACCGTCTGAACTGGCTATACATGGAAGCCACACTATCCAAAATGGGCTTCACTAGCCAATCTCTGAGAGGTATTAAGGCACTGTACCAAATGCCATCAGCCAAGATCTTCAACTCCGGCTTCCTGTCAAACACATTCCACATAAGCAATGGCACACGCCAAGGCTGCCCGCTGTCCCCGTTACTTTTCATTTTATGTCTAGAACCACTCATACAACGCATCAAACATGACCCCCTGATAACAGGCTTAGACACTCCAGCAGGGACCCAAAAACTAGCCTTATTCGCAGATGACGTGTTAGTATACGTTTCCGACCCAGAACGATCCATCCCAAATCTAATGACTCTTCTCCAAGAGTATGGAAGAGTTTCATACTATAGGAATAACCTAAAAAAGACACAAGCCCTGCCCATAAACATCCCCCAGCGCACCGTGCAGTCCCTCATGGGCTCACACCCATTTGACTGGAGGAAGGTATCCATAAAATACTTAGGTATTAATCTGACCAAATCAGCCCAACATCTTCCTAAAGAGAATCACACCAAGGTAGCCCATAAATTACAATCGCTACTAGATGGCTGGCAAGATCTGGAAATCTCATGGTTGGGTAGGGTGAACACCATCAAAATGATGGCACTGCCCCATATCCTATATCTATTCCGCACCATTCCCATAGCACTCACCGACAAACTACTACACAAATTCCAAAGTATCTTCAATGCCTACATTTGGAAAAAAAAACCACCAAGACTAGCTAGGCGCCTAACCTGGCTTTCCCCGAATAAAGGGGGGCTGGGCATCCCAAACATCAGGATGTACTATAGAGCCGCAATTCTGGCACAAGGCCTGGAACTACTCACACGCCACCACACACCTATTTGGGCTTCCCTAGAAAACGCCTGCATTCAGCCACTCACTGTGCAAGCCGCACTGCGGGCATGTGTACTCGGGAAGACGCCCGCGTACAACCCATTACAAAGCACAACCTTTCTACTAAAAAGCTGGAAGAAATGGGCAGGCACACTCACGGGTGCGACTAATCTTCTATACTTCGCACCTATACAAACAATCTCAGAATTAGCTGAAAATATCACTATGACAACATGGACTACGAGTGGCATACACTCGATAGCCCAACTGTACACAGAAGCAGGCCTAAAACCGTTTCCAGTGCTCCAACTGGAGTTCAATCTTCCCCCCAGGGACATATTCAAGTATATCAGGATAAAACACATCCTACAAAATTTACACGCACAATACTGTGAGGAAACACAACTAACACACTTCGGCCGACACTGTATAAAACGACCCACGCAATCAAAATCATTATCCATGTGCTATACAGCTCTCAACGATAGGGACCCGCTCCACAAGCACACCTATATGCGCTTGTGGGAACGCGAGCTAGAAGTAAACATCCCGATGCCATTATGGCTACAAGCCATTCAGACAACTAGAAAAGCGTTTCACAGCCTAGCGCACTGGGAGGCCTACTGTAAAATACTTATGAGGTGGTATATGGTACCAGTCAGGCTGGCTCTCATGTACAAGACCACACCACCCAACTGCTGGAGATGTGATGCCCCCAGGGGAGATATGTTACACATTTTTTGGACATGCCCTGCAATAACCGACTTTTGGAGGCAAATAGGGAAAGCCATCAAACTGATTACACATCGCAAACTCCCATTCACACCAGAATGCTTCCTCCTCCACCTGTCGCCAGAATTGTTAACAGACAAAACTAAACATGTCCTCTTGCATATTTTAACCGCAGCTAAAACCAGCATAGCATGTCACTGGAAGAAAAGGAGCGCCCCAACACCGCTAGAGGTATGGGGTAGACTAGACAATATCGCTATGTACGAACGCATGGCATACAAAATACAGGGTCGTGCCGAATCCTACTCCACACACTGGGAAAATTGGCACACGGCACGCAAAGAAATATTGAAATAATGAAAACTCACACCACTAACATTTAACACACTTCATCACTTTCACAGCCAACGTCCCACCGGCTAGCATATGGGAATTTACGCAATCAAGGTATACCACAAAGCTCAGACAAGTAACACAAACTGTACACTGCATGGAACTAGTACAAGATACTCGTACTGTATTGTATAAACACTGGTTACTAAGTTACCCCCCTGTTTACTTTCTCTGACACCCATACCCCCACCTACACCCCGACCTATGAATATGCATATAATCTGGCGAACACACACAGTCCACAAGTCGGACA
Organism: Pelobates fuscus; assembly: GCF_036172605.1. Taxonomy (NCBI): domain Eukaryota; kingdom Metazoa; phylum Chordata; class Amphibia; order Anura; family Pelobatidae; genus Pelobates; species Pelobates fuscus. Next base: position 30,195,702 of record NC_086318.1, on the reverse strand, counting down.
CTAGTCATCACTCTATGCAATAACAGGCACATAGATTTACAGACAGAAAACAACTTGGAGAATGGTATTTAAAAGACGATGTGTAATATGTATGTATTTTGCATGTACCACCTGAATGACTCAACACCTGTCGTCCCCTTTGTATAACTCCGATCAATGCCTAATATGTACTGTACAATGAGATAATATGACCTTGCATATTCATGTACCCCTCCCCTTTCTTCGTTCTGTACCCCTATAATTCTGAATTTCTTACCGCAACAAAATTTCAATAAAAACGAAACATTGGAAAAAAAAAAAAAAATATTAAATCATTTAAAAAAGCTTATTCGAAAATATTTGATCGAGGCTTTTATCATCTACAAATATTTTATAATTATTTAGAATGCACTTAAACTCAAACAGTATAATTTAAAAACTAGTTGAAGATGTGCCAATTTAAAATTACATGGGAAGCACTTAAACAAGTGATTCTCAAACCATTTCGCAAAAGGGCCACTAATCGTGCAAGTTTTATGTACCGGCACTATAAATATTGTGTTCAAGAAAATCTCATTCTGATAAAATTATTAAATGCTAAATAAATGTACTAATTGTTCAGTGATTTCTTAGCACACATTGAGTTCATTCAATATAAAAAAAAAAAAAATGTGGAAAAAAATTTAAATAACAAATAATTTGGTGACATAAACACACTCAAACAAGAGCCAGCTAATAAAGCGTTTCCCTTCTTTGATTCCTCTTCCAGCTGTTACTGTTGGGACATGTTGGATATATTGGTTGTAATTTGTAACACATAAATAAAGCTGTTATGGAGCGTCTCCATGTGGTTGTGATGGTCCTTCTGTGGTGGAATCTCGGTAAAAATAAATTTAGTAGGCCGAGATTACCACGTGGCATGTGTACGTGCATATGCTGACGTATCGATCAGTTGGTTGCACGAGGCAAGATACGATCAGTAGTGTACGGAGCATGTGCAAGAATACAGGATATAGTATTCCCCCTCCTCCATTGTGCTGGACAAGCCATGCGGTCAAACAGGAAGTTAATTCTTATTGTGTTGATTGGTTAAGAGAATGTGCGGGTGGAGCTTAATATGGGAGGAGTTATATGCCTATATAAGGAGCCTGCACTATTGTCCAGGGCTCAGAACTTGTGGTATTTTGGTGACGCTAGTCCCTCTGAGTCCCGATCGGTGATCCAATAAAGAATCTCTTCCTTCCTGAAGAAACCTGTGTCCATCTCTCTGTACTTGGCTTCCGTCAGTTTCTCCGGTATCATTTGGTGCATTGGCCGGGAAGCTCATCGTTCAACGGTAGCTGAGAGGCAGAGGCGTGAGACGGTCTATCTTTGCCCACGTTCTCTACGGCTGCACCCCTGAACTTCTGCGTGGACCTCCCTTCGTCTCGGCGCCACTGGGCCGTTGTCCAGGAGATCATCGGCCTCTACGTGAGAAGTGCTGGGGTGTCCCCGTCGATGAGTGTGAACTCAGGTTCAGGAACGAGGAGGTAAGACAACTGCTGTTTTAGACGGCAGGACCCACTAGGGGTATACCGATTGTGCGGTAGGCCCAAAGGGGTTTTGAATCTGTGTATCTGCCCCCTCTGTCGGAGGGAAGGAGCGAAGGCGCACCGCTCGATCGAACGCTCTTTAGTCAGACCGTTTGATTTGGTTAGTCAGGCGGGGCGCTCTGGTGTAAAATAGCCCTAGCCGGACACCGGTGTCTTGTCTAGACTAGCGTTCTAGGGTGTATATTTTGTTCGCTAGGTCGGAGGGACCGGGAGACTAAGCGGCGTCTGTGTAAATCCGGTTCGCTAGTTCTCATCCTATCTGGGCTAAGTGGGAAGGCGTGTAAATTTGGAACCCACTAGACTTTTGATAGTACGACTAAGAGGCGTCTGTGTAAATTCGGTCCTCTAGTTCGATGTATAGTGCGACTAAGAGGCGTCTGTGTAAATTCGGTTCTCTAGCTCGCTATATATGTGGTGATTGGGCAGTGTGGCTAACCAAAACGTATGTAGATTGTTTTTAGGTAGTCCATTCAAGGTACTGGCCAATAGTTTAGTTGGGAATTGTAAATGTGTTAGCGATTGTTTAGTAAAGTGTATATCTTGTTAGATAGCGCGAGCTCAGCCGTCTAGCGAGAGTGTTAATAGTGTGTTGCTGTATTATAGTGCACGGTACCATAACCCTGTATATTTACTGACATTGTATAATAAGTACTAATCATTGTCGTTCATTGCATGTTTAACACCATAACCACTAATAATTGTATTGTGACCTTAACTTGTACTTTGACCTATGCTAACCGTACTGTAACCGCTATTTGTAAAAGACGATGTTACTGGGGTGTGTTATAGACGGGTAATTCGTATATAGAGAATTATAGCGTGGGTGACTGTATAGTTACGCCAAAGGGCATAATATTGATTATCTAGTGACTGGTGTAACAGCTGTGTGTGTACGGGAATTCCCTGAGTGTTTATTGTTATTGTGTACGTTTCACTTGGTAACCGTACCACGTGGTGCTGTTGCCAGAGGAAACGGGTGTGACTGTTGAATAGTACGCGTGTATAGTATTTGTTGTCGACGACGTTCCATTGTTAAGTATGGGTGCGTCGCAGTCAACGATTCCGGATCCCTTAGGTTGCATGGTAAAGAATTTTAAAAAGGGATTTAAAACTTGTGATTTTGGGGTTAAGATGTCTCCTGTACGTTTGGTTACTTTGTGCACTAGGGAGTGGCCTACTTTGGTTGCGGCATGGCCGCCACGTGGCAGTTTGGATCTAACTCTGGTACAGCGCTTACACGTGGCTGTATCAGGTAGGCCTGAACTTTACGGCCAGTTTCCTTATATTGACTGTTGGAGACAGGCCGTAAATGACTCGCCAAAATGGCTCCAGACATGCCACGAGGAGCAGTGTCGCCTCATGGTAGCTAGGACTTGTTCGTCCACTAGGACTGGTGTTAGGCCCATTTTGGACACGCCCCCTGAGTCCGAGATCCCTTTGCCGCCCCCTTATTTTCCGTTAAGAAGAAGTGACGCAAACGCAGGAAGCCCTGTACCCCTCCCCTCATTACCCCCATCCACTTCCGCTTCCTCCTCCAGTACAGGATCCACCCCCCCTCGTACTAAATCTCCCCTTCCGGAACCAGAACCCACCCCCATTAGAAACGAATATCCTGATTTGGCGCCACTTCAGACTTCCGGTCAAGCTTCATCTAGCTCGGCTCGAAGTGTTTTATTTACGACCTTTTCCCAAAACCAACCTCCCACATCCCCATACCCTACCTCTCCCCGACCGGAACCCATGACTGACGCCTCTCTACGTAGCCCCATCCAAACCCGACAGTTAACTGGTGCCCAACAATTAAAGCACTATCAGATGCCTCTTCGCCTAAATCCCGGGTCAGCTTATATCGATGCCGCAGGTCAAATGGCACACGCTGACCCAGTCTTCGTATATGTCCCATTTACCACAACCGACCTTTTAAACTGGAAGACCCATAATTCCTCGTATACTGAGAAACCACAAGCCATGACTGATCTGTTCACCTCAATAGTACAGACGCATAATCCGACATGGGCTGATTGCCAGCAGTTATTAATGACTTTATTTAATAATGAGGAAAGAACGAGAATAAATCAAGCAGCCATTAAAGCATTAGAGGATAGAGCCCGTGCTTTGAACCAAGCTAATCCAGCAGCATGGGCCGCAACACACTATCCCAATACCGATCCCGATTGGAACGTAAATGGTGCTGACATGGTTCAACTCAGAGCCTATAGAGACGCTATAATTGCTGGCATGAAAGCAGGAGGAAAGAAAGCCATTAACATGTCGAAGACAGTTGAGGTGATCCAGAAAAGCGATGAAGCGCCCAGTGTCTTTTATGACCGATTATTGGAGGCATACCGCTTGTATACCCCCTTTAATCCGGAAGACGCAGACAATTCCCGAATGGTTAACTCCGCCTTTGTCAGCCAAGCATACGGAGATATTAAGCGCAAGCTACAAAAGTTAGAAGGGTTTGCAGGTATGTCAATCACCCAACTAATGGAGGTAGCAAATAAGGTCTATATGAACAGGGATACAGAAAATAAGAAAGAGGAAGAGCGCAAGATGCGTAAAAAGGCTGATATGCTAGCGGTAGCGATCGCAGGCGTAGATAGACGGGGCCCAGATAGAGGCGATAGTAAGTGGAATGAGGAACCTCTAAGTAGGAATCAGTGCGCTTACTGTAGGGAAGAAGGGCATTGGAGAAATGAGTGTCCGCGAAGAGAACAGTCTGAGAGAGACAGACCTAGGTCAGGTTACGGAAACTTTAGAGGCAGAGCGAGAGGTAGAGGAGGCCCCGGAGGGAGTAATGGTTATAGAGGAAGTAATGGGAACAGAGGAAGTGTTAGGGAAGATAGATATATTCCAGCAGCGCAGAGGTCCCGCGATAGAGAAGGTAGGGACTTTGTAGGATTGGCTGACACGGTCATGGAGGACTATTGATACCGACCGGGCTCCATCCCCCTTGGTCGAGCGGAGCCTATGGTCGATGTATCAATAGGGGGGAAAAGGAGTGCGTTCATGATCGACACTGGTGCTGAACATTCAGTGGTGACTAATCTAGTTGCTCCTCCATCTGGAAGGACTATTACTGTGATAGGAGCAACTGGAAGAAGTGCTGAAAAACCGGTTCTTAAAAGTCGACTCTGTACATTGGGAGGCCACGTAGTGAAACACCAATTCCTTTATATGCCTGAATGTCCAGTCCAATTGCTGGGACGTGATATGCTATCAAAATTACAAGCGCAGATTACGTTCCTACCAAATGGAACAACATCCTTAAAGTTTAATGGACCTTCAGGTATTATGACTTTATCCGTACCAAAGGAAGAAGAGTGGCGACTTTATACAGTGTTGACTAGCCAAAACCCTAGGAGTGATGAGACATTATTCAACATACCAGGAGTTTGGGCAGAGAACAACCCACCAGGACTGGCCCGCAATATTCCACCCATAAAAATTGAACTAAAACTTGGGGTTTATCCAGTAAGCCTACGACAATACCACATCCCACAGAAGGCTAAGAAGAACATTCAATCCTATCTGGATAAATTCATACGGTATGGTATCCTAAAATTCTGTACTTCCCCCTGGAACACCCCATTGCTGCCTGTTCAGAAGCCCGGTACAGATGAGTATCGACCTGTGCAGGACTTAAGAGCAGTCAATGATGCGGTTGTTAGCATACATCCAGTTGTACCCAATCCATATAACCTGCTTGCTTTAATTCCGGGCGGGGCTACTTACTTCACAGTCTTAGATCTCAAAGATGCCTTCTTTTGCCTCCGAATTGCCGCAGAAAGTCAATGTATTTTCGCTTTCCAATGGGAGAATGCTGTAACGGGCTCAAAACGCCAAATGACTTGGACAAGACTGCCCCAAGGGTTTAAAAATTCACCTACCCTATTTGGTTCAGCCCTAAGTCAAGATCTATTGGATTTCGAGTCCATCCCAGGAGAGTGTGTATTGTTACAGTATGTAGATGACTTGTTGATAGCAGCAGTTACCAAAGAAAAATGTCAGCAAGCAACGCACGATCTACTACACATTCTCTGGAAGGCAGGATACAAGGTGTCTAGAAAGAAGGCTCAGTTGTGTTTGCCAACTGTCAAGTATCTGGGATTCCATATCTCTGAAGGTCAAAGGATTATGGGGCCAGAGAGAAAAGAAGCTGTCTGCCAAATACCAATACCCAAGAATAGAAGACAAGTGCGAGAATTCTTGGGGGCAGCAGGCTTCTGTAGGATATGGATTCCCAGCTATGCGATACTAGCAAAACCTCTGTACGCAGCCATCAAAGGTACAGAGCACGACCCCTTCTTATGGACCCAAGAACAGCAAACGGCATTTGAAGATGTGAAGAAGGCTTTGATGAGTGCCCCAGCATTAGGTCTACCTGATCACACACGACCATTCTACTTATACGTACATGAGCAAAGAAGAATGGCTGTGGGAGTATTGACACAGTACTTGGGATCATGGCAAAGACCTGTTGCCTACATGTCTAAGCAATTGGATGCAGTGGCCAGCGGACTTCCACCTTGTCTAAGAGCCGTAGCTGCAGCCGCCCTGCTAGTAGCTGAAGCCGATAAACTCACTCTGGGTCAAGAACTTTATGTACGAGTTCCACATGCAGTACAGACGTTGTTGGATTACAAAGGAAATCATTGGTTTAGTAATAGCCGTATGACCAAGTATCAAGCAATGTTGTGCGAAAACCCAAGAGTGCATTTAGAGACTGTAAACACTTTAAATCCGGCTACCCCTTTGCCACAACCTACTGAAAGTCAACATGATTGTTTGGAAGTAATGGATGAAGTATTCTCAAGTAGACCAGATCTTCGTGATTTTCCCATCCAGAACCCCGATGTTCAATATTACACCGACGGCAGTAGTTATGTGAAAGAAGGGATCCGCTATGCAGGATATGCAGTAACAACAATAGACAAGGTGATAGAAGCTCGGCCACTGGCAAAAGGAACATCAGCACAAAAGGCAGAATTAATAGCACTAACACGAGCGTTACAATTGGCTGAAGGTTTAAGAGTAAATATCTATACGGACTCTAAGTATGCGTTTTTAACCACTCATGCCCACGGAGCTTTGTATAAAGAAAGAGGACTACTGAATTCAGAAGGCAAAGAAATCAAGTACGCAGCTGAAATCCTACAACTATTGGAAGCAGTGTGGGAGCCGAAAGAAGTCGGTATTATTCACTGTCGAGCGCATCTGAGAGGAGATGGTGATGTAACCAAGGGAAATCGGATGGCAGATAGTGCAGCTAAGCGTGCTGCCGAATCAGGAAGACAGGAGTATGTGGGGCATATAGCTGCTCTAATACCAACCCCACTGTCTCAATGGACTCCAGTTTATACAGCTCAAGAAGAGGAGTGGTTAAAGACTGAACCGGGAAAGTATTTGGAGAACAAGTGGTATCAGCTAGAAGATGGAAGAATAGTTATACCAGCATCACTAGCAGTAGAAATTGTCCAGAACTATCATAACGGGACACATTCTGGGAGAGACAGTACAGAAGAATCTCTCAGGAAACATTTCTACATACCAAGACTGTCCAACTTGACTCAGGCCATTGTACGTAGATGTGTAACGTGTGCTAAAAATAATGCAAGACAAGGACCAGTAAAGCCACCAGGAGTCCAGTTTATGGGGGGACTCCCCATGTCCGATCTACAAATAGACTTTACAGTGATGCCTAAATCGGGTGGACATCGTTACCTGCTGGTAATTGTGTGCACCTATTCAGGCTGGGTAGAAGCATGTCCCACTCGTACAGAGAAAGCAGGAGAAGTTGTGAGATTCCTGCTACGAGAAATAATACCCCGATATGGACTACCCTGTTCTATAGGATCGGACAATGGTCCAGCTTTTGTTCACCAGTGCCTACAACAACTGACTCATATGCTTGGTATAAAGTGGAGGCTTCATACTGCATATCGACCCCAGAGTTCTGGTAAGGTAGAGAGAATGAATAGAACTATTAAGAACCAGTTGGCTAAAATGTGTCAGGAAACCCAACTTAAGTGGAACGTTCTCTTACCCATAGCTCTATTGCGAATCCGCAGTACCCCTACCAGAAGGATGGGCCTCTCTCCTTTTGAAATTATGTATGGGCGACCACCTCCCGTACTTGGTAACTTAAGGGGGGATTTGAGTCAGTTGGGAGAAGGAATTACCCGGCAGCAGGTTGTAGAGTTGGGTAAGACTATGGAGGAGGTACAGAAATGGGTACAAGATAGATTACCTGTGAATATTTATCCCCCTGTTCATAGTTATCATCCAGGAGACCAAGTGTGGATTAAAGAGTGGAATAATGTACCGTTAGGGCCCAAGTGGAGAGGTCCTTATGTTGTTCTTTTGTCTACCCCTACAGCGATAAAAGTAGCAGAAGTGACTCCGTGGATACATCACTCCAGGGTTAAACCAGCAGCAGTCGATTCTTGGCAAGTTACAGCAGATCCAGAGAATCCCTGCAAGATCCGGTTGAAACGCACTACTCAGTCGGAGTAACGAGGAATTATTGTGGATTACAAATTTTATTGTTACAGGTGTGAGTGAGAAGGCCATAATAAAGCCTGTCCGCTTACCATCACATAGTGTATAAGCCAGGAAAGTCTCGAAGAGACACCTGTGAAGACGAGCAGAACTCCATTCCCTGCAGCCCTCACATCCTGGAAGCTGAGGTTCCATCGCACGGACGAAGACTGAGGATGACGGCGAAAGATGTGCTTTTGATTGTGTTTATTTACATGTGTTTTTATATTCAGGAAGGTAGAGGTACCGACACTCCTAGCTGTGAGGTATGCATTAAGACTACGAGAACAGGTAACCATATTTCCCAAACCCTAATTTGGCATTCACAATATGAGTGTAAAGGAGAGGTATCAAGATGTAGATACCTAAATATAGACTATAGTGTGTGCCATTTAGGAGTAGGAGAACCTAAGTGCTTCAGTCCGGAGTATCAACCTCGTACAATTTGGTTGACTCTCAGGAATGGAGATCCTCAGGGGACCCTAATTAATAAGACGGTGTTAGAATCCGTATATTCTTCGGGTGTTCTGCTATTTGATGCATGTAAGGCGATATCAAGTGGTAGAAAGCCGTGGAATGTATGTGGGGATCTTAGATGGGAGAGGACGTATGGATCTAACGATAAATATATTTGTCCCAGTAGTAAAAATAAATATGTGAGTCCTAGATGCCCAAATAAAGACTATAACTTTTGCCCATATTGGTCTTGTGTGGGGTGGGCGACTTGGGGACAGACAGTAGATAAAGACATGATAGTGACTAAGTTGCCGACTAGCCCATATTGTAAGTCTATGGAATGCAACCCAGTCCATATACTTATAAATAACCCCGACAAGTTCCTAGATAAGTATGGAAATTTATTTGGGTTTCAGATATACGGGACGGGTTTAGATCCTGGGACATTATTGTTTATAGGAATAGAGACTGATACGGTATCCTCCCAGACTCATCAAGTATACCATTCCTTTTATGAAGAGATGAGTATAGATAATAAGATCCCCCATAGCGCTAAGAACCTGTTCATAGATTTAGCCGAAAGTATTGCCGGTAGTCTTAATGTTACCAACTGCTATGTGTGTGGAGGTACTAACATGGGAGACCAATGGCCTTGGGAAGCAAAGGAGGTAATGTCCGGTTCTGAGGCAGTTGACCAACTAATATCTGCACAAGCCGATTATCATTTGAGTGTTAGAGGTAAATCTGAGTGGAGATTAAAGACCTCCATCATAGGTTATGTTTGCATAGCAAGGAAAGGAATAATGTATAATACTTCTGTAGGAGAATTAACTTGTCTAGGGCAAAAAGCTTATGATGATGATACTAAAAATACAACTTGGTGGTCGGCTTCAAATGTCTCAGAACCATCTAACCCGTTTGCTAGATATGCCAATTTAAAGGATGTGTGGTTTGATTTATCCATCACATCTACCTGGAGAGCCCCAGCAAATTTGTACTGGATCTGTGGTAAGAAAGCCTATTCGGAGCTGCCACAGGACTGGGAAGGGGCATGTGTGTTGGGTATGCTCAAACCATCCTTCTTCTTGTTACCGATTGAAACAGGTGAGACTTTAGGTGTTAAAGTGTATGATGTGAATCATAGGAAGAAAAGGGGACCCCTAGAGATAGGTACCTGGGAAGATAATGAATGGCCTCCCCAGCGTATCATAGATTATTATGGGCCAGCCACGTGGGCAGAAGATGGTACCTTTGGTTATAGAACCCCTATTTATATGCTCAACCGCATTATAAGGTTACAGGCGGTGGTTGAGATTATCACCAATGAAACATCACAAGCACTCAATCTCCTAGTGAAACATAATACCAGGATGAGGACAGCAGTATACCAGAATAGATTAGCCTTGGATTACCTTTTGGCAGTAGAGGGAGGTGTATGTGGGAAGTTTAACCTAAGCAATTGCTGTCTTCAAATAGACGACGAAGGGCAAGCAATAGCTGAGCTTACTAGCCATATGGTTAAACTAGCGCATGTGCCTACTCAGGTATGGAAAGGGTATAATCCAAGTAGTTGGTTTGGTAGCTGGTATGAGTGGTTTGGAGGGCTTAAGGCAGTGGTAGGTGGAGTCCTATTGATCTTATTGTTGTGTCTACTCCTACCGTGTCTTATCCCCTTAGTAGTTAGGTCTGTGCAAAGCCTGATAGGAAGTATAGCAGAGAGGAAGGCTGCTGCACAGATAATGGCGATATATAAATATAGGGCTCTAGATCAGGGAGAACCAATGCAGGAAGATGAATGTTGAAGATTCACATCATAAGATAAGTCTGGTCTGGTTCAAGGTAACTTGCGGTGTAAGCAAAACTAAGGTTATGTGATGCCTCAAGTAATTGTAAAATATCAAGAGGCATCAAAGGGGGGAATGTGGTGGAATCTCGGTAAAAATTAATTTAGTAGGCCGAGATTACCACGTGGCATGTGTACGTGCATATGCTGACGTATCGATCAGTTGGTTGCACGAGGCAAGATACGATCAGTAGTGTACGGAGCATGTGCAAGAATACAGGATATAGTATTCCCCCTCCTCCATTGTGCTGGACAAGCCATGCGGTCAAACAGGAAGTTAATTCTTATTGTGTTGATTGGTTAAGAGAATGTGCGGGTGGAGCTTAATATGGGAGGAGTTATATGCCTATATAAGGAGCCTGCACTATTGTCCAGGGCTCAGAACTTGTGGTATTTTGGTGACGCTAGTCCCTCTGAGTCCCGATCGGTGATCCAATAAAGAATCTCTTCCTTCCTGAAGAAACCTGTGTCCATCTCTCTGTACTTGGCTTCCGTCAGTTTCTCCGGTATCACTTCTACCCATGCTGGAATGTTTGTGTATTTATGGCTGGGAGACATCTGTGCAAGCTTTTAATGCTCAGCTAAAACAGACTACACAGCAGCAGGTGCTATCACTTTAACAAGCAGAGCCCAGAGTGTTCTCCACAATGGCTCCATATTTATTACTATCCGGTTACTAGGTCACCGTGATTCTAGGGATACACAAGCTGTGTAGGCCATCTGAAAGAAGAGGTATTTTGGCAGGTCAGTGGTATCAAATCTTCTAATGGAAGAGCAAAGTTCAGAAGTCAAGCTTCCTACATTTCATATTCTATTTGTAGATAAAAAAAAATGTAATCCTGCCTTTAGAAATGTGTTTTTTTTTGTTCCAGTTCACTCTCAAATAGATATGTTTGGTTGTAGTGTATAACAGTTGCTAAAGTAGCCATGCATGTTTGAGATAAGTCAAGTCAAACCTAATCTGCTGGTTAGTAGCGTGTCTCTGAGAGATGTAATGTTTTAAGGGACCAAGTATATGGTGTATGTTCTAAATAGAGTTGAGGTAAAGGTTTATCAAATGACATGATAATCTAGTTCAGGTAAGGCACAGCCAGGGCAAATATTGCAAATGAGGATAAGAAATAGAAAAGTTCTCATATGTTTTCTCAATGCTGACTGCCAGGTGCAAAGGCCAAAGCTTATAGCAATGATTGAGAGCCAAGATGGAGGCACCCTGTTACAGGATCTTTTAAATATAGGGAAGTACAAACATAATATTACAATTCTGGAGAGCAGCAGGTTATATTACAGTAGAGAGATATTGTAAGTGTAGTAGTTATGCAGTTTGAGTTATATTGCACTAACAGGTGTATTTGTCAGTTGACAAAGTTGACAAAAACAGCCGAGGGTAGGTACAGTGAAGGAATTAAGTATACATTCTATGTATATTTATAAATGTAGTATGCAATTTCCTATTTGCAGCCATTCATTATCAGAGACAGGCATTACATGCAATGCGTTTAAAAGCATTGTGTGAACCTTTGGGAATAAATAGGTCACAGAGTTTATGTTATGAAGAAATGACTTATTTCACAGAAGACTGCACAGCTAAATAATTCCAAATATTTGAGAGAGAGTCTGTTTTAAAAGTTTGTAATAGACGGGACTCACACATAAATAAAGGCGTTTGGAACACCCAGGAACAATAAAAGAAATATACAAAAACCAGACATAAAAAAAACACAGACCACAATATAATGTTACACAAAGTGATATAAAAAGGTGTAAAGACATGCAACTAGGATAAAGATGGTCATGCACAATTAGCAAAGAGGAAGTAAAGGAACAATAACAGAGAGAATAATAGTGAGAGAGAACAGATGAGAGGAAGGATAGGGTTTCTCTAGATAGAGAGAGAGAGAGAGAGAGAGAGAGAAGAAGAGAGATGATTTGAATCCTTTAGAGAGAGACAGAGAGAGAGGAAAGAAAGGATTGTCGTCCCCTAGAGAAAGGGAAGAGGAGACAGACAGGATAGGAATTATTTAAACAGAGAGAAAGGGAGAGAGTATAGAAATAATTAGATAAAGAGAGAGATGAGAGTGGATAGGAGTCTCGTAGATCGGGAAACAGTACAGAGTTAGTAAGACTGGGAGGATCCACAATAGAGAGAATAGGGGAGATAGTTACACAGAGGAGGGGTCCCTGAAAATAGAATGTAGAACTAGAAGAGAATACAGGGGCAGGGAGATGACATGGAAGTTCTCTGGAAAACAAGAATTAAACTATAGAAGAGTCAGTGAAAGTGAAAGTAAAATTAGTTGGGAGAAAGAGAGAGAAATAATAAGGGAGTGCTATTAAACGAGTGAGAGAGAGAGAATATAAGATATATAAAATAGGTCCAAATGAAAGCAATAGTATGAGGGCTGAAACATTGTTCATACATTAAAATCTGATTATATTGATTTGAAGACCTGTGAGCAGGGCCGGACTGGGGATACAAAGCAGCCCTGGAAAAAAAAATGTATGCCAGCCCCATAAGTCACTATGTCATGTATTGTCACATGTAATATGTATGGCTATGTGTTGCCACCCGAGATAATATATATAATTATGTGTGTATATTACTCAATCATCTGGGGTGGCAAGACATGCATACACATACATATATGCCTTACATATTATTGGTATGTATATATATATATATATATATATATATAATATGGTGGGTAGGGGGGTTGTAAGGTGGGTAGGGGTTCTGTAAGGTGGATGGGGGGGACTGTGAGGTGGGTAGGTGTCCTGTAAGCTGGGTAGGGGGGCTGCATGGTGGGTAGGGGAACTATGAGTGGGCATGGCGGCTGTGAGGTGGGTATGGGGCCATATGGTGGGTAGGGGGACTGTATAGTGGGTAGGGGGACTGTGAGGTGGGAAGGGGGACTGTGAGGTGGAGAGGGGAGCTGTATAGAGGGTAGGGGATGTATAGTGGGTAGGGGGGCTGTATAGTAAGTATGGGGCTGTATAGTGGGTAGGGGGGCTGTATAGTGAGTAGGGTGGGGGGGTGTATAGTGGGTAGGGGGGCTGTGAGGTGGGTAGGGGGCTATATAGTGGGTAGGGGCGCTGTGAGGTGGGTAGGGGGCTGTATGGTGAGTAGGGGGACTGTATAGTGGGTAGGGGGCTGTATAGTGAGTAGTGGGGCTGTATAGTGGGTAGGGGGGCTGTGAGGTGGTTTGGGGGGCTGTATAGTGGGTAAGGGGGCTGTGAGGTGGGTAGATGGGCTATATAGTGGGTAGGGAGGCTGTGAGGTGGGTAGGGGGCTATATAGTGGGTAGGGGGCTGTATAGTAAGTAGGGGGCTGTATAGTGGGTAGGGGGGCTGTATAGTGAGTAGGGGGGCTGTGAGGTGGTTAGGGGTCTGTATAGTGAGTAGGGGGCTGTATAGTGGGTAGGGGGGCTGTGAGGTGGGTAAGGGGGCTGTATAGTGGGTAGGGGGGTGTATGGTGGGTAAGGGGGCTGTGAGGTGGGTAGGGGGGCTGTATAGTGGGTAGGGGGCTGTGAGATGGGAATGGGGGCTGTGAGGTGGGTAGGGGGCTGTATAGTGGGTAGGGGGCTGTGAGGTGGGTAGGGGGCTGTATAGTGAGTAGGAGGCTGTATAGTGGGTAGGGGGGCTGTATGGTGGGTAGTGGGGCTGTGAGGTGGGTAGGGGGGCTGTGAGGTGGGTATGGGGGCTGTGAGGTGGGTATGGGGCTGTGAGGTGGGTAGGGGGCTGTATAGTGGGTAGGGGGACTCTATAGTGGGTAGGGGGCTGTGAGGTGGGTACGGGGGCTATGATGTGGGTAGGGAGGCTGTATAGTGGGTAGGGGGGCTGTGATGTGGGTAGAGGGGCAGTATAGTGGGTAGGGGGGCTGTAAAAAAGTAAATACCTTTCAGTGTCCTTTTGGTCCGGTAGGCAGCTTTCCAGCATCGTGTGTGGGGGGCGGAGCTTGTGGGTGGGAGGCGGAGCTTCCGTTTGGGGGCAGGGCATGCAGCCGGAATGATTTCAGACTGTGCAGGGAGACTGACAGGTCTCCCTGCAACTGCTGGCAGCCACACCAGCCCCCAGCTCCTCCCTCCTCCCTCCCCTCGGACTGATTGGCTGGCACAGTCCGAGGGGAGGATTTATTATAATAAAAAGCTGTCAGCCCGGCCCCAGCTTAATGCAGCCCACCAGGAAATTTCCCGGTATCCCAGTGGGCCAGTCCGGCCCTGCCTGTGAGTGTCCTCGTTCTTTCATCCTATTTCCTTCTTTCCTTGGCTGGAGAATGCATCGACACCTACACTTTTCAAATGTGAGTTTTATATGTACGTATATTTATATAGAGAGGCAACAATAACAGAGGCAAGGAGAGTCATATTCTCCGGATAACTAAGGACAATGCCTGAGGCCCCTGGGAATTTAGGGAGGTTTAAAATGACCTCAATAAGACACCTGGGCTGTGCGTACCCATACAGCCCTATAGGACGCAGACTAAGAGTAAGAGGGAGCTATAAATGCTATTCTGCCTAGAGAACATTAAAATGTCATATATGACCAAGCTTTCTCATTTTGGACACGTATGCAATACTTTATAAATGTTTCTTTTAAAAATGTAGAGCCATATGATGGAAAATGTTGCATATCAGTTCTAACCATGTACTATTTAAAACACATGCCATCTAACTGCCCAAATCTCACAGGACTATTCCCATTTGGGAGTTTGTTTCCCTGTTGCATCTCTGCTTTAAAACCAACGTACTAAAATGCGTACCAGTGATGAAGGAGTACGCTGCCAACATGTTGCTAATAAGTGCCATCTCTGTGCTTGTCCGACCCACGGGTGCCATTGTACGATTGGAGACAGGATGTTGTGTGTTATCCATAGACAAGTTGTCGTCAACGGGGTAAAAGGCGGCTGCTCTTCCTCTTTTCTTCTCTGCATTAAAAGATAAAATTAAACATACAGTTTAGTAATCTGTTGCTATGTGGGACGTCCATATTGAGTACTCCTTATTTTTCAAAAGGTGGCACATCTGTAATATAGCTGTAATATTTCAGTTTTCACCTCTTTTACCAAGTTATGTGGGTTTAGATTTGGCATTTGTCTTTGACCTGCAGGAGAAGCATGCAATAGGTTGGCCTGTATATAGTGAATACACACTCAGCAGTCCCAATACTTGTACAGCTTACTGTTACTGTTATATAAAGGGTTAAATAATTAGGGAGACTGTGCACATTATAAGTAGAATCTAATGCCTTATGGACATATAATCATATGACTACATCTGTGATTTAGCCCTCTGGAAGCTGTGCTTGTGGCTCTGCCATTGGCTGGGATTAACTGTGACTGTGGAGGACCAGTTTGACTGTGGAGGACCAGTTAGACTGTGGAGGACCAGTGTGACTGTAGAGGACAAGTTTTACTGTGGAGGACCAGTTATACTGTGGGGGATCAGTTAGACTGTGGAGGACCAGTTAGACTGTGGAAGACCAGTTTGACTGTGGAGGACCAGTTTGACTGTGGAGGACCAGTTATACTATGGGGGATCAGTTAGACTGTGGAAGACCAGTTTGACCGTGGAGGACCAGTTTGACCGTGGAGGACCAGTTAGACTGTGGAGGATCAGTTTGACTGTGGAGGACCAGTTATACTGTGGGGGATCAGTTAGACTGTGGAGGACCAGTTTGACCGTGGAGGACCAGTTAGACTGTGGAGGACCAGTTTGAAAATGCTGAAGGAGATTTTATCAAAATAATTTTGCTCTAAAAATGTTCTAAAGTGCTAAAATTGGGTCAGTCCCCAAGGAAACCGATGAAACTCCCATTTAAAAATGTTGCTCCACTTTTTAGATCTGTAGTTGCTTATATGAAAGAAATTGGAGCATTGGTCTCTAGCTGGATATTTGTCTACTTTTTACTACCTTAAGAGGTGAATAAATATTATCACTTTTTAGACCAGAACAGATAAATCTCCCCACTTGCCGATCATCTCTGCCACCTCCTGTTTAGTTTTTTGTAGGAGATGTGCTCATCATGTTATATGTTTTAAGAAATAGGTTTGTTAGACCTGTCCATTATGCAGAGTATGCTGGTTTACCATATATAAAAGAAAAATACTTAACTTTAAAAAGTTGACCAGTTGGCTTTTGAAAAAAAAAATTCTAACGTTCTGTTCAATCCGTTCTTCCAAATTTCTTTCAAATGTTAAACAACCATTTATTTTCAGGTTAAAAAAAAAAAAAATATATATATATATATATATATATATATAAAAAAAAACTTTCTTACTGGTGATACCATGTTACCTATTTTGTACAGATTTTTGTTATTAGTTTTTCGTTAGTGTTTTTCTTTGTTTTTGGGGTTTGTTTTTTAACTAAGGGATTTATTTACTTAACTGTAAATTGTGGTGGTTTGAATATGGCTACATTTATACCAGTATGGCATAGTTGAAAAAAATGTTTCCTATTTTAGCTTTAGTGTTTACAATTTGATTTAGGTCATCACAATTCACACAGGATTATTTACTAAACTGGGAATTATCAGCAATTCTCAAAGTATTGCAAAGTTAAATCCAAAATATGCGAGGTGGATGACCAATTGACGGTATAGTGAATATCCCTGAGTGAATATAATTGATCGGCTTTGAACAGCATGTTGCTTTTGCTGTACTAAGATAAAGGTTGCTCTGCAATTGGAGAGTTACATGTTAGAATACGGTGTATAGAACATTCTAGAAGGCATGGTATGTTTGCGCACCTCTTAGATCAGAATAAAATAAATGCACTCAGCCCTTTAAAAAATAAATAAAATCTTTTTCCAAACAGGTTTATTTAATAAAGTGAGAATTCTTCAAAGTGAATTTAATGTCAATTTCACATTTAAGGCCAGAGTAGCCAAACTGAAATCATAGCTGGCTTAGATCATTTCTCCAAGTTTGACTATTTTGACCTTAAATTTTAAATTCACTTTGAATTCACCTGGAATTCTCACTTTGGCAAATAAACTCTAAAATGTTAATGGAACTTCCACCTCGGCTTTATAAAACAAGAAGAAACGCTGATTCTATGTTCAGCTCCCCCATTTATTTTATTTTTATTGAACAGCTCTGGCTTGTTTCTGGAGCCAATTAAGTAAGAAGCCGGTCAATTTATCACTTCCTCTAGTTATGTTCAGTTCACTTATTAGATTTAGCCAAAGAGCCATTTCCTTCTTCTGCTAGTAAGTAAGTCATAATTGAATTTATATAGTAAAGATTGAGCTAAAGACTGGATCAGCTGGGATATCTTACCACTTGTTGAAAAATGAACATTTTACCAATAGACAGCAACAAGCCACAAACTGCTTATAATCTAAATTAATAATCACACCCAGCATTCTGAGCAATGTGTACGAGTCTCATAGAGCAATGGGTCTCATAGTAATGTATGCCGTTTGCCACAGATATTCATAGCAAAAAACAAAAAATCCTCTTTGATGTGTGTTCAGAGCTCCGTAACAATAAATCTCATAGTAATGCATTGTGTATGTCGCAGAGCTCCATAGTAATAAAACTTAAATTTTTATTGCTAAGAGTATCACAGAGCTCCACAGTACCAAATCTTACAGAAGCAGACCCTTTGTGTTACACAGATCATCCAGGTTTTTTACCTTGAGAATTATTGTAACCCCCACCCCCTCTTGGCATATGCTTGGGAACATGACCATACAGCAATGGAAGAAATGGTCAAGCGCACATGTGTCCAGACGACATCTCTCTACAGATTCCTAAGCATCATGACAAGGAGGAGCTACGGAGGTAAGTGTCTTTTTTAACTCTTTAAATACTGTTTAGTGGGATGAGAAGAAATGTCAATTCAAAATTGAGTACATATTATGACTATCTGAATATATGACATACCTCAACAACTTTGACGTCTTAAGAAGCGGGACATCGGTGGGAGGGGTACAAAGGGCGGGATATTGAAGCGATTCATGTCACTGGCAGACATTCCAAAAGGGGGTGGGTACACCTATAGAATTGACAGGTCAGTGTGTCTTGAATGCACGCCAGATTCCCTGTCAGTCAAGTAGGCTGCCCTACTAAGGGCAGATTCAGGGAGCTCTGTTACAGTGCTCTGTACTGAGTCTTGATCATAGCTGTGCTCATGCTTTGCTTTATGGGGACAGTTCCCTAATGTCCCCAAAATTAGAACACCAGGGGACAAAGTCAGTACAGGACCTGAAAATCGGGATGGTTGGAAGGCCTGTATACAATGTAATGTGTTATCATATGATATAGTGCAATATTACACAAACAATGTTGTGAAGAAATGTTGGATTTTTTGGAAGGCAATTGGTAATAAAGTTTACATAGGAAATACTAAAGAAGTTTGTAATACATCAATCTGGAGGATAGCAATACCTGTGCATCAAATAATAACAATATACCAATATAATAATATAAGATGTTTAACCAGTGACCTTAGTAGAACTACAAATAGTCATTCTTAACAAAAGCTCTCTCGTCATAAAATAAACGGCAAACATTGCTCTGTGTGATATCTGACGAGGAAGTAAATGCTATGTTTGAGCATGTTGGCCAGATCTTATCTAATTCTGAACACATTAAGATGAACAATAAACAGTAACACATTATTGTATTCTGTATCTTTAGATTTTTCTGCTCCGTCCTGGCTACATAAAGTTTGACATGGAAAGGGGTGGCAGCCCTGACGGAGATCTGACAGGATGGGGCCCTGACAGAGAAATTTGTTTTTTTCTTGAAGGTGAAAATGAGCTCTGGCGCATTGCGATCCATTTGATAAATTCCATTTTCCTTTGGTTTCTAAGAGAAAAAAAAAAGGCAGCACATGTATATGCGTTGTTGGGAGGGATAGCGTTAATGAAATGACAAACATGTCAGTGTCATGTTTCCGAGGCCTGTAGAGACTCCTTCGGAATGCATTTTCACAGAACCTCTTGACTAGTTTTGAAAACGGAGAAACAACAAAAGGTGCATGAGGAGAGTCTCCTGGAGAGGGGGAATTTCGAGAGAAATGTTCTTCCAACTGGTGTAACTGATACACACGGAAGGAGACAGTTGCCGACAGCAATTCATATTTTTTCCTACTGCTGTTTAAAGATTTAATAAAGTGATGCAGTGACATGTTGGCAAAGACTCCAACATGTCATATCAGTGGTTCTGCTTTTATAAAAAAAAAAAAACACAAAAACGACTAAAGCAATGTGTTTACCCTAGATTCCGTCTAAGTGCTGCTTTATAGGCACCTAACAAGCACCGATTGTATACCAAACCCCGACAATATCCATGAATACCATATAGAATACCATATAGATACGTATCAAGAAGTATATAGTGAGACCTAGCAAAACAAAAGTAATAACAAAACTCTCGAAGAAGTAAATTGAAAAATGACCCCTCCATGGGCACAGAAGGGACTTTCTAAAGTCCAACTTGAGATATGCAAGTGATGCACGACAATAATATTTCTATTTACACACACATGTGCACATACATATAAACACACCTGGACTCCCAGCAATTCCAATTTAGGCAGGACAGTCCCAATTTTAGGTCTTATCCCACCACCCCAAATTGTGACGCCAGGGACTGTGGCGTATTTTCAGCCAATCTTCTCCCTGTTCCCCCATGTCTGTACTGAAGCGTTGGAAAAGGAGCTGTAACTGCAGACATCCCTGCATATCAACAGGTCAAAGTTATCCACAGGGAAGTAGGGGGATGATGGATAGCAACCCAGCTTCTGCCAGTGTTAACCTCTTGCAGCAAGATACCTTTTTTTACCACTGTATAGCACTAGGTAGTAAAAGAGGGTAAGCTGAAATGCGGGTTCCCATAGGAATGCATTAAAAACCAATTAATCCCTTCTGGAGGTCAGAAAAAAGTCAAAATTACGATAACTGAGGCGTTTGCAAACCGAGGTACCACTGTGTATAAATATATATATATAAAATGTATTATATAAAACTCCATCTCTCCCCTCACCAGTCCAAAATACGCACATGTTCTGAGCCAGGGAAAATGGTCCAATCAGATGCTTTACAGACATGAAACGAGTGAGAAGGACCTCACCCGGTGCTAGATTCATGGTACGTTTAAAGATTGTAGTATGTTTTTTTTATTATGTGTGAAATAATAAAGCTAACTCGAGACAAGAGCTACTCTTTAAATAAAAAGAATAGGATCTGGAAAAATTCCTCGAAGAAGACATCAATGATCAGACTGCAAACATCTTGACTAATAAAGTCCCAAAACACAGAGAAATTATAAAATCACTGTGCAAATGAACAGTATTTGCTGTTGTTTTTTATTCTTCATTAAAGTACACCTGTCATGTTGTCATTCAAACATTATAATATGGTATATCATTATAGTAAATAAAATATAGTTTATACATTGTGCTACATCTAATCTCCAGGTCTTTTATTACCTTCTGAGACTTTACTTCGATGCTGTCAGCAAACAGGCAAATACAAGTATATGACATTTATATGATGCAAGAAACATAGAAACATAGAATGTGACGGCAGATAAGAACCATTCGGTCCATCTAGTCTGCCCAATTTTCTAAATACTTTCATTAGTCCCTGGCCTTATCTTATATCTAGGATCACCTTATGCCTATCCCACGCATGCTTAAACTCCTTTACTGTGTTAACCTCTACCACTTCAGCTGGAAGGCTATTCCATGCATCCACTACCCTCTCAGTAAAGTACTACTTCCTGATATTATTTTTAAATCTTTGTCCCTCTAATTTAGACTATGTCCTCTTGTTGTGGTAGTTTTTCTTCTTTTAAATATAGACTACTCATTTACTGTGTTAATTCCCTTTATGTATTTAAATGTTTCTATCATATCCCCCCTGTCTCGTCTTTCCTCCAAGCTATACATGTTAAGATCCTTTAACCTTTCCTGGTAAGTTTTATCCTGCAATCCATGAACCAGTTTAGTAGCCCTTCTCTGAACTCTCTCTAAGGTATCAATATCCTTCTGAAGATACGGTCTCCAGTACTGTGTACAATACTCCAAGTGAGGTCTCACCAGTGTTGACGAGCATCACACGTCACCAAGCGTATACACTTGGAAGTGCTATTTGCCGGCTTTGTGTGTAGTTTCACCACCTATGTGCTGTGTGTGCTGGGAGTGTCTTAGCCCAGCTCTTGCAGCCATCTAAATGTAATGAATGATGACAAGTGACATTCATCTACATCTGTGATACAGTGTAGGTGGTGGGCTTTGGGTTTCAAGAGATCCCTCTGTTTTTGTCAAAGTGCTCAAAGACTATTTATCCCAAACAAGTGGTATTGCATTAAAAGACTCCTAACTAGCAGTGGTTTTAGTGTTTAGACTGTTTATTTAAGTATATTCTAACCTGATAGTGAAGGTGCTTTTTGTACACTGTATGGATAATGTTTTACTTAAATATGCTGGAAAAATAGGACACCACCCTGCATTTATTCTACAAATATATCCGATGATGCTTAGAAACATATTATTATTATTTTGTTATATATATATATAGCGCCAGCAAATTCCGTAGCTCTGTACAACAGTATACTAGCAGTGACAGAAAATCTCTCTTCTACTAAATATTAGATTAAAAGATCTCCATCCCTTAAACTGTGATGCAATAAATACAGAAAATACAGCCGGAATTCATGGTATGACCTCAGCTCATGTCCAGTAAAGTCCGGGGTGTTACAGTACCTGGGAATGCCTGTTCTGTTATAAAAGCAGAATCGGGGAAGAATGCTCCATCTCTGATTACATTTCGATCATAAACTCCGGACTGCTGTGTGTAGTGTGTTTGCAGGATTCCTTGGTAATTTGTTGATTTTGGCTGATTTTCATACAGGAGTTTCTTAGGGACTGAAAAGCAAAAAAAAAAAAAGAGAAAAAGCATTAAAACCATTTAAATAATCCACTCGACCCAGCAATAACCTTATAATCCATTGATCTATTAACGTGTATATTTTTACTAGATGCCAGACTAAATTAATTTACTGTACAAAGACCCCGTTAAGAGACCTGGAGTAATCGTGGAGCCTGGGGATACCGATTATTAAAAACTACCTCGTTAGTACCCACATTGGTTAATGAAGAGAGAGAAAGGATACATAATGGTAAAACATGGATTCAGAGGCTGCTCTCTTATTAGGCAGTTTAGGTGGCTGACTAAGGCCTCGCAGCCGCCTAAACCACCCTTGGGAAGACTGTGTCAGGTCCTCGACTTGATATCAGGAGGGGGCCTGGCGGCTTGCCATCTGCCCAGGAGGAGAGCGCCCGTGGTCGCTGGTCTGCAGCTCCGCAGTGTTGGCCAATCAGAGCATTGCAGCGGGTTACCACGGCAGTGCTCTAACCGGGTCTCGCCAGATACATGGTCTGCAGCTCTGCACAACACTGCGGAGCTGCAGAACCGATATCATCACCTGGCCATTAGGGAGTCCACTGGATTACCAGGGAGCCCACACTGGACCACCAGGGAATTAAATAAGTATAAAAAAAAAAAATAAGGCTGCTCAATCTCAATAATCCCAAAAAAGTCTGAACATACTATATAGAGTTAAATATATCGAATTAAATAAATATTCACTTGTTTTTATTATTATTATTATTTTAGATTTTTTTTCTTTAATTTGAGGGGTCCCTTTTGCAAAACCTTTTCCCTGCATATGATCAGGAAAAGGGACAGAATCAATAACAGCAGCCACAAATTCTGGCTGCTGTCTGGGAGTGGGAGTCCCTACAAACACAACAGTCTGTGATATTTTCAATATGATGTACTATTGAAGTTAGTAAAACATGATGTGCCATCGAAGTAACAAGCAGGTAACAGGGAAGATTAAATTTCTATGTAAAATATGAGAAGATTCCTGAAGCAAAAGAAATCTAATGTTATACAACCCTGTGATAATGGACTTTTCCCCTTATTTTCTTTAGAAGTGTGAATTCTGCCTCCTGTATAACCGAATCTAGATATTATTACATTGTATTATCGAATCTAGATATTATTACATTGTATTACCGAATATAGGTATTATTACATTGTATTACAGAATATAGGTATTATTACATTGTATTACAGAATATAGGTATTATTACATTGTATTACCGAATCTAGGTATTAATAGATTGTATTACCGAATCTAGGTATTATTACATAGTATTATTGAATCTAGATATTATTACATTGTATTACCTAATATAGGTATTATTTCTTTGCATTGAAATTATACCTATATTCGGTAATACAATGAAATAATATCTAGATTCGATAATACTATGTAATAATACCTAGATTCGATAATACTATGTAATAATACCTAGATTCAGTAATACTATGTAATAATGCCTATATTCGGTAATACTATGTAATAATGCCTGTATTCTGTAATACAATGAAATAATACCTAAATTCGGTAATACAATGAAATAAAACCTGTATTGGTTAATACAATGTAATAATACTATGTAATAATACCTAGATTCAGTAATACAATGTATTATTTCATTGTATTGCAGAATACAGATATCATTTCATTGTATTACCCAATATAGGTATTATTAAATTGTACTACCGAATACAGGCATCATTTCATAGTATTACCGATTATAGGAATTATTTCATAGTATTACCGAATATAGGCATTATTACAATATATTACCGAATACAGGCATTATTTCATAGTATTACAGAACATAGGTATTATTACGTTGTAGCTACCCTGGGAAAGGTACATACTTGGCACAGAAGATGGATAAATGACTAAGATGAAGAAAAGTCATGTTGAAGCCTGCAGGCCTGCACACTGTGACATCACATTTTTGTCAACAATTGTCCTATGACTAATTAAGTAGCAGACAAAACACCCTCATAATACCAAAACCGGGACGCTGGGAGCCACAACCTCATTACTCAAAGTATAACAACGTAATGTACAATAATTTATTCAGATTTTAGGGATCTACAAAAACTTGCAAATATAGTATTGTTGCTGTCATACTGTAAACATATTTTATTCTTCTCATATGTAATATCTTTATTTTTTGCTTGTACCCAATTGCTGCATACTTCCTATGCCTCCCTCCCAGCGCAAACACAAGAAAAAACCCTACTGGCATCCACTAACGAAGCATGGAAGTTAGTATGACAAATTCTAGGGTTTCAGTGGCAATACATAAGGATAAAGATTCATCCTTTTTTTTTTTTTTTTTTAAACATAACCCGCACTTTCAAAATAGGGAAGTTCAATACCTCTACCATTCTTGGAAAGCCACAGACAATGCTAATATACATTATTTCTCAGATGACCATAAGAAATCAATCCTTTCGTTCCAACACATTAAACAGATGTTCGTATCCTTGCATACCATCAAACGTACAGCCAGATTCCAGCTATTCTTCATCATTTTAGTTTTACAGATTGGGACCATTCCATAGACTATATATTTACCCAACCTTCTACTCCTTTCTACTACATTATTTCACTCTTCTTCTGACCCCACCTGAATCACTCTACTTGGCATTTGGACCTATCTCAATGGGTTGTTCATTTTTCCACATTGACTCATGATGAGATCATAACAACAACCATCAAGCTATTCAATAGACTCCCATCAGCTTCTTATTAAGAAATGCATTTAAAAATAGAACATCATACCTATTACTCTCTTGTAAAAAATTTTCTTTAAAAATCAGGGACTTGGCTAATTGTTTGAAGTGTGGAACTGACGGAGCAGGCCTCTACCACTGTTTCTGTGATTGTGTGCGGATTTGAGCATTCTGAAAACAATCTCTATACTGCGTAACTCAATTACTGGGTGGATCTTTACTAGCAAAACATGTCAACAGGGGGTGTCAAGAGATACATCCAGCCAAGTTTCCAAATTAGCCCATATGATCCTGGCTGCAGCATGCTAATGTAGATTACATCATGGGATAAATCCCTCTCCCCCTCAGTTATCATTGCTTCAGACATAGATCTGTTTTCTATTTAATATGGATTGAACTGAAGCCTCATTAAACAAAATCGGCCACCTTATATTGACTCTTTTGGTAGATCTATCCAATCCAAAATTAAACCTGCTTTTGAATTTAAAGACTGGTACTTTACTAGAGTAATAGCCAGTCAACCCCCTACAGCATAAACAAATCAACCCCCTTAAACAAATTAGCAAACCAGGTTGACTTCCCCCCATGTTGCACCATTTTGAAATATGTTAGAGCCGAATGTATTGTCTACATCGTCTTATCATGAATGATGGGTGAAAGAGAGCAAGTTTTATTTTGTTTTGTTCTATTTTTGACTATTGTTGTGATATTTCTTTAACCCAAAAGTGTTGTGTACGCTAATAAAGCATCATCTTGAATTTGGCTAACTTAATATGTACTGTTTGTGACTCCTATGTTTGCCAATTCTAAAAGACTCATGATAATAAAAAAGTTTGAATCTAAAAGAAATGTTTTATATTTAAAATACCATTCCGGTTTAACCATCTTGTGGGGGTCTATATCTGTTGTTGTTATAATGAGATATTTGGTTCTCAATGTCACAGTTTGCTTTGAACTCCGCTAGTGGAAAAAACGACTACAAATGCAAATTAACATAAACAATATAATGAAAATAAAACTAAAACAAAGAAACAATAAAACATATATTCATTCCTTTTACAGTCTTTTAACATCTGAATGTTTTAATGTCAATTTCTCTTCCAGAGTCTTTGTGGTTTTCAAACTATTTTCTCTTTAAACGTCACCCACACCAAATTACGGGCACACCAAACAATGGTCCCTTTGTATGAGAACCAACTCAACTCTCGTTTTTGGTTATTACGCATGCATTCTTAAAATGTATTATGCCTTATTTGCAAAGAAATGGGGCAATAACTATTGTTGTTTACGTGCTAGTAAATCTACGAAGGATCAGTACAAAGCTCTGCATACCATTGTTTATATTTTATTAACTTCAGAGGAGAAATTTAGAAAGTGTTTTGCTGAAACGGACACACAAGCTTGACTCTAATGAGGCACTTCTTTAACGCTCTTGTGCTTTACTGGTAAGCCTCTTGGACAATTCCAGCGAAGTGTTGCACTGTAATAATTATTCTGCATTTAAAACATTACTTTACTTCTATAATTTTTCAGAAATGTCTGCACTGTATCATTTTATTTGCAGTCTGTTGAGTTAAGGGGTCACTTAAGGCACCATCACCACTTCAGTTGTTTGTAGTGGCCACACCGGCCTCCTGGCATCATAACCACTACAGCAGGAGGTAGTGGTTTTGATGCTTGAAGTAACGCTTTAAGTCTCGTTATACACGTTACACAATGTATCTGTGTGAGACTGTTTTTTTCTATATAATATAAATAATACTAAATAAATGACTTTTGTGATTTTCTGAACATGTTTGTACACAAGCATTATTAACCCAAAAACTACCACCACAAGCACGTGTTTTCAACAGAGACACACAGATATATTGAAGAGTCAACTTGAGTTGATTAGAAACGTGGGACAGTACACATTCTTAATGATATATAAAAAATAACTCTGATGTTCAGAGGCTACTCTCACCTTTGCCATGCCAAATCATATCAACAATGAGCATCTGTGTTCGACTGATAGTAGTTATCTGACCCTCTCAGCCAATCATTGTTATCCATCACTGTGTTCCTCGTTAGAATGAGGAAGACACTGGGCCTGGGTTGAAGGCTCTCAGGGATCTTCATTCAGTGTTAAAATGGTTTTACTTTGACTGTAAAGAACTCCAGGTACTACAACTACTTCAATTGGTTGTCTCATGAGCTTTTTAGCAGTAATTACATGTACAGATTTGTATCACGTAGATGATGAAATCACAGAGATGATTTAAAACAAAAGGTTTTATATCCTCCAATGCTTTACTAGTTAGCCACCTGTCTGCCTACGGGACGCAGTGTATAAAACATCACCTTTTAGACAATACATTCTTAGCACTCTGAATACAGTAGCAGCTTGACATCTCCTCTCTGCAGGAGCAGGGCTGACACAAGTCTAAAAGTTGAAGGTGTGGAGCTGGTGATCTTATAGCTTATATATTTTATTGATGAAATATTACGGATATTACATCAAAACTGGAAAAATATATCTAGAGTCTCAACTGACCATTTAAAACAAATTAAACTATACTATATTGCTTTTGTTTCCAAAACACACGACTAATGGATAAATGGTTATAAATTTTCAAAAAACAATTGCAAAGATTTTGTTATGGTCCTAGTAGTAGATATTTATAAAGCAGTTCAGTTTAATAATTATTTTAGCCACCATGAGACCAACCAGACTCTCAGAAATGTAGAAACGATCCATTGATTTAAAGTTTTCTAGATTTATTGCAATATTTTTTTTGTGATTGACCAGATGTCTGTTATTGCCTTGAAATAGTGTAGTCTCCTTTCCTACCATTCAGGGGTCAACAGAGTATATTACTGAAACCATATTGTTTAAACTCGAAGTATAATCCAAATCTGTGTAGTGCCATGATCATAACAATGTCACTTTACCTCCCAGCGGAGACCACCAACTGTGTAAATTGTGGGATTCACAAACTAAACAAATATCTCATTGATAGAGCGCAAACTGGAGTCGTGTTCTACACAGTAGAAGAAAGACGTTAACAACCTGGTAACATTATATTGTAAATCCGTTTCTCCCCAAAGGATGTTAGAATATGCTTTTCTATTTTTGTTATTTAGGCAGTTGGCTCAGTATTAATAGTTTTGTTCTGGGTATTTTTAGTTGTAAGTTCTACTTTACGACAGTGGTTTTGTAAATGGATGGAACCACATGCTGTTTGGACGAAAAGATTTTAATTGCCATAATTACAATCTGGGAAACACATATTTAAGACAAAACATGATCTGATTAGCATGGTAATGACCAACCTTAAACACAAACAAGATTTCTTTCTGATCTGAACTATAATTTTTAGAAGGTACATCATGAGCAATGTGCATCAAAGTTCACCCACCATTCTTACTGGGACGCTGCTGCTTTGTTTTCATTTTCACAGATACAGAAACAAATAAAAGAATGGTAAACCATTTTAAAATGTATTAAAGAACACACAAGCTGTACTGTAGCGTACAAAAGATTTATGGGAATGTACGTAGCAAACCTTATGAGTAATAATCTCACAATATACCCACCCTCTCTTAGTATTTCTGTAATCACTAAACCAGGAATTATCGAAACCAGAGTCGTCAATTGCAAATTTTAGAACAACATAACCGATTTGGAAAAGAAAAATATTTTTGACAAATAATTGTAGAGGTTTTTTTTGTTTGTTTGTTTTTTTAGCAATTTTTGCTTAAAGTTGTAATTCTGAGTCAGTTCTCCACAATTCCTGTTAGTAAAAATAATAATAATTTATAAAACATAATTAGAATTAGTTGAATAACCCCCAGAGCATTATTTGCGATAGTGAACTCTAAAGGGATTTTTAATTAATTTAATCTAAATCTGAATAAAATAATGTGAAATATTTACAGGATAAATCAATCGATTGTTTGATGGGATGTGGTTTCAAAGGGGGCAAGTTAGCTCTGAGGTACATACACTCAAGGTTAGGGATAGGTAACCTTTCTTACTTCAGATGTCGTGGACTACATCCCCCCTGATGCTTTGCCAGCACTATGGCTGTAAGAGCATTATAGGAGATGTAGTCAACAACATCTGAAGTGCCGAAGAATGCCTACCACTGCAGGCTGACATACATTCAGCCCACAGGCTCTAAATAGGCACAGAATGTACATGTACAGTGAACATACTAAAGGCATGGGCGTAGGAACCCACACAAATCTGGGGGGGATAGCATTCTTACTCGCCGGGTATATTCTTATTCAGTAAACTGGGAGTTGTTTATCCCATTGTACAGCGCTACGGAATTTGATGGCGCTATGTAAATAATAAAATAATAATAATAATGTTACATTTTAAGTGTGTGTGTGAAATAATATAATGTGAAGCATATCAGTGTATCGCATAGCTCCACAGCAATACAACTGACAGTAATGTGTGAGGTGCAAGTACATCATAGAACACCTCAGCAATAAAATGCATGGGAAAGTGCAGTGTGTGAGTGTATCACAAGCTCTACAGCAAAATAACTCACAGGAACGTGCAGTTTGTGAGCGTATTACAGATCACCTCATCAATACAATGCACAGGAATATACAGTGTTTGAATATATATCAGCCAACCCAATGCGTGGCAAAACACTGCGCTGCACCAATCAGCATCTCCTCACAGAGATGCGTTGAATCAATGCATTTCTATGAGGAGTGTTCAGCGTGAATGCTAGTGCTGCATGTTGTGCAACACTGGACTAGGAAGCACCTCTAGTGGCCGCCTGATAAGGTATTCCTCGGCAGTAATGTAAATACTGCCTTTTTCTGAAAAGGCGGTGCGCTTACATTAACCCCTTAAGGACCAAACTTCTGGAATAAAAGGGAATCATGACATGTCACACATGTCATGTGTCCTTAAGGGGTTAAAGGACCACTATAGTGCCAGGAAAACACTCGTTTTCCTGGCACTATAGTGCCCTGAGGGTGCCCCCACCCTCAGGGACCCCCTCCCGCTCGGCTCTGGGGAGAGGAAAGGGTTAAAACTTACCTTTATTCCAGTGCCGGGCGGGGGGCTCTCCTCCTCCTCTCCGCCTCCGATCCTCCCTTTCGGCTGAATGCGCATGCGCGGCAAGAGCTGCGCGCACATTCAGCTGGTCGCATAGTAAAGCATTTACAATGCTTTCCTATGGACGCTTGCGTGCTCTCACTGTGATTTTCATAGTGAGAATCACGCAAGCGCCTCTAGCGGCTGTCAGTGAGACAGCCACTAGAGGATTTAGAGGCTGGATTAACCCATTTATAAACATAGCAGCTTCTCTGAAACTGCTATGTTTATATAAAAAAGGGTTAAACCCAGCTGGACCTGGCACCCAAACCAATTCATTAAGCTGAAGTGGTCTGGGTGCCTAGAGTGGTCCTTTAAGCCATTGTGGTTCTGGTGACTATAGTGTCACTTGAATATAGAGGGAAAAAAAGAATCATCACAAATGTATGAAATAAAAATGTTGATCCTTTTTTTTTTGGAAACCATGTGCAGATAGTACTGTACTAATGATATCCCTGGCTGGATGGGAGCATTCCATGTAATCAGTATGATATCCCTGGTTAACTCCTTTATCCACCCGTCCCTAATTGTCTCCCCTCCAACCACCTAGCCTCCTAACCCCCATAAAACAAGTAATATATCTTCTTGTACTTACAGTACTGAAGACACCAGCAGTGATCTGGTTTCAGGGCTGAAAGCGTGAGGCGCTGCTCTGCAGTTGTAGGAGACCGGAGCTCACCCTAGCGTTGTCGTGACATCATGGAACGCGCGTACGCAGAGGGCAAGGGAGGTCGGGAGGAGCAAACAAAGTCCTTTAATATGTGGCGATGCCGAATAGTGGAGGATTGAATCAGATCAGGATTTGAGAGGGAACATTTTTAGCATATTATTGTGGGCAGCGGGGCTCAAGAGGCAACTGCCTTGGGCCCCCCAGGAGCAACTGGGCCCGGGGCAGCTGCCCTTTTTGCCCCGTGTTAATGGCTGCCCTGACTTATTTAGGGACACTTACTACCCCCTCTACCCCTTCCATTCATATTACTACCCTATCCCTTCCGTTCATATTACTACCCCCATACCCCTTCCGTTCATATTACTACCCCCATACCCCTTCCGGCCATATTACTACCCCCCATACCCCTACCGTTGATATTACTACCCCCCCATACCCCTACCGTTCATATTACTACCCCCCACAGCCCCACCCCCTCTAGTCATATTATTAGCCCCCTTACCCCCTTCATTCATATTAGTACCCCCCTCCATTCATATTAATACCCCCTCCATTCATATTAGTACCCCCTCCTAACCCCCTCCATTCATATTAATACCCCCTCCTAACCCCCTCCATTCATATTTGTACCCCCTCCATTCATATTAATACCCCCTCCTAACCCCCTCCATTCATATTAATACCCCCTCCTAACCCCCTCCATTCATATTTGTACCCCTCCTACCCCCCTCCATTCATATTAATACCCCCTCCTAACCCCCTCCATTCATATTAATACCCCCTCCTAGCCCCCTCCATTCATATTAATACCCCCTCCTAACCCCCTCCATTCACATTAGTACCCCCTCCATTCACATTAGTACCCCCTCCATTCACATTAGTACCCCCTCCATTCATATTTGTACCCCCTCCTACCCCCCTCCATTCATATTAGTACCCTCACCCCCTCCATTCATATGAGGATCCCCTTCTACCCCTACTAGTACCCTTCCACCTCCCCCCCCTCCATTCCTATTAGTAGCCTCTAACCCCATTCCATTCATTTTTCTACCCACCTCTTCCCCCCTCCCCCTCCCCAAATTATATCTCCCCTCTCTAACCCTTCCATACTAAATACCTGGCAGGGCGGGCAGGCAGCTGCTTTTTTTTTTTCAGAGCCGGCGTCTGAGCTTATAATGACGCCGGCTCCACTCTCCTCCTTGCACACTGTTGTCCCCCTCCCTGCCGTTTTACCGCACAGAGCAGGGGAGGGGGACCTCTTCAAGTGGCGCACGGTGTCAGACTGAGCGCCGGGTAGTCACGTGACACCACGGGCGTAGGAACCGGGGGGGATGGGGGGGACGCATCCCCCCCATTAAATCATCTGGGGGGGACAGATAATGCAGAAATCCCCCCCAGGTCCGCCGGCCAAAGGGGAGCGCAAAAATCACTTGTCAGACTGACAAGTGATGTTTGCCGTCCCCCTGACAGACTGCGTGCGGCTCCATAATGGAACCGCACACAGTGTACGCTGGGAGGGGGAGCGCCTACCCCTCCCGCTCTGCATAGGAGTGCCGGGTGTCACGTGACTACCCGGCGCTCAGTCTGACACCGTGCGCCACTTGAAGAGGTCCCCCTCCCCTGCTCTGTGCGGTAAAACGGCAGGGAGGGGGACAACAGTGTGCAAGGAGGAGAGTGGAGCCGGCGTCATTATAAGCTCAGACGCCGGCTCTGAAAAAAAAAAAGCAGCTGCCTGCCCGCCCTGCCAGGTATTTAGTATGGAAGGGTTAGAGAGGGGAGATATAATTTGGGGAGGGGGAGGGGGGAAGAGGTGGGTAGAAAAATGAATGGAATGGGGTTAGAGGCTACTAATAGGAATGGAGGGGGGGGAGGTGGAAGGGTACTAGTAGGGGTAGAAGGGGATCCTCATATGAATGGAGGGGGTGAGGGTACTAATATGAATGGAGGGGGGTAGGAGGGGGTACAAATATGAATGGAGGGGGTACTAATGTGAATGGAGGGGGTACTAATGTGAATGGAGGGGGTACTAATGTGAATGGAGGGGGTTAGGAGGGGGTATTAATATGAATGGAGGGGGCTAGGAGGGGGTATTAATATGAATGGAGGGGGTTAGGAGGGGGTATTAATATGAATGGAGGGGGGTAGGAGGGGTACAAATATGAATGGAGGGGGTTAGGAGGGGGTATTAATATGAATGGAGGGGGTTAGGAGGGGGTATTAATATGAATGGAGGGGGTACAAATATGAATGGAGGGGGTTAGGAGGGGGTATTAATATGAATGGAGGGGGTTAGGAGGGGGTACTAATATGAATGGAGGGGGTATTAATATGAATGGAGGGGGGTACTAATATGAATGAAGGGGGTAAGGGGGCTAATAATATGACTAGAGGGGGTGGGGCTGTGGGGGGTAGTAATATGAACGGTAGGGGTATGGGGGGGTAGTAATATCAACGGTAGGGGTATGGGGGGTAGTAATATGGCCGGAAGGGGTATGGGGGTAGTAATATGAACGGAAGGGGTATGGGGGTAGTAATATGAACGGAAGGGATAGGGTAGTAATATGAATGGAAGGGGTAGAGGGGGTAGTAAGTGTCCCTAAATAAGTCAGGGCAGCCATTAACACGGGGCAAAAAGGGCAGCTGCCCCGGGCCCAGTTGCTCCTGGGGGGCCCAAGGCAGTTGCCTCTTGAGCCCCGCTGCCCACAATAATATGCTAAAAATGTTCCCTCTCAAATCCTGATCTGATTCAATCCTCCACTATTCGGCATCGCCACATATTAAAGGACTTTGTTTGCTCCTCCCGACCTCCCTTGCCCTCTGCGTACGCGCGTTCCATGATGTCACGACAACGCTAGGGTGAGCTCCGGTCTCCTACAACTGCAGAGCAGCGCCTCACGCTTTCAGCCCTGAAACCAGATCACTGCTGGTGTCTTCAGTACTGTAAGTACAAGAAGATATATTACTTGTTTTATGGGGGTTAGGAGGCTAGGTGGTTGGAGGGGAGACAATTAGGGACGGGTGGATAAAGGAGTTAACCAGGGATATCATACTGATTACATGGAATGCTCCCATCCAGCCAGGGATATCATTAGTACAGTACTATCTGCACATGGTTTCCAAAAAAAAAAGGATCAACATTTTTATTTCATACATTTGTGATGATTCTTTTTTTCCCTCTATATTCAAGTGACACTATAGTCACCAGAACCACAATGGCTTAAAGGACCACTCTAGGCACCCAGACCACTTCAGCTTAATGAATTGGTTTGGGTGCCAGGTCCAGCTGGGTTTAACCCTTTTTTATATAAACATAGCAGTTTCAGAGAAGCTGCTATGTTTATAAATGGGTTAATCCAGCCTCTAAATCCTCTAGTGGCTGTCTCACTGACAGCCGCTAGAGGCGCTTGCGTGATTCTCACTATGAAAATCACAGTGAGAGCACGCAAGCGTCCATAGGAAAGCATTGTAAATGCTTTACTATGCGACCAGCTGAATGTGCGCGCAGCTCTTGCCGCGCATGCGCATTCAGCCGAAAGGGAGGATCGGAGGCGGAGAGGAGGAGGAGAGCCCCCCGCCCGGCACTGGAATAAAGGTAAGTTTTAACCCTTTCCTCTCCCCAGAGCCGAGCGGGAGGGGGTCCCTGAGGGTGGGGGCACCCTCAGGGCACTATAGTGCCAGGAAAACGAGTGTTTTCCTGGCACTATAGTGGTCCTTTAACCCCTTAAGGACACATGACATGTGTGACATGTCATGATTCCCTTTTATTCCAGAAGTTTGGTCCTTAAGGGGTTAATGTAAGCGCACCGCCTTTTCAGAAAAAGGCAGTATTTACATTACTGCCGAGGAATACCTTATCAGGCGGCCACTAGAGGTGCTTCCTAGTCCAGTGTTGCACAACATGCAGCACTAGCATTCACGCTGAACACTCCTCATAGAAATGCATTGATTCAACGCATCTCTGTGAGGAGATGCTGATTGGTGCAGCGCAGTGTTTTGCCACGCATTGGGTTGGCTGATATATATTCAAACACTGTATATTCCTGTGCATTGTATTGATGAGGTGATCTGTAATACGCTCACAAACTGCACGTTCCTGTGAGTTATTTTGCTGTAGAGCTTGTGATACACTCACACACTGCACTTTCCCATGCATTTTATTGCTGAGGTGTTCTATGATGTACTTGCACCTCACACATTACTGTCAGTTGTATTGCTGTGGAGCTATGCGATACACTGATATGCTTCACATTATATTATTTCACACACACACTTAAAATGTAACATTATTATTATTATTTTATTATTTACATAGCGCCATCAAATTCCGTAGCGCTGTACAATGGGATAAACAACTCCCAGTTTACTGAATAAGAATATACCCGGCGAGTAAGAATGCTATCCCCCCCAGATTTGTGTGGGTTCCTACGCCCATGCGTGACACCCGGCACTCCTATGCAGAGCGGGAGGGGTAGGCGCTCCCCCTCCCAGCGTACACTGTGTGCGGTTCCATTATGGAGCCGCACGCAGTCTGTCAGGGGGACGGCAAACATCACTTGTCAGTCTGACAAGTGATTTTTGCGCTCCCCTTTGGCCGGCGGACCTGGGGGGGATTTCTGCATTATCTGTCCCCCCCAGATGATTTAATGGGGGGGATGCGTCCCCCCCATCCCCCCCGGTTCCTACGCCCGTGACTAAAGGGCACATGTTATCCATCTACAAGTGTGTCTCATTTACTCTAGTGTTCCAGAAAAATGGCCTAGACATATTTCAAATGTAAGATTTCTGTCCCAGCAGATTTGGAAGGTTTGGAAGCACACAAACTATGCTCAGAAAAAGCTCAGCAAATTACAAGTTTAGATTTTAGCAGAGTGAGTTATCAATGTATTTCACATTGAACTTGAGGAGTCATGCTCGACTTCCAACGCAAGACTTTAATATCGGAGCTGAGTCCTGGGATTGCACTATTGTAAAACGATCACAATTTGCATATACCAAGCCCAGCCTGGGGCTTATTGATCAGACCATATAGACCCATATCGACATGTACGACGTGGCAAACATGCACTAAGTGGTTGTGACATCACTAAAGTCACCCTTCCAGCAGTATGCCACTGTGTTGCTAGAACAGCAAGGAGGTAATGTGAAGAAATAAAATATCTTGATTTAGTAAGTGATGTATGTAAGAGACCATTTGGTATTTAGTCTTCACTATATGCAATATCTCATTCATGTCGTTCCTAGCAGCTACTTCCAAAGTGCTTTTCTCTATAAATCCTGCCACTTCCTATGAAATGTTTCCAAGCTCAGTTTACCTATTATTTCAGAACAGCTGTCCCCATTAGGAAGTTTCCATCAATGAATTGTGTGCATGGTTAGCTTTTTAGAGTTGCTGATGGATGTGGTATCTGAATAAGTGGCTTTGTGGTTAAAATGATTATTCTTTAAAGTAATGGCCCCCTTGTGACCTCTGAACCTGAAATGTCACTTCCTGTGTTTGATCTTTTAGGTTCTATATACAACGTATCATTAGGATTTGCAGAAACACTTGTATTGTAAATATGTTCCTCTGTCAAACAAGAGAACTAAACACCAATGGGGTTATCTTGTCACCATTTCAGTATTTATGGTGTACCATTTTAGCTAGTGATATTTCCTATCTTGGTTAATGTGGCCCAGATTGTGCTATTCAGTTGTCAACCACGTGACATGGTGACAGTATTAAGAGAACAATTCCTTCTGTCATTTTCCTGACATCCCCCACTATACTAGCCTCCAACAGCTTTACTCCACTTCCTGCAATAAAAATGATTCCTATTTTCCTCTAATGTGAAACCAACACATTTTGCGGTAGCCTAATTCCTACAGTTCTATATCCCTTAACATAGCAATAGATTTTATTACGTCAGCTCTAAGTTCTCTTTTTTCCCCACGTTTTAATTAACCGTCTGTGCCTGTTGAGATTTGTGAAATGAATGAAGAATGTTATAGTTTTTGTACCATGGTAAAGTCAAAAAGAATGAAACAGAGGCAGGGCCAGAATGGGTAAAAGATTTGGCCTGGGTATTTACAGGCAAATCAGCCTAGTATGGGTGGGGGTGGGGCTAGATGGTGTTGTGTTGTGTTATCATCAATGCCACACTTCCAAAAGTTGGCATGTAAGTGTGATGCCCCTCCAGGTCAGCTAATGCGCAAAGCCCTGCTGAAGAGCTCTGGAATAAGGAAAATGCCCTGTGTTTGTTTAGCACAATGCGAGTGAATTTAAAGACATGCTTGCTCTGTGTTTGCGTGTGACATGTCTCATAAGTTAGATATCAGAGGACAAAAGAGAAACAGGGTTGAACAAGGGTGTTGTGTGTGTTTAGGGAGGATGCTTGTGAATTTGTATGCCTTTGGAGGCTGCTTGTGATGTTGTGTGTTTGAGTGGAAGGCTGCTTGTGGTGCTGTGCGTGTGGTAGACTAGTTGTGGCGCTGTGTATGCCAGTATGTGGGGAAGGCTGTTTGTGAGCTTTTGTGTGAGGAGAGGTAGATGCATGTGAGGATTCTGCTTGTGACTTTGCGTGTCTCGGTTTGCACATGATGGGAGGTTGCATAAGGAGTTGCGTGTCTGTTGAGGGGGCTGTTTGCACTGTAGTGGTTGAAGAGGTCTGTTAGTGATGTAGTGTGTGTGTGGAGAGGAGTTGTAGTGAATTTGTGTGGGGTTAGGAGCTGTATTATATGTGGGGGAGATTATGGCTGTAATGTGTGTGGTGTGGGATGGAGGCTGTCAGATGTGGGGTCACAAGGGCTGCAGTGTGTGGTGGGATAGGGACTGTAGTGTGTGGGAATAGGGGTTGTAGTGTATGGGTGAGATATATATGGGGAGATATGGGTTGTAGTATGGGGGATAGGGGCTGCGGTTTGTGGAGAAATAAGGGCTGTGATGGGTGGTAGGATAGGGCTCTGATGAGGGAATAAGGACTATAATGGAAGGGATAGAGCCATT
The DNA here is from genome assembly GCF_036172605.1 of Pelobates fuscus. Classification (NCBI taxonomy): domain Eukaryota; kingdom Metazoa; phylum Chordata; class Amphibia; order Anura; family Pelobatidae; genus Pelobates; species Pelobates fuscus. The sequence continues at coordinate 30,157,917 of NC_086318.1, read as the reverse complement.
AGTGGGAAGATGTATATTTATATATTTATGCATATTGATTATATCTATCTATATCTATCTATATATATATATATATATATATATATATATATATATATATCCAATTAAACAGAATTTAGACTCAAACCAAAACAAACACGATCTTCGATCTTCAATTCAATTTTATGTAGTATAAAATATTTAGAAAAAAAAAACATGAACGTCCACTGTTTGTTTCATTATTAGTTCGAAAATTGGTGAGAAAATTGATCTCACCAACTGGACTTATTACCTGTGTCTGCTACTTGTATCTCTATTATCCTTATTCCCTGTCCTACCCTGTAGCTGGAAAGTGTACCACACAATCTATCATCCATTACTATATCCAGTTAACATTCACCCTTCTGAGGTCTAACCTATAACTAGTTCCTTTTTAAAGTTCTCTGGTCTATCCTTTAGTTTCAAGTTGTGTTTCTGATATGTACATGTTTGTGATCCAGTTTTCTTCAGATCTGTGAGTGTACCCTTTCATATTCCTTCTATTCTTTTAAGGACAACATCGAGGCTACTGGACCACAATTATACCTATTGCCCTCTTTATCTTCTGCAATGCTGCTGCTTCAACTTAGGAGATCAACAAATGGGAACGTGTCTGGCCTAGAACCTCGTTAGCAATTCCTCTATCACTGTCCATCTTATACATGAAGGATCACATTACAAAAAAATTGACAGCACATTATTTTCTTCATACGATAATAATTTAAATGTTACATATAAAAATAATGCATGATGATTCCTGCTCTGATAAAACGTAATATTATTTTATTTTACTTGGTCAGTGTGTGGGAGATTAAACGTTTACTCCAACCCAAAAAAAAATGGTGTTTTAAGATAATACTGATTTTGGGTCAGAGTAACCCTTCCTATTAGAATTATTATTATTTTATTATTTATAAAGCGCAAGCAAATTCCATAGAGCTGTACAATGTGTGGACTAACAGACACGTAAGTGTAACCAGACAAATGGCCGCACAGGAACAGAGGGATTGAAGGCCCTGCTCAATGAGCTTACATTCTAGATGGAGTGGGGTATAGTGACCCAAATAGTATAAGTAGGGGTAGTGAAATAGGTAGCTAGAAATGCAATCACTAAGAACTTAGTAGGTTATTTTTGACAGTTGCAGGAGAGGAGTTTTCAGAATAACTGCCATAAAGAAATTGAATTCTGCCGAATGGCTTAAAACTAGTTTTTGCACACTACCTCTTGAACTGGTCCCCAACCCACCAAAAAACAGTAAAAAAAAGAATATATCTAGAACTCAACCTACCCCTGCTCCAGCCAATTTCACCCTGCAGTCCAATCTGCCTCCACTGATGCTCTTCCTGCTTGCTTGAAGAGGACGGATGCCAGGGATGGAGAGCTGATGGGAGGACATGGGTGGCATGTCTGGCAACCAACATTTTGTGCTTGCTAGCGTTAAATGCCAAATAAGTGTAGAAGTGACTTTAGCCACCCTGGAACTCTTGTTCCCGGCTACTAATGACACCCCAATGATGTAGCCGGGAGGAGATGGGTTACATTTTGTGTCTGCAGTGTTACACCTACAGACTCCAGACACCATGACCACTTCAAATAAGTGAAGACTTCATGGAGCTTGGAGTAACCCTTTAAGATAAAACAGTAATTGTATTTAAATTAAAGAATAATAATACAAACGTAATAGTTTTGATAGTTTTGAACAGAAATTGCTAACATGTTCAGCAATGCAACGTGATACTCAGTACCACTCATGTGGCTGCATATTCTCTTTCCACTGCAAATCTCTTGTTGACATTTTAACATTTCAGTAGTTTATTGGAGAATAATTACCCATAACAAGCATTGCATAATTCTCATATTTAACACAGAAATATTTAATGCATTCCCAATTTCCAAAAACATTAAGATTTGCTTGGAAAATTCCTGATTTAACTGGCACCACTGTACACTGAGGGCCTATTAAGAATGCTAACCTCTCATGAGTCGAAGCTTGTGATCCACTTTATGACGTCTGCTTGTTACTGCATATTACTGCTGACTCAATGGCTTGGTTTAAAGCGCCAACACAAGCTGCAGGGTTTGGATAAGAGCCACCGTCAGTTTAATTTCCACATTGCTTTGGCAAGGATTCCACTATTGTGAAGGGTTTGGAGGGCACAGGAGGATAAAACGGATTATTTCAATAAAACTGTCAACTATTCTAAGTGCAAATACCCACTGAATTTATGAAAATCCTCTTAAGAAGCAAACAATAAAAAATAAAATAAAAACAATAAGATTTGTTTTTCCTCCTCAATGCTTGATTGAGTACTCCATAACAGCCATCGGTCAGTTTGTGATAATACTAAACTGTGATTGTGTATTCACAATGACATGTTTATTTTATGATTATTTCTAATGTGCGCCAATCAAATTACCCAAAGTCAGCTATTTTATATGAAGAACTAACAATCACCATATGCGAGAAATTACCAGATTTATTCCTAAAAAAATGTGTTTGACATCTGAGTGCAATTCCTCCGAAGCTATGCCTGCTCTCCCAAAGGTATAATTTAGACAACATTATCCTCCCATTCTGCTATCGTCGGAAAATAATCCACCTGGGCTAGAACTGAACCCATTTAAATTATGTGCTCATCAAGGGAATTCTAAAAATGGAAAAGCCTATGCCTCTATATGACATGATAGATTTATGCAGGAACCAAAAAGAGCCCAGTGATGATGGAAAAACCCATATGGTAGAGATAAAGGTGACTAGTAGAGGTGTTGTGTTGTATGTCGTATCTTCCGGTCAATCACCAAACTAGTGCTCTTTCTGCCAGAAGAAGAAGTCACTTGAGAGTTTTTACCACAGGTCACAGCTCTCGGCTAGGAGCATTTCCACGGACTAGTGGTTGTGTCATTTCAGATTTTTCATCTTTTGGAACATTCTAACCACCTTGGAATACAACATAGGTTGGTGGAAATGTTGGCTTAGTGCAGCTTCTCCAGCAGATGGTTTTTACTTGTTAAGTTATTTATTCTTGTCATCTTGGAACTACTCATCACCTTCAAGCCACAAGACCTTTAAGACTTTCAACTCAATTTTATGTTTATACAGTCTTCCAGGTCCCGATATTTAGGCTCACATGAGGACATTAATAGTTATAAAGTTGTTTATTTTGAAATCTAAAGATTTAAGGCTGGGTGTGTCATGTACCATGATTCAAGGTTTGTTTTGTATTTTTGTGTTCTATACTGAATCTGCTACTTGCTGTTGACACCTATCATTTCAAGGCTATTTCTACCCTTCTGGGTTCCCTTAGTCAGGTTGTATGCAGCCAGCTCTTCCATTCCTGTATGTTTTAGTGATGTTCATTATACTGTCATGAGAGCAACCATCTTCTAAATTATGCTAGCAAGAACTACATGTCAGTTTTGCTGAGTTGACACTGTCTGTTGAACTTTCCTTGTGTGAGTAGTGGTCAATACAGACATGGACTAAGATAGTCTTAGACCCCACATCTCACAGCTTTGTTAGGGAGGCAGAATAACGATAAAACTCCCCACTAATACAAAAATAACTGTTATGCATCACCTTGAGCAGTCATTCTTGGGCATATAAACGCAACAAATCATGTTTCCAGAACTATCCTAGAGTTCCAAGCTTGACATGCAAATGATCACAGACAGGCATCATGTTTCAGACTGAATACTGCATTTCTGCAGATAACCTTACCAATGGCATCTGTTTTAAACACAGCTTTTTTAAACCAAATATGGACTATGACACGAAAAAAAAAATCAGAGACCAGATACCAGCCATTGACCAAAATTTCAGCCTTGTGGGTCTCATCAGCATGGTGCTGATTCTGGTATGGATTTTGAAGTCTTGTTGAAAGCCTATAGCTAGATACCAAGAACATTATAGTGAGACCAAACACGGTAAACACCCCACAATGCAAATACAATGATAGGGTTATACAGAGAAGTTAATGATCTATAATAATAACATAATAAAATGTAATGTAAAATTAATGATAATATTGTCACAGAGCACATCAAAGCAAGGCAGTTTTGCTCCCTGCAATAATAGGTGTTTACCCTTTGAACATCAGCATATCACATTTAAATGAAAACCATGGTATAATATACTGTATAACTGATCTAATGCTGCGGGTCCTTCTTATAATTAAACCGCAACCAAATGCTTTATTTGTAGCTAACAAAAAACGTAAAAAAATAAATTAATTATGCACATCAGCTGCACATTTAAACTAGGGGGTATTTTGGAACAACTTGATAATAGTAACAGTGCTTCATCATACGATTAGCACAATATTATACTTGTTTTTGAAATGTCATTCATTTCCACAAAAATTGAAGGTACAAATCAAAGCAAAATGACCCTGTCATGTCCAAAAGCATAGCGTTGATGGCCACCTCACTTTCCAAAGCTTGATGTGTGCGCACCACTAACGTATGGTAAAATTAAGAATAAGCATTTTTATTCGACAAATGACATCGTCTTATGTAACACGGCAATAGATAAGGTTTTTCTCTTCCCATCAGTTTGTGCACAACTGAACATTTCCTTTTCCTGTATAAGTTTCCAAGTGATTTTAGATAGCATCTCAGATCAGTGGGAGCTCAGAGTCTCCTGTTGCCTCGGATATTGCAGACACAGCTCTCGATGTTTCCCGCTGCTCAGAGCATAAGGTCTAATTTCCAGGACTAAACTCGTCAGATTATTTATACATTAAACGTGACTGCTCAGCTGGGTATAACAATGCTAAATCAAGGCCTCTATCTAGGAGCTTGTTTTCTTTTAAACAAGACAGGTATAGATGCCTTTGATATATTCTAACGTGCAAAGGGTTCTTCTGGGATCATCTGTGGACCTGATCAGTAGAATAAAAGTGTAATACGTAAATATGTATTCAAAATATCTAACAATCTATGTATAGATTTTGCGGTATTCCTTCAAATGTAACCCTTTGTGTAAAAAGTATATAAATACTAAATTAATAAAATGTAGGGAAATCATTACATTCAGATTTTCATCAAATAACTTTATCTTGTTGGTCCAGATAGCCTACTCTCTTGTCTTGTGAAATAAATGACAACTAGTTAGAGAGGTTTGTCACCCCATGTCTTGTCTTAGCGGACGTGGGGATGGTTATCTTTGAAGGCATTATGTGGATCTATTCTAGATAGCCAAGTGTACACTTAACCAGGTCCTGTTAAAAGAGGCTCAGTCGACATATAACAAATAGCTAGGATGGGTGGAAATCTTTTTTTTTCTTTTTAAATGTTATAGAAATAGACTGTTCAAGATGTCAGACTAATAACAGTTTAGAGAGCAGGTCAAGCACTGCGCATGGCTGCCAACTGTCCTGTTTTTGCCGGGACAGTCCCGGCAAGCTGGAGTCTGTCCCGGCCAACTTGCTGGGCTATGTGCTTTCATTATTTTCAGGAGGGAGTTCAGGAGGGAGTTGCTGGGGGCTGTAGAGATCAACTGGAGAGATGCTCTGGGCTGTAGAGATGTGCTGGGAGAGGCTGGTGGCTGGAGAAATATGCAGGGGGCTGAATTGTGGCTGCTGGGGGCCAGAGTGAGCACTGACAGTCTCCATTTCGAATTCCCAGCAGCTTCCCCGACACAGAGACTTGTGGTTTGCCTCGCGGCCGCAGGCTCAGCCCCCATGACACAAGCTCCGCCCGTACATGTTAGCTCCGCCTCTCACACGAAAGCTCCACAGCTTCTAAGCAGAGAACCTTGCTGCAGGAGGAATAGATGGCTACTTGACCTCCCAGCAACAGCCTCCAGAGCCAGGTAGGGTTGATATACTCAGCCTTGTGTGTGTGTGTATGTGCCTGCTAGTGAGAAAGCTTATGTGTGTGTCAGTGAGTTTTTGTGTGTGTGTGTGTCAGCGAGCTTGTCTGTAGTGAGCTTGTGCGTGTCAGTGAGCTTGTATTTAGTGGGGGAAACTTTCCCCAACATAGATTAGCTTACTCAATAATAGAATACCACAAACCTATGTTTAGGGAAACTATATCTTGCGTATCTATGTTCGGGGAAACTTCCCCGAACATAGATAAGCTTACTCGCGAATCAAATTCAGCAAATTTATGTTCGTGGAAAATTCCCTAAACATAGATTAGCAAATGACTAGGGCCTTTTTTTCGGGGTAGGGCTTATATTAGAGGCATCTCCCGAAAATAATTTAGGGCTTATTTTCGGGGGATGTCTTATTTTCTGGGAAACACGGTATGTAACTGACTATGTAACTGTGCTGTAAAGGTTAGTATTACACTCAGTGTGAGCAGGTGTAGCTTCAGTATGAGTCTGTGCTACTATATTGATTTCTGAGCTACCTGTGATAGTTCAGTTCACTTATTTGTTATATGATCTTGAGGCTTGCCCATTGTTTTGTAATACCTCTTGACTGTGCTGTATACAGCAGGAGATTTACAATATGATACCACTCTCACATCCCAAGTTTTTCTCATGTCTTGCTTCTAAGTACACCAGCGAAAATCGCCCAAAAGAGTGCAGTGCAAGTATGCATTAAACAGTCTTATGCTGCAAACTCTGCCCGCATGACACGTAGGCAGCTCCGGCTGACTGGTATTCAGGGATGCCTGTCAACCAATTATACTTATATATCAAGATATTACATAGGCTATTACTTATTGACATTCTCTTCAATTGTAGAGACGTACTGGTAAAGACCTGGTAGGGTTAAAATTTTTCTGCTTTTGCCCCAATAAAGCTGCTATTTCTGTTACCCCGGAATGCCTGTATTCTGCATTGTCTTCAATTAGACTTTGTCTCCCTCATTTCCAAACCCTATCAAAATGCATTCTGCCCAACTGTCCCTATTAAGAAGGGACAGTCGCTATTTTTGGCACAGATCCCTCTGCCCATCTTTTCTATCCTAGTGTGCTCCTTTTTCTACGAACTCAACATTGTTTGTGTGTCTGAGTGTATAACAAAGATCCACAGCAATAATACTCCCAGTAATGTGTCTGAGTGTATAACAGAGCTCCACAGCAATAATACTCCCAGTAATGTGTCTGAGTGTATAACAGAGCTCCACAGCAATAATACTCCCAGTAATGTGTCTGAGTGTATAACAGAGCTCCACAGCAATAATACTCCCAGTACTGTGTTTGAGTGTATAACAGAGCTCCACAGCAATACTACTCCCAGTAATGTGTCTGAGTGTATAACAGAGCTCCACAGCAATAATACTCCCAGTAATGTGTCTGAGTGTATAACAGAGCTCCACAGCAATAATACTCCCAGTAATGTGCCTGAGTGTATAACAGAGCTCCACAGCATTAATACTCCCAGTAATGTGTCTGAGTGTATAACAGAGCTCCACAGCAATAATACTCCCAGTACTGTGTTTGAGTGTATAACAGAGCTCCACAGCAATACTACTCCCAGTAATGTGTCTGAGTGTATAACAGAGCTCCACAGCAATAATACTCCCAGTAATGTGCCTGAGTGTATAACAGAGCTCCACAGCAATAATACTCCCAGTAATGTGTCTGAGTATATAACAGAGCTCCACAGCAATAATACTCCCAGTAATGTTTCTGAGTGTATAACAGAGATCCACAGCAATAATACTCCCAGTAATGTGTCTGAGTGTATAACAGAGCTCCGCAGCAATAATACTCCCAGTAATGTGTCTGAGTGTATAACAGAGATCCACAGCAATAATACTCCCAGTAATGTGTCTGAGTGTATCACAGAGATCCGCAGCAATACTACTCCCAGTAATATGTCTTTAAACTATAATAAATGTGTTTAAAAGTCAGTCTGTGTAAATAACTTACATTGTTCTTTTTCTTAATTAGATTTTAGTTGCTTAAATTGTTATTACTAAGTCACCAAAATGTTATCAGAACTATTCCATCCCGGGCCACACCCCCTGAACACCCCTAAAATTAAAGCGTTCCTCTATGTTCATTTGAAATGTTGAGAGGTATGATGTGTCACACTTTATATATAAGACTTGATAGGAACCATAGTCCAGTCTACAATTTCAATGTATTTGTCCACTCTGACAGAAATGTAAATGATTCCATAGATATTCATTGAAACAGGCGTCTAAAATGGAAATAATTTTGGAAATACTTCAACTTAAAAAGCGCTTCCCTGCTTCTCAAAAAGTGGTAAAAGTTGTACATTGAACAATATTCACATCTTTTCGAAGACATTAAAACGTAAAGGTCTAAACACAGCCCAACTATTGTCCATCCCAAAATTCTCCTTTAAAATAGCACAGTACTGTGAAATGGTACAACTTTTCAAACGCTCAGCAAAAATAAGCACCAGGAAATCTTGCTTTTTTTTTTTTTTAAATTCTTTATTTTGTTTGTGCAGAGAGAAAAACATGCAATTTGCACTGCCACAATAGCTGGCGCAGATCGATTGGCATTCACATATGTTTACATGGCATTAGAGACATTGCACTTTTTTTTTATAAAACGAAAAAACAACCAGGTGTACATCGCATACTTCTAACCACCTAGAATGAACAGTCGCTGTGCCCTCCGATTGATAGCGTGGTTTAGGAAAAGGTAGGGGTGAAGGTAATGCTAAAACATCGCTTTATAGGCTTGGGTCAAGGACAAATGGCGTTGTGCCCGGCCTCCTTATGTTAGTTTAGTGCCTAGTGCGTTGGAGCAAGAAGAATAAAACACACCAAGTTTGATAGGCAACCAGGCGTTGGTGCTTAGGTAATACGGTACAGTTGCTCACAGTGCCCCAACAACAATTGTCAGCGTTCTGAGTGACATGTTAAAACAGTGCTAAGGCATGTAACATGCTTGAGACATAACATGGGTAAGTCTGGCGTGGATTAAATATGGGCGAACTGCTTGGGCATTGCTCAATTGCTGGGTTACCTGCTATAGAGAGATACATTCTAAATAGCGTGACATGCTAGATAAGGCACGATTGTGCTTGCTTGTGTAGTTACTGCTCTACTGCCCGTTTGGTATATCGCATCTGACAGTTAATTGACTAGCCATATAGTTGCGTAATGTATCTTGCTTTGCTAGTACATATGAGGTCATGCTTGAACATTATATTATGTCACGCTTAAATATTGTATTCACTATGAAACACACATTTAGGTACATTACAGATAGATGGGGTCTGAAACAAAATGGTTAAGGCAGAAAAAAACAAAAACAAAAAAAACAGACAGGATGTGTTACTGCATCCCCATCTATGTGAAACAAGGTGCCACTGGGTGGTCAGGCAGATGCCTAAATATTGCCAGAGTTGGTGAGATAAAGGTACAGAGTGCATATGTAATATATTTAGCCTGTGGTTCCAGGAAGGGAGAGCATGTGAACCACAGCTTTGGGCCCAGGTTGGGGGCTGTGTAATGCAAGTAAGGAGGTCCTCAGCCTATGCCTGTCTCGGGTATCATTAGCATATACTTGCTGTGTCCATGCAGAGCGCTTTTCTCAGTGGAACCCTTGGGTTTGATTCCCTCTTTGGTGTTTCTGTGGGAAGCGTCCGTTTGTAGAGCCATGCGGTGTTCGGCCATATGCTCTGGGTGTAGAGATGTGCTTCTTCGGTCCGCGGTTCTTTGTTTGGGTAGGTTGTGTGGCTTCAGGGGTTGCTCGTTGGTCCAGCTGCTGTGTGTATGGGAGCGATTGCGTGAGCCCCGGTAGCTTTGCGCTTTATTCCGCCAGGGTGATTTTTGGCGCCCTTGTGGCCGCATGGCCTTCCTGAACTCTTGTAGTGGGTATCTGTAATGGCGTCTGCGGGTCACTGGGCGGATCCATAAAGCGATCACTCTGGCTGCTTGGTTGCAGGACACTCCACGATGACAAAGTATTGTCCATAGGTTTGTGCATAGCCGATCAAAGCCTTCCATGCAATGAGTGGGTGATGTGGTGTTTGTGCCCGCCATTTTTGGCCCTTGCTGAGCAGCCATCTTGTGTAAAATCCGGCGTTTCTCCAGGCGATGTAGCCAAAAGGCTGGTCAGCTTGCCTCGTCCACCTGTCCAGTGGGGACCGGGATATCCCCCGCCGGTCCAAAGGGGGGGGGGGTTGGAGACTTGCTAAGTCGCTTAGGGGGTCAGAGAGAGTGGCCGCCTCTCCCCGGCTCCGGTTTCTGTAGGCCGTGCTTGGTGTCCCGCTTTCCGAGCTCCGATGGGCTCCAAAAAGGTCTCGTTTTGTTCAGGGGTGCACCCCCAACATGGGTGATGCACCCTGGTGGGTCTTTGGGCTAATTAGCCCCCGAATATGCCCTTTTTCCTGCCCGTTCTGCAGGAGCTCGTGTCCCCTGCTTCTGCTCTGTTAGGCAGTCAGGCTCCACCCCCCAGGAAATCTTGCTTTAAATTTGAACCATGTAATTTAGTTAATATCAGTGTCTAGAACATTTAGATTTGAACGTTCAACAAAGAATTACCTTTCACATTTGGAGTGAAAGAATTCAGTCAATTAACTCGGCCATTTCAAAGACAAGTCATGCATTTACACAATCCTGCTTTCCTTTAACGAAACTGCTTCCAATGACAATGTTGAAGGTCTCCTATCATGTCTTGATGCATAGGGTTTTATGACTGAAGATTATAGTCCGCCAAGCTAATTGCTGCGTTTCAATAAAATAAACAAGCTGTGGTTTGTATATTAGCACAGCTGGGATCTATAATGGCTCAGAGTGTGTTATTGTAAGTCGATAGTCTTTCTGCTGGGATGTGTGTGCGTTAGCTGAGCTACCCTCAGTCTACAACTAAAGCCAATCCCTTTTTTTTCACCATAAAAGACATGTACTGAAAGTTAATAATTCCTGCTTAAAGCAATGCATGTATAATTTAATTTAGAATACTAATTAACATTTTATTAATAAAATATATATTTCAGAATATACTTAAATTAAGGAAAAACAGATAAAATATTCATAAATGAATAATTTTATAATGTTAAATATTTTAAGACACTTTTAATTATTATTATTATTATATGAATAGCTGAGAACTGCTAATAAATCCCCCAAACCCCAAAAGATACAAGCATTACTGTGAAAAAACATTGTACAACGCTATAGAATTTGCTGGCGCTATATAAATAATAATAAAATAATAATAATAATAATAATAATAATAATAATAAAAGGTGGCATTCCAAAAATAGAGAATGTGAAAGACAAGTGAGGAGGCATATGGGATCTTTCGGGAAAGTATAGCTATTGATCTTTACATTTACTTGATGGTAAAGCCACTTTAAATATAGGAAATACTCTACAATTGTAGATTTGTGTAACATCCCCCCAACAAATGCACTTTGAATTGTAATACATTTTATTACAAAGATATGTCCAAGAAGTAAGACGCTTTTGAAATTTAACCTGTAGGGAAACGTCTACTAAGTATCTATTAATTATAATATATTTATTATATTATAAATCCAGTTTGAAGCACTTCCAATTTTGCAACAAACTAGGAAAAAAATCCTTCTTGACCCCAGAATGGCAGTCAGATTTATTCTTGGAACAAGAAGCATTTACCCTACATTGAAAAATTATATCCCTGAATATTTAGGTTTTTTTGCATATATGCATCAAGTTGCTGTTTAAACATCTGTACAGACTCTGATAAAACCACTTCTTCAGGCAGAGAATTTCATATCCTTATTGTTCTTACTGTAAAAAAAAACCTTCACCTTGCCTTATACTAAATTTCCTTTTTTTCAGTCTAAACGCATGAATTTGTGTCCTAAGTATTGTCCTGTTTGTGAATAGATTTCCAGACAATGGTTTGTATTGGTCCCGGATATATTTGTATAATGCTGCTGGGGGCCAATAAGTACAGTAAAAATAAAAATCCAGCGCACTCACTTATCTACTAAACACCTACTTTGGTGCTGACAGATTTGACTAGTTTTATTAAAAACACCTAATCTAGGCAAAAAATAATGGGGGTTTAGTTACATTTTATGATCATACATTGCATAAGCCTGCCACAACGTCAATGTACCCCATCTTGGGCAGGTCCTACTCTCACTGCCAACTGTCTACTAAATGAGCTACTCACTTGGGGAAATCCTTCCATTTCGAGTTCTCTGCAGTACAAGGCTAAATAGGGTCCTGAAATACTTTATTTGTTTTTACTATATATATATATATTTAGAGTAAATTCAGAGCCCAAAAGGCAGATGACATGGGACAATATAACAAATGTCCTAATAATAGATATAGAAGATAGTATGGCATAGCGCAAAGTCAAAGATATATAGATTGAGAACAAGGAATTCAGAATAATCAGCAGAGTGGCGCAGCGGAAGCGTGCTGGGCCCATAACCCAGAGGTCGATGGATCAAACCATCCTCTGCTAAAGTGTTTTTATATTTAAAAGAAGAAAAACTACCACAACAAGAGGACATAATCTTAAATTAGAGGGACAAAGGTTTAAAAATAATATCCGGAAGTATTACTTTACTGAGAGGGTAGTGGATGCATGGAATAGTCTTCCAGCTGAAGTGGTAGGGGTTAACACAGTGAAGGAGTTTAAGCATGCGTGGGATAGGCATAAGGCTATCCTAACTATAAGATAAGGCCAGGGACTAATGAAAGTATTTAGAACATTGGGCAGACTTATGGGCCGAATGGTTCTTATCTGCCGTCACATTCTATGTTTCTATGTTTCTATGTCCATAGCAGCTGTTTAGGAAACTGTTCATGAAAAGAACATTGTGAGCATCAAAGAACATGGGGATAAGCAAGATAGGGCCAACTAGATAGAGTACAGTAGAAATATGTCATGTCTGCCAGAAACAGAAATCAATTAATGTATTTAAGAGTAGGGTTTGTGATTTCTGAAATAGGCATTCTATCTCTGAGTAATTCAAGGGTGTACCATGCTGAAACTGAAATGCGGCTCCAGGAGGTGGTGGTTGAAGCCAACTTTATGAAGAAGCATTGTTTGTTTAATTATAGTATTGGAATTGACCAAACAATAGAATAGAACTTCTAATCTAAACTCTCATTTTTCTAGACTCCCATTTTTATGGTTATATAGATAATGCATTGGAAATATGCAGAAAATAATTGTATAAAATGATTCTCGCCTTTAATGAGAGACCCTCCCAGGGGTCTACCAGTCAGGAGACTCTCATTCTGGTCTATGGAATCCAGCAGAGGCTTGTGGGATTTGTAGTTCAGCCACCTGCAGCCATGTTTATACAACCCCATTTACAGTTTTTTTGCAGGAAACTGTACGCAATTTTACACGCTGTGCACCCACACAGTGTGTTTTAGGTCTTAGGAGGAAGTATTAATTTCTCCCTTGGTATCAGAGGTATAGTATAGCAGCAGTTGTAAGCATCTATGAGCAAAGAAACAGGGACATACAGGTTTTCTTGCACCATACCCTGTGCAATGGGCAAATGTTATAGTGTTTGGAGCATCCACTAATGGATTTTCATTTTTTTTTTGTTAACAGGTTTATTAACACATGCGTAAAAATATGTAAAATACCTACTATAGGTACCATTCCGTCAATTATGCAAGAACCATGTGAGTGATTTCATATATTTATTTAAGAAGAATGGCTGACATTTGACCTAGAAACATACAATATTGCAAGGGGAGTCTGGGAAGTCAAACAACCTCTTGGTTTCACACACGTTCTTTATATAATTACACCTCATGGAACCCTCATCAGTCAAATCACTGTTAGATTAAGTACAATGTGCTCTCTGTGTGAATAAAACAAATAACCAATAATCCGAAACCAGTTAGGTAAGTAGACAGGGATTATTGTGCTTTTACAACAAATATGGGTAGTTAGCATCAGCTTAGTCCGCAAAATGCTTCCAGTCAAATTTAGGATGGCGGCCACTGACTACAATGACTGTCACATGAAAGAAAATCTTCAAATTAAGAAATTAAGCACCAGTCAAGATCTAAAAGTGCAGACCAATAAACATAAATTGTACACGATGTAAAAAAACATCTCACCTACCAGTTACCATTTAGATATAAAAGCTGGTGAGAATGTATGTAGTGTATCATTGATGCACTGATGTACTAAACCAACACGGAGAATGGGATGAGGCCAAATAAAAATAAAAGAAATATTGTATCTGACCTGGAATATCATTTGTGCAGCCTTATCATATCTCAGAACTGGTATTCCTTCTATTGAAGAGCATTTGCAACAGGTAGAAATCTGTCCGTGTCCTGTCTACAGGATAGTTCCGTCATGGCTGAGGCACCCAGTGTTTTTGGGACCAGCCTTCCACAAGAGGATCTATCACTCTAAAGGCCAGATGATGCCCCGTCTAGGACCCTATGCTCTGACGAAGACCTACATCTATCCTCTGTCCATACTCCCACCTCTGATGCTCGCCTTCAAGACTTCTCTAGGGCTGCACTGTTCTTGTGGAACTCTTTTACCTTCTCCATTAGGATTGCACCCAGTCTTCATTCCATCAAAAAATAATTGAAAACTCACTTCCGTATTAAAGCATATCAATCAAACTGTCAAGCAGCTTTCCATCCCCGCACCCTGATTCCTCTCCTGCAGCTGTCGTAAAAAAATAACAATAAAAATAAATGTACACCCAGCCCTCAGAGAATGCTTTTCTAGCTATCTACTTTTCTACTCCTACCCTTGTCTTTTGTGTCACTATACCCTACTCCCTCTAGCATGAAAGCTCATTGACCAGGGCCCTCAACCCTTCCCGTGTGTCCAACTGGTCTGGTTACAATTACGTGTCTGTTAGCCCATCGCTGCAGAATTTGTTGGCGCTTTATAAATAATAATAATAATAATAATAATAATAATGATGAAAGACCAGATGGATAATGCAGTTTACAACATTCTGAGGTGCAAAGGTCAACCACCATTGTGAAAGAGGTAGTAAGTAGGGATGGAGTGTGTCCATGCACAGGCATCCACCTTGGAGAAAATGTATAAAAAAGTCTTTAAAATGGTGCAAAGATTTAAAGGTGGAGGAGTAATGAATGTAATATGGATCTTGCCTCACTTTTACAACTTTGCACTAATTTTCAGAACACCACACTTTGATAAATCTGTCTATTGTGTGTTTAGATTGTGATCTCTTCACCTATTGTTCCCATATGTCAGACACATTTTGTTAGCAATAAATGTTTCTCTTGTTTCCTATTGTACTGTGCTGTGGAATATGTTGGTGCTATATCAATAGCTGTAATTATGTCAGGTACTATTTCACCTGCTGGCAAATGATTAGATACCACTAGGAATGCATAGAAACGACATAATTAGGAAACCGCATTGCACTGTGAATAAAACAAGTAAATACTAATATTTTTATGAGGATAGCAAGCAAGTTGCTTTTGTGATTTAGCGTTATTCTACTTACGTGTAGGATTTTTATAACGGAAAGGCTGCGATGTGAAATTTGTGTTGTTCACATCCAATCGCATAGAATCACCACAATGCCGAACATTCTCGCAGAATGTCATATAAATGTCACATTCTCGAGATAGCCGGTATGAGAAACACGATACTGTTAGATTTTCACCTTTAAAACACTGTTTACTTTCATTAGAAAGGACTAAGCCGATGGTTAGATTTTCTTCTAATAATGGATTTGGTAAAACAAAATATATGTAGTGTCATTTATTAAATTGATCATTATAGAACACAATACGCTGAAATTATATTTTTTAAATTGCTGTAAAAAAATTCTGTCAAAAATATTCTACTTATAATTTGAGGAACTAGCCTATTTTTAGGTCATCTCGGATAGAAAAAACCTTTAAAAAAATAAATCTGGCCACAGGGGACCGGTCTCTCTTTTTACCACCAGATGCTTAAATAGCACAAATTATGTCTGTCGTAAATATTTACAATGTGAGGAAGCGTTAAAACCAGCTAATACTAGACTAGATACAGCCATTTACAGTGTGTCGTGATGTAATTACATATTAATGTACTTCCATTGAACCCAACAGAGGAATACGTTAATTATTTTATGACACCAATTATATCATAATATTCTAACTAGTTATCACTCAAAAGTACCACTGAAGTGAATACACCAAACTGACCAAGGGTTAAATGCACCGATCCGTTTGACTAGCCCTTTTAATTACAATTATCACACAGATTAGCAATTTGATCTGGTATAGGAGGGGGGAATATGATCTCTTTGTTGACTGTTCTAGTTACTACTGTCAAAACAAATACAAGTGTTGCTTAAATGAACACTGTCGCTTTAGGTATCCAAATCTGTATTCCTAATACTATAGAGTCCCTGTCTCTACTTACTTTCACCCCCTGCATTAAAATAAAAAAATAAAAAATATTTATCTTTATGTTTTACTAACTTTTTTTACAGCACCAAGACTCCCTCAGTGCCTCTTACCTCTCCGCCTCCTGTGACATCACAGAGGAGGCGTGGTGACTGAAAGCTGTCACCAGAGATCACTGCTGAGGCGCTCTTTGCTTGCTCCTATGCCCGTTCACATCGCGAGCGTGTTTAATGATGTGCTCACACTGTGTCCGCGTGTGCAGGACATTATGGATCAAAGTCGAGATGATGATATTGACCCTGATGTTGGGATTGGTGATGCCTGGGAAGCTTGGTGATGTCACCTCCTAAGCCCACAGTAAAAGGTGAAAGTGATTAAAGCTGAATTAAATAGATAAAAAAAAAAAACTTAGCTCGAGCTACTATGAACTGTGAAATTGAACAACTGAGATAAGCAGTTGGGGTGATGTCCACAATGTTCTAGATAAAGAATATACTACATCCCCCAGATGATGATGGACTACAATATCTATGGTGAGTCTGTCGGTTAAAACATCTGGCATAATAGGGGTGGACTTAAACCCCAATATGGCAGAAAATTGTACCTGCACCCCATTACACACGCAGAATGTGGGGGGAAGCTGTAGATCACAAGTGTTATAATTTGTATGTTGCATGTTTTTGACTACATTCCCAAGAATTATCACTCCATGACCGAAAAGAAAGCTTAAGTCACGTAGTATACAGTTATGTTACAGGAATCTGCAAAGTCTGGGGATTTATAGCAAAACACAAAATACAAATAGTGCATTTTCTGAATATATATTTAAAATGTGTCCCTTTAAATCACCTGTCACAACTTTAGAGTATTGCCCTGCTACAATAAATCTGAGATGGAAACTATGCCGGTTAATATAATATATTTAAATGCCCCACTTTGGTCTATGTTTCAGTCTATGCCTCTAGCACATAAATGGTTAAATCTATATAATTACTTTCTGTGCGTAGGTTGTAAAACTGGCTCACTATTTCACTATTTCTTTTCGATCTCGCTAAGTCTCTACCTGTATATTGCCGCTTGACTGAACCTTCTGCCACCTTTGCTGTGTGCCAGTACAGGAACCAACCCACAGTTAGCTCCCTCCAGCCTAATCACATGGATGAATGAACCAAAGATGAAAGAATCTTTCTTATATGTATATGAACAATAAGTTTGTTCTTAGTGTGCTTACAGTAACAGTTGGTGATGACATGTGCAGTTTGCTCAACATAAAAATGATATTTGTAATAAGCAGAAAGGTGGAAGATGACTGATCAGGTCAAGGGGACAATAAACGTATCAGCAGGAAATGCAGACATTATTTTATTATTTGCTATGTAATAAAACCATATAGGAGCTATAAACATTACTACTGACATTAAAGGAGCATATTTAGGATTATAGTGCCAGGAAAACAAACTCGTTTTCCTGGCACTATAGGGTCACTAGGTCCCCCTCTTCAGCCACTTACCTTTCTTCTGTGCTGTGGAACTCTCTACCCCCTGCCGAGTGCCGATGTCAGATACGAATGCACATGTGCATTCAAACAGCCCATATCAAAGCATTACTCAGTCCACACACTCTTCTAAAGAGCTGTTTTTTTAGGGACTTCTTTAAGGATTGAAGGGAGGAGGCAGGCAGCCCAATAAGGATGGAGCTGCCCACAAGAAGTCCTGTAAGCATGATTTAAAAATACTGGTACAAGCAGCAAACAAAAGAAGACCATTGGCAAAGCAGAGCAGCCAAGAAGTGGTGGACCTAAGAATTAGTAAAGAAATGTAGCAGGAGCAGAGTTGAGTTGTCAAGAGATTTGTAGGTAAGAGTTAATATTACAGGAAGCCAATGTAATGATTGGCAGAGGGGTGACGTATTACACATTACACAGCGGATATTTGACCCATACAGTAGAGTCATTGTAGCGGGATTATAGGGATGTAAATTAGGATTAGGTGATAGCTGTCCGGTTGAGAATCAATGAAGACATTCTATTAATAAATACTTTGTAAGTGGTCTCCTGTATGCATTACTCTGTCTGTAGTGTCTTTGTTCCTCAAAGTAGAACAGATCAATAATATGTAACTAATGAAAATGCTATTTCTCTTTACTTTGTCTAGTTCCTTCCTGTTCTAATTTTAGTTCTGAGAGACTTAGCTGAATTACATTTAAACGTTTCATCTATAGATATATTTTCAAACTCATCTCCAACTATGAAAACAAGAAAATAGAACTTATTCATACACAGCTTTTCTGTGGCAATGATCTCTACTGTTATCAAAAACAAATAAAACTTTCATTAATATATCCTCCAAAATGTTACAGCTTAGATAAGTTGCTCCCTTTTCACAATTCTGAATTAGTCACATTTAGAAAGCAGGTTCGAAATGTGGTGCACACTTCGCTGACCACATAATGTCTATGACATGCCCAAAAATGGTGAAATGATGGCAAATGCTTAAAATGCAAAACATTTTTGGGCTTAAGTTAGCTTTAACCCTACAACGGGCCATTTTTGGAGCATTTGAAGAAGACCAAACGATAGGAGCAAAAGCATGTACATAGGTTATAGTTTATCAATGACAAGAGGTATTGCATCCAACCTTTTGGATTGGCCTAACAGATTTTTGTGTAACAATAACGATACATTGTTCTTTGCCAAATGGTCACATTTCTCTTTTTTGTACCTCTTTGTAGGGGCTACAACCCTCTCACCAAAGAACTAGACCTACTCCCTTTGTTGAAGAAAATCAGAATTAAGCATGGGCTAATAGAGAATGAGACTATTATCTAGGTGTTTACATTCTATAGAACATTGATTCCCAAACCAGTCCTCAAAGCCCGCTAACAATACAGGATATGTATTTTTTGATTATTTATAAAATATTTAACCAGGAAAGATACATTGAGATATCTCTAGTTTTCAAGTATGTACTTCTCTGTTTTATTCCATTGGAGATATTGACAAAACCCAGACTGTTGGTGGGTCTCGAGGACTTGTTTGGCAAGCACTGCTATTGACCAATTTTGTCACTTGGAGTAGGTATAGCTTAAAGTGTCTTTTGCATTTCCATACAAAGTTATTTCAGGAATCTCTGGTGACCAAATCCAAATATTTTTCAAACTTGGCTACGATAAATTCACCACGGTTCCTTTCAAAAAAGGTGAGATTGCCCGATGGTTAAAATGTCCTGCTAAGAAAACTGGACAGTAATTCGCACTTATTAACTAATCAATAAATAAGAATGTGAATAATTATCGGTATATTGATGGAAATATAATTTTCACAGAAAGTGTTTCCTCCGGTGTTCCAGATGGGCTCCAACATGGGACTCTTCCATACAATTTATACAATCCTATAAATTATAATATATAGAAATGTTTGTGTAAAATATAAACCAGGATCTTCTGAACTTATTCAAGAAATCTGAATGTCTTCTGAAAGAGCGAACAGATGTATTGCTTTGAAAATAGCAAATACAAACATACAGCTAATAATACGACATCATTTAATATTATTTTGAAATATATTTTATTTCTACTATTTTGCCCATTGTGAGAGCTCGCTGGAGTCTGTGTGTTATCAGAACTCTTACTCTAGCAGACTGCTCCAGGAATGGTTAAATAAACAAAATTATGTCAACAAGGCTTTGCATAGAATGGGAGGGTCAGTGCAGAGAATGATTGATTAAAGAATAACAAAACACCAAGTCTTGCTTTTAAATCACTCATTGAACTCTTTGTTTCTGGATTGCTCTTCATTTAAGAAAAAAAGGAAGAAAATTTTAGGATTTATTCAATAAAACACCAAATTGTAGTGAAACTGAAAACTGTACTGCAAAATCTTGGGTTAAAATGTCCAAGATGTGACTACAGCTGAGATGGAGAGTTTTTTCAAAACAGCCGATATTTGCAATTTTGTGTTTAGTCAATAAGCCCCTCATTTGGCTTTTATTTTTATCTTGATACAGTATTAGATTCCCCTTATAATAACTTGCTTTACACAGTGATTGCTTGAATAGCTCTGTATGTAGCATTCGGATAATGCAAAAAGAAACTTAACTAAACAAGAAAAGATGGCAAAATAACTGTCTTGATTGACCAATGCATTGCCTTCATGCAGTATATGGATGCTATACACAGTTGGGCAGTACTCTTCATGCAAAGCCCATCATTAACACAATATTATATGCATCTGGCACGGAATTCTCCTTAAATTTTCATACTAGAATAGAAACCAGAGAATGCGTGTGGAGAATGTGCAGAAACAACAAAATATTTGTACCAACATGTCTGCTAGGTCACACAGCAGCACATGAATTCCATATACTGCTGAGCAGCACTTTCAATCCGTGTTCAACATAAAATGAAATTAAAGGGACACTATAGACATCCAGACCACTTCATTTAAATGAAGTTGTCTGGGTGCCATGTACCCCCCATTTTAACCCTGCAGTGTAATACACCGCCATTCTCCAAAATAGCAATATTTTCATTGCAGGGTTTAAAGGGCTCTAGTGGCTGACACTCAGAGAGACCATCTGATTGATGCTCCAGCATCCTATGGGAAAGTATTCGATTGGCTGAGATCATCAATCTCGATGATCTCAGCCAAGAAGGCAGGGCAGCAGAGCAGAAATCAGCACTGCAAGAAATAAAATGTCATTAGAATATCTCTATAGCTGGGGGGCAGGACCCTAAATGGCCACCAGGGCACTACAGTGTTCTTTTAATAAGGGTCTCCACAAAAGCAGGATAATCTGTCAACCTTAATAAGAGATAAGCTGCATTTGTCATCCTTTTGTACCAAATTTAGAAGAACTGCAGGCAAGCTGTCTCTAAATATATTTATGGTTCATATGGTTACCGAAACTCGAACCTGAACGTTTGTTTCCAAGTAGCCTCCCGTTCCATTGAGCCTGTGACTAAGGTCACCTGACATCTTGTTTTACTGGATACACTTGGAAAATGTATGTTGTATCAAAGTTAAAGAGTTGAAGGTGAAGTCTGGTCTCACAATTCTAGTTCATAGCTAATACCCAACACTTTTTAGGAATTTATATGCAATGGTTATATGGCCTGGATCTTAAATTCTCAAACATTTGGTACCCCTTACTTAATGACTGATATTAGTGTTGTGGATCCATGAGACGGTATCGAACATCTCAGTGGTAAGATATTTTTAGATCCCAGTGTTTCAATATGGATAGTTTGCAAATTAAA
The DNA here is from genome assembly GCF_036172605.1 of Pelobates fuscus. NCBI lineage: Eukaryota > Metazoa > Chordata > Amphibia > Anura > Pelobatidae > Pelobates > Pelobates fuscus. The sequence continues at coordinate 30,136,386 of NC_086318.1, read as the reverse complement.
GAAAAGTATCAGGAAAGAATCTGTGACAAAGAGCACACAACCCGTCCAGCATAATATAAGATAGTCACAGGAAATTGTATGGGGATATCACTTTTAACCCCTTAAGGACACATGACATGTGTGACATGTCATGATTCCCTTTTATTCCAGAAGTTTGGTCATTAAGGGGTTAAAGGGAACTGTCAAAAAATTGAATTAATTTTAAATTCTGATTTTCTGCACCTCTCTAGCATTCGTCATATCTCTCTAGACTGTGGAAGCCTTTGCTTTTGATATGCTGATATGAGCATATACTATCCTAACCATGGTTTTAGAAGCTTGAGTGTTCTACTCAATAAACATATCAATTACGTGAACTATTTCATTCTGCAGTGAGTTATCATACCAGGAAGTAACGAACGCTTGCTACTAATTTAGATAGCACTGCTCAATGAAAAGCAGTGGTTTAAGGGCATCGTAGTTCAATTGTCAGCTTTCTACGTAAGAAAACTAACAGCTGAATTACCGTGTTAATTATTTAACAATTCAATGCCCAAACTAAGATTGTAGCGATCTAATGAACATGCGCAGAAATATCCGTATGACGACTTCAGTCACCTTGTGGGATCTGTATTCTTGTGCATGTCTATGGATATAAAAGCGACACATGCTTGCCAGGATTTCCAGGTAGAACATTCCAGCGTTAAGGAACAGAAGGAATGCCACCAGGACGAAACAGAAACCTTCATTTTGTTTTCCATAAAAAAAAGAAAAGGTTAAAAAAACAAGACTTTTCTTAAACTTAGAAGAATATCTATTTATAATGTAGATTTTCTTAAAAAAAAAAAAAAAGAAAACCACTGTAACAAATTTTTTACTGTTGACTTATTTCACACATTGGCAGTGTGCTCGAACAAATTATAAAAAGGAAAAAAAAAAGCCTTGCAGCGAAGCTTAGAAAGCTTTGTAATAAAATCAAAGCAACCTGGCCGGAGACCCATTTCCCTGCTTTAGGGCACAGCTAGCGAGCGTTTTTAGGCTTTGCTAGCAATAGTGAATAAGGACTTATTAATAAAGTGGGACTGTCACATTTTTGTTGGTGACAGCTTTTTATTCCCTCCAGTGAATACGGTCGCACTGTATGCTGGGTAATGGAGGTGATCAAATTGGGGGATCATGATCACAGGGTTTCTACGGGAACTACAGAGAGGACTTTGATAGTATGGCCAAATGGCCAATGGAAGCAATCCATGATTTGCTTCAGGCAATCCTTTTAAAAACAGGTTTGCCTGCTTTCTCTTTAACCCCTTAAGGACCAAACTTCTGGAATAAAAGGGAATCATGACATGTCACACACGTCATGTGTCCTTAAGGGGTTAAACATTAGCCATTATTTTTAAGTACCTATTTAGTACATTAACCCCTCCATAGCTAACATATATTATCATTATATATACGCAGATAAGCGAGATGACCACTACAGTCCACTGCAGTACTTATGGTGTCAGCTTGCCCCAGAAGCAATCCCATGATTCTATGTCATTATAACTTCCTTCAATGGATTTAACACTCAGCCAATGAATGCCATCTAATTATTCATGTGGCTGTGATTGATAACAAAGAGTGTAAGCTCTGCAACAGCACTGGGTCATGAAGCCCAAGCATAAGCATCTAGGGCGCCCCCAATTAGTGTGAGACTATTGGGAAACAGTTCAACACAGAACCAAGGTACAGCACCAGAAAAGGTGGGCACCATAACCACTACAATAACCTGTTATGGTGTTGAGTACCGCTTTAATCTCCCCAATGCTATTTTAGCAGGTTCCCAATATTTGACTTAACCCCTTAAGGACCAAACTTCTGGAATAAAAGGGAATCCTGACATGTCACACACGTCATGTGTCCTTAAGGGGTTAAACGTATGACATTTCAATTGCTGTAGCCACAGAAGTGCCTTCCTCTCTGCAATGGAGACCATTTAGTGCCTGGAAAAAGGGTTGACTGCATTTTGTGGAATATAGTTGGCTTTATTGATATTTTACTATTAAAGAAATGGGCATAGAGCAAATTGCACAGATCAGGATGCATTACTGAGCTAATTTTACAATTGAAGAATAAAAGGGTTGACCAGATATCCACATAGAGTGAGTTTAAATACCTGTGAATAAAAGTATAAAACAATACAAATATTTAAAGGAACAGGTTGGGCACCATAACAACTGCTTCAAAATTAAGTTGTTATGGTTGCAGAAAACACTGGCGCTGACTCATCTTAAAGGACTTAAAATATTCTTGAACGGTTTAATTCTGAAGTCTGTGTTCTAACGTACAGCCCTTTCTAGACCATTCATAAAACTGGCTTGGAAGAGGTATAGGACATTTATTTTGAAGACAGTTTTATTAATGTGAATTCACGGATTGACTGAGAGCATTAGCTGACCACTCTCAGCCAGTCAGCAGCGCTGCTGCCCAATTCTATGAGAACCTTCTGGTTTAAAGATTTTGAGAAAACAAAAGGACATAGAGGAAGGGAGATCCGGCACTGATACACAGGTGAGATGAAGTTTTCTGGGTGCCTTTATTGGTTCTTCCCCAACTCAACCTGCAGTGTTTCCCTTTTTAGTTTAAAAATATTGGTGTAGACTGGTGAAGATGTGAGCCACGAACTAATGAAAATTGTCTCACGAAGAACTCACATCATCAGGATTTTGTTGTAGCACAGACTCTCCTCTGTAAATCCTATACCCCTTCTCCTTATAAGGAGGCCCTAATTATGTACTAGGATGGCATGATTGTGTCAATATTACATGGCAGTGATTGTATACTGCCAAAAACTAGCATAAAGACAAAGACTGAGACTCCAGGCACCAGCTATTCCTGAAATGCCTGTCACAGTCACTGCAGAGTCTGACAGCCTCAAACAAAAAATGAAAACACAGATCTGAGGTTGCACCCATCATGTCATTTTGTTCTGGATCCTTAGTATGCTAAGCCTGAGGCATTTGTCAGTTTTGAACTATTACTAAATCTTTCCTCATCTTTCAACAAATGAAGAGGCTCCTGCCCCATCCACCCCTTCTATCTGGTTTTGAAATGTCAGATCATGTAAAGCAATGTAATATTCAGCTGCCGATACAAAATGACTGACTCAACTAGACCTGCCTTAACCAGGCTGAAAACATTCACTTACTATGGATAGAGTTAATCTTATTATTAATGTCTTTACTGCTGGAAGGGTAGTCTGTCCATATATCATGACACCCATCAGTGCAAAATAATGTATTTATCTGGATATCTCTCTCTGATAAGTTATAATAGTCATACTGGTGTCCAATAAATGTCAAATAAATGTCAAATTCTGTGGTAGTTTTATCAGGTTTTACACACTTTAAAACTATCTATATATCACCCTATATAACACATGCCCCACGGCTGCTCCTTTTCTGGTCCATGAAGTCCCTGGGTTGGCCCAGCACTACAGTGTTAAAATTACTTGCATCTACCATGATAGTGGTTAAATAGTATCTTAACTGCTGCTTTCTGAGTGCTCAGTGCAACTCTCATGTGATGTAGAGGAGGTATATGGTAACCTCCTTCCTTAAAAAGAGACACTATAGTCACCAAAACAACTTTAGCTTAATGAAGCTGTTTTGGTGTATAGACCATGCTTCTCAAGTCTCACTGCTCAATTCTTTGCTATCAAGGAGTTAAATCACCTCCCTGTATATGACTTGGACAGCATTCCTACACACTTCCTGTAAAGAGTCATCAAAATGTTTATACTTCCTTCATTGCAAATTGTGTTTAATTTAGAATTTCTTATCTCCTGCTCTGTTAATAGCTAGACCCAACGTAGCCTCCTGTATGTAATCAAAGCTAAATCTACAGAGCAGGAGATAAAAACTTTTAAAGTAAGTTATGTCTGATTGAAAATAAAACCATCAATTATCAACAAAAGTGATGTAACTCCTAAATGGCAGAGAATTGAGCGGTGAGACTTCAGAGGCATGATCAATACACCAAAACTGCTTCATTAAGCTAACATTGTTTTGGTGACTATAGTGTCTCTTTACAAAGAAACAAAAACACCTGAGAACAAGTTTATCTACCTGTGTATAATCACAAGCAGTTTGACATCTACTTGATAAGCTGTTTCTTGGCTCGAGAACTCGAGTTAGAGTTTTAGGTAGTTTATAAATTAGCTATGGAACAATATTCAGAAATTCCAGTAGAAAAAAATTTTTAGAATCTGCCGACGAGTGTACAACTTAATATGTGCAACAACAGCAAGAATTGGTATCTGCGATACGATCTCATTTCTAATCAGTCGTTAGGATAGGAAATTGGTTGAAATAAATCCGATAAGATCAGTGTGAACGAGTAATCATAACAAGCATTCCTTCCTGTACTTGTTGCATTGGAAGAAATACACAGAATTATTATAATAATACGCAAATGGATGTATACTAATAAAAAAACCTCCCTCTTTATTAACATCAGATTTGTCATTGAAACTGTTGAATTATATTTCTCTTTCTTATGCCCAGTTACGAGAAAATAACAGTTACAGCTCCTTTTAGAGTTGGGCTAACTGATGTGTGTTAGATTTGAAGATTTCTATTCTGATTATTATCATTATTGAGATGGTATTAGAAGGTTGGTGAGATAGCTCAGTGGGCTAATTCATATTCAAGCAGAATCGGTTCAACCCTTGGGGGTCACACGTTTAAATCCCAGCAGGGTTGACTCAGCCCTTCATCTTTCCAAGTTAGATACAAATGAGTACCATTAGTAACATCCCCAGGATGTACTTGGAAACCAGAATAATCTGAATGTACCTTTCCTGGTTAAATACTTTATCTGTTAGCCTACAGGAGATATATTTCAAAAAGCAAATTTAAATTGAAGTTTTTAAAAACTCTTGAAAATATATTAATAAATGCTATTTGGGAAATTGCTATAGCCATTTACTGAAAAAATATTAGGCTTTATAATCGCACCGCCAAACGTCTCTATTATCAGCGAGTGTTGGCATGCTCCTCTAAGCAGTACATATCCAGCTGCTGCCACTGATCCAGACATTTAAAGAGACAGACTGCAGTCTATAAAGTAGCTGGTAGCACGGCCAAGTGGTCTAAGGTGCATGAGTTAGGCTCCAGATCCTCGGGAAGTGTTTATTTGACTTCAACAGCTGCCAAGTTTACTTTTATCCAGGACGCACTTGAAAATTAGAGACAACATAATGTATCCTTCTTGGTAAAACAGTTTATAAATAGGTTCTCAGGAAACACAGCAGCTCATATCGGAATGACGATTAACAAGTAACAAAAAACACTAAAAAAGGTTGCGACGTTTGCAAAGCAGCATTTATTATAATAGGATGGAACATTGAAAAAGTGAAATGTTTATGATAGTCCCCCTAAAGTCCTTTATTATCTATTGTCTGCAGTACGAAGATCCAGTGATGAAAGGATAATACCTTGAGTATAGCAGAGGACCTCTGCTATCCGGTGATGTGATACGATATTGTGTGGTGCATTGGTGTTTGGATAGAAAGAAGGCCCCAAATAGGCATCACATAGCAATCACAAAATCAGTGATCTCCAGCAGAAATTCTTTGTAGCTCAGAGAGCACCGAGAGGTTTACATTACATAAGATTACTACAAGAGCCATATGTCGTAGGTTTGTAAACAGTAAAGCCTCAACTTCATTCCATACGAATTCATTGTAAACGTTGCTATCCCTGAAGGGGGAAGGGGGCTGGAGGCAGTGAAGATGAGACAAACGAAAAATATAACAAACGTAAAAAGCACACGTATTCAAGAATCTTCGCCGAAAAAGATTGCTTGATAATATCAATGACAAATATAACTATAACTGTCATTTTAAGAACGTTATGTAGCTTAGATCAATCCCTCACTGAATTGGGCTGATACGAAGATGAAACTTATAGCATACGTTGGAATAACGTCAAATTGAGGTGTCCAACTTCTACTGGATGTGTGCACCTGGATATGTTTGACTATATACAATGTCAAACCCCATCAACGCAAATGATCTGCTAGAACCGGTTAGTTATTTTGTCTGTTATTTTGCATTTGTTTGTGGTATTGTACTCTTTGTTTGTATTATGCAAACATTGAAATAAAGAACAATGCATGAAAAAAAACAGATGTGTCAAAGTTTGTTCACAACTGTGAACATGAATCTTTTTTTCCAATTCAGATTACTATGTAAACATGATTAGCAGAGAATCTCTACCCTTACCCAAGAGGTATGAAAAAAAGCAAAAAAAAAACAGAGATTTTTCCTAGCATCCAAAGCCACCCATGGAAACCAGAGGATGTGGACCCCTTCAGCCCTTCTACCACAAGCTCTACAATAAGCTGCAGTGGTTATGGTGCTCAGAGTCTCTGTATAAATGTATAAAGCTTGCCATAATGTGCAGGTCTATGTTCTATTAATATCACTATATATGAAGCACTGAAATACATTCATCCATGAGTAGCAGTAGGCTAAACACAGCATGTGAATGAGAAAGATAAACATTGTAGCACACACACAATATGTATGTAGCTTCCCTGAATCAGCTACATTCTTAAAGGAACCTTGTTAAAGTAAAAATTGATCATTAATGTTGTTACTGTTTGTGTGAGTGTATTAAAACTCTGGATTATTGACACATTCCCTTACACCGAAATCCCAGCCTAGGGTTTATGCTCTACTTTCATCCAGTCCTCAAAATGTACTGTCTGCAAGCTATGTATAAATAGGAGCATGGATTGAAAGAGTTAATCTGTTGTGTGAATGCTGCTAGCCGATGGGATGTGAGCATTTGCTTAGCCCAGAGAGATCTCCGAGGAACATCAATTAAGGGGACAAATATGAGCAAATTTGGGATTCTATCAAAAATGAAGTACTCTGACCCAAAGTTGGCCCCTGCAGCTCTCTGACAATGCAAACAGTGAGACATCTTTTAATGTGTCATCATCTCTATCTCATGTAGAAGAATCAAACTTCCAAGATTGAACACTGGTTTTATTTTTTATTTTTTTTTAAAGTGACATCAAACTTTTTGTTTTTTATCTTGCTTTTCTAGGACTTACAACAGTGCTATGATTCACTAATATCTCGGCCAATCAGCTGTCAATGTAAGCGTATTGAAAGAGCTTAATTCTTGACATGTATCGAGTATCGTCAAAATGACATAACGTTTTGTTCCCATGCTGAGCTTATTCTTTATGTGAACTTGTCTATTATTTAAAGAACCAAAAGTATGAGAAAAGCTAACCGCTTCTTTGAATAAATTAGTTATCGTCGTTTTCTGGGAAGCACAGTTCTAAATAAAACCAATCCTTATTAGCATAATTATCTCAATGAATGAACAGGAACAGATGACAGAGTTCTGGAGCCGGTGGCAAGAACAGTTTGCGGGATTCCAGCAATTTCCCCAAACAGCTCCCCAAGGTTACTGCGTGTGAGCGCGCACGTGGTACGGAGGAGAAGGCGAGTCTCCGTGCACTCCTTACTCTGCAATGCCTATTACTGCGCACAACTGAAAGACATTAGTACAATACACAGAGGAGACACATCTCAGGTTGCTGGAGGTGGAACAATGAGCAGCTAATTAGAACTACATGGAGAAAAGAAAGCACGCTTCATTATTTTTAAAGGGGAACTGGCACTCCTCTGAAAGAGACAATCTCTCACACCCCAGTCCCAGTAAATTATATTGAAGCAATTACTTTGACAACTAGTGAGCGGAGGTAAGTATAAAAAAAAAACACATCTCTTCTACACTTCAGTTTTAAGGCAGGGGTAGGAAACCTTCTGCACTCCAGATGTTGTGAACTTCATCTCCCATAATGCTCTAACAGCTATAATGCTGGCAAAGCATCATGGGTGATGTAGTTTACAACATCTGGAGAGCTGAAGGTTGTCAACCCTTGCTAGGAGAACATCACTGCTCTATTATGCTGTGGGTGTGCTCATCCCAGAAGCACATGCCACCATGGTGGTGAGAATAATTTACGTGGTGTAACATGTCAATTAGAATATAATAATATGAAAGACAACCTCTAGTTAGCTAATGGGATGTGCAAAAAAACAGTTTGGATTTCGCAAAGTTTTTTTGTTTTGGAGAATAACAGTCAAAATATTTTTGGGATTCAGAATTTCAGTTTTGAAAATGTTGGTGTGAACCAAAACTGCCAATGAAAGAAACAAGCTACCTATAGCGTCCCTGTGAAAAAACCCAAAAAACAAAGCCCCAACTCTCAAATTGTAACTGACCGATTCAAAGTTATTGCTAAGTGACAGCGACTACTAGCAATAGCCACCTCAAAACTAATTGCAAATGATAAATGAACTGAATCGGATCTGCTACCGCACTATTTGTTTTAATCAAAATTCAAATAAATTATAGTTCAAAGTTAGGAAACTTGAAAATGCACTAAATTGGTTGAAATTCAGCCAAATGTCAATTTGGACCAAACTGAATCTCCAAGTCTAGTAAATACAATACTCCTTTATTCTGATTTATTTTTAAACAAATCTTACTTCCTTATTCTTAGGGACCACAATAATCAAACCGATCCGAGCAGTTACCTGATCTGCAATTACTTTTTCTCAATTCCATGATTATTAAACATCTCTTTCATATACTCTATCTGTCTCCAGTGCACAGATTAGGGCCCCAGTGATACAGTTTGCTCTTGAGTTACCTAATATCATGATCTAAATGAGATTAGAGAGAAGGCATACATGAAATGTATCCACGTTAATACCCTGCATTCCAGAGATGAGACCTAGCAATAACTGACAGGATAAAGGAAGAATGGAATCTACCTTGTGCTGTGATCACAGTATTGATCGTAGATCAGTAAGTGTCAGAGATACAAGTTTTCTCATGCACTTCCATTGGCCCAGGTTTTTTGGATCTCTTTCGAGAAGATGCTTTAATTCTGGCCCAATGCTTACTAAATCCATCATATTTTACTGCATGCACATCACTTCTTCATGATGTTTGGCAGCAGCGGCATAGCGTGGGTTGCCAGCGCCTGGGGCAAGGCAAGTATTGCGCCCACTATCCCACAGGCCGTTAGCACTACCCGAGTATTTCTTATTTTTTTTAAAGTGACATCAAACTTTTTGTTTTTTATCTTGCTTTTCTAGGAGTTACAACAGTGCTATGATTCACTAATATCTCGGCCAATCAGCTGTCAATGTAAGCGTATTGAAAGAGCTTAATTCTTGTCATGTATCGATTATCGTCAAAATGACATAACGTTTTGTTCCCATGCTGAGCTTATTCTTTATGTAAACTTGTCTATTAATTAAAGAACCAAAAGTATGAGAAAAGCTAACCGCTTCTTTGAATAAATTAGTTATCGTCGTTTTCTGGGAAGCACAGTTCTAAATAAAACCAATCCTTATTAGCATAATTATCTCAATGAATGAACAGGAACAGATGACAGAGTTCTGGAGCCGGTGGCAAGAACAGTTTGCGGGATTCCAGCAATTTCCCCAAACAGCTCCCCAAGGTTACTGCGTGTGAGCGCGCACGTGGTACGGAGGAGAAGGCGAGTCTCCGTGCACTCCTTACTCTGCAATGCCTATTACGGCGCACAACTGAAAGACATTAGTACAATACACAGAGGAGAGACATCTCAGGTTGCTGGAGGTGGAACAATGAGCAGCTAATTAGAACTACATGGAGAAAAGAAAACACGCTTCATTATTTTTAAAGGGGAACTGGCACTCCTCTGAAAGAGACAATCTCTCACACCCTAGTCCCAGTAAATTATATTGAAGCAATTACTTTGACAACTAGTGAGCGGAGGTAAGTATAAAAAAACACATCTCTTCTACACTTCAGTTTTAAGGCAGGGGTAGGAAACCTTCTGCACTCCAATTGTTGTGAACTTCATCTCCCATAATGCTCTAACAGCTATAATGCTGGCAAAGCATCATGGGTGATGTAGTTTACAACATCTGGAGAGCTGAAGGTTGTCAACCCTTGCTAGGAGAACATCACTGCTCTATTATGCTGTGGGTGTGCTCATCCCAGAAGCACATGCCACCATGGTGGTGAGAATAATTTACGTGGTGTAACATGTCAATTAGAATATAATAATATGAAAGACAACCTCTAGTTAGCTAATGGGATGTGCAAAAAAACAGTTTGGATTTCGCAAAGTTTTTTTGTTTTGGAGAATAACAGTCAAAATATTTTTGGGATTCAGAATTTCAGTTTTGAAAATGTTGGTGTGAACCAAAACTGCCAATGAAAGAAACAAGCTACCTATAGCGTCCCTGTGAAAAAACCCAAAAAACAAAGCCCCAACTCTCAAATTGTAACTGACCGATTCAAAGTTATTGCTAAGTGACAGCGACTACTAGCAATAGCCACCTCAAAACTAATTACAAATGAAAAATGAACTGAATCGGATCTGCTACCGCACTATTTGTTTTAATCAAAATTCAAATAAATTATAGTTCAAAATTAGGAAACTTGAAAATGCACTAAATTGATTGAAATTTTGCCAAATTTCAATTTGCACCAAACTGAATCTCCAAGTCTAGTAAATACAATACTCCTTTATTCTGATTTATTTTGAAACAAATCTTACTTCCTTATTCTTAGGGACCACAATAATCAAACCGATCCGAGCAGTTACCTGATCTGCAATTACTTTTTCTCAATTCCATGATTATTAAACATCTCTTTCATATACTCTATCTGTCTCCAGTGCACAGATTAGGGCCCCAGTGATACAGTTTGCTCTTGAGTTACCTAATATCATGATCTAAATGAGATTAGAGAGAAGGCATACATGAAATGTATCCACGTTAATACCCTGCATTCCAGAGATGAGACCTAGCAATAACTGACAGGATAAAGGAAGAATGGAATCTACCTTGTGCTGTGATCACAGTATTGATCGTAGATCAGTAAGTGTCAGAGATACAAGTTTTCTCATGCACTTCCATTGGCCCAGGTTTTTTGGATCTCTTTCGAGAAGATGCTTTAATTCTGGCCCAATGCTTACTAAATCCATCATATTTTACTGCATGCACATCACTTCTTCATGATGTTTGGCAGCAGCGGCATAGCGTGGGTTGCCAGCGCCTGGGGCAAGGCAAGTATTGCGCCCACTATCCCACAGGCCGTTAGCACTACCCGAGTTCCTTCCACCATCTAGTGTTACTAAAAATAGAGTCACTAAAAATTTAGAACAGAAAATATATATAAAAAAAAATAATAATATCTGTGGGTAAAGAAGTATAACTTTAAAATAATAACCTAGGGCACCAATGCCATGTCGGTAGAGTATTGTGCACTCATAGTAAATGATGGGTAAACACTAGCACTTAAGTTTTTGTTGACATCACTTCCCATAATCCTCAGCCAGCTGCTCAAGTGCCAATGGCTAGCCATCAGTGACCATACAATGCCAGAAAATACACAGACTATAATTCATCAATGAATAGACTATAAGAAACCCTTAGCCATTTGATGTACAGGGGGGTCTCTCCAGATACACTTGATATGGCTGATAGCCAGCGACCTGCATATTCACCCACCTCCTATGTCCTGCTTCTGGTTGACCACCCTGTCCACCAGCACCATGTTCGAACATTGGGAGATTGTCTGTGTGAGGGTGAGGGAGCGTTATTTTTTATTTATTATTACTACTTTTTATTTTAAATTTTTTTATTTTGTGTCCCTAAGAATTTTGCATCAAGGGCAATTGCCCCTTCGCCCCAACCACGCTATGCCACCGGTGGGCAGTACATAGACCGTTCTACCTTACTATATATATATAGCATCAGTCTCATGTGGGGCACTGGTTAACTGATCAAGGCAGTTCCTCTGGGGTTTCTTCTTGATTGATGAGATGACTTCCTTCCTGCTTCACAAGAATTATATATAAAAGCAGTGCAGCACTTTTTGTGTGTTGCCCATCTGCATGTTGAGTAATATGCATCAAGGAAATATATGATGGATTTGGCAGTCATATTTTGGAACCATGAAATGGATGTTGAATGTGCCACAGAAAAAAAAAATGTTTCTGTTTGTAATCCACATAATACATTTGCAAAATAGCCAGATTAATGGAAATGTACAAAAATACGTATACTTGGCATAATAACATTGTGTGCTCAGTTGACATACCAGATGTTTGATGCAAAGTACCTCAAAGTCTTCTCAGTTACCCCATCATACATTTACTGCCAGATGCAAAGGGTTTTTTTTTTTGGTTTTTTTTTAATTGGTTGCAAAAGTAAAAGTGGGGCAGAAAGAGGTTATGTCTGCAAAACAATAACAATTCAACAAATCACAGAATAAAAGAATTCAAAAGAGAGTGTCTCAGTGCACCTAAGTTCTTTAAAGTGAATAAATGAATTGCAGCAAAACTCACAGAACATTTCATTTTGTTATAATGAGAAATGTAATCTTTCTAAAGGAGAGAGGAGATATTGATTCAAACTGAGAATTCAGTGAAAACAAAGTTGCCACTAAAAGACAAAAATTTAGATTTTAGGGCAAAATATATGCGTTTCTTTAAAGTTCTCCGTGACACATGCCGAGTGTGTTAGTTACTAACTGTGTAACAAATAAAACACAAAAGTTAAAGTGTATTTTATCATTAGAGCAATAGAGTGCAGAGTATTTACTAAGCTCCAAATTGTAGCAAATTCAAATCAGAATTGCAAAGTTTAGGCTAACATAGAAAAGCTGTGACTGTAGCGGAGATGGAGAATTTATCCAAATCAACTATTGTGATGTTTAGTGAATTACCAATCCTACCTGAATGAGCAATTCTTAATTATTCCATATCCACATGTTTTCTTTTTATCATTTCCAGAGCATTACCTTTCTTGTTTCAGAGCGATGGGTGATAGGTGCCCTCTCCCTTTTATTTTTTTTTGCCTTGACTCTCTGCAAGTTAAAGGGAAAAAAATGAAGGAAAATCCTTCGGAATTATAGGTCCAGTTCGCTTTCCAAGAAGAATTATTTTGCTCCAGATCCAGGTACCCCAGGAAAAGCTGCTCTATCTCTCAGCGAAAAGAAAAAAAGCACAAAAAATGGCTTGAATTATTGTAGACTGTTCAAATTGAAGTCACTGCTTGTCCTGCAGACTCTACGCACTCCAGAATGACTGCTTCCAGAAACACACACACAGTCAAGAGCTAAGTAGATAACCAGAAACATTTGCTGGAAAGCCTGGAGTCTAGTAGACTTTAAAAAAAAAAAAAGGTTTGTCTCATTTCCTCCAACCTCTCTCCCCTCCCTTACCAGCCCCTACCTCCTCCTCCTGCCACAAACCCCCCTTCTTCTTCAGTTCTGTACCCATGTGTGAGTGCTGACAAGGCTGGAAAAAAGAGGGACCAGCACAGGACTAAGTCTGTTATCACTCATTAGCAGGGAGATTTTAATGATATTGTACACACCCCCTTTTCTCTCTCCTAAACCATGCTGTGTCTGATTTGGCCAGCTTCCTGTAATCCTACCAACCAGTTCTGCAAGAAAAAAAAAAGTTGGATTGATTCTTTTGTCTGTGTGTGTCTGTGTGTGCTGTACGGGTTTCACACAGTTAGTTTTTGTATCGACGCTTTCAAAGAAGAACTCGTTCTACTGACTAATTCCATTTTACCTGTTAGTTGTGGTTTTTATTTTTTTGGTTTAGAAGAGGCATAGTTATCGTTAAGGTTTGTATCGCATTCATGGCTCAGTTGGCATTCGAACCATATGTCCCATAATTCTCTGCGTATGGTTTGTGACCGATCACATGGGGAGCGATTGATAGAAGACTCCAGACCAGTATGTGCACATATAGAAGCAGCACTAGGTAAAAAAGAACCGTCACCTATAAATAATAGACATTTCCTCGTTAAAACTCAAAAAATGACTCCAAGCATTATAGACATAGAGCCCACTGTAGTGAATCTGATTCCAGTCGTACCCTGAGCCCTTTTCCTGGTTATGGGGCAAGCCATTTATGGGGCAAGCCTCTTATGTAGGTCCCCGCTATGTGCCAAGGGTCCTCCAGTGATGATATATGACTTCTGCAGAGCTGCTTACGTCAGAAATCGATCCCACCAGCCATTCAATATTGTAAAGCACTGCGGAATAAGTTGGCGTTATATAAATATCAATAATAATAAATATGCATTGGCTGAGAGCATCAGCTGACCGCTCTCAGTCCTTGTAGGCAATTCTGTAGCTGCTTAATGATGCTCCAATGTCGCTTCCTCTGGCAATAAAGGGGTTAAACTCTGTATGTGCAGCATTTTAATGCAATACCCTGTATATATTGAATCCAGGCACCATGACCACTTCAAGTCAATTAAATGGTTATGGTGCTTGGAGTAACCGTTGAATACCAAATATATTTGTTGTACTGATATCTATAAAGAAGCTAGAAAACTATTGTTTACAAATAGTTGAAGCGTATACGAGCCTTAGCTAGCACAGTTTAGCCACTGACATCTTACGTACATCTTTGGCTTATAGTAAAATATTGGGCCAAATGCTTTGTGGTCTGTGGATGAGATCAGATCAAAGTGGTTTATGATCTTTTTTATGTCTTTCAAATGAGGTTGGAACAATGTAGAGGTCAAAGGAGATACTAAGGGTCAAGTTGGTCAAGATATAAAGGGCTCCAGGACACGGTGACATTGTGGCTAAAAACAACCATAACAGGTTGCCATGATCACTAGTGTCAAAAAGCAAGGAGATCCTTCAAGTGGAATGTAGATTGTTTCATGATCACGTTACACAAAGAAGCAGGAGTCCATTAGCCATGTAAGATGATAAATCCTGAAAATGATTAACTTTGGGGAATTATATCATGCTATTCTGGATTCTACTTGGCCCTGGTTGGACGGTTCACTTAAAACATTTGGACTGCTGGTCCTGCTTGTTCAACTGAAATCATCAACAGGCGTCTTCATTAAACTGCAAATTGTCTGCATTTTTGGCTATTTCATGCCAAAATAGACAAAATTGGAAAAGCTCAAATCTAGCATAACTCAAGCAATATATGCATATTTATTGGAGTAGAGGAACACTAACACTCATAAGCTCCATTGTGTATGTAATATGTTTCATTTATGCTACACATTTCAAAATATTGAATAAAAATCACATTTTAATGAATTGTTACAAGAAGAAAATCCAGCAAGTATGATCCAAGCCAATGCTGACCTGGCAGATGTGCGTGTTGTATTTTAAGAGAGATTTTCAATATTAATGCGCACCAGCTGGTCTCCATTCACAAAACTGCAAACACACCCGAGTATAATATACAGTTCAATGATGAGCAAATGTTAGGGAACTAAAAATTATTTGCTGTGTTTTTTTTGCAGAAAATGTTATTCAGATTTTTTTACAAAATATAACTAAAACTAGCTTCACCAGTGATAATGCATTTTAGATAATAAAAGCAAGTATGGAAACATTTCTGGGGTGTATAAACTAAACATTACAGGGACACTCCAGACTCCTAAAGCACTTTAGTTTGTTGAAAAGCTTCATGTGTTAAGAGTGTGTCCTATTTTTTTTCATTCTGCAAATTCATTTTATAAATAATCTGCTTACACCTCCCCCTGGCTTTCAACATATAATAGGTCATATTACTTCCAGGGGGTTTAGCACAGTTGAGCTATACTCAAGAAGCAGCAATTGCCCAAAGCACTTATCTTCTTATTGAGCAGCAATTGGGAAGTCTGTGATTGGACAGCCACAAAAAGCCTGGGCGGGGTTAGAATGAGAGGGCTTACAAAGGCTGCAGACAAGTCAACTGCAGATTTTGCAAGTAGTGATGTCGCGAACATGAAATTTTGCGTTCGCGTACGACGAACGCGAACTTCCGCAAATGTTTGCGCACCGGCGAACCCGGCAAACCGCCATAGACTTCAATAGGCAGGCGAATTTTAAAACCCACAGGGACTCTTTCTGGCCACAATAGTGATGGAAAAGTTGTTTCAAGGGTACTAACACCTGGACTGTGGCATGCCGGAGGGGGGTCAATGGCAAAACTCCCATGGAAAATTACATTGCAGAGTCAGGTTTTAATCCATAACGGGCATAAATAACCTAACATTCCTAAATTGTTTGGAATAACGTGCTTTAAAACATCAGGTATGATGTTGTATCGATCAGGTAGTGTAAGGGTTACGCCCGCTTCACAGTGACAGACCAAACTCCCCGTTTAATGCACCGCAAACAGTCCAGGAGGCTACAGGACTCACCCACCGAAATAGCATTGGCAACAATACCCGGCAATCTATTGCTCCTTAATAGCATTGGCAACAATACCTGGCAATCTATGGCTCCTGAATAGCATTGGCAATAATACCCGGCAATCTATGGCTCCTGAATAGTAGTCGCAGAGATACAGCACCCACAGACTGCTGATCCTTAAGGTGCAGCTAAAGCCACTTCGTCTATAGACAGTCATAACAGTTAACCTTTCCACATCATATACATGTCGCAATGCATAGTCTCTGAGAGCGGTTGATGACGATTCATACTAGGATGTCTTCCATGTTTTAGTGCAAACTAGTCTCACTACTAATATAGTTGAAACATGCTACTTTTATTCATGCCAGACAACCATGCAGGTCAGACTAACAAACATGCCACGGCCAATCATAGTTAACCACCTCAGATAGTAACATGGCTCCCTCTATATACAGAGTAAACATGGCTCCCTCTATATAAAGAGTAACATGGCTCCCTCTATATACAGTGTAACATGGCTCCCCTCTATATACAGAGTAACATGACTATCCTCTATATACAGTGTAAACATGGCTCCTCTCTATATACAGAGTAACATGGCTCCCCTCTATATACCGTGTAAACATGGCTCCCTCTATATACAGAGTAACATGGCTTCCCTCTATATACAGAGTAACATGGCTCCCCTCTATATACCGTGTAAACATGGCTCCCTCTATATACAGAGTAACATGGCTCCCCTCTATATACCGTGTAAACATGGCTCCTCTCTATATACAGAGCAACATGGCTTCCCTCTATATACCGTGTAAACATGGCTCCTCTCTATATACAGTGTAACATGGCTTCCCTCTATATACAGAGTAACATGGCTCTCTCTATATACAGTGTAAACATGGTTCCTCTCTATATACAGAGTAACATGGCTCCCCTCTATATACAGTGTAAACATGGCTCCCTCTATATACAGAATAACATGGCTCCCCTCTATATACAGTGTAAACATGGCTCCTCTGTATATACAGAGTAACATGGCTTCCCTCTATATACCGTGTAAACATGGCTCCCTCTATATACAGAATAACATGGCTCCCTCTATATACAGAGTAACATGGCTCCCCTCTATATACAGTGTAAACATGGCTCCTCTCTATATACAGAGTTACATGGCTCCCTCTATATACAGTGTAAACATGGCTCCTCTCTATATACAGAGTAACATGGCTCCCCTCTATATGCCGTGTAAACATGGCTCCTCTCTATATACACAGTAAC
The DNA here is from genome assembly GCF_036172605.1 of Pelobates fuscus. Lineage (NCBI taxonomy): Eukaryota > Metazoa > Chordata > Amphibia > Anura > Pelobatidae > Pelobates > Pelobates fuscus. The sequence continues at coordinate 30,118,879 of NC_086318.1, read as the reverse complement.
ATGGCTTCCCTCTATATACCGTGTAAACATGGCTCCCTCTATATACATAGTAACATGGCTCCCTCTATATACAGAGTAACATGGCTCCCCTCTATATACAGTGTAAACATGGCTCCTCTCTATATACAGAGTAAACATGGCTCCCTCTATATACAGAGTAACATGGCTCCTCTCTATATACAAAGTAACATGGCTCCCTCTATATACATAGTAACATGGCTCCCTCTATATACAGAGTAACATGGCTCCCCTCTATATACAGTGTAAACATGGCTCCTCTCTATATACAGAGTAAACATGGCTCCCTCTATATACAGAGTAAACATGGCTCCCTCTATATACAGAGTAACATGGCTCCCTCTATATACAGAGTAAACATGGCTCCCTCTATATACAGAGTAACATGGCTCCCTCTATATACAGTGTAACATGGCTCCCCTCTATATACAGAGTAACATGACTACCCTCTATATACAGTGTAAACATGGCTCCTCTCTATATACAGAGTAACATGGCTCCCTCTATATACAGTGTAAACATGGCTCCCTCTATATACAGAGTAACATGGCTCCCTCTATATACAGTGTAACATGGCTCCCCTCTATATACAGAGTAAACATGACTACCCTCTATATACAGTGTAAACATGGCTCCTCTCTATATACAGAGTAACATTGCTCCCTCTATATACAGTGTAAACATGGCTCCTCTCTATATACAGTGTAAACATGGCTCCCCTCTATATACAGTGTAAACATGGCTCCCTCTATATACAGAGTAACATGGCTCCCCTCTATATACAGTGTAAACATGGCTCCTCTGTATATACAGAGTAGCATGGCTTCCCTCTATATACCGTGTAAACATGGCTCCCTCTATATACAGAGTAACGTGGCTCCCTCTATATACAGAGTAACATGGCTCCCCTCTATATACAGTGTAAACATGGCTCCTCTCTATATACAGAGTAACATGGCTCCCTCTATATACAGTGTAAACATGGCTCCTCTCTATATACAGAGTAACATGGCTCCCCTCTATATGCCGTGTAAACATGGCTCCTCTCTATATACACAGTAACATGGCTTCCCTCTATATACCGTGTAAACATGGCTCCCTCTATATACATAGTAACATGGCTTCCTATATATACAGAGTAACATGGCTCCCCTCTATATACAGTGTAAACATGGCTCCTCTCTATATACAGAGTAACATGGCTCCCCTCTATATACAAAGTAACATGGCTCCCCGCCCTATAAAAGAATAATGGGGGTGGGGGCCCTAAGTTACAATAAGGGGGGGACCTACTGTCCTCCCCTCCGGCCCCCACCCCTGCGCAGTGGGTGGGGGCCCTAAAAAACAATAAGGGGGGGGGACCTACTGTCCCCCCCCCGGCCCCCACCCCTGAGCGGCGGGTGGGGGCCCTAAATGAAAATCCCCCCCCCATCAAAGGTGTAAAGTAAAATTCAACATATTATTCGACGTCTTCTTTTTTCTAAAATCTTCATTTTTCAGCCCCCAAAAAGGCCAAATAAAAAGCCATCCTACCCGTCGAACTTAAAAAGAAAATAAAAAGCCCGAGCGCAAAAAAAAATTCCTGACGAAAAATAAAAAATCCGACGCTCAAAAAATGAATCCATCTTCACCCATGGAGGGCTCCGCGCAGACTAGGGTATTAACATATACCCTATTGTTTTACAATTGTTACTTGAAAAGCATGAGGAATGCCGTTGGGGTACCACATGCTCATTTGTTATACCTCCATGCACTACAAAAATAAAGAATTTAAAAAATAAAATACAAAATAAATAAAAAATAAAATAAAAAAATAATTTAAAAAAATGGATGAAGCTTCAGAATGAATCTAAAATGGATGCTGTCCAGGAGGTGGGAGGGTCTGGGAGGGAGGGTCTGCTGCTGATTGGCTGGAATGTGTCTGCTGACTGTGAGGTACAGGGTCAAAGTTTACTCAATGATCACGAATAGGGGGCGGACCGAACATCGCATATGTTCACTGTCCGCGGCGGACGCGAACACGCGATGTTCGCCAGGAACTATTCGCCAGCGAACCGTTCGGGACATCACTATTTGCAAGCTGTTTTTAGATTTACCCCATTGAAAAAATATAATTAAATTAATGCAGTTTTCATTTGGGACATATCTACTAAACAGTTGTTTTTATTTATTTTGCATTTGGTCAGTTGAATGTCCCTTTAACCACTTAAGGACACATGACACGATTCCCTTTTATTTCAGAAGTTTGGTCCTTAAGGCGTTAAACTGTTGTAAAATGAGAATTTCAAAAAGCAAATGAAAAAATACTGAATTAGAGACATTCTCCTACATAGCTATGCCACAATCTCTATATTTTAGCCTAAATTTTGCAATGCTTTGTTTTCTTTTCAATTCCCTTTGGGGCAATGTTTAGTGAATTAACACAAGCTTTGTTTGCAAACTTCAAGTCAAAATAGCAGAACTGGTAAAAAAAAAAATCCATATGTTAATTCCCAATAATTCAGAGTTTAGTAAAAATAACTGCTAATTTAATTTGAAATTGCATTTACTGCTATAGAGTTAACCGACAGTGTGCTGCTGCATCATTTTATAAGAAGATTCGAGGACATGCAGGACCAAACAGTAAATGTCAGATCTTAGTAGATCTTAGTAGCTTGGGACATTAATTGATATAACAATACTTTAAGAAATACTCATTATCTTATTTCATGAGCTTGTGAGCTAATTTGAGCAGGTTCCACTTCACCGTTTGTCTCTCTCAACACTAATTTGTATGTTGTTAGTTGTTGTTTTATATCTCCAATGTACAGCACTAAATGTATGCTAATGATATTGATAATTTGTGAAGATTTGTCAAAACCTTGTAATCAGAAAATTATATGTAGGGCTAACATTATGATAACTAACTAAAAGGACAGTCAAAACCTTTAACCTCTTGAGGACACATGACATGTAAGACATGTCATGATTCCCTTTTTATTCCAGAAGTTTGGTCCTTAAGGGGTTAAAGCTCTTCAGCTGAAGGGCTGTTTCAGCCTGACATCAATTATGCCAGGCTTGATAGAGAGAGCCCATCACACAGGACATGCAGAAAGTGCTGCTGAACTACTCTCTGCGTAGTTCTAGTGCCTGGTTCACAGCACAAGCACATCAAAAGATGTGTTTGTGGTGTACTGCCGGTGCTGTGCTGGATTGGAACCCAAAAATAGGGTCATGGTGTTACAGCACCCCGAAATAGGGACATGGTGGTACAGCATCCCCGAAATAGAAACATGGTGGCACAGCACCCCAAAATAGGGTCATGGTGTTACAGCACCCCGTAATAGGGACATGGTGGTACAGCATCCCCGAAATAGAAACATGGTGGCACAGCACCCTGAAATAGGGACATGGTGGTACCGCATTCCGAAATAGAAACATGGTGGCACAGCATCCCCGAAATAGAAACATGGTGGCACAGCACCCCGAAATAAGGACATGTCTGCCGAAGGGGGACAGTAAAAGAGTAAAAAGTCATGTGTGTAGACACACAAATACACACACACACACACAGATATAACACCACATGTTATAAACTGCAGGTGAAATAACAAATGAATGTCATTTTATAAATACCACATTTTGAGTTACATTTTTTTAATGATTGTTTTACAAATATATACTAGCACTTTGGCAATCATTTTTGATGGTTTTTAGTTTGTTCACATAATATTTTAGGGGTTTTATAACATCTGTATACAATTACGGGTGAGTCAGGCACACATCTTCACTGGAAGATATACAGCATATATCGCACATTCCACAGCTTTAAACAATATCTAAAAAACAAAACACCTTTTGAGAGAAGTTCACCAGTTATAGGAAACACAGTCATAGTTGTTTATTGTTATTTATAATAAAAGATTGGATGTATTATAATCTCAGTATGTGTTATTTTGTAATGCATACAAATTCCTCCCAACTTCGGGGGGAATGCGATTGGAATGGAGGTAATTAGACATAATTGGGTTTTTTATTACCATCACTTGAATTGATGAAAACACCCAATATGCTTGGTCATGCCTGAAAAGGGAAATGGGACTCCCGACATGAGGGGATGCGTCAGCATGAACTGATTGCTCTCTGCATGGTCTTAGTGATCCAATAAAGTTGGGACATTTGAAGGAACATGAATACATATAAGTACCTATTCTCAGCGTATCGTCTAGCTTGCCATTATACTATGGGGTAGCCATCTTTGAGTCTCTTTGGTCAGAAAAGCAGCTTTTCCAACCAAAAGTGTAATTATTCATGAGCTGTAGTGTGTTCACTAAACCGGACATCATGTAAAAGTACCCAGCATCTCAAACCAAAGAGGACTAAAATGGCCGTCCCAGAGCACAAAGGTAAGCAAGAGAGACTTACTAAAAAGAATTGTTAGCTCTACAAACATACATTCACAACAAAATAATACATAAAGAGGTTTTATTGTTTATAATCTGCAGTAATCATTAAATATGGCAGTTTTACTTTAAAACCAAATCTAATTTTCCTACACTGACCAAATGCTTCATTTGATTCTTCTCCCCATCATGCACCAACCTAAAAAGACCTTGAGGAGGTGGGTTGAAAGCTAGCAAGGAAAAGGGACATGTGTGAGTGAGGGGGAGGGTAAAATCAGGGCTGGGGATGTCTTGAGTGAGCTAAGGGGTGGAGCCCTGGGAAGGGATGGGGTTACTATATATAGGTGGCCATTTTCTGTAAGGGGCTCAGCCATCCTAAAAATCTCATCTTGGAACAGCCTCCCACCCTCCCTCCCTTTGTATTACGGTTTACTGTTTGTGTTTGATTCTAACGTGTTTTTTCATGTAACAGCATTTGGCGGAAAAGATCCCTTGTCAATCAGGGTTGGACCAGCGGTACAATGGAAAGATGATCAGGGCTGGTCCCTCCTCTAACCTTAGTTATGTTTATGGGATGTACGGGATGTATGGGATGTACTGAGCCAGAGGCAGGACAGTGATTAACACAGAGTTAATGTTAGGCCAGTTGTGAGGCCTGTTCATGTATAGGATGAGGGGGGTGGGCAAGTGCCCAGGATCAGCAGGAATGGTTGGCAAGGGTGTGGAACTGGGCATTTTATGGTTACATTATGACAATGTATGGTTAATAATTTATGGATTTATATTTAATAATAATGAAGCTGTGGCCTGTTTATCACCATCAACGTTCTGCGTCTGTTTATTGAGGTAACCTAAGGTATGGGTACGTTCATCCACCGGTCCCCTCTACCTTCACACATGTAGCTTTTAAAGATTCAAATTAGATAGCGCTCAAGCATATTTGGAACTTTAAAGGACATTCCAAGCACCCTAGTCACTACAGCTTATAATCAGGCATTCAGTCCACTCAGCTGACCTTCAAAAACTCCTAACTTTTATGTCTTTATGTTTATATACTTGTAAAGTGATTTGAGCCTCACAGGGAGAAAAGTACTATAAAAATCGCAAATTATTATTTTTATTATTATTATTATTATATATTATATTATTATTATTATTATTGTTATTATTATAACAGTGCTAGTTATCGTGCTAGTTTGCTGTAGTATTTATGATCCCCGCAAGCTATGGATGATACCATTCCATTTATTTGCCGACTAAGCTAATATTACCCTTCACCTGGATAAGTTCTAAACAAAATGATCACTTCCTTATCCATAATCCATGCAAAATATTTGAATGGTGTGAGCATGCATTGCTTGAGGGATGTGAGGATCCAGTTACGTCAAATTACTTTTAACCTTTTTGGTGTGACCAAATCCCTATTAATCCTTTTCAATGTTCCTGGATTGTCCCTGGAAGCAGGCTGAATCCTTCTCTGTCCCAGCAGTCATAATGGGCAACTGGCTTGTGTCATACAAATATTGTGGATATTTCCAGCTGATGGGTTGGGTTAAGGGCGCCAAGAAATTCTTTATTTTTGTTACCACTTGAAAACATCTGATAAAAACACTGAGACCTTAACCATCGCTTTCTAGCACTATAACCACTGCAATAAGCTTCACAGCTTCACAATAGACTGTAGTGTTGCCTGGATACTTGGAGTGTCCCTTACATACATACAATATAATCACGCTATTAACAAGAGTAGGTTTTGTCCTCTTCCATTATTCAAAACATAATATCATTTTGTTCTGCGCTGTAATGCAGTATTTTTTGTTAGATGGCCAGTCAGGAAATAGAAAGTAAAATTATCTTAGAAGAAAGGAATCCAGAGCGGAACAGTGTAGCTGCTTTGCCAACTCCCTTCGGCGGTAAAGGACGAGTGCAGAGAATCTAATCATGCTTTAATAATTATGCCAAGTACTATTATGTCAGACAAATCTCCAAATGATGCCTCAATAATTTAATGCTAAGTTTAGTTTGCAATGGAGGGCATGTACCCTTTTACTTAATAGGGCACAATCACCACCTGCTGTCACTTGGTCTGTTTACATTTTGTTTTAATAAATGATCACAGTGTTTTTGTCTCTCTAATTCTTTTCCTTCTTCTTGATATTTTTAATCTCATATTTTTACATCCTATAATTGCATTAACAGACACTTCTATAAAGTCAAAGGGTTACAGTAAATAATCCCGGCGTATATTGACTGCTATCACTGGGATACAAAGTAGTTTATAGGGACATTCTACCTAATATCACAGCTCTGTGTAGTGGTTCTGTTACCTACTTCGGGTGCCATCCCTCAACGTTATGTTAAACCAGTTATAAGTGGTTTGACATGAACTGGGGCTCTCACCAGTATCCAGAAATCCATCACGTCTTGTAATTTTAAAGACATGTAAAGGCACACAAAGCATCATGGGAGTTGTAGTTCTACAACATCTGGGGATCTACCTTTTGGGCACCTCTGCCTTAGAGTGTAAGCTGATTTGGCAAGTTCATCAGCACCTGTTGTATCATACAGCAGAATATGTTGGCAATATATAAATAATAATAATATTAATAATAACACAGAATTAACCCCTTAACGACGAGTGACGGACGAGGTCCGTCACTCAGGGGAATGCGTTAATGATGAGTGACGGTTAAAATTAACCCCAGATCGCCGCAATCACGGCGAACGTGGGGTTAATGGTGCTCCGGTCTGCCTCTGCATTAGAGGCAGACCGGGAGCACCGGATCAGGCTGCCCCAGTACATGTGCCCGCTCTGACAGCATGTCTGAGCGGGCACATGTGCTCTGTATACTCACCTCCACCTCCCTGCACTTCCTGGTTCTGTGTGAAGTGCAGGGAGACGGATCTTCAGTGATCCTGCCCCCTGGTGGAAAAAAAACATAGTAAAATTAAAATCCCACCCCCCTTTACCCCCCCTTTACCCATTTTAATGAAAAATTAACCCCTTCCCTGCCAATTGATCACTGACTACAGTGATCAATTGGCAGGGATTACATTTTACTATGATCTGATTTTTTTTTTAACCCCTGAGGGTTAATTATTATTTTTTTTAACCCTCAGGGGTTAAATTTATTTTATGAATTAATTTAAATATTTTAAAATTATAAATTTAGCTAGCTGGGGAGGGTGGAAGTCAGTGGGGAATTGGGGGATTTAGTATTAGGCTAACTAGGGGTTAACGTTAAAAAAAGTTTAAAAATAAGCTTTAAAAAGTTAAAAAATTAAGTTAAAAAAAGTTTTAATAACGTTTAAGTAAAAAATTTAAAAAATAAACCCTTTACCCAGTCCAAATAAAAATTAACCCCTTCCATGCCAGTCGATCACTGCCTACAGTGATCAAAATACAGATCACAGTATTATACTGTGATCTAATTTTTTTTTTAACCCCTGACGATTAACTTTTATTTATTTTTTAACCCTCATGGGTTAAATTTATTTAATTAACTAATTTAAATATTGTATAATTAAATATTTTGCTAACTGGGGTGGGTGGGAGTTATGGGAAAATGGGGAATTTACTGTTAGTGCTGCTTACTGCTAGTTAGGGGTTAACGTAAAAAAAAAAAGCTTAGAAAAATGTTAAATCTGTAAAAAAAAGTTTTACGAAAGTTTAGGAAACTTTAAAAAAATTAATAAGCAAAACAAAAGTTTAAAAAATAGTTTTAAAAAGTAAAAAAAGTTCATTTAATAACGCTCATTACCACTACACCTGGTACAAGCTAGCGGAAAAATGATCCCACGCTAAGGTTCAAAATATGCATTTTGAAATACCCTGGGATGTCTTCTTTAAGAAATGGTATGGCTTTATGGGGTATTTGGTTTATATAGCCTGGTAAAATACTCTAAAATGGGACATGGACACAGCGTAAAAATGTAAAGTTTGAAAAAAAAATGGAATGGCTGTGTCCCAAATGTGCCCCTCCGATGTCCACATATACCTGGCAAAGGTACATACGGGGGTATTTTTGTACTCAGCAGGCATAGCTGAGCAACATATGAAGTATTATACAGTGGTAGTACACATAACGTTTGCAAAATATACTGTGCAAACTCACTTTGTGTGTCAAAAAGGCAGAAAAAAACGCTTATTACCACTACACCTGGTACACGCTAGCGGAAAAATGATCCCACGCTAAGGTTCAAAATATGCCTTTTGAAATACCCTGCGGTGTCTACTTTAAGAAATGGTAGGCCTTTGTGGGGTAGTTTGAATTTAAAACCTGCGAAGATGCTTAGAAATTGCACATAGGCCCGGCGTCAAAATTCAAAGTTCGGTAAAAACTGATATGGCTTGGTCTCCTATATGGCACTGTAGCTTCACAAAATAGTGCCATAGACATACAATGGGGGTGTCATTTTACTCAGAAGACTTAGCAGAGCATAATTTGGGGGGTTTGAACTTAGTGGCACACATGAAATATACAAAATGCCCAGCAAAAATGCAATCCGTATGTAAAAAATGCACAAAATTTTTTTTTACCACATACTTTGGCATGTAATGGTAAAAAAATGGGGGCATGTTAAGGCACAATATGCACCTTATGAGATACCCTGGAGTGTCTACTTTTACAAATGGTAGGCCTTTGTGGGGTGTTTTTGAACAGTCAAACGGTTATAATACCCCAAATGGAAGCATAGGCTCATTAAATCCGTCTCTCAAAATTCTACTGAGAATACTGAAAAGGACAGGTCTCCTATATGGCACTGTAGCTTCACGAAATAGTGCCAAAGACATACAATTGAGGTACCGTTGTACTCAGCAGAAGTAACTGAACACATAATAAAACTTTGTACAGGAATAGCACACACCAACTTTACAAAATACACATGAGAAGTTCTTTGTTATAAGTTTGTGTGCGAAAACCCCCAAAAAACACAATTTTACTCCAATATTTAGCAGAGGTTGGCGGTAAAATGGCTACGTAGAAAGTGTCAAAACAACTTTAGGTAAATAGCCTGTGGTGTCTACTTTATATAAATATATACTTTTGTGTGGCAATTTTGTTTTCTTTTATGGCTATTAAGCTTACAAGACAAACATACCAAATTCTAAAATCGCTCCACATTAAAAGTTTATTTTACTCCTTGTGCTTTGTGACCTGTAACTACCAAAAAAAACTTAAAATCCCAGACACATTAAATATTTTGTAAATCAGAACAACTAAATGAATTTATTTTTAATTACTTTCCTTACCCTGCACTAATTAGGCACACATTATTATTGCAAAAACTGTAAAAAAAATTAAAAAAAATCTTTTTTTTTGCATTTTTCTGTATTTTTTTATAATAAATAAGCATGTATATATATATATATATATTACATCAAATGAAAGCCCTTTCTGTCCTTTAAAAAACGGTATATAATATGCGTCGGTACAATAAATTAGTCAAATGCAAATTGCAGTTGAACGCAAACAGCAAAAAATGCAAAAAATGCCGTTGTCATAAAGTGAAAGACAAGCTTCCGAAGCTCTGTCCTTAAGGGGTTAAGACTTGCAAATAAAATAAAATTATCGTTTTCATCCAATCAGAAAACTGCTGAGATCCTCTCATATAGGCAGGAATGATTGCACAGCCATTAGCCAATATAAAGCATCCTTTCTAGAGATTTTTTTTCTTGCTTCTCCAGAAATGTGACCCTAGAGGAGATGTAGGGATGGAAAAACGGTTTCCAAATCAGGACTGTCATGATGGATTCAGGACACAAGGCACAAGGCTATGAATACCTAAGACATGTGTTTGCTTTTTTTTTTGTTTTTATTAATTATTTTTAAAGCAGGGCTATATTTCTCTATCAATGGATTTATAATAGACCTATACCTGAAATATATCTGCAATATTTTGAAGTGACTTATGAAAGTGAACAGTGTTGTTAGGAAATAAAACATTTTTACATTTTCTTTTTTTTGTTTTGTTTTTTGTTTTAATTTTTATTATTTAGCTCTAAAGGATCTATTTGCTAATTTTTGACTGAGAAATTGTGTATTATAAAACTCATCAGATTTGGAGATTTATATCCCAATTTGGTTAATCTGTAAATGTGTGGGTAGGTTAACAAATCGCCACAAATCACTATTTAGCGAACAAACCCACAACTCTGCTGTTTTCTGCACTGTTCCCCATAACCCCCTACTAATTAATGTAGTAATTACAGACCAGCTTCAAGGAAAAAATAGTTACCTGCTATTCTGTGCGATTTGCTCTGTTAAGCACAGTTTTTTGATGTGTTAACTAAATTCTTCATTTTAAAAGCATTACATTTCCTGCAGGAAATGGATTCTGCAATTAAAAACCATTGAGGAGAATATCAAGGATATTATATCGTTCTCAGGTAAAAGGAACACCTTGTGCCTCTTCCTTCCTCAGTCATTAATTAACACAAATATAAAACATGAACAATACTCTTGATTCCTAAGAAAACCACAGGATTTAAAACACAAATTCATATTCCGGAGATTTCTTTTTTTGTTTATTGTAGACAATAAGAAAATAATGTTGCTAAATGTCAAAGACATTTAGTTTGTATTATTTATTTAGAAAGTTACACAATACGTATGCACCTGAGGTCTGGACAATGAAGGTAAGTAAATATAGCTACATATGTCTGATCTGTGGAATGCCTTAGAGTTTAAGAGAGATATGCAACAGAGTTACTGTCCCAATATTATTTTGTGTGTGTGGAATGCATCACAGATGAACAAACTAATTTTATTTCTGCCAAATAACAAAATAAAAAAGTAAACCAAACCATTGTCTGAGGCACTTCATCTGGGAAAATGCCATGCTTTCATATTAAAGTTGCACTGTCATCATTTGGGGACATTTCCACTGCTGATCTGGTGGCGAGGGGGGCAGGTAAAGGTTAGTTTACTTACCTGAACCTGTCCCTCGCGGGCACTGCCATCTTGGTCTGCTGTGGTCCTCCTTGGCGCTGACGTCACTGCTTTGAGCATTGAGGTCTATGTGGATCCTTCGAGACCACTGGATCCTCCGTACATACAGCCAATTCCCTGCAGCTGTCACTGATGACGGCTGCAATGATGGAAACTTAGGTTCCACATTGTGTCAAAGCAAAGTCAGGCAGAGGAGAAATACAGAGACAAAGTAGTCCCTATTTTTTCTCTGTATATCTCTTCACTGGGTTGGAATTACAGTCATAATGCTTAATTCATATAGAGAAAACCCACCATTTAGGTGTCTTGCCCCCCCCCCCCCCCCTTCCCTTCCCTTAGCCTCTCAGAATGGGTTAAAACTCACCTTATTCCCAGCTCTCCATGGGTCTGCCGGCGCTGGCCCTGCCCACTTGGTGACATCATAAAAATTGCAGATATTTAGCCAATACAATGCTTTTCCATGGGGCAAACTTTGGATTGGTTAAAATTGGCAAGGGGGTGGGGCCAAACACAGTTTTTTTCCAATGCAGAGCATGGAGACGCTGAACGGCAGGGCTGCTTACTGTGCAGCCCTGAGCCAGGTAGCCCCTCCAGTGGCCATCTGAGGAGAGGCCACTTGGAGGTGTCCCTAGGAGCAATGTAAATACTGCCTTTTCTCTTAAACGGCAGTGTTTACATGAAAATGCCTGAATATAATGATTATACTCACCAGAACAACTACATTAAGCTGTAGTTGTTCTGGTGACTATAGTGTCCCTTTAATATTCTATCTTTATGAAATACTTATTTTTCAAGGAGAGTGACAGTGCCACTTTAGAATTTCTGAAATTAGAAAAAACATCTATTACGTGTACCTTGTGTCTATTCTATGGTAATATTTCAGACAATATTGCAAGATAATATATAGCATATATTATCTATGTTTTATCTACCCCATGTTTCCCTTCAAGCAATACATTCCCAACACCTTGGTGGTTTTGGTACCAGGAGTGCCCTAACTCCCTCCTCCTCCCTATTGTAAGGAGTCACTAGTATATTTCTATCACTTTATCTAGATAAAATGTTACTTTATGCAAATTGCCACCACGCCGTATTTTCAGACAGCAGAACTTAATCTTGATAAAAAAATAAAATAAAAAAAAACATGTTTCTTTTTGTAAACAACATTTTCAAATTGAACTTCAATATTGTATTTGAAACATTCTGCTGTCTAGTACTTTCAGAGCCCACTGTTATGGTGTGATATGAACTCATTTGTTTTTTTAAGGAAATACTTTGTGGCAGCTTATGATTTGTGCTCAGACAAATGCATTGTGAGTAAGAAAAGTTGGAGGTTTTCAATATATTAAATTAACTGTGAGCATATTTCATAACAGGAAACAGGCATTTTGGAATAATTTTGCCATGCAGCAGAAGCAATGAGCGTTTATCAAGTAACTCAGTGTAAGGGTGGGTGACTCATAATGTATTTCCATCCGTGAAGCAGATGGGAGACTTCCATAAACTTTAATTCCCTTTAAATTAAAGTTTGCAATTGTATAGCTTGTATTATACTGTACATGGGCAGCGATGTATTTTATTTTACCATATATAAACAATTTAGATGCGTTTCAGTCTGCTATGAAATCCAATTGTCAGCAGTCAATAATAACCAGCAGATCAATAGAGTAGTCTGCCCATAATTGAATTTCATCATAATTGTATATTTATATTCTTCAGAATCACCTTATACACAATGCAAGCATTCTTCAAATCTTCTATTATGTTGGCCTTTATTAATTCCACTGGAAGGCAATTCCATTCCAGGGAGTGGCATTCATATATTTGTCAAAAACTGCAGAAATCCACAATATTTACTTGCTGACTGTATACACAATCAGGGTGAAAAAAACTTCAAAAGACTTGATTACAAATAAAACCATTATTTTTCATGGGGGCTGTGTGAGTGTGTGTGTGTGTGGGGGGGGGGGGGGGGGGGAGGGGTTATTGGGGAGGTTTGGCTACGGCTGCATAAACAGAAACTAAGAAGATTTGACTCCTACTTGACAGTGAATTGATCAGTGAGACTGCAGGGCGTGATCTATATACAAAAACTGCTACATTAAGGTAAAGTTGTTATGGTGCTTATTGTATCACTGTAACTAATTCTTTTGGATCCATCCAGATGTTGTGTTCAGCTTTATTTGGAGCTACACCATGCCTCCCAGCGATCCTGCTATTGGCTGGACAGTCACAATTTTGGGGTGCTGTACCACTGTTCCACCATTAAACTTTAGTTCTCTGATGTCTTCCATCTGGGGACACCAGGGAACACCATCTGGGCAGCACAACACAAGCACATCATTATATGTGCTCTCCTTGTGAAGCCTACATGAGGGTCATGCAGATAGTGCTTCAGTAATGCTCCCTGCATGGTCCTGGTAGCTGATCTGCCTGCTTTTTGGATGCACCTTTTCCATGTGGCCCTCCCATTGTGGGCATCACTAGCAACTCCTACTCAGGACTCTGCCCCTGCCAGGGATGAGTTCTCTCAATCATTTCATTTTTGAGAATGGTAGTTTATTATAAAAGATAGATGGACCACCCAAGGAGAAGACACTGTGCTGCTTCTTCTTTGGAATATCTATAGAATATTGACTTTATCTTGGAAACAGCAGAACATATTAGTTATGTGAGTTGCAAGGGATGAATTTAGGCAAAGTTAAATGGAACAGGTCCATTCAGGAATGCATTGGGGTTTAAACACTATACTCCGAATGCCTCTGGTTTGGATTGGCAAAAATAATCTAAGTCCATCTGGGATTATTCAAACTGCAAACTCCAGACATTGTTTACAAGATTAACCAATGTCTACATTTTGCAAAGTAGCCTCCGAATTACTCGGAATGTAGTCCAGATTTCAGCCTGTTCTGATGCAACCAAACAGCTGAAATTTGGAACTGAATGACACAAATATGTAACCAAATACTCTGTTTCAACACGCTGCCTGCAAATAGGGGCCAATTTTTACACAAGCGTTCATTGAAAAAAAATCTGTCCCTAGCAACAGATTTACAGTTAAATAATGTCAAGAAAGAATTAACTCCATAAAGCAGTCTAATATACTTCAATAAAATATGTTTAATTGGCAAAAATGATTTAATAAATTAATGCATTTTTTAATACATTTATATTATGCATTATTTTTTTTTGACACTAACATTACAGTTAGATGTTTATATTATGTATTACACATGTATCATTTTAGTATTTGTTTTTATTATTTTAACCCTTTTACCATTGGCTGCTTAAAGGAACACTTTAGTGTTAAAATACAAAGATATATTCCTAATGGGTTTCTACGCCCACAAAGCTCCCTGTAAGCATTGTAAGCTTTGTAAGCCAATTCCAGCGCCAAAGTCCTCTGACGTTATCCAATTAAATCTACCTTCCCTTAATAATAATAACAAAATATTTAACCAGGAAAGGTACATTCAAATTACTCTGGTTTACCAGTACATCCTGCGGATGTTACTTACTACCTACATCTAGGGGATGTCACTATTACCAAATTTAATGGTACTCATTTTATCTGGGCTGAGTCAACCCTGCCAGATTTTGAACCTGTTACTGCCCAAAGGTAGAACAGACTCTAATGATGATGCATTAGCCCACTTAGCTATCCCACCAGATAGCTTGAGGACATCCAGCGTCTTTTCACTAAGTCAAGTTCCATTTAATTCCAGGTACGGCCTCAAATGTGACCAAATTATATGTGCTGATTCAGTCAACATGACAAAATTCATGTATCTTTTCTTTAGTGAATATTTGCCAGTTTCATCATAATGTTGTTTTGACCAAAATGTGCAAATCTGGTGCAAATTTGGCCTTTAGTGAATAAACTCTATAGAATTGTCAATGAATTTGCCCGTCACTGTTTGCTATATTATGAGAGAATACCATGAATCCCGTAGAAGGATTGCACAACGAATTCATTTGTGGCATAGTATAAACTGAATATATAGTTTAAATAGCACTGCATGGCTAACCCACATAAACACAAAATATATCATTTAAGATATATTGAAATGAAAAATAATACATACAGCACACTAGGCTTCTCATTAGTGATGTCGCGAACATAAAATTTTCGGTTCGCGAACCGTGAACGTGAATTTCTGCAAATGTTCGCTAACCAGGCGAACCATCATAGACTTCAATAGGCAGGCGAATTTTACAATTCCTAAGAACTTTCCCACGCTGTGTAAAATGATACAGAGCACTGTGATTGTATGGATTTCAAGCCATCCAATCACAGTGCTCTGTGTCATTTTACACAGCGTGGGAAAGTTCTTTGGAATTTTCCCACGCTGTGTAAAATGACAAAGAGCACTGTGATTGGATGGATTTCAAGCCATCAAATCACAGTGCTCTGTGTCATTTTACACAGCGTGGGAAAGTTCTTTGGAATTTTCCCACGCTGTGTAAAATGACAAAGAGCACTCTGATTGGCTTAAACCAGCCAATCAGAGTGTTCTTAGCCTAATTGTAGGGCGTGGCAAGGCTTTATAAGCCTTCCCCCGCCCTGCAGAGCTGAGTCCCTCCATGGGTGAAGATGGATTATTATTTTTTGCGCTTTTTTTTTTTTTTAATTGCGTTGGTTATTATGTTTTTTTATGTGGCCTTTTAGAAGAAAGAAAACATCGAATGGTAAGTTGTTTTTTTCTAATTTTTTTTTACAGGTTCTTAGTTAAAGGTCCCCCCCTCATTATTTTTAGGGTGAGGTGGGTAGGTAGCAGGATATTTTATTTTTTGTGGGGGAGGGGGTGACTAGGGTCCCCCATTTGTATTTAGGGCCCCCACCCGCTGCTCAGGGGTGGGGGCCAGGGGGGAGGACATTAGCCCCCCCCCTTATTAGTATTTAGGGCCCCCACTCACTGCTCAGGGGGGAACAGTATTGTTTTTTTTAGGGCTCCCACCCACCGCTCAGGGGTGGGGGCCGGGGGGACAGTAGGTCCCCCCTTATTGTTTTTTTTAGGGCCCCCACCCACCGCTCAGGGGTCGGGGCCAGGGGGGGACAGTAGGCCCCCACCTTATTGTTTTTTTTAGGTCCCCCACCCACCGCTCAGGGGTGGGGGCCCGGGGGGACAGTAGGTCCCCCTTATTGTTTTTTTTAGGGCCCCCACCCACCGCTCACGGGTGGGGGCCAGGGGGGACAGTAGGCCCCCACCTTATTGGTTTTTTTAGGTCCCCCACCCACCGCTCAGGGGTGGGGCCCGGGGGGGGACAGTAGGTCCCCCCATTGTGATTTATGGCCCCCACCCACCGCACAGGGGTGGGGGCCAGGGGGAGGATAGTAGGTCCCCCCTCCTTATTTTTATGCCCCCCACCCACCGCGCAGGGGTGGGGGCGGGAGGGAGGACAGTAGGTCCCCCCCTCATTATTTTTATGGCCCCCACCCACCACGCAGGGGTGGGGGCGGGGGGAGGACAGTAGGTCCCCCCTCATTATTTTTATGGCCCCCACCCAACGCTCACAGGTGGGGGTGGGGGGAGGACAGTAGGTCCCCCCCATTGTGATTTATGGTCCTCACCCACCGCTTTGCAATGACTTGTCTAGTAGGGTTATGTACTAACGTGAGAATTCAAATTGAATAAAAAGTGAATTTAAAGTCTGAGGCCAGAGTACCGGAACTGAAAGCATACCTGACTTTGTTATTTTTTCTAGTCTGGCTATTTTAACCTTACATTTGAAATTCATTTTTCATGCACTTTAAATCTTTGCAGTAATAGCGAAAAACCCTGATAGTATGCAAGAGTGTGTGATATCACGAGAAAATTCCAGGCGTACTGCGCATGGACTGCCGTGCACTCTGGTTACTGGATTCCTACATCAGGTGATGATTTAATGTCCCTGTCTCTAGAACATGATCTCAGTTCTAGCAAACAGAAGGCAAATACAAGAATGACGCTTGTGCGTGTGCAGGCAGTGTTTGCGGTGTATGTTCCGTGACTCTGTAATATTCAACAATGTATTCAGACTGGGAGCACTGGGTACTCTCTTTAGTGAATGTACACTTTTGCAAATCTTGGCTTTATAAGGCTTTATAAGCCTTCCCCCGCCCTGCAGAGCTCAGTCTGCGCGGAGCCCTCCATGGGTGAAGATGGATTTTTTTTTTTTGCGCTCGTTTTTTTTTTTTTTATTGCGTCAGTTATTATGGTTTTTTATTTGGCCTTTTAGAAGAAAGAAAACATTGAATGGTAAGTTGTTTTTTTCTCATTTTTTTTACAGGTTCTTAGTTAAAGGTCCCCCCCTCATTATTTTTAGGGTGAGGTGGGTAGGTAGGGGGATATATTTTTTTTTGGGGGGAAAGGGGGTGACTAGGGTCTTCCCCATTTGTATTTAGGGCCCCCATCCGCTGCTCAGGGGTGGGGGCCAGGGGGGAGGACATTAGGTCCCCCCCTTATTAGTATTTAGGGCCCCCACCCACCGCTCAGGGGTGGGGGCCGGGGGGGGACAGTAGGTCCCCCCTTATTGTTTTTTTTTAGGGCCCCCACCCACCGCTCAGGGGTGGGGGCGAGGGGGACAGTAGGTCCCCCCCTTATTGTTTTTTTTTAGGGCCCCCACCCACCGCTCAGGGGTGGGGGCCCAGGGGGGACAGTAGGCCCCCCCTTATTGTTTTTTTAGGGCCCCCACCCACCGCTCAGGGGTGGGGCCCGGGGGGGGGGACAGTAGGCCCCCCCTTATTGTTTTTTTTAGGGCCCCACCCACCGCTCAGGGGTGGGGCCCGTGGGGGACAGTAGGTCCCCCCATTGTGATTTATGGCCCCCACCCACTGCACAGGGGTGGGGGCCGGGGGAAGGATAGTAGGTCCCCCCTCATTATTTTTACGGCCCCCACCCCAAGCTCACGGGTGGGGGTGGGGGGGAGGACAGTAGTTCCCCCCCATTGTGATTTATGGCCCCCACCCACTGCGCAGGGGTGAGGGCCGGGGGGATGACAGTAGGTCCCCCTCATTATTTTTATGGCCCCCACCCATCGCGCAGTGGTGGGGGCGGGGGGAGGACAGTAGGTCCCCCACTCATTATTTTTATGGCCCCCACCCAACGCTCACAGGTGCGGGTGGGGGGGAGGACAGTAGCCCCCCCCATTGTGATTTATGGTCCCCACCCACTGCGCAGGGGTGGGGGCCGGAGGGGAGGACAGTAGGTCCCCCCCCTTATTTTTTACTCAATGATGACGAATAGGGGGCGGATCAAACATCGCATGTGTTCGCCCACGGTGGCGAACGCGAACATGCTATGTTCGCCGGGAACTATTCATAGTTACATAGTTACATAGTTACATAGTTACATAGCTGAAAAGAGACTTGCGTCCATCAAGTTCAGCCTTCCTCACATATGCTTTTGCTGTTGATCCAAAAGAAGGCAAAAAACCCAGTCTGAAGCACTTCCAATTTTGCAACAAACTAGGAAAAAATTCCTTCTTGACCCCAAAATAGCAGTCAGATGTCTCCTTGGATCAAGCAGCTATTACCCCACTAATTAGAAATTGTATCCCTGTATGTTATGTTTTTGCAAGTATTTATCCAATTGCAACTTAAACATCTGTATAGACTCTGACAAAACCACCTCTTCCGGCAATGAATTCCATATCCTTATTGCTCTTACTGTAAAAAACCTTTTCTTTGCCTTAGATGAAATCTCCTTTCTTCAAGCCTAAATGTGTGACCTCGTGTCCTATGTATAGCCCTGTTTATGAATAGATTTCCAGATAATGGTTTGTACTGGCCCCGAATATATTTGTATAATGTTATCATATCCCCTCTAAGGCGCCGTTTTTCCAAACTGAAGAGATTTACATTTTTTAACCTTTCTTCATAACTAAAATGCTCCATTCCTTTTATCAATTTTGTAGCTCGTCTCTGCACTTTTTCTAGTGCCATGATATCCTTCTTTAGAACAGGTGCCCAAAATTGCACAGCATATTCAAGGTGTGGTCTTACCAGCGATTTATAAAGAGGCAAAATTATATTTTCATCTCGAGAATTTATGCCCCTATTTATACATGACAAAACCTTACTGGCCTTAGCAACGGCAGATTGACATTGCATATTGCTACCTAATTTGTTGTCTATAACAATTCCCAAATCCTTCTCGTGTGTGGTTATCCCTAGTTCACTACCATTTAGGGTGTAAATTGCTTGTGCATTCTTAACCCCGAAGTGCATAACTTTGCATTTTTCTACGTTAAATTTCATCTGCCATTTTAGTGCCCAGTCCCCCAATCTATCCAAATCCCTCTGAAGCAAGGCAATATCCTGCTCACATTTTATTACTTTACAAAGTTTTGTGTCATCTGCAAACACTGATACATGGCTTTCAATGCCCATTTCAAGATCATTTATAAATATGTTAAATAGAAGCGGTCCCAAAACAGAACCCTGAGGGACACCACTTACCACTTTTGTCCAGCTTGAAAATTTACCATTTATGACAACTCGCTGTACTCTATCCTTAAGCCAATGTTCTACCCAAGAACAAGAATATTCATCATTCGCCAGTGAATAGTTTGGGACATCACTACTTCTCATATATCTGATGTTTAGACAGCTTTTCTGCAAACATAATGAGATATGACTATGCCCTAAGGTATAATGCTTTGTCCCTTGAAATGACTTGTCTAGTAGGGTTATTTACTAACGTAAGAATTCAAATTGAATAAAAAGTGAATTTCAAGTCTGAGGCCAGAGTACCGGAACTAAAAGCATAGCTGACTATTTTTTTATTTTCTTTTAACTATCATGGAATCAAACTGTAATGTTTATCCCATAGTTCCCTCAATTAACTGGCATGTTCTTTTAATCTCAGATGCAGTTTCTGACACATCCACAGTGCGTCTACAGGAGTAAAAGTAAAAAAAAACAAAAAACATAAAAACACCTGCTCTTGGCTCCAGTTCTTCTAATACGAGCAGCCCAACTGGCTCTCTTCCCTTGGCACTCTCCAAAATTGCAATAATAATTCTAAGCTGCTCTGCATGAAATATGTGTTAAAAATGAAAGTAAAATCACTCTATGGACGTTGTATAAGATCAATAAAAAAAGTCCTTGATCATATGCAAAAAAATATTATTTGAGTATTGAAAAAACATACTTGCAGTGCACCATGAACCATTTCAATTAATGTTATGATATAAATTTGTAACAGAGGTGTGCGCATAATGTTGCTTGTATGGTTGTGTGGATTGAGGGTTTTTTCGCTGACCTCAGGGAAATCATGTCTTGTGTTGGGATTGTGGAGAATTGACAAGTTAATTGTAAATGTAAGGCCATAATAGCTTATTTTATATTTCTAATGTACCCTTATTTTTATGAAGCTTCTCTGCTTCCTGTCCTTCCTCTTTGCTCCTGTTCTCTCTTGAGGTTCTCTTTTCCTCCCTTCCCTTTTTTCTGTTTATTTCACTTTTCCAGAGGGTTGCAGTACGTTTTGTATCTCCTGGCCTTTGGTGTATCTCCAAGGCTTTTAATTTAGCCCCCCTCACCCCCACTTGGAGCCTTTCTGTTGTTATAGCCTGATGGTTCCTTGGCCTGCCTGGTAGGAGTGTCTTCTTTACCTTCTTCTGCGAGAGAGTGTGACTTTTGCTCAAGGTAGTATTGATGGAGGACGGGAGTGACAGTTGCAAGGTGGCTGGACTGTACCCCTTCTCAGGCAGTTTCTTGGTGGCGGTGGCCAGGCTGAAGATCTCCCTTGATGTCCTTTATGCCTATGCTTGGGTGGGGGGGGGGGGGTGTAATAGGTGCTCCTCTGACAGATCAGGCTTGAGCCACATCCTCTCATAACAAAGGAGTGTAGTTAATTTCTCAGTGCCTCCACCTTATTTAATTAAGTGATTTACTTATCTATGTATTATGGAAATTCTGTTTGAACTGTATTATTGCCTGGACACTGTGTTGTTGATAAATAAAGGGGTCTGGTTATATCCTTTTGCCTCCAGCCTGTTGTCATATGCAAGGTGGTCGTTGGTTGGGAGTTGTTCCTTTGGGGTTTGTAGAATGGAAGGACATAAGAGATTGCCCCTTATTGCGTAAAAATTGCAATTCCCCACTCAGTTGACTATGATCGGTGAACAACCCAAAAATGTTTGTGGATTTACTGTAATCTATTGAGAAATTTTAGAAATTCAATACTACCACATCTGTTGTGTCTTATGCTGTCAGTACTCAATGGGTTCAAGGAATCCTCCAAGCACCATAACTGTCACAGCATGCTGTGTGGGTATGGTGCCAGAAGTCTACTAGTGCCCCCTCAAGAAGAAAGGTCTGACATCATATCTGGGGTTTGCCGTGAATCTCTTCCCAACTTCGCTAAAGCTACAGGAGAGCCAGAAGCTTTTATTAGTCTGGAAGTGCAGAACTTAGTTAATTGGTGGAGATCAGCTCTCATCAAATGAGCTAACAATGCAATGCAGAAGCTTACCACTTCCGAGCTGAAGAGAAGGGGTGGGGGTGGTACCTGTCAGACTTCAAGTGAGAAGTTACCCTGCTATGGTGCTTGAGCGTTCCTAACTCAGTATAGCTAAGCAGGGTTAAAGTTGAATTGCTGCATTTTTATATGCATTGTGTGGGCATGTATTATAACCAGTATCTAATTTTCTATCTATCCATCCATCCATCCATCCATCCAGGGTGGGCCAAAATTGAGAGCAGGATTTGACAAGTACATAACTTATTTGTTAGTAGTTTTTTGGTTTTTTTTTTGCTGCAGGTATGTATTATAACAGAGTTTTGTGAGATTCATCATGGGTAATTTAATGAAGGAACAATTAGTAAAAACAGTGACAGTTACAGGGATGAGATATCGGGATGTGATTGAGTGATTTGGCAGATTGAGCAATGAGTCTACAGGAGCACAATCTACACACCAACACTACTTCCTTAGACTGACCCTTTAAATTATTGAGGTTAATATTGTTTAATACATAATTTTAATCTTGCAAGATGTTTGGCATTTCACAAAAGCGATCCAAAAGAGATAACAATTTGGTGTGCATTTACCAATCAGTGTTTTCTTGCGGTAAATAAAAAGACTTGAATGATAGTCAAGTTGGAACAAATCCCTTAATGTGACTAAGCCAGAAATGTGTTCCAAATCAGCTGTCTTGGTCCACATTCTGCAAATGGCTTTCTAATTAAACTCAACTTACTATTTAATGAATAAGCCTCAATAATTTATTGCATCTTTGTTTGTAGAGTGCGTAGCTGCTAGGAAACCTTAAACATTCATCTTTAGTCTTAGACTAGGGGAAAGGTTTGGATAATGCATATGTACACAAAGAGCCAATTTCAGCATAAAACCTTGACCTTCTATTTTCTGAGCATCGTCGTGGCCCTACGCTTAGCTCTGAATACTGATACATATTTTGAGGAGAGCATTATTTGCCACACGTGGTTTTAATAAGTAATATTCTACTTAAAAAAAAAAAGCTGAATGCTATAAAAAGCTATTATCTTTGCTGCGAGGGGGAGGCAGGATCCCAGCCGATGTAACATGCCAGCAATATGTTTTCAATAAACATGACTGAACTTCTGAGTGTAGTGGGTTTTTAATCAAAGCCAAGTAAATAAAGACAAACTTGCAATGAACAGAGGAATGGATACATCTAAGGCCTGGCGTGGCCACAAAGCAAATACGACCTAGAGAATAAAGACCTACAAAGTGCTTTAAAGGGCACCTCTTACAGAGACGTCTGATCTATCAGCTGTAGCACGTGGTCAACAACATCAGGTCAAGAGTACAGGTCTCTTTCAGGAATAACCTGGAATAAATATAATGATGAGACTAGAAGAGATTAACTGTACATGAAAATAATATTTTTGTATTATTATTATTTATAAATGTTATTTATAAAAAGAGGTACATATTTTCCAGTGTGGTAACAGCTGGACAAACGACACATAGTTGCAACAAGACTACTTGAACGTACAGGAACGAAAGGCCGAGAGGGCCCTGTGAAAATGAGCAACCAGTCTAAGGGCAGTGGGTTAGAATTATCCAGAAAGTGAAGAAACGTAAATGCATTTCATATATGGTAAACAATGCTAGCAAGGAGTGTTTACAATAAACTGAGATCATGAAGATTGTATAGAAGAAGTTGGAATAGAAGTAGATAAATGAAGTATGATTAAAACAGAGGTTAGCAGCATAACCACTTCCATATTGAAGTGGTTATGGTGCCTGGAGTCCATGGGTGCCAGGTCCTGCATCACTGCTAAACAGTTTAGTCACTGTTTACTAGAGTTCCCTGGTTGCCTGAAGCCAGGACTCTAATGATGATATGGTGGAGGCAGAGTAGTGAGTCTGCCTCGTGCCACACCGACTCATACCTGGAATTGGGGCAGTGATTGCTGAGATAGCTCAACTGAAGCTCTCAGCCAATCACAGCCCACATCTCCTGGTATACCTCCTGCAGTGCCATTTAGTCATAGTAGGCTAGGCTTCAACCTGCCATGGACCATAAAAATCAATTAAATGGTGAGTAAACCAATTAAATAAGGATGCAGAATCAAGCATCCAATCCTGGTTTTGGTGCTTACAGTTTAATTGATATGCATTTTTTTGTAAAAGTGAGTTTTTAGAAATTTTTGAAGGAATATATTCAAGTCTGAAGGTCCACTGAGAGAAATAGTATGGCTGTGTCATCCTATTACCATCTGCCCATCAGATTTTCCGCATGCAATGGTCACTGGCAGGAAGGAAGAGAGGAGGCGGAGGAACTGGCACAAGGTGACCAAATTTAGTGTTAAATCAATGGAAAACAGTTTAATCCCTTAAGATAACACATCTCAATTTCAATGAGCTTGTTATGGTGTAAGTGTTATTATAGGTTTTATACAGTATCACTAACTGTACCTGTCTTAGCCATTCCGCCTCATAAATCACTTAGGGCCTCTAATATGCTCTCCTTATCACACATTTGTGTAGTTAAATTTTAATTTTGGTGAGTTTGCACCACTTGCTATCACATGGACTCTTAAAGGACCACTCTAGGCACCCAGACGACTTCAGCTTAATGAAGTGGTCTGGGTGCCAGGTACCTCTAGGATTAACCCTTTTTTTTATAAACATATCAGTTTCAGAGAAACTGCTATGTTTATAATGAGGGTTAATCCAGCCTCCAAATCCTCTAGTGGCTGTCTCACTGACAGCCGCTAGAGGCGCTTGCGTGATTCTCACTGTGAAAATCACAGTGAGAGCACGCAAGCGTCCATAGGAAAGCATTGTAAATGCTTTCCTATGTGACCGGCTGAATGCGAGCGCGGCTCCTGCCGCGCATGCGCATTCAGCCGATGACGTCGAGATCAAGATGGAGAGGAGGAGGAAAGCTCCCCGCCCGGCGCTGGAAAAAG
The DNA here is from genome assembly GCF_036172605.1 of Pelobates fuscus. Lineage (NCBI taxonomy): Eukaryota > Metazoa > Chordata > Amphibia > Anura > Pelobatidae > Pelobates > Pelobates fuscus. The sequence goes on along the minus strand of NC_086318.1, from coordinate 30,094,139 downwards.
AGGTAAGTTTAACCCCTTCCTCTCTCCAGAGCCCGGCGGGAGGGGGTCCCTGAGGGTGGGGGCACCCTCAGGGTACTCTAGTGCCAGGAAAACGAGTATGTTTTCCTGGCACTAGAGTGGTCCTTTAATGTCTGTTTCCCAGATGGAACTTTTTGGGAGAAGATCAGAACTAGTAAGCCATTCACTGGTATGGATAAAACACTGACATACTTTAAAGAAAGCAAAATCATATAATTCCAATTTGCACAACATATGAACCCGTACTATTACAGAATCGATAATAAAATGTCCATTACAGTAAAGTTCTAATTAAGTCTGAATACATTGCCTGTATGGACAAAAAAAGAAGAAAAAATAAGAAACATATATAACATTTAAAGATACATTTGAAAGGTGTTCCTAAAGTAATTTTAATTTCAATACGCTAGGTTTCAGTTATATACTGTGGGACACTTAATATTAAACTTCTGGATTCCGTTTCAAATAAATTGCAATTTGTCTGAATTTCAGGCGATAAACAGGTTTAGGAAACAGCCACAATATGCTGATTTAATTTACAGTTCAAGTGAAAAGTGACGAATAAAGGAAAAATAGGAGGTATATTAAAAAGTCTATATTTATATATTTTATTACGGCTGCTCCTCTTTTTCCTATAGTGGTTACTACTTCTCACTTGATCTGATAATCAAATAAAGTTAATACGATCTTTACAGTGGTCTAAAAAATATTTACGTACTATTTTGCAGGGCAGTGATTGGTCCATTTTCGTGCCATTTTGGTTCATCTGAATAGTTTGCCTGGATATGATACACTATATAGACAATATAGACAATTACCGAATCACAGATTTTTTTGCTGAAGCATAAGCCTACTTATTATAACTAGGGATGCACCAAAAATTTGGCTGCCGAAATTTTTGTCTGAAAATTAGCCTATCCCATTTTGGCCAAAAAGGGTCAAATCTGCTGAAAATTACACCAGGTCCAATCCTGGGAGGATGCACAGGGTGCACCGCACCCAGGCGCAAGGTGATTGTGGGAGAAGAGGGGCGCCGACCGCCCTCATTGCAGCTAACTGGTAAGGCTCGGTGATGTATTTTATTTCTGTGCAGCACTGAGGGCTCCTTCTTGCGCTGCGCCCTTACCCCCTTTGCTTCTGAAGTGATCCTTCGTGGTAAGCACGACACAAGGTAGTGTGCTGCTCCATAAGAGAACCCCAAGCACTAAATCAACAGAGAGCGCCTCCCATTCGCGTTCTGTGTTGGAGCGCCAAGTGTCATGTGATTACCCGGCTCTCACTTTGAAACATGCAGAGCATGCTGCGCATGATTTCGATGAGCCACCCGTCCTTGCCATGACAGGAATAACAGCAGGGGCCATCAGTGTGTGTGCAGAGCTGGTGTTGGCTCTGTAAGGGGTGGGAAGGAGAGGTATGGATAGATGGAAGAGACGTACACATAAGAAGAGGGGAAAGTGAGAGACATGGAAGAAGGAGGGAAAGATACATGGAAGAAGGGGGAGTGGAAGAAGGGAGGGTAAAAGATGGAAGAAGGGGGGAGAGAAACATGAAAGAAGGGGGAAAGTGAGTGAAATGGAAGAAGGAGGGAAAGATACATGGAAGAAGGGGGAGTGGAAGAAGGGAGGGTAAAAGATGGAAGAAGGGGCGAGAGAAACATGAAAGAAGGGGGAAAGTGAGTGAAATGGAAGAAGGAGGGAAAGTGAAAGACATGGAAGAAGGGGGGAAGTGAAAGACAGGGAAGAAGGGGGGGAGATGCGAGAAGAGGGGAGAGAGACATGGAAGAAGGGGGAAAATGAGCGACATGGAAGAAGGGGGGAAAGTGAAAGACATGGAAGAAGGAGGGAGCGAAAGATGGAAGAAGGAGGGAAATTAGAGACATGGAAGAAGGAGGTAGTGAAAGGTGAAAGAAGGGGGGAGTGAGACATGACTTGTCATTTATTGGCTTGTAGTTTTTTCATATTAGATTCATTAAATTGACTTAAAAGTCTAATATTAATAAAAAATATAGAAAAAAACTTTTTTTAAATCATTTGGGGGAAAAAGGTCATTTTCGGTTTTGGGCCAAGGGCATTCTGAATTTTCTGTTTCGGCCCAGAATTTTAATTTCGTTGCATCCCTAAAATTGCTAACATTTTTTTTTCCCATTTAATCTTTATGGTACATTTTTTTTATCCACTCATTGTTAATGCAACTTACAATGATTTTTTTTATTATTAACGAAAAAAGAAACTTTGAACCATCACAATTCAGCTAAAATTATGTTTTATAATTTGTGAAACTGCCAAAATCTTACATATTTTAATGCCTTTTTCCTTTTGGTTGTGATGTCACATATTGGCTCTGAAAAGAGATTTTAAAACCATAAAGGTATTTATGAACATTCATCAACTCCGATGGATACATAAATGTAACGGATGACATGTTGCTTTATTTCTTTTTCTATTAACCATAACCACATTGGATTATATATAAGTATATAGTGGATAAATAAATTACTTAAATGGTCAGTCCAAGTACCATAAGCACTTTTCATTATTTCAGGACCCATTGTGCTTAATTAAATAACCCTGTTAGTTCCAGGTTGCCAGTGTCCATTTCATCCCTACACTTCACACAGTAAGGAAAGCTCTCTCTCTTCTAACCAAGCAAGCCGAGCCACGGTCTGCGCACTTCAGACGATAAGAAAAAAAAAAAAAAACTATGAAGTTTACTAAGTAATATACCAGGCTGTGTATAAACTGATAGCTGCAGGGGTCTTTTATCATTTCATCGAGCAGTTCCAATTATCCGATGTGATGATTGGAACGTCTATTTCAGGATAAACTACTTATCTCATGATTCCCTGCTGGATAGCCGATCAGTTCCCATAAATCACAAAAAAGAATGAGCAGCCCCTTATTGAAGGAGTATGTCTTGCTGTTGTGATATGGGTCTGTTTGTAGCTGCAGAGAGACCCACTAATCAGTAACCAGAATGTAACCTGAAAAGGTACCGGTTGCTATTTTATTTTTATTTTCATAGTCTGTTATTATACATGATACATTTTAATAGATGTTTATCTTATTTTCGGTATACAGTACATATACATATATATATATATATATATATATATATATATATATAATGAAAATAAGATCGGCATTTATCACATTTTAGGTGTTTTCTTGTTTTCATAAAATAAAAAATGTGATCATGTGTTTAATGTTTCTCATTTTTGGTGAAGGACGGAATTAGTCTGCTCCCTAATGTTAATTATATTTGAAATCTGGTTTTGACTTAAAAGAGATTCCGTTTCCCTATGTTGGCGTGAAGGAGATAAGGATTTCCTCTTTTAATTTCATGCCAGGGATGTGGAATTCCAAATATCACGTTGAACCTGTGTTTTGGAGATATGCATTCGTTTAAAGCATTGCATAGCTTTCAGTTGAGTTGGCGATTGCCAAAATAAACACTCTCTCTCCGTCTACTTTTTTTGTTTTATTTTTTTTAACAGCTTTCACATACCTACACAGACAGCGCCCTCCTCAATCACTACTGAGCTTCTCCAAATGAAAGATGTCAGTGATGCTGAAAACATTTTCTGTTTCCATGACAACAACAAAAACACAAGATAGAAGACTTCCGTTTCTTTCCTGTTCTTATATTTGCTTTTACTGCTGTGTAGACAGTGTGACAGAAGCTATCTCCCCTTTAATATTGATGCTGTTGTTCCCTTTACAGGTGTACTACATATTATCTCACATACGCAGCATGTCTCCCAACATTTCCTATGGACAAAAAGGGCCACTTTAATTTTAGGGGTGTGAGTAAGGGTGTGGCCAGGAGCGGGGCTGTACTGTGAGTGGGAGTGGGAGTGTGGCCATGGGCAGGGCTGTTCTGTGTATGTGTGTGTTTGCGTGTGTGTGAGAGTGGGGATGTGGCCAGTGGCGTACACACGATCCATGAGGCCCAGATGCGAAAATTGTTCCGTGGCCTTCCCCCCCGCGCTTACTCTGTGGGCCGGGGCCGCAACACATGGTGGCGGGCACCTGTTCGCAAGGCTGCAACCCGTGCGACCGCGGTATGTACATACACTTAAAGGACCACTATAGGAACTCAGATCACTTCAGCTCAATTAAGTGGTCTGGGTGCCAGGTCCCTCTAGTTTTAACCTTGCAGCTGAAAACATATCAGTTTCAGAGAAACTGCTATGTTTGACTGTGGGTTAATCCAGCTTCTAGCTGTCTCACTGACAGCCGCTAGAGGTACTGTGAAAATCACAGTGAGAAGATGCTGGACGTCCATAGGAAAACATTGTGTAATGCTTTCCTATCGGCGGTTTGAATGCGCTTGCAGCTCTTGACGCACATGCGCATTCGGAGCTGAGAGGCGGATCGTGGTGGAGAGATCCCCAGCGCCAAGGGAGCCCAGCGCTGGAGAAAGGTAAGTGCTGAAGGGGTTTAACCACACACACACACTCTCTTGAACAAACGCATACACACTACCTAACAGACACACATTTACTGACAGACACACACTCACTGACAGACAGACAGACATACACACTCACAAACCATACACTCTCACTGACAAACACACACTCACTAACAGACACCAAACAGACTCACTAACAGACACACACAAACCAACACGCTCAGTAACAGACACACACAGTAACACACTCACTGACACACACACACACTGACCCTCACTAGCAGAAACACACTCAATAACAGACACACCCAAACTAACACACAACTAACACACACAGTAACACTCACAGTAACACACACAAAACTAACACACTCACTGACACACTAGCATACACACACTCAATAACAGACACACACAAACACACAACTAACACACTCAGTAACAGACACACACAAAGTAACACATACACACTGACACACATATACACTGACACACATATTTTTTTTAATTTAATCCCACAGCCTCCCTATCTTTGGGAGTGCTGAGGGGATTCCCTGGCGGCCGGTCCTGCAGGCGGCAAGGGAGCACTGATCCTCCTGTTCAGCTCCCTCATGCGCTGCTTACTGATGCCAGAGCCAGAATTACATCATATTCCGGCTCCGGCATCAGTGCAGTGCGCACGAGGGAGCTGGGCAGAGAACGCTCAGGGGAGAATGCTCCCTCACGCGCCCACCCGCCATGTAACGCCACTGCCTGCCTTGGGGGACCCTGAGGTGGCCAGCTCCTGGGCCCCCAAGAGAAGAGGCTGGCAAACTGGCATACATACCGTGGTATGTACGCCAGTGGATGTGGCCATGGGTGGGGTTGCTCGGTATGAGTGTGGGGGGGGGGGGGAGGGCGGCCAGTGGTTTGGGCTGTTCTGAGAAATCTTAGGTGACTTACTAATAACAATTTTTGCGACTAGAATGTAATTTAGAACACGAACAATGTATCTTATTTACACAGACTGATTTCTAAACACACTTACTGTAGTTTAAAGACACATTAATGGGAGTATTATTGCTGTGGATCTCTGTTATACACTCAGACACATTACTGGGAGTATTATTGCTGTGGAGCTCTGTTATACACTCAGACACATTACTGGGAGTATTATTGCTGTGGAGCTCTGTTATACACTCAGACACATTACTGAGAGTATTATTGCTGTGGAGCTCTGTTATACACTCAGTCACATTACTGAGAGTGTTATTGCTATGGAGCTCTGTTATACACTCAGACACATTACTGGGAGTATTATTGCTATGGAGCTCTGTTATACACTCAGACACATTACTGGGCGTATTATTGCTATGGAGCTCTGTTATACACTCAGACACATTACTGGGCGTATTATTGCTATGGAGCTCTGTTATACACTCAGACACATTACTGAGAGTGTTATTGCTATGGAGCTCTGTTATACACTCAGACATATTACTGGGAGTATTATTGCTATGGAGCTCTGTTATACACTCAGACACATTACTGGGAGTATTATTACTGTGGAGCTCTGTTACACACAGTCACATTACTGGGAGTATTATTGCTATGGAGCTCTGTTATACACTCAGACACATTACTGGGAGTATTATTACTGTGGAGCTCTGTTACACACAGTCACATTACTGGGAGTATTATTGCTATGGAGCTCTGTTATACACTCAGACACATTACTGGGAGTATTATTGCTATGGAGCTCTGTTATACACTCAGACACATTACTGGGAGTATTATTACTGTGGAGCTCTGTTATACACTAAGACACATTACTGAGAGTATTATTGCTATGGAGCTCTGTTATACACTCAGACATATTACTGGGAGTATTATTGCTATGGAGCTCTGTTATACACTCAGACACATTACTGGGAGTATTATTGCTGTGGAGCTCTGTTATACACTCAGACACATTACTGAGAGTATTATTGCTGTGGAGCTCTGTTATACACTCAGACATATTACTGGGAGTATTATTGCTATGGAGCTCTGTTATACACTCAGACATATTACTGGGAGTATTATTGCTATGGAGCTCTGTTATACACTCAGACACATTACTGGGTGTATTATTGCTGTGGAGCTCCGTCATACACTCAGACACACCAACAATATGGAGCTCCGGAAAAAGAATTGTGAAAGGCTAGCCCCAAGTTAAAATGAAGTATTTGATGACGTTCATTGTGGAACAATGGTCTAATCCTGCTCATTTCAGGAAACCCAGTGGCAGAGTTAGAGGGCCTAATGTCTGTAGACCTGCTATAGAGTCTGATTATATATATATATATATATATATATATATATATATATATATATATATATATATATATAAAATTCTTTCACTTGGTAGACCCTGGAGCGTAATCTCTCATGTACCAGTATATACAATAACATACACCTGAATGAAGAGATTAAAAGGATTTGCCAGGGTGTAGAGAGTCTAATGGCAGAAGTCTACTCTAGGCATTCCAACTGTTTGTTTAGAGATAATCAAAGATCAAATACTGCAGAGGTGGGGGTACAGGAATCGAAAGCTGGTGTAAAACAGGCGATTAAGAGATAGACTGAATCAAAAGCAGAACTGTGCAAATATTTAACTTTCTCGTTGATAACTAATGAAAAGGCATCCTGTCAGGAGCTTTATAATGACTCAGTAGAAAGTGAATTATTTAAAAATAAATACCTTAAAAGAACACCCTAAGGTCCAGGTGATACTTGAAGAACTTAATGGAGAGACATAGCTGCTATGCTCTGCTTATCCGATATATTTTTTCACTAATGGTGAAAATATAACTATAAAGGTGAGGAACAGCCTTCTTTAATGATAAGAAATGGATTTAAAAAAAAATGTAAAATTTGCAAAGTGTATAATATTGGTTATATCATGCCGACCATAATCACTTTATTCAGAAAGCACACATCTTGACAATCACACAAGCTAGATATCCTTCCTTCTTTACATTTCTTTAAAATATATTATATAAAATCTACAGAATAGAATTATAATTTGGGTCCTTTACTCTCCTTGTAATAGAGAGTTGTTATGATAAAATGACAAAATGTATTTACATTGTAAAACATTTACTTTTGTGATATTTATTAAACATATTGCTGAGTAGATAAACAAAGTTTTTAACAAGATATAGATTGTTTTGATCTATTGAGCTGATATGGGCTTTTGTCACTAAACAAAAAAAGATGTGCCAAAGGAACCTAAGATCTAACTATTATTGGGGAAAATATCAATTTATATGCCTTAGGAATTATTCTTTGTAATCTCAGCTCTAGAGCATAACTTTATGTCCACAAATAGTGAACACTCGTGAAAAGGTAAAATGATAAATTGTGAAAAGATGAAATTGCTTTGAGTGCAACAAATTTGCCTGCTGTTTTCATCCAAGGAGGACAGGTGACTAGTGGAGCTAAAGTTAAAAAAAATCCAATGTACCCAAAAGCAATCACTAGTACATATTTAAGTGGTCACATTACGTATGTCCTTAGGATATAGGTCCATTTAAGTACAAACTGGATGTTGGATTGATCAATAACATTTTGTTATTCCCAAACTAAGCCTATTTTTTCTAATGTGGATTATAATAAATATAGAATGTTCTATCTATATTTCTGTATTCATTCCTTATTTGATTTGTTGAGTTGAATTCCAGGATAGGTACTAATAACAGTTTGTTTCTTGTGTTGAGCTTTCTATTCTTTTCTTATGCAATCGGATTGTTCTGCTTTTATCTCTGTGGCACAAATAGGGCATCTGCATTAGCTGAATTTCATGCTTGCTCACTCAGACAGAGATTGTGTCACTAAGGGTGACCAGGGCTGTTGAAAGGATTTTTGGCTACACAGGAAAATATGTATTTTGCCGCACCCCCCCCCCCCCCCCTTAAACAAAATGTGTCTTCAGCTGTGTGTCTTGTAACCCCCCTTTTGATTTTCTTACCTTCTTTAGTATATTTTATCCCCCCCTTAGTATGTCTTAAACACTTGTGTGTGTCTCTTATAACCCCCCTTGTGTATCTCTTTCTTTCCCCATTCTTTTTGCACGTTTCCTTCTTCCCCCAGGCCCTTTTTGTGGCTTTTTTTCCATCAGCACATTTTGTGTCTTTTTCCATGCGATAGACATAGATATATAGCAACAAACAACCATACAGGTACACAGCGACACATTCTACACATACAGGTACAAACATACAAACACAGACATACAGACACACACAGAGACATTTAGACACTGTCATACAGACACAGGCATACAAAGACATAAATACACAGGCTTATAGTCATACAGATACAGGCCTACAAAGCAGGGGCAGATCCAGAGCTTAATCTCGGGAATAGCACTGGTAGTGAGTTATAGTGGCTGTAATTGAAAAGTTAGGGAATGTAGTAGGGGGATAGGGGCTGTAGTGGGGGACACGGGCTGTAGTGGAGGGTATGGGCTGTAATTGGTGGGTTATGAAATGTAGTGGGGGGATAAAGGCTGAAGTAGGTTGATGGCTACAATTTGGGAAAGGGGCTGTGGTGTGGGTGATATGGGTTGCAATTGGGGGAGAGGAGTTGTAGTGGGGATGTTATGGGGGCTGTGGTGGGGGGGCATGGGGCTGAGGAGGGGTACAGGTGATGAGGAAGGGGGACAGGGAGCCAGGGGCTGAGGAAGTGGCACAGGGGCTGAGGAAGTGGGACAGGGGCTGAGGAAGGGGGACACGGGCTGAGGAAGGGACAGGGGAAGGGGGACAGGTGCTGAGTAGGGGGACAGGGGCTGAGTAGGGGGACAGGGCTGAGGAAAGGGACAGGGCTGAGGAAAGGGACAGGGGCTGAGTAGGGGGACAGGGCTTAGGAAAGGGACAGAGGCTGAGAAGGGGAACAGGCCTGAGGAGAGGGACAGGGCTGAGGAAAGGGACAGGGTCCGAAGAAGGGGGGCAGGGGCTGAGGAAGGGGGACAGGGGCTGAGGAAGGGGACAGGGGCTGAGTAGGGGGACAGGGCTGAGGGAAGGGACAGGGGCTGAGTAAACATATTGGACTGAGGAAGGGGACAGGGGCTTTAGGAACATAGACAGGGGAAGGGGAACTGAGGCTGAGCAGGGGACAGGGTGTGAGGAAAGGGACAGGGAATGAGTAGGGGGACAGAGACTGAGCAAGCGGGACAGGGGATGAGCAAGGGGGACAGGGGCTGAGGATGGGGAACAGGCTGATGAGGGGGACAGGGGTTGAGGAAAGGGCCGAGGAAGGGGACAGGGGCTGAGGAAGGGGGAAAGGGGACAGGGGCTGAGGAAGAAGAATGGAGCTGAGTAGGAGGACAGGGGTTGAGGAAGTGGGACAGGGTCTGACAATGGGGGATAGGGGGAGGGGCTGAGCAAGGGGACAGGGGCTGAGCAAGGGGACAGGGGCTAAATTTATCAACCATATTTAACCACTGTTTTTTAGGTTAAGTATGGGGACAGGGGCTGAGGAAAGGGACAGGGGCTGAGGAAAGGGACAGGGGCTGAGAACGTGGGACAGGGGCTGAGGAAGGAGGACAGGTGCTGAGGAAGGAGGACTGGGGCTGAGGAAGGGGGGCAGGGGCTGGGAAATGGGGACAGGGGCTGTGGAAATAGGACAGGGGCTGAGTAGGGGGACAGGGGAAGGGGAATAGGAGATGAGCAAGGGGGACAGGGGCTGAGGAAGGGGACAGGGACGGAGGAAGGTGGACAGGGGATGGAGAACAGGATCTGGAGTCTGCAGCCTGTAGTCAGCTGGCCTCTCCGAATGATTTCAGGAGGCAGGGGCGTGACTTACACTGCTCTTCTCGCAGACTCCCCAGCGGTCCTGGGAGAAGACCAATGGAAGTCATGCCCCCTTTTCCTGACATCATCAGGAGAGGCCGGCTGACTTCCCTGGCTGCAGGCTGCAGGGAGACAGGTAATTAGAAAAATCTGAGTCCCCAGACAGAGGAAGGGGATTCAGATTTTTGCGCCCTCCATTTCTGGTGCCCTAAGGCGGCCGCCTGTGCTGCCTTATCGACGTACCGGCCCTGGGGGTGACAATATCACAATGTGTTGAACTGCAAAAGCTATTTCATTGGTTAATATGTAACCATTTCTTAACAAATACACAGGATGCCCTTCCTTTCACAAGATTAAGTTTTCAAACATTTAAAAACATTCCATAAATCATTTGAAAACATGCACAGTAAAGGAGGAGTCGACTCTCAGCGAATTTCTTGTATTCTCTGAAATTTAGACTGATTTTGTTGAGACTGCATTAAATGTATTCTCTCCGCTAAACTAATTTAAGCGAAAATCCAAAACAACTCCGCGGCCTGTGCCATGTGGGTTTTAATATGGTGGCAAATTCAGATTAACCTCTTGATGTCTAATTTTCAAGTTAAGCTTCCCGTGTTCAAATTGAATGTATCAACCATATTTAACCACTGCTTTTTAGGGTTAGTGCCCCTTTAAGAATGCACAGGTTATTCTGAAATTATTCCAAACAAACAACTAATAACGCACCTCCTAAATGTCCCTTTTAATACTGTTTTCCATTTCAGTTGTGTTAGATGTTAGAGCCATTTTTGGATGATATGCCACTATACCGCTTTTACTGCTCACTAGAGAAAAAAATGATGAAGTAACTGGAATTCTCTAATCAGCGTGAGTGCGGACTAATCATTGTGAGTTGATATAGAAGAATGAAGAGATGTCAATCACAAGTGAGGAGCCAATAACACACACTCTGTTCTCTCCTTGGTTGTATAGTGTATAAATCACATTCCATGCACCACACACCTGTCTCAAAAAGGGTTAAATACTTGTGGGATTAAAGGACCCCTTTAAACAGCCCACACAATGTAAATTATCATCTAATACGCTGTAATTTGAACTTACTGTACTTTAGATGATATCTTTTAAAATGGATGTTAATTATCACCTACACATAACTCATCAAAGAATTCTGAAAGCCCTGGGCCATCACCACAACTGAGGAAGTGATATGCGTCTCTAATGGAACCGATGGTGATTTTGTGGTTAGATCGCCCTCCATTATGTCTAAGCTGCTCAAACACCCCCTTTTACACACAAACACACTATAGCCATATCTGTTCATAATGGAGTCGTTAACAAAAAAAAAACAAAAAAAAAAACACGGCTTATTAGCTATTACATTTGTTTCTAAAATCTTACAAAATACACAACAAAAATTTATATTGTCATTTTTATGATTCTGCAAGTTTTAATATGGTCGTTGAAGAACTCAGCACGGCTGTGTGTTTGTCTGGCAAATCACAATCAGGGTTGTTAACTAATGAGAGAATTTTAAGTGAATTTCACATTAAAGGCAAAAAAAGAGCAGAATGGTAAAACAGTTATGCTTCCAGTTTGGTTCCGTTGGCCTCATCATTGAAATTCACTTTGAATTAAATTTAAATTCACATTTTAGTAAATAACACTCAATGTGTTGAGACATCCATTTTTATTTTTTTTGTTATCTGACTTGAATTGTAACTCCCTTCTTGGCAGGGTTGCATTACATGATTGCGGGCCGACGCGCCATCTTGGATTTTTCTTTTTTTTTTCATTATGTGCCTTTTTCAGAGTGATGGGAGCAGCCACACCTGCACTATAGTATCAGGAATACATGTTCGTATTCCTTACATGATAGCGTTCTTTTAATATCTGCTAATGAAAATAATTCAGCTACTTTACATAAGGTATGTTAACCTTTCTCTGTTTGATGTCTGTCTGAGTTTTCCAGACTTTCATCAAAACGTTACTTCTGCATGAGGTATTTTGATACATTAGGTAATCTTACTTCGAGCCATGCTGGTGTGTTTATTAGTCAAAAGCATCATTTGTTTTAAGAGTTGACATGTTTTTGCAAACAGTAGCAAATCGACCCTTGTAACTGCACAATTAAAAAAAAAGTAACATCTCATCTTTCATGATATTTTATTACTCCTGCTAAGCTAGCAGAGAGGTGGGAGTGAGCATTGTTTTGAATGGCTCTGCTATCTATGGAAAACTCTGAAGTGATTTAATGGACGTAGCATCACATTGCTAGACAACCACAGGTATGTGACATGGCTATCTGACAGAGTGTCCAGACTCTGCCTAGATACTGGCGTCTTTTCTGTGCTTAGGATCCCAGTTTCTGTACAATTTTACACTGAAATTACATCTCAAATGAGCTACTTTGTATATTAATAAATACAGTATTAGAACGACATTGCCATCTTCATAAACCTCAATCCTTCTGCTTATTTTATGCTGTCTCAAATCTTTACCCAGCTTCATAAATTTGGTAAACATTTAAAAAGTCAAGTAAATGTAGAATTGATCCTTCAGGGCCCATGTAAATAAATAATGTGCTCTGTTTGTAATTATAGGAGGAACACACTGAGAAACACTGTCTGCAAATGGACTATTTTACACAGAGCAAGCTAACATGATGGTAGCAGTAATTATGGGTGAAATAGTAACTTCACTTTTAATCCCAACTACCAAGGCTAGCTGGTAGTTTAGAGTTGTGGTTCCCAATCCAGTCCTTAAAGGGAAAAGGTCATGCTCGTAGTGACTTTAGCTTTTTTAAAAGAGCTTCGGATTCCATCTATACACTGTGTTGGTAGTTTGCTAGGCCAATGTACAGATTGGGAGACAAAAATGTTTTAAAAAGGGTTTTTCGCCCATCTGTCTCTCAATTCAGCAGCAGACCGGAAGGACAGTAGACACTTCCCGCAGGAGGTCCCACTGCTCTCCACCCATAACAGTCACAGAATAGGAACGGAGTGACGTGACATCACTCTGACATCACTCAGACGATGGTGCACTGGCAACGAAGCAAGCATTTTGGTATCACAGAATAGGTTTGCCCTGCTTGGGCCATTTTTCAATTTTCGCACCGTTAACCCCTTAAGGACCAAACTTCTGGAATAAAAGGGAATCATGACATGTCACACATGTTATATGTCCTTAAGGGGTTAAGGACCAGGGCTCTTTTTACATTTCTGCAGTGGTTGTGTTTAGATGTAATTTGCCTCTTACACATTTACTGTACCCATACATATTATATACCATTTTTCTCGCTATTAAATGTTCATTCTAAAGATACCATTATTTTCATCATATCATATAATTTACTAGAATAAAAAAAAGTAAAATATGATAAAAAAACAAACAAAAAAAAAAAAACACAGCTGGCCATCATGCACCCATGTCCCAGTTGGAACATGTCTGAAGCCGGCCAATGTAATTCACCTCTATCAAACCGAATGTTTTTGAAAAGTACACACCCTAGGGCATTTCACATGGTGGCATTTCAACACTTTACATGCACTAATTCTACCACCAGTCTCTGTCAAATGTTTTTGTGGTGTTATTTTTCACTCACACATTCTACTTTGGGCATAGATTCTAAGCTCCTGTTAGGTGTTACTGCCAAAGGACACCCAAATATGTACTCGGCATCATCTCCCGAGTACAGCGATACCACCCATGCATACGTTTGTCAGGTTCACTGGGGGGTGCAAAGCAAAATGTCTGATATGCGTTTTTCCCATTTTACATATCTTGTTTGCCTATCTTCCTTTTGGGGGCCTTATCAGATATCCCAATGTATTGTCTTGCCATGAGCGTGCATATATTTGAAAAGTTGACACCCCACAGTAGTTGAAGAACGTGTGTGGAGGTAACTGTTCAATTCTCATTTTTACACACGCACACCGCTTTTTGACTGTGATTTACTCCCAAGTAAATCATAGGTTTACCCCATGCATAGGTTTGCCAGGATTTTGGGAAGGTACGGTTACAATTGTATGACTTGCAATTTGAGTTGAAATTGAGAGTATTTCTTCTGATAGGCCTATCTTTAGCTTGGGGCTTATCACATACCCCAGTTTTATATATCGCCACAAAAGGGTACATACTTGAAATGTAGACACCCTGAGGTATTGCATGTGGAGTGCTTTGATGCAACTTTTTTTTAGCAAGACCAAAAAATTTAAACATTGAAGAACGTGTGTGGAGGTAACTGTTCAATCCTCAATTTTACACACGCACACCGCTTTTTGACTGTGATTTAAGAGAGCCCGTTGTTGGTTATTGCAAAAAAACACCCCGGGTTGTTTTCTGCAAGGCCTCCTTAGGACACCCATGCCCCCCATGCATAGGTTTGCCAGGATTTTGGGAAGGTACAAAAGCTGCAGATCTCTTATCTGATGTATTTGTAAGCCATCCGCTTCTATTCCCGCCCAGACTTTCTGTGTCTGTCCAATCACAGACTTCTCAATTTTGCTCACTGAGAAGTCTTTGCAAGGCAGGTGTTCTGGGCAATTGTCACCTCTCGAGTTAGATCCACTGAGCTAAGCAACCAGGAAGTAACATGACCAGTTGTGTGATTGACAGTCGGGGGGGGGGGGGGGGGAGGGTTTAAACCACTTTAATTTATAAAAGTGCCAATTTCTATTAAAATCTGCACTTTGTGTGAAATGAAAAATAAAGAAAAAACCACATGTGTGTCTCATGTGTGTACGTGTACATTATATGTGTGTGTGTGTGTTAAGAAAAGAGAGTTTGGAGATCTGTTACCCTTATGAAGCTAAAAATATATTATATGCAGGATTGTAAAAAATCTGAAATGCTCATTCCTGTATGTATAAATAATTTGAAATAAAAATACAGAGAGCTATAATGATTTTCCCTTCTGTCTCTGTCTTAGGGAGTTAATGCTGGTTTGTGGGCTCGGGATGTATGGAGAAGAATGTATTTGACAGACACGGTTTTATAGATATGAGGGCTTACCTCTATCTCCTGCCTCCAAACAGCAGTTACACAGCGTGAGAGCCAGGTCGAGGTGGATAACACACACAGAATGAGAGCACGAGAGAAGTGAGAGTACAGCAGGGTAGCAGCAGGAAACAACATAAAAGAAGTATCACTCCGATCCAGGAAAAAAACTTGGCTCAGAAACTTTTTTCCCTTTGTTTCATATTTTATAAAACTGCTGACTGGATTTACAGCAAGAGAATCCTAGAATATTGGAAAGTCCTGTCCCTTGTAGGACCAAAAGGAGCTAATGGCACAGCCAGGTTTCTCTCCAAGTAACTTGGTGAATTATAGAATTTTTACCAAGTAAGGGGGTTATCCACTAAACTGAGCGTTCTAGAGAACCACCAAGGGATGCGTACATTTTACACAGAAATAGCTCAGGTGGAACAGTAGCAATACAGGTATTTTAACTGAAAATGTGTGATTGTCTTGTCAGTTCTCCACAATTCCTAGTTTAGTGAATGATCGCCTTGTAGTGCTATGCAGCTGCTGAATCTCTTGGACAGTTTTAAACATAGACTTTATAAAACCTTTAAAAAAAATACAAATATGATGAATGACAGTGCATTAAACAAGAATGTCAACTGTGGTTATATAAAAAAAGGTAAATTAAATTTTAGGCAAAATAAGTTGCACTGGGAAAGTTCTGCCATTCAACCGCTTTCTCAAATAATCTATTTTGGTGTATAATCTGCAATTAGCCCCTTCAGGATGGAGTCAATGGTACACGTTCTGATCAAAACAAAATGTAAACAAAACCTGGCATTTGCGCTATATGTCTGTTCAACCGTAATTCACCTCTTTCATATTACGTGCACCCACACTTATTATATATCATTTTGTTCAGGAGAAACTGGGCTTTAATTTCTCATGAACTATTCATAATTGAAACATAATTTATTATGAATAAAATAAAAAAAAACTGTGAGAAATTAAGATTTTAAAAAAAAATTGTAGACATTTTAGCTGTAAATGTCATGATACTGTTTGCGTTAACTGCAAAAAATGTTTTGGAAAGTTACAGGGTCAAATATAGCACATTCAATTTTTCTGTTTTTTAAAATTGAAATTTGCCAGGTTAGTAATGTTACCTTTGAGACCGTGTGGTAGCCCAGGAATGAGAATTACCCCATTGATGGCATACCATTTGCAAAAGTAGACAACCCAAGATATTGCAAGAGTGGTATGTCCAGTCTTTTTTAGTAGCTACTTAGTAACAAACACTGGCCAAAGTTAGCATTCATATTTGTTTCAGACAGTCCCCCTGCTGGCAGATCCACAGCCAGCTATAGGGGGCCATGTGATCACTCTTTGAGAGCGATCACATGGTCCCTGGGGGGCCTGATTTGCCATGGGAGGGCTGCCTGGGCTGTCAGGCAGTCCTCACGAAGAGGATTGCGGCGGAGGTAAGTACCTCAGAGCTCCTGGGGCTGCAAGCCGTTACGGCGTTTTATGCCGCCGCAACGGTATTAAAGCACATTTAATGCGGGACGGCATAGAACGCCGTAATGGCGTTAAGGGGTTAAGTTGTAAATTTGGTCAAATTCAATGTTTGGTATATAAAGTCTGTAGTTTTTAAAAAAATGTATCATGATAAATCTTACTGTTTTGATAAGTATATGTCCCAAATAGGCCAAAAAAAGTCTGCAAACTTAAAGGGTTACTCCAACCAAAAAGCAGTGTTATAAATTCTGTTATTTTGTTCAGAGCCACCCTTGCTGTGCTGGTTTGTCCCTTAAAACTTAAGAAAACCGCTTACCTCTGTATTTTATCTCAGAACATTCTCCCTGCTATCCAATACTTATCAGCTGACATCACCAGCTCTTGCCAGAGGCTGACAGATGCCAGGGCGGATGGGCTAACGTGAGGACAGGGGCAGAATGGGTGGACAACCAGCCATTGGCTGCCTGGCCACAACCATTCTGTGTGCGCTGGCATAAGACAGCAAATTTGCACATAATTTACATTAGCCACCTCGTAATGCCCCAGTGACGGAGCCTGGCGTGTACTTACATCTATGGAAGCAGAGGGGTTAAACTCTGTATGTATGTGCAGTATTTCATAAACAAAACTCCAGGCACCATGACCACTTCAAACCACTGATGTGGTGTTGATGCTTGGAATAACCCCTAAATCAAATAGCAAAGATAAATTGACAGATACTAAGGGACACTGGGCTTATTCACTAAACAATGTACTGAAGACAAAACTAAAAGGTAGATGAAATCTTTGGTTAATGATACTCGGCTATGTATAGTTTGATTTGTTGTACATAAAAACTCATTTATTAACACTATGAATTATGAAAATATAAGATTCAAATTGATTAGTTTTAATGTTTACTTTTACAGAATTTTTTCAAAATGTTTTGAAACTCTTTAGTTAAATATATCTACTTTTGGCCATCTTTGGTTAGCTGACTACATTTCCGAGAATTCCCTAGCAAAAGCAGGTCCGTAAAAATAAACATGCAGAAAATAGATAATGTAAAAAAGGTAGATAATGTAATAAACTGCATTTTTCATGTTCATAAAAAAAAAGCACATAAACTATATACCTTTTCTATAAAATTAGAAGTACCAGCATTTTCGCAAGACATGAAACTCATGTGAAACTCGAAAAAGACAGAGGTGCCATTGTGAGTAGTGGATTTTCTAGTTTCAGTGTCTGAGCTGGTTCTGCAGTGATAGTTACTTTCTAGAATTTCCCATCTGACAATCAAGCTTGAGGTTTCTTTGCGAAACAAACGTTCCGAAAACGGCTTTCTGGGTACGCTTACATTCCCCAAACGCTCCTAAAATGTATTACTGTGAGTTGGTTTCTAATATTATTTTTTTTCATTGAAAATGTTGCCATACTGTACTTTTATTGTGTATGTGCTTTTTTTTATTGATTTTTTTATTATTAAACAGGAAAGCCCTGTAGATAATTTATCCACAAAAAAAATAAATGATGTATTTTAACAGAAACAATATCCCGTTTTCCCTCTGTTCCTCGTTTGAATGTATTCAATGGATTTATATTTGAATATTTACATTACTATATCATGGGATAATATCTGTGGAAAAGGTGTGAAATTTAGACAGTACCGCTCCCTTCATGTTACTGTGGGAGAGTTGTTCACTAAAATACACTACTAGTTTTAGATACAAGGCTCTCTAATTGTATTTTTTTGATTATAGCTGCAAAAAACTGGATTCTAGCTCAAAATAAATGACAAATCAGCAAGTTTTACAGTAAAACATGAATACCATCAACAATGAAGTAGATTTTCATTTATTTTTTATTTATTTTTTAAACATGAACTGATGTGGTTTTACTACATTTGCCCAGAAAACATCTCCAAACAGGGTGGTACACAGTTTCTCCCTAACAAGTTAACTTTATTATATTAAACGTAATCTCTAACCGGTCATTGTTTTAATTAAACAGTTACAATTGATTTTCTTGTTAGTTTACATGCATTTCGTCTTTGGACTAGCTGTCATAGCGCAGAATGCAGTTATTAAAAACACTCAGTTGATGTAACTGTGAGTCAAAACAACACAATGGGTGTAAATGTATTTCACACAAAAAGCCTGGTGATCAGGAAAAAAAATAATAAAGGTTTTCTGCAGAGTAGATTTTCATTTTAATGCAGTTTAGAGTTGGCGCATTACGATATTGTTGAAAAAAGTCATGATATAAAATTAACATAACTGCTCCCCAAAGCTGCTATCAGATTACTGAAAGCTATATTTATGTGATTCTTTAATGAATGGGAAAAGATCTTGCCTCATTGTCAGTTCCATCACAGAAAGCTGTGACAGAATTCCTCAAGAAGGGCAGGTCATGCGCAGTGTGTGCAAGCACATAGTGTACAAGTACTTGTACAGACAGAAGGAAGCACTGTTACATCCAGTGACATATATGCAGGGCTGGTGCAAGGATTTTTGCCCCCTAGGCAAAAGAACAATTTGCCACCCCCCCCAATATGCGCTGCCCACCATGTGACATCTTAATGCCCCACCCATATGATCTGTCATGTGAACCAACGCCAGTGCTGCACACAGTGTGTGTTTACATTAAAAAGCCTGCAGGGACAGGCTATAGACACTAGAACCACTTCATTAAGCTGCAGTGGTTCTGGGGAATATAGTGTCCATTTAATGTGAGGTAAATTAGAAATTAGTGCCATGAATAATATACTAGATTGCCTACTTACAACCAGATGAGGATGGTGATGGGCTCTGGCTGCAGTTTGGCTCCACTGGTCTGGTGTAGAACAGGCTCTCTGGAGGCTGTTTGTAACTGTGGTCACAAAAATCAATGTTCTGGGGGAATGGGAAGCAGCTCCATTTTTGGAGGCCCCTTACATAGCTCAAGGTCTGCACCCTCATGGTCTGATTGTGAGTATGTCCATAAGGCCCAACCCATAGAGGATCTAATGTGTGTGCTTATGGAATGTAGAGAGTATAGGGATACCAGTTTGTGTAGGCGATGTAGTGTGTGTGTGTGTGTGTGTGTGTGTAGTGGAGCAGTGTGTTTTTGTGTAAAGGATAGAAAGCAGTGTGTGTTTGTGTGTAATGAATGCATTGTGTGCAAGGGATGTATTGTGTGTGTGTAAGGGATGCATTGTGTGAATCTGTTTTTATATGTGTAAGGGATACAATGTGTGTTTATGTGTATGTAAGGGATGCAGTTTGTGGGGTATGATAGGGGTTGAGAAGGGAGCAGGAAAAAAATATATATTTTGTTTTATGTTAGTGTATCTGTCTTAGTGTTATGTCTTAGTGTATCTCCTGCAAGCCCCTTGTTTGTCTCTTATCCCCAATCTTTGTATGTCTACTACATCCTCCCAACTTCTTTGTGTGTCTAACTCCCCCAGGCCCTTTGTGTGTCTCCCTCCTGAGCCCCTCTGTGTGTCTCTTTCTCCCTTACCAGCTCTTTTGTGCTTCACGTTCCCCCCTTCCTTAGTCTCTCTGTGTGTCTTCCACTTCCCTGTCCCTTAATAATCTCTTTCACTCCTACCCATCCCTTGGTGGTCTCCTCTCTTCCCACTGTCCCTTAGAGCTCTTCCCTGCTCCTTAGTGGTCTCTCCTCTCCCCCACCCCATCAGTGGTCTCTCCTCTCCCCCCATCCTCCCCAGGTATTCTATCCTTGCCCCCCTCCCCATGTGGTCTCTCCTTTCCTCTCTCTCCCCCCATCCTTCTCACCAGTTTGTCTCTCCTTCCCTCTATGCCCCTCCCCAGGTGGTCTCTTCTTTCTTCTCCCCCCCCTCCCCAAGCTGCCTCCTTCCATTTCTCTACTCCTTTCACCCTCCCCAGGTGGTTTTTACTCCCCTTTGTCCCTCCCAGGAAATCTCTCCTTCCCTCTCCCCCCCCTCCTCCCCAGGTGGTCTCTACTTCCCTCTCTCTCCCTCCAGGTGGTCTCTCCTCTTCCCCATCCTCCCGAGGTGTTCTCTCCTTCCCCTCTCCCCATGTGGTCTCTCCTCTCCCCTCTCCCCCCTTGGTGGTCTCTCCTCTCCCCCATCCTCCCCAGGTGTTCTCTCCTTCCCCACCTCCCCATGTGGTCTCTCTTTTCCTCTCTCTCCCCCATCCTTCTCACCAGGTGGTCTCTCCTTCCCTATATGCCCCTCCCCAGGTGGTCTCTCTTTCCTTCTCCCTTCCCCCCTCCCTCCCCAGGTGGTCTTTCCTTACCTCTCTCCCTCCCAGGTAATCTCTCCTTCCTTCTCTCCCCCCTCCTCCCCAGGTGGTCTCTCCTTCCCTCTCTCTCCCCTCAGGTGGTATTTTCTCCCCCCCCCCTCGGGTGCCTCCTGCCTCTAGTCACTAGTGTAGCATGGCCAAGCTCTGCTCCGGTCCGCGGTTCAGGAGCTTCTGTTTCCTGTACCAGGCAGGACTGAAAGGAAGTTCTTTAATGGATGCACCGGCCCGGGCAGTGTGGCAGCCGCCAGAGCCTCTCTATAGAGCACTCAGGCGGCTGCAGCATGAGGGGGGGGGGCGGCGCTCCTGGCGGCAGGGGCACCCTAGGCAACTGCCTAAGTCACCTATAGGAAGCTCTGGCCCTGCATATATGAGAGAAAGAGTGGGCTCATAGCTGCATCAATTTATGCATTGTTAAGTAACTAGACAAAAAGAGAAAGAGACAACGTACCTCATTTTATCATACCCTACAAGGGGCACACTTTAACACTTTGCTTGGAGTGTCTTCAATTATATTTAGGTAATAGAAGATAGTCTGTTTTTATACCACAGAACCTGTACCCACAATCACAAACTTCCTATTCTTACTTCAGCCTTTTATTCACTATATTCTAAATATAAAAATTTAACAATCTACTTTCATCAGTTCACACGTTTCAAACTGGTCCAACAGTCTGTTGGCTGGCAGACAATTAAAGGAAGTGTACTGCAATAAATATGGGAAGACCAATCTTGCATGTGACTGATCTTAAGCAATAAACTTTAGAAACAGCATACAAGTGATTTCTAAACATTGTGGGGGTGTGAGTGTCTTCCAGGTCAAGTAAAGAGCCCTCTTATTTCCATCAAATATAAGAAGACCGGTATTCTATGTCTAAAAGGATGCTGGTGCTGAGTCACGATAAGGGTATTTTGGCTAAGCTGTATGTAGGAATGTAAAGAGCAGTTTTCAAAACCACTTACTTAAACTAACATTATTATGGTTTTCAGAAAATTTCTTTAATAAAATATTCCTTCCTCCCCAAGTAATTATCAAATTATTCATAATTAAATCTAAACCTGCAAATACTTTTTTGAGTGCATCATATATGTTAATAATCAGATAATCAGCAAATAGTGTGATTATTTCTGATTTATACAGATACAACACGTTACATTTCATTAGTGATATTAAGTAAATGCAATGATACATTTTCCGACACAGGCATAAACAGATGCAGTGGTTGTTGGAATTTTGCCTGCATGCTTACAATATAAATATGAAATACTTGAAGCATGTGCTGATAAATGTGTGTAGAAAGTAAAGACCTTGCATTGTTCGATACATGTGTTAAGTAGATTATTCATTTCAGGAGAATATGATTAGGGAATAATTAGATAAGTGTGTCTTAAAAAGGTAAGCATCTGAACCCCGAAGTACCAAATGTTCCACTGTGCAGATATTACAATGTTTTACTGAGCAACCTAATGGCGGCACATGATGCCCTACTTCTTTAATTTTGGTAACTTAATGCAGCCCTTCACCATTCATTCAGTGGATCATTCCATTAAGATCATTAAAGAACGGATTGTTATGATGAGTTATGCCTCATTTCCACTGAGCGGATCGGTTCGGGTCGGTACAGTTTGGAAGGTTTAGAATGGTCCAGCCCATTCTGGTGAGCGTTTCCACTGCAAGCCAGACCTTTAGGAGCCATGCAGGGTTTAGAAAAAATGCTCTTCCTGTCCACCAATCAATGGATTGTATAGTAGCTCCGCCCTAACTGAACCGTTCCATTTCCTATGGCCATACATCTGAAGCAGGACCCTGAATATATCGGTACGGACCACTTTCATAATGGAAACACCCAAAATAGCGAACCGTACCGAACCGAACCGATCCACTCAGTGGAAACGAGGCATAAGACCACCACTGGTCTGCAAGGGAAAAAAAAAAAATCAAGTGACAGTGAGCATCAGATATTAGAAAACTCAGAAAAGACCGTGGAGGAAGTGGAAAGAAGGAATAAGGAAGATGACTTTTTAAATTGGTTACATTCCAGGTAATGCTGAAACAGGTTAGATCAGCTAAAGAAAAGTATTAAAGTGGATCTGTCACTTGTCAGGTTTCCATAAAGATATAATCTTTATAAAATACTGATGATGACTGCCTTGAAATTTCAGTAACAGTCCAACACAATCCAAAGGTACCATAAGACAAATCAGGATCTACTTTGGTTATGGTAGAGTCTGCAGTTGACAAAAGGTGACAAAAGAAAAAGCTCCCACAAGTGATAACTGTGGGATTTAGTCATCATCTGGCTCATTGCAAAAAGTAATCTACAGAGGCTCAGGCAATCTAACTGGATCCTCAGTAGACCTCAGTGTTGTATGTAGCGGACCCCTGGTAACCCGATCGGTTACCTCTGCTAATTCCCTTCCTTAAGGTGTTCAGGAACCCTTACAACACAGTTCTGGAGGTAAAAACACTGACAATCCTTTATTGGTACACACAGCTTTTATGCACAGACCCCCGCAGAGGGTTTCCACTCTTTCAATACACTTTCTTTTGTCCCAGGCAGGAGAAAGGGGGATGGGTGACAGATAACCATCTCCCGCTCTGGGAAAAACAAACAGGACACAGTTGCGTACATTAAAACATATTACAAACAGTAAAACACATTACATATATGGGACTCTGCACCTCAGGAAGGGAGTGGGGTACCCACACAAAACATACATCCCTAGATAGCCCCGGGTCCCAAATAGGATCCCTGTAAATAGTGGGGCTATCGGATGTACAGAGCCCGAGAAATCACCGAATAAAGTCTGGAGCTCGAGGCTCTGTACATCCACAAAATCAGTTCCACAGCATTGCTTGGTTTAGTCTGGTGAATTCAAACTTTGCGGATAAACCAAGCAACAACCAATCAGCTGAAAGGCGCAAAACCAATTAGCACCAATCAGCGCTCAGGGAGGAGAGGGGGTTTTGCCGCACAATCAGTTTAAAGTGCGCAAATTCCGTTTGCACCAATCGGCACTCAGGAAGGAGAGGAGTTTCACTGCCCAATCAGGAGAAAGGGCACAAAACTCAGTTTGAATGGGCGCTTCTTCTCCGATTGGTCATCTGTGCCCCGCAGTGACCAATCAGCGCTCACTCATGCCGACCGATCAGGAGAATGGTGCAATGGGAGCTCCTTCTCCTATTGGTCGGCACAGACTTCCAGGCGGCCAGCAAATGCTCTGGATAAAAAAAGCCCACTTTTTATTGAGTTGAAAAAAGCATACTCTTACCTTTCACATTTTGATTTACATATCTTATTTATTTACAATTTGCATACACTGATTGATTCCTTATTTAAATCATATGTGCCTTGTGCTGGTCTTTCATTGGGAATACTACGAGTATGATGGTTTTTTGCTATTGATTTTTGAATGCTTGGCATGAAAAGAGCTTGTAAAACATTGTAATATGTATCTTTGCTACTGTCTTTGATGTTGTAAAACACATTGAACCTCATAATCCTGAAAGGATGTTTACAGATCTCCTGACTGGCGGAAATCAGCTGCCGCCCAGCTATCTCAAAGCTGCCTTCATTTAATCAGTGAAATAAGGACATTGAATCCCTGAAGGCTAAAATCAACTAAGAAATTTAAAACATAGGATATTGTATAAATACATATTATCATAAGAAATATTGTATAGATTTGTCCAAAGGGGAAAGCTGATATTTGACGCAAGCAAAGAAATGTCTTTTGGGTTAGTAGTTTTGAAAGAATTTAAAGAATCTGTACACAGAGTTCTGTAGGCTTACTATATTGCATTTACTTTGGATTTACCTCTATTCCACACTAGAGTTATGCATGGCAAGACATTTTGGTTCTAACTAATAATTTTTTTTAGAAAGACAGAGGACAAATTTCAGGTGTTCCGAACATTTCTAATGTCAGTTTGGCTTGACCGAATGTTGATTTGGGAACTGCATCCAAAGAACAAACCAAAAAAGTGTGAAAATGGGCCAGTCTGTGTGCTGCGACATATATACATAAAATAATATTATGTACATATTTTGTAGTACACTGACAGGAGCATTTTCTGGCCATTTGGTTCCTCGATCCCTAGATTTCTTTTCTCCACTTCTCACGTTATCTGTGAATAAAATCAACATTTAGCGGCTGTCTAATCAATGCCATCATTCATCTTTTTTTCCCCATCATTCATCTTTTTTTTTGTATCATTGACGAAATTTAGGCTTTCACTCCACATTTTCAGCATTGTGTATTTCAGTTATTCCTTAATTTGGGTACAATCTGGTTTGGAATTTGGGAATTCTGACACACACCTAATCGGCCCAAAATCCGACGAATTCCAGATTCGGTCCAAAATATATCTCCAAGTCTAATCCTCACAAAGTAAAGATAGAAGACAATGTTGAATGAGCCAGTTTGAACAGTTTAGATTAGAGTTTTCTAATTGCAGTTGTCAATCAGTCTAATCTAGAGCATCTTTTTAAATTGAAATCATAGTTATTTTACATGAATGTTTGTAGACATAAAAGCAATCTAAACATAAATCCCTCTCAAAGGGATGGTTATATAAGTGCTAATAATTACCACGCATTAACTAAAAATATTAATAATAAACCTTGTTTTTTTTGTTTTTTTTAAATGGATGCATTGTGTGTGGTTCTTTTCAGAGTAGTTACCGAATTCACTGACTCCCCCTAAAGCCTTGGGGTACACAGCTCTGATAAGCCACTCATTATATAAAGAAGCATAATCTCATGCAAAGGTTATTTGTGTATATTTTTATACTCATTAAACCCCCCAAAAATGTGCAGGTCAACTATCACTGATAGTGTAAGTTAATTCAATGATGTAAGTTACTATCACTGATAATAACTTTCCATTTTCCGAATCATGAAATAATTTTCAGAATCATGTGAAGCTGAAGGATGCAGTTTATGAATGAATGATAAACAGAGCTAATTCATGCATGTAAACACTGCTTTCATTACATAATCTCAGCCATTGTCTAACGATTTAATGTCTCGCAGACTACGTGCTTGACTGAGGCACCGGCAGCACAGAGGAAGTTTTCCTAAGCTTGTGTCATGCATATGGTGGATTTAGCTCGATTCACAGCGAGTGTACAAAGTCGAAACTATATTATTTATTTCAAATGTACCAGGAAGATTACATTGAGATTTGTCCTGTGTTCAAGCATATCCTGGAGCGTTACACACATGTAGTATAAATATATAA
Organism: Pelobates fuscus; assembly: GCF_036172605.1. NCBI lineage: Eukaryota > Metazoa > Chordata > Amphibia > Anura > Pelobatidae > Pelobates > Pelobates fuscus. The sequence continues at coordinate 30,067,933 of NC_086318.1, read as the reverse complement.
TCGCGTTATGTATGTCTATTTTATATACGTAATTCTTTTATTTATTTATAAAATATTTTACCAGGATGGATACATTGAGATTTATCTCGTTTTCAAGTACAATGCAATTATACATTTACAATGAATGCACTTGTTTTTGTGTAGATGGATGCAGATGCTTTTATGAATCCAGCCTGGTGGCAGATTTTATATTTTCTGTCACTTTATTGCATGTATTTGGAGCCTTATAGGAATGAACTCCTTTTTTTAGGTGTGGATTGGCAAATAAAGGGGTGATCGTGGAGTGGAGGACAGAAGGAGTGGAGACAATTGGAGTTAGCATACCATTCTAGTAGTGTAGGAGTTTTCTAGAGAAGTTATATAAACCAGACAAGTAAGATGAGGAGTACATTTAGAGTGAAGAGTGAGTCAGTTTAGTTCTTCCAACATATGACAGCAATGTCTATTATAGTTATTGATGATACATTAGAGAAAAAGAGACATAAATTATACAGGGCTCAGACTCGCAAACTGTATTTGCTACATCCTCATAGTCTATGATCGGCCTAACGTTTGCTATACAATTGGGGATTAAATAATTTAAGCAATTTGGGCTTTGTTCTAAATATAATTGCAACTAATTTACCAGCATTAAATGAAAGTTTGTTTTAGAATACAACTTTGAGCCTTTGTGAATTCAATCCATAACACAGCCTCAAACTGTCATAGTTTATGTCAGGCTTCCTCAAACTCCGGCCCTCCAGATGTTGCTGAACTACAACCCTTATGATTCTCAGCCTATCTATTTGATTCATGGAATCATGGGAGTTGTAGTTCAGCAACATCTGGAGGGCCGGAGTTTGGGGAAGCCTGGTTTATGTTATCAGCAAACATGCGCACAAGTTTTAGGTCCTGCACAAAGTGGAAAGGTAACTTATTAATGGAAAGCAGAACGTGATAAAGAATTGAATCATGGAGGGTGGAAGGGGGGGTAGAAACAGTGTGATTCGTGTTCGTCTCCCAGCATAACCTTTGAATTAAGTAGACCAGCCAAAAATAGCAGCTGCCCTTACCACCACCATCTTGGTGTTATGGAGACAATTCTAGACTACTGTACCTCGTCTCATACATTACACATATTCTATATTCATGAACTTTCATAATTGCATTCATTATATATGTGATGGTGAACAAATAGGCCATCTAAGAGTTTTGGAATGTTCATAATTATTTGGAATGAAGATTTAGTGATTTAAAAAATTACTCCAGAACACTGAGATGTTATTATTTGCCCAAATCCATGCTTTGCCGTAGTATTTCTTTTATACTGTATAGGATTTTTCGGCTGTTTTAATGGTTTAAGCTTAGCATGTTAGGATTACTATTAAGGTAAAGTCTATAATTAGTGTTAATTTAAGAGTTAAAGGTAGTGGAAGTGAGATAATAAAATCATTATATTGGGTAAGGGCAATGAGGTAATACTGGAAGCTACTATAAAAAAAAAATAAATAAACAACGCCGTAGATATAGTTACTACTAATGAGTCTGATTTTCCTCCCAGTCATTAGAGCAGTAAGCCCACAGCCTGCAGGGCTAATCTGCATTAATAAAGAATTGCTGAATGTTCATGGATGTGTGGAGATAGTTATACAGAGTCACTGCACACCGACATCCTTATATACGTGTCTCAGGATTATAATACTATTAAAGGGACACTCACACATGGTACATTATTTTAGTTAGGTTACAGTTAGCTATGCTGGGTGTTTTTGTTTTTTCCGCAGTCTAATAATTATTAATAATTAGCATAGCTCAATAAGCCCATCCTTTCTGCCACCTCTTTCTATCCAGCAGAGTTTCCTTTTTTGCTTCAAAAATCTCTTTGTACACAGAGTCATGGCTTAGGCTTCTGGGTGTTGTAGTTCAGCTGTTATCTTTTTATTGAAGAAAAGCCAACATTAGAACTACAACTGCCAGAACCACTTGCTTTTTTTTTTTCTTTTTTTTCTTCTTTATTTTTGCGTGCAACAAGGGTCATACGGCTCGCAGAGCCTCAATTTACACATCAGCAGATAAGAAAAAGAAAATATAACTTCGGCTTGTGAGACTTATGCACATTTTTGTGGGTTTATGGGTCTAAGGAACATACACAGGTGTCTCTCTATTGTAGGCTGACCATCGCTGGACTACCTAGGAAAAAACTAACTGTAATGGGTTGGTAATGTAATAAATTTGAGTAACTAAACTAGTAATTATCCTGCTTGTTAGATGGGGGTGCACCATAAGATGGCCACAAGATTGTGGTCCTAATAGTAGGTATACCTTGGGACTAAAGTTACACCTCCAGTCTTCCAGATTTGCTAAGCTCGTTTGTCGGTGGCAGGGGAGGTGGGGGGGAGGGGGGTAAGCGCCCCTGTATGGGTCGTGGCATGGAAATTAGTAAAGGATGACATTGCTCTAGTGGGGGGAGGAGGGGTAGGGTGGTAAATATGTCACATCAAGTTAACTGACAGTCCATAAATACGTGGCGTAGTGGATCCACTACAGCATGGACAGTCCTCAGGTCTTCGCTGCGGCAGATGTTGTGGGTTCTTTCCCTTTTGGGTAGAATGGCGCTATGGTCTTCGGATTTCAGCGTTGGGTTGGCGGCGAGGTGGTTTGGGTGCCAGGTAATTGCAGCGAATCCTCAGGTATGGAGAGCTTGGTGAGGAGCGCAGGTGCCTCATTGATGTCTGAAATGAAGTATAGTGCTTCTCCGTGCTTGACTCACAGCGGTCGCTGGGATCTCCAGTTATATTCCACATTGTGGCTACGGAGCAGTGCCGTGAGGGGTTGCAGCGTTTTGCGCCAGTGAAGTGTCTCCCCGGTGAGGTCTGCGAAGAACGAGAGGGTCATGCTTTCGAAGGTAAGTGGGGTAGCCCCCTTTAGTGCAGCATGTACCAGCGCCTTGTCGGTCCCAGAGCGGAAACGGACAATCAGATCTCTAGAGGCCTTTTCTGGTGCTCGGTTGGGTTTCGGGATTCTGAAGCACCCATCGAGGGTGATGTTCCTCGCCTGTTTGGGCTCCAGGAGGTGGGCCATGAGCCTCCGGAGGAGGTGAGGGAGCTCAGATGTGGGCACATTCTCCGGGATACCCCGGATTTTCAGATGGTTGCGGCGCATTGAATCCTCTAATGCGGCAAATCGGAGATCGGTTGCCGTCTGACGCTTGGTAAGTGCCTGCACTTCTAATTGAAGTCGGGCCACCGTTTGGTTCAGTTGTTCCGTGGTGGATTCCACCGCACCTATGCGGCCTACCAGGCCTGTGATGTCCGCGCGGAGTAAGGCCACATCCGCCTGTATAGTTTTCTGCAAGGCCCCCAACATGTTCTCCAGCATAGATGCTGTCACCGGGTCATTAGTTGTTGACCTCTGTGGGATTTGTCTTGGCTGAATTAGCCCCTCTCCCTCTTCATCTGGGGATAGCTCCTCGGAGTCGTAGAAGTCCCCCATGGCGGCGGCCATCTTGGGACCATGCATACCATAAGCTTGGCGGAACAAAACGCCTATGCTGGCACCCGGTTTGGGCTTTCCGGGCTTCAGTTTCTTGGACTTCCTGCCCATATTCGTTAGGGGTGTTTTGGTTGCCGTTTTGCGGCTGTAGTGGCCGATTATCGCCGGGTGTTTTGCCCCGGAGCTCGTCGCTCGTGCGGCCGTTCAGCTCAGTAGCTTGGCTCCGCCCCCCAGAATCACTTGCTTTTAACAAAGTTTTGCTACATTGAAAAAAATAGCAGCTCTATCAATTGTATACTGCAGTAACAAAAACATAAATTATCTAATTGAAATAGTTATAGGGTATAAATAAGGGGGTGGGAGTGGTGGGGGGAGGTAAACCCCAATGGAATTGAACGGAATAAAGAAGAGAGATTTCCAAAGAGGATATGTATAAATTAATACATAACTTGTATTATCCTTCTAAAATCCTACAGTGTTAACGTTTATTAGAAACAGTTATAGTTCAAGTAAATTTAGCATGCAGATTCCCAAGTTCAGTACAGCTTATTAAGTTAAATCTACTCTATCAAAAGTATATATAGTTATTTGCAAAATAACAAAATGCATTACTGAAACAGTGTTATGCTAATAATAGTTTAGAGAGTGTTACAAAATAATAAATTGACGTTACAAGTTATAACCAGCAACAAGTGCAAACTCAATTTCATAATAGAAAACCTGAAGGGATCCTATAGTGCCAGGAAAACAAAGTCGTTTCCTGGCACTATAGGTTTAAAAGGTGCCCCCTTTCCCCACCTGCTCTCCCCCTCCCAGGAGGCTTAATGGGTTTATAACCCCTTCAGCCACTCACCTGAATCCAGTGCCGATGTCCCTCAGCGCTAGGTCAGTCCCCACCCCCATGCTTGGCTGACGTTAAAAGGGGAATGGAGGATCCGCTCTGCCGGTGCTAGATCGCGGAGAGTGGCTGTATCTTCACCGCTCCCTCACTAGTAAGCCGTGGTAAGCCACCTTAGGCTCCAGTGTGCAAAATTACTCTGGAAGAGTATCAGGAGGTTCACCCAAGCACCCCTAAAGTAGGTGGTGCCCTTCTGTGCAGGTGTAAGCTCTGTAAGCCGTATTTTGCTCGAGAATTCAGCCGTTTTTTCTGGAAGCCCTTACAGCATGCGTCTGTTCAGAGAGAAGGTCAGGCTCTGCCCCCCATAATATTTATTATTCTAAACATGAATTTCCCTTACATTGCTCTAGACCATTTGCATATACTTTGTACAATAATGCCCAATAAGAAATTGTCTTACTTTATATTAAAGATATGTTATATATATTATGTGTATATATATATATATATATAGTTAATACAATTTTAAACAAAAACCTACACACCAGTCAAGCCATAAGACTTGCTTTTCCCACAGAAATCACAAATTTGCAGTGATGTTTAAACCGCAAAGGATTCTGGGAGGGCATATGCAAATTCCTTTAGCAAAGAATCAAAATGTTGCCTCATTCCATTTTAAACACGGATTCCTTTGAGTATATATATATATATATATATATATATATATATATATATATACATACATTGTGTGATTACTCACTAAATCTGAAACTATTGGGAACTGAATAAGGAAATGCACATTTTAAGACAAACTAGATTAGTTGGACAAGTTTCCTTTTCAGATATTTTGGCCTCAGAATTGCAATTTCTTGGTGAAAACCCAATAATTTCCAGTATAGTGTATACCTCTGTAGGGGTGTTGGTGCCTGTGATTTTACTGAGCATATGGCACCAATTTAGGTATTAATCTGTGTTCAAGTAAAATAAAGCAGCATTCTTTGTTCTCTTTTTTTTTTATGGAACTTAAAATTTCGCCATGGTTCTCACTTTAAATAATATATATCTTTGACAGCACCTAGAGTAGTTTTTTATAACGAGGAAACCACTTTTTAAAGTCTTGGATTATTTCCCGCTAGGCTTTCAAAGTCTCATGCACAAAAAACGTTTGTGGTTTGTTAGATAAATTGGAACCTGTGTGATATATCTGCAATTCGAGCAATGTATAAATACAGTAAAAGTCTCAGCAGATGTATTATGAAATATGCTCTTTTCTAAAAAAATTACTGTGTGTGCCAAAAATATATTTTGGAGAAACAGATGGTCATTCTATTGTCAAAACCAAATAAGAAGATGAAGTCTATTCATAATTTGTACATGTCTAGTGCCGCCTTCCATTAGGGTAAAATCAACATCAATATATAAATACAATATGTGAAAAATAAAAGATCAGTCAGAGCCAATATTTTCCAAAACACTATGGTTTGACACCATATCCAAGAGTGAATATATTCTGGTTTTAAGTTAACCACAGTTTAATTATATCCTCCTGAGACGCAGCCTATTAACTTGTGTCCTCTGTACTGGACATTTCGTTCATATGCATCTTTATTATTTTATTCCTGTGGTGTTGTAAAGAGGACATCCCGGGCTTTCTAGTGATATGCCATGTGATAGGCTGGGATGCTGGGAACCTCCTCTTCCATTTCATAAAAAACGGATGGCATATTGGAAGACAATTTGTTTTCTCGGTTCCCAGGAGGATGCTTTTGAACATCTGATTTCATGATAAATTACAGTACTTGTGGCAGTAATCTTGCATATTACACTGTGCACTGTTATTACAATGGCAGAAATATTGGTTTGTCAAAGTACCTTAACAGAATATGCCATACGTCAGTGATGGTCTCAGTTAAAAATTAGGGACCAATATCAAATGTACATAGAGAAACCAATTTTATATAACCTGAGAAGTGAGCAGGGGATGTTGCCAAATGTTACCGAATAAAAAGAACAGTGTTTTTACAATACAAATAAAAGCTATATTTAGTGGAGTAGCCCACTTGTAAATATATACAGACACGCAGACAGCTTTTAAGCCTAAGGGTACGATCCTAAAATTAATTCTAAATATGGTAACACAAAGCATATTTGGAACAGAGCCATCACTCCAAAAACTACAAATTAAGGTTAAAAAAAATGCTTTTGTTTCTTTTAAAGATGCATTGGTTTCTTTAGCAGTGAATGTAGATATTTTGCATGAAAAAATGTATGCTTTTTATTGTGTTTTCCCCTCCCCTGCTTCAAGACTGTAATCTTGTTTAAAGGGATTCTATAGTGCCAGGAAAACAAAGCCCCCCCCCCCCCCCTCACGTCCCCCTCCCGCGGCTAAAACTAGGGTTAGAACTGAATCTAACGCCAATGTCCTTGGTGCTGGGTCAGGCTCTGCCCACGCTGCTCCCCCACAGGCGTCAGCCGGCGGGGGAGACCTAATACGCATTCACGGAAATGGCCAGGCTTGCATTAGGATTTATCAGTGCTTTCCTACGGGGATTCCGGTGATGCTGGAAGTCCTCGTGCATAGTGTGAGGATGTCCAGCGTCATTCGGACGACCAAAAATCATCTAAGCACCCGTAAGTTCCTAGACAGCCACTAGAGGTGGAGTTAACCCTGAGAGGTAATTATTGCAGTTTCTCACAAGAGTTTTAAAAGACTAATCATAAATAGGGGTCAACCCATGTCAGTTTTACCTCAGAGAACAATTCCATAAGGCTACATGATATATAGTTAATTGCTTTTGGAGCTGTTAATGTTACCTACTTTTACTCCAGCGTAGAGAGGTCTACATCACACCAGTGAGGCACAAACCAATGAATTGGAGGGAGACACAGAGAAGGTGCAATTAAAAAGTCATGTTTTATTGGCAGAACCCAAATATCAGTAAGCAAAAATTGATTACAACATTTCAGCCATAGCTGTAATCATACACCATATACATGGCTATGGCTAGCAATGAAATGTTGTAATCCTCTATGGTTATCCTTACCTTTGAATTTTACCAATAAAATATGGCCCTTTAATTGCACCTCCTCTTTGTCACTCTCCAATTCTTTGGTGTGTACTACTTTGCTGGGGATTTGCTGTTCCCCTATTTGAAGAAGCACCGGAACACATTTGTGGTGAGGCTGTGGGGACAAAGGGAGCCATATACCTGAGGATACCATGATAATACTAGTATCATCAGTATAATTATAATGATATACCTTTTAATGTATATTTAGCTTGTGTGCACATGTTAGGGCAACTTTATCTGTAGCTTTGTGATAATGTGAGTTATTGTGGTGGCAGTGGTGGAACTACTGCTGGTGCAGCCAGTACGGCAGTGCTGGGGCCTATATGCTCAGGGTGCCCATCTGGTGGCCCAGGCTCTTACAGCCACTCTAAGGGCATGTGTCTTCAAAAACCCGTTTGTGCGGCCCTTTAACAGCATGACCAGGCCCCTTTAATAATGTTATGGCAAAGCTGGAAGGAAGTGAAAGCCGGTCACTTCCTTCCAGCTAACACTGAGCCATGCAGGAAGGAGGGGAAAGCACTAAAGGAGGGCATGGATTTGGAGCATAAGCTGCTAACTTTCAACAGCCTCAGCTAACAGAAGCCACCCTCCTGCACTCAAAAGGAAGGAAACGGGAGGGTGGCTGAAAATATGTACATTTTGACCTGCATGTGTGTCATTGTTTGTCAGTTTGTATATTTGTATGTGTTTCCATGTATCAGTATGTGTGTCAGTGGGGGTATCTGTGTGTCTGTGTATCAGTATGTGAGTCTGTGTATCTGTATTTGTGTCAGTTTGTGTGTGTTTCTCTGTATCTGTATGTGTATTAGTGTGTGTATCTGTATTGTATCTGTATGTGTGTCTGTGTATCTGTTGTCTTTGTATCTGTATGTATGTGTAGCTACATGTGTGTCAGTGTGTGTCTTTGAATTTGCATTTATCTTTGTGTGACTATATGTCTGTGTATTTGCATATGCGTACCTGTAAATATAACCCTGCAAGGATGGGCATTTGGTAGATTCACAGCTGGCAAAGTTTATTAATCCTTCAGTTTATAAACATGGCTGTTTCTACAAAACAACCATGTTTTATAATGAAAGGTTAAAACGACATGACCACTGCACCTGTACCACTCCATTGAGATGAAGTGGTCTGGATGCTTATAGTGGCCATTAAGTGGTTCTAGAGCATATAGTGTCCCTTTAAAGGCATAAATAAAAAAAATGCCTGCACTTTGCAAATCTGATGGACATCGTGGTTGTTCCATAGACAAGGTCTCAGGTGTGTTTAATTTAAAGCAGGCTTTATCATTTTGTAAGCTTTGTGATACAACTCCCATCATGCTATGCTGATCTTATTGCTAGCAGAGGATGATGGGAGTTGCAGTTTGCAGCTTTTGGAAGAAAATAAATAGCCAACTTCGGCTTTGATGTATGGGATTCTCATCTCACATGTCACGCTGTAATCAACACTATTTCCATGGGAGAGACACAAGTCAGGGAACTATTTTTTTATACTCCATCCAGCTTGTGGTGAGAACAGATTTTAAGAAGCTTCCCATGAGGAGAGAAAGGTACAATTTCACATAATTTTACCTTTTGCATCAAGTGGTTAGAACAGCTTAGTTTGAGCACTAATTATTCCAGAACTGTTTGTTTGTTTTTTTTGCAAAGATTCTTATACACAGATACACATATTGAATGAAACCAAATACATCTCAGCATTTTAAATCTCAGAACATTTTTTAAAGTCTTTATTTAGGAGTTTTAAAAGATGAAAAAAATGTCTGATTTACAGGCAATCAAACGTCCTAACAGTCAGCAGTTACAGTAAATGAAATAAATATGAACAGAACAGCAAGAAAATTTGGTTCTGGCGATCATTTTTACCAAAGATCGAACATTTTTCAGGATACCCATATTTTGGACAGATGTCGGTTCAGCTCGACCAAATTCTGGTTTGAGAACCAATTCAGGAAAATAAATAAAAAAGGCACAAAAATGGGACAATCAGCGTACTGCTAAATATATGCACAATACAAACAAGCAGACCAGTAAAAAAAAGTATCTATATTTATTTATTTATTTATCATATGCACTATTTATTAATATATAATATTATAAGTATATTTTTTTTTGCTAACGTTCATTCTTCCTCCTTCCCTCTAATTTTACTTCTCACTTGATCTGTAAATAAAATCAACCGTTAGTGAGTGACCCATAGCCAATAATCATCAATTCTGTCTTATCAATCATTTACTGCGCCCAACATTGTGTGCTTCAATTAGTTTGTAATCAAGGTATTTTTCAACTTGAAATTCATGATGTTAGGTTGAATTTCAGTTCAGTTCGCAACAAATCTCCAGGTCTAAATAATGCCCCCAAAAACACATTTAGTTGACCGTTGCAAGACATGTAAGATGTAGGGGGCAGTACATTTTGTGGACTGTGGATATAAGAATAAATTGAACCCTCATAATCAGAGAGAGTGAGATGAAAAGTCAATAAGCAGAGAGGGGACAGTTACACAAGAGGAAAGCGTACTGTAGACCCAAGGATTTAGAGAGCCAAATCCCATCATTTTTCTCTCTTGTATTCCTATTTCAGATTTATTATATGATAGCCTGGAGGATGCTTTACTAAAATTAATTCAACTCAAAATCTTGTATTCCATGTAGCGAAACTCATATATTCATTTATCAAGCTGTTAATATATGTTTTACAGAAAGAGTTGTAGATACATGGTCTTGCTTCCAGCACGGTCGGTAGGGACTACCAATATGGATTACTTTAAGAAAAGGTTAGCATAGACATAGACATGAATCCCATGCATTTGAATCCCATGCATTTGGATAGAATATTGGTCAACATTCAAATATATGGTTAATAGATTGGTCAATTCAGAGATGGAATGGTCCAGTGAAAATCTCAATGCTGTATGCATAAGTTGGACAAAACTGATGCAACAAAGGAGGAAGTGTTTGAGCACTGGGGCTGCAAAGATTATTTGCAAATCTCTGAAATTCTAAGCCAGTCTCAGCAATGAATCTGTACGTGCAGGGTGCTCACGTTAAACATGTAAATAAAGAGTACACAAATGATGTGTTGGACTTGGAGATATTTCTGTCTGAAATGCAATAAGTCTGTTTTTGGGCTGATTGGGTCATTGATCAAATTCCTGAAGATTAAATGTTCCCAAATCCCAAACCAGCAGGAACATGCAGTGGTCAAGCATGTCTGTGTTGGTCTGTGATTCTGAATTCTGACTCTGATGCCACAAAAAAGATGATTGATGGCTAGGGGACAGTCACCGGATGTTGATTTCATCACAGACTAAGTGATTAGGACTAGTGATGTACCGAACGGTTCGCTGGTGAATAGTTCCTGGCGAACATAGCGTGTTCGCGTTCGCCACGGCGGGCGAACACATGCGCGGTTCGATCCGCCCCTATTCGTCATCATTGAGTAAACTTTGACCCTGTACCTCACAGTCAGCAGACACATTCCAGCCAATCAGCAGCACACCCTCCCTAGCAGACCCTTCCACCTCCTGGACAGCATCCATTTTAGATTCATTTGGAAGCTGCATACATTTTTTTTTTTATATTTTTTTTTATTATTATATATATATTTTTTTATTCTTTATTTTTGTAGTGCATGGAGGTATAACAAATGAGCATGTGGTACCCCAACGACATTCCTCATGCTTTTCAAGTAACAATTGTAACAATAGGGTATATGTTAATACCCTAGTCTGCGCGGAGCCCTCCATGGGTGAAGATGGATTCATTTTTTTTTTGCGCTTGGGTTTTTTAATTTTATTTTTAAGTTTGACGGGTATGATGGCTATTTGGCCTTTTTTGGGGCTGAAAAATGAAGATTTTAGAAAAAAGAAGACGTTGAATAGTAAGTTGAATTTTACTTTACAGGGTAGTAATTTTATTCCCCCTCACTATTTTTTAGGGTGAGGGGGGTAGGTAGGGGCTTTTTTTATTTGGGTGTGTGACTAGGGGCTTGGGGACCCCTAGTCACCTTTGATGGGGAGGGGGGATTTTCATTTAGGGCCCCCACCCGCTGCTCAGGGGTGGGGGCCGGGGGGGACAGTAGGTCCCCCCCCTTATTGTTTTTTAGGGCCCCCACCCGCTGCGCAGGGGTGGGGGCCGGGGGGGAGGAGAGTAGGTCCCCCCCATTATTCTTTTATAGGGCCCCACCCGCAGCTCAGGGGTGGGGGCCGGGGGGAGGACAGTAGGTCCCCCCCTCTTATTGTAACTTAGGACCCCCACCAGCCGCTCAGGGGCACACACTGCATACACACTACACACACTGCATACACTACACACACTGCACACACACTGCACACACACTGCATACACACTGCATACACACTGCATACACACTGCATACACACTGCATACACTCTACACACACTGCATACACACTACACACACTATACACACACTGCATACACACTGCACACACACTGCATACACACTACACACACTGCACACACACTATACACACACTGCATACACACTGCATAGACACTACACACACTGCATACACATTACACACACTACACACACTGCATACACACTACACACATTATACACACACTGCATGCACACCACACACACTGCATACACACCACACACACTGCATACACTGCACACACACTGCATACACACTACACACACACTCTACACACACTATACACACTCTACAGACACTATACACACTCTACAGACACTATACACACTCTACAGACACTATACACACTCTACAGACACTGCATACACTGCATACACACTATATACACAATATACACACTGCTTACACACTATACACACACTGCATACACACTATACACACACTGCATACACACTATACACACACTGCACACACTATACACACTGCATAAACACACTGTACACACTATACACACTATACACACACATTATACACACAATATACACACGCTGTACACACTATGCACACACTGCATACACTATGCACACACTATACACACACACTACACACACATTGCACACACTACATGCACTACACACTATACACACACTATACACACACTGCATACACTATGCACACACTATACACACACACTATACACACACTGCATACACTATACACACACTGCACACACTGCATACACTTCATACACTATACACACACTGCATATACATACATTTAAAAAAATTGCAGTTGTTTTTTACATTTCAAAGTTGGGGAGGGGGGTGCCAAATAAAGGATTCGCCCCGTGTGCCAAATGCTCCAGGTACGCCCCTGTATAGAGGGGAGCCATGTTACTCTGTATATAGAGGAGCCATGTTTACACTGTATATAGAGGGAGCCATGTTACTCTGTATATAGAGAGGAGCCATGTTTACACTGTATATAGAGGGGAGCCATGTTACTCTGTATATAGAGGGAGCCATGTTATTCTGTATATAGAGGGAGCAATGTTACACGGTATATAGAGGGAAGCCATGTTACTCTTTATATAGAGGGAGCCATGTTACTCTGTATATAGAGGGGAGCCATGTTACTCTGTATATAGAGGGAGCCATGTTATTCTGTATATAGAGGGAGCCATGTTTACACGGTATATAGAGGGAAGCCATGTTACTCTGTATATAGAGGGAGCCATGTTATTCTGTATATAGATGGAGCCATGTTTACACGGTATATAGAGGGAAGCCATGTTACTCTGTATATAGAGAGGAGCCATGTTTACACTGTATATAGAGGGAGCCATGTTTACACGGTATATAGAGGGAAGCCATGTTACTCTGTATATAGAGGGAGCCATGTTACTCTGTATATAGAGGGAGCCATGTTATTCTGTATATAGAGGGAGCCATGTTTACACGGTATATAGAGGGAAGCCATGTTACTCTGTATATAGAGAGGAGCCATGTTTACACTGTATATAGAGGGAGCCATGTTACTCTGTATATAGAGGGGAGCCCTGTTACACTGTATATAGAGGGAGCCATGTTACTCTGTATATAGAGGGAGCCATGTTTACTCTGTATATAGAGGGAGCCATGTTACTATCTGAGGTGGTTAACTATGATTGGCCCTGGCATGTTTGTTAATCTAGCCTGCATGGTTGTCTGGCATGAATAAAAGTAGCATGTTTCAACTATATTAGTAGTTAGACTATTTTGCACTAAAACATGTGCAAATGGGGAGTTTGCGGTTGTGCAAATGGACTGTTTGCGGTTGTTTGTGGTGCGTTAAACGGGGAGTTTGGTCTGTCACTGTGAAGCGGGCGTAACCCTTACACTACCTGATCGATACATACCTGATGTTTTAAAGCACGTTATTCCAAACAATTTAGGAATGTTAGGTGATTTCTGCCCTTTGTGGATTAAAACCAGACTCTGCATCAACTATGTAATTTTCCATGGGAGTTTTGCCTTGGATCCCCCTCCGGCATGACACAGTCCAGGTGTTAGTCCCCTTGAAACAACTTTTCCATCACTATTGTGGCCAGAAAGAGTCCCTGTGGGTTTTAAAAATCGCCTGCCCATTGAAGTCTATGGCGGTTCGCCCGGTTCGCCCGTTCGCGAACATTTGCGGAAGTTCGCGTTCGCCGTTCGTGAACCGAAAATTTTATGTTCGTGACATCACTAATTGGGACATTTTTTCATTGTTGTGGTTTGTCTGATTCCTTCCCTGAAACAGTTTTTGAGGAAAAATAGTTCCGTTAAGCAGAATTATCACATTAAAGGGAAACTCCAGTGCCAGGAAAACAATCAGTTTTCCTGGCACTGCAGGTTCCCTCTCCCTCCCACCCCCCATTCCCCGGTTGCTGAAGGGCTTAAAACCCCTTCAGTGACTTACCTGTGGCAGCGATGATGTCCCTCGTCGCTGCTTCTTCCTCCTCGCCGCTCCTCCCTCTGATTGCGTCGGCCGGTGGGCGAGACTGATCCCGCCTACCGGCCGGGGAGACCTAACGCACATGCGCATTAGAGCTACCCATAGGAAAGCATTGAAAATGCATTTCGATGCTTTCCTATGGGAAAATGAGCAACGCTGGAGGTCCTCACACAGAGTGAGGACATCCAGCGATGCTCTAGCACAGGTTTCCTTTGCTAGAAACCAGGAAGTGCCCTATAGTGGCTGTCTATTAGACAGCCACTAGAGGTGGAGTTAACCCTGAAAGGTAATTATTGCAGTTTATAAAAAAACTGCAATAATTACACTTGCAGGGTTAAGAGTAGTGGGAGTTGGCACCCAGACCACTCCAATGGGCAGAAGTGGTCTGGGTGCCTTGGTGTGTCCCTTTAAGCATACGTTAATGATTTATGATATAATTATGATATGACGTAATAACACACTGATACAGTCCTAAATTTAAAAAAAATCAATGTAGATAACAACCTCACATGTGTACACATACTTAGTACAGTAAGTGGATATACATACAGCTACTGTATCTCTTTGAGTAGACAGGACCATTTTGACTTTGTCATATTAATCAATGTTATTTGCCTAACTCATATGAAACAGAATGACTTTCGAGAACAGCACCAAAACATTACTATTAAAGTCCCAAGAGGCTTGGTGGTAATATCATCTTAAATGCATTCAGATCCATATTTGGTCAAAGTTAGAGAGCTCAGCGAACAAATTACAGGCTGCAAGTCTTAGGTGGCAAAGCTCAGGTTCTTAACCTCTCAGGACAAGGGGCTACACAAATCTGTGATATAACACCCCCAGCGCATCATCCGTCATGAAGACTTCAAGAGTTATGGCTTATGGATATCTCCTCCTGACTCTCACCACACTTTCATACAACTGCAGCAATTTACAAACATTACTGTAATTAAACGCCCACCCACTCACTCCATGTCACAGATGGAGAAGACATTCTCTGCCCTGGCCTTACACAACATACATTATTAGTGGTAAGCTATACAGATAGAGTCTTATTCATAGATTTCTATGTAGGCACCTGCCCCTTAGGCATGTCCATAACTTTATTCAAGCTAAAAAAAACAAAAAACATGGATGGAGCTACCTTCAGCTCATATGAGCCAGTTATGGTATAGAAATGTACTCCAAAAAAGCATCATCAATCATTGTAGTAATTTCCATTGACACTGTTTGTGCTACATTTACGCTACTTTTATCACAGAAACATTGACACACACCTGTGTTTGATCTGTCACAAAAAAATATAAAAAAATATTTTGTTTTTCTTTGCCTCAAATCAGACTTGTTGGCTTTGAGGGATGAATTTTCATGTTATTTGATTAATTGATTGCTTTAGTATATTTATGTTCACTTTTAATTTGTTTTCTGCTTAATCTGGTTTTTCACAATTTTAAATGAAAGCTTAGCCTTTGTGGCCATGGAATAAATGTCCAATTAGAATCCTTTGACCCACATCAACTCGTTTAACCCTTAGAGTCCCACTACTTGTAATGCAATCCCTACAAGATCCTGTTTGATTGTATAACTTATTTTACAATCAGTCAAGTTCTGTCTAATTCTTCTCCATCACAATAAGTGTTTGTCCAGAATCTAAACGCTCACTATAGCACATCTGTTTCTGAAACATGATTCCCAGGCGTACCTTGTTAAATCCCTTAAAGTATTTCAAACTCTGTGTTCTTTCTTTTTTCCATCAAGTTGTTGAATAGAGTTCTGGGAAATATGGTCAGAGAGAGCCACAGTTAGCAGATCTAAATTGCTCATTCATAAACACAGATATTATTATTATTTTTATATTATGTCATTCCTGGAATATAAAGAAGGTGATACTAGAACCGTTCCTGGAAAACAATGTCAAGTATATTGCACTTTCATAGAGTGTAAAGTCACTGAAAACGGAGCCTGCCTCGAATTTTACTCCTAGGTGTCTAGACGTGTTATTTTAGTAACTGCGTGCATTCTATCTGGCAAATGTACATAGCCTCTGGGGCTTAGAGGGAAAGCTTCATGCACCATAACCACTACAGGAGAGCTGACATTAGTTTCCGCTTAGAAAAAGACCCCATAAATTCTAAAATATTTTGACTACATATAATGGGGGTGGGGGCAGGGTTATGGTGCTTGGAAGGTTCCTTTAACAAATTAATATGACAATAAAAATCATGCATGCTTTATTGTAAATAGAGAATATACTGCCTGTTGGTGTCCAAAAGAGGAATGGATGCTTCTTGTCCGTATAGGTCTCAGTGAACCAGAATGCCCCAGGCTTTAGTAGGTTGGTGTCTGTAGGTTTGATGTCTGCAGGATTGATAGGTTTGATAGGTTTGATGTCTATAGGTTTGATAAATTTGATGTCTGTAGGATTGATAGGTTTGATGTCTGTAGGATTGATAGGTTTGATAGGTTTGATGTCTATAGGTTTGATAGGTTTGATGTCTGTAGGATTGATAGGTTTGATGTCTATAGGTTTGATGTCTGTAGAATTGATAGGTTTGATATGTTTGATGTCTATAGGTTTGATATGTTTGATGTATGTAGGTTTGATAGGTTTGATGTATGTAGGTTTGATAGGTTTGGTGTCTGTATACAGGTGATACTCGAAAAAGTTGAATATCGTGCAAAAGTTCATTTATTTCAGTAATGCAACGTAAAAGGGGAAACTGATATATGAGATAGATGCAAAGCAAGATAGTTCAAGCCGTGATGGTGTCTGTAGGTATGATAGGTTTGGTGTCTGTAGTATGATATGTTGGTGTCTGTAGGTATGAGAGGTTTGGTGTCTGTAGGTTTGGTAGGTTTTGTGTCTGTAAGTATGATAGGTTTGGTGTATGTAGGTTTGATGGGTTTGATGAAAGTAGGTATGAGAGGTTTGGTGCCTGTAGGTATGATAGGTTTGGTGTAGGTTTGGTGTCTGTAGGTTTGATAGGTTTTGTGTCTGTAGGTTTGATAGGTTTGGTGTATGTGTAGGTATGAAAGCTTTGATGTCTGTAGATATAATAGGTTTGGTGTAGGTTTGGTGTCTGTAGGTTTGATAGGTTGTGTGTTTGTAAGTATGACAGGTTTGGTGTATGTAGGTTTGATAGGTTTGGTGTCTGTATATTTGATAGGTTTGGTTTTCTTTAGGTATGATAGGTTTGGTGTATGTAGGTTTGATGGGTTTGATGGCTTTAGGTATGATAGGTTTAGTGCCTGTAGGTATGATAGGTTTGGTGTAGGTTTAATGTCTGTAGGTTTGATAGGTTGGTGTCTGTAGGTTTGATAGGTTGATGTCTGTAGGTTTGATAGTTTGGTGTCTGTAGGTATGATAGGTTTGGTGTCTGTAGGTATGATAGGTTTGGTGTCTGTAGGTATGATAGGTTTGGTGTCTGTAGGTTTGATAGGTTGGTGTCTGTAGGCATGATAGGTTTGGTGTCTGTAGGTTTGATAGGTTGGTGTCTGTAGGCATGATAGGTTTGGTGTCTGTAGGTTTGATAGGTTTGGTGTCTGTAGGTTTGATAGGTTGGTGTCTGTAGGTATGATATGTTTGGTGTCTGTAGGTTTGATAGGTTTGGTGTCTGTAGGTTTGATAGGTTTGGTGTCTGTAGGTTTGATAGGTTTGGTGTCTGTAGGTATGATATGTTTGGTGTCTGTAGGTTTGATAGGTTTGGTGTCTGTAGGTTTGATAGGTTTGGTTTCTGTAGGTATGATATGTTTGGTGTCTGTAGGTTTGATAGGTTTGGTGTCTGTAGGTTTGATAGGTTTGGTTTCTGTAGGTATGATAGGTTTGGTGTCTGTAGGTTTTATAGGTTTGGTGTCTATATATTTGATATGTTGGTGTCTGTAGGTTTAATAGGTTTGGTGTCTGTAGCTATGATAGGTTATAAATTAGAGAATAAATCCCAAAATAAAAATAGAATAAAAAAACATAACAATTATGTTATAACCCTGCTGACCAACTGACAAATACAGAGTCACTGCAGGTTTGAGTTGAACTCCATTTATTTTAGTCATTAGGTATCTATCTTATAATTGCATGTTAAAGTGCATAACAACTACAACAAAATGCATATATTAAACAAAATAATAATGATCATTTTTTTTTTCAGTGAATTGGTGAGATTGGTGAAAATGTTGAACATATTTCACTACTGCCCTCTCCATAAATATATCAAATATCTAATTCACCACCCAGCACCAGTTTCATTCATAAAAAAACATAGACGAAGCTGAGTTTCCAATGAGTAGAATACAAGGCATTAGTGAAACTTGACACACGCTTCTTTATTAAAAGAATACTCCAGAGCCCTAAAGCACTTTATGTGTGAAGAGTGTGTCCTATTTTCATTTTACAAAGAGTGCAGATTTCAATAGAAATTGGCACAATCATAAATTAACCTTGTTACATCACCTTGGCTGTCAATAAGACAACCGGTCCTCTTACTTCCTGGTTTGGTTAGCTCAATAAAGACTTCTCATTGAGCTGCATTGGAAAGTCTGTGATTGGACAGACACTGAATATCTGGCTGGCTTGGTTAGAAGGGGAGGGCTTGCAAAGGCTGCAGAAAATGGATCTTCAGCTTTTGAAAGCTGTTTTTAGATATGCAATGGAACAAAAAAATTGAATTCATCTTTTCATGGGTCGCATATCTACTAAAACGTTTTTTTCTTATTTATTTTTAATTATTCAAGCAGTGGAGTGTCCCTTTAATTTACACAAATATTACTTTATACTTAGACGTACTAGCCACAGGCTGACTTGACATGAGCCGAGGACTGAATAATTGGATTATAAGAGTTTGTATTCTTAATAAACCTGCCCACATATTGTATGTTCCAGATCCTTACCTCCTCCGTACTTTCTGTAATAATTCATACCAGAGAGTCAGCAATTAATGCTCTGACTAATAGTTAGCGAAGGACATGAGCTGGTAGTGTTCAATGTGGCTGCACTAGTGAGCAATGACAGCCTAATTTGTGGATCTTGTGGTCATCCATGAGATGTTGGGTGAGGGTCATAGTGCTCCAGCAATGATACTAAGATTGAATAGTTGTGGTTTCAATAACCACATGAAATGATGGCTGTTAAGTAGATAATGAACCTGTAAATCACATTTACGTCAATGTCATGACATGGTGAACAGAGCCAAGCAGGGCGTTCACCACAAATAATCGAGTGCAGTATATAATAATGGCACATTACCAAAAACGACTAAATAAAAACAGTTATACTGGCTGTGAACTGTGAGCAGGTCATTTAGCAATATTGTATATATTATTACATAAACATCTAAAATTAAGGAGGACCCATGGACTCAAGATCTACTTTGAAAATGTGCCCTGGTGCACACACAGAGCTTTACGCAAAAAAATCAGCTGTCTTTATTGTAACAGCATTGAGCAGTGTAGCAAACAACGTTCTGATAAAAGTCCAAGTTTAGGATTGAAACACCAATCATTGTTTGCAACATTGCTCAATGCTGTTACAATAAAGACAGCTGACATTTTTTGCAGTTAAGCCCCACCATGTGTTCTTATTCCATAAACAGGTATATATTATGTGTGTTTAAGTATGTGTAGTTACTTATTGTCTATTGTTAGCATAGAAAAAACAGGACTATTTTGATAATGATTTGGCAAATTAAAATACACCATATAGCAGCGTTAACGGAAAAACAAACTGCCAAAATGTATCACACATTGCGTCATACAGAACTGAGCCCTTAAACGAAATGATGGAAAATGGGGGCCAGTTTGAACCAAGATTTTTTTTTTAGGCAAAATTAGAAATTACTTCTATATGAATCTACTTATTTATTTTTTATCAGAGCTTGATGGTGCTATGGATCTGGGGAAAAATTGCCGTGATAGATTGGGGTTTCATTCAAGCTCTGTTACTGTGTTGCAATGTTGTATCATTAATGATTGGGATAAAATGATACTCTGCCAGATCTTAAAAGGGTTACTAGAAAAAAAAACAGTCTAACACTGTGGCAAGGTGTGACAGACAATAAGCACATTGTACCTGAAAATCAGGTTTACCACCATGTGGTCCACTTAACCTCAAAGTGAACTGAATAGCAGTGTATCTCTATTGTGATGGAGAGTCTGTTTGTCACCCCATGCACGTTGACACCTGAGTGGCTATTCAATAAAGTGAGAATTCAAAGTTTATTTCAAATTTAAGGCTAAAGTAGCTTAATAGGAAAAATTGCTGAGTTAGAGAATGTTTCCAGTTTGTTAATTGTGGCCTTAAATCTGAAATTCATTTTGATTTCTCAATTTAGTGAAATAAAAAAAATAATAAAAAAATAAAATAAAATTGCAATTTAAAGGATAAAAGATCCTTGGTGTAAAATTCAAGTTTAATCCAACGCCAAATGAACAGAGAACCTGCATCGATGCAAAACTCATGTAGGCATAGTTTACTAATATCAGATTCCCTCTAGAAGTGATTTAAGACATGTTCAAGACTTCCTAAGTAACGATTAGTCTTATTTAATGAATAAGACTCCACAGGTAACTCCCGGGTGGATCGATATGTTTTGGTGTGAAATTAAAAGGCATTTGATAAGGATCAACCTTCTACAGAGCCGATCCTGGGTGGAAGAAGACCTCCCAGGTGCTCTGTAGATAGGAGGTGTGTGCAATGCGTGGCTCCACCCCTCACGTCAAGTTACAAGCTGGCAAGTGGTTTCAGGACAACATGCCTAGTTGTCCTCAAACAGCGTGTCACTTTGTAGCAATTTCCTTCCAGCTGTGCCCCCTGGTACTACAGGTGAGGGGCGGGACCTAACAGGAGAGGGCGGAGTCTAGTGAGGCACTCCCCGCCTATCTACAGAGCACCTGTACAGTCTGTACCCACCAAGGATCAGCTCTGACCTATTAACCATGCAGCAAGTCTTCTAGCCATACAGCAAGCTAGGAAGCTATTTTAAATTCTTTACGTAGATTTAGAAAACCATTGCAAACAGAAAAGTGGTGCAAGCTTTATAAGTGGTGCAGTCACTCTGAATCCAGACGATATTTTGTATGTTTACTTCATTTGTTTTCACATTGATGTTTGCACTTTTAGAACACTACCTAGTTCCTGCATGTCTCACTTTTACAATCGTTATAAATGTTATAAGCAAGTATAAAATATGGAAATATAATTGTGACTTTGAGGGGAGCCACGTGTGGGAGTGTATCCAGAAAAAAGAGAGAGCGTTTCTAAATTTTACATTGAGGAGATCTTGGTAAATCGCAACCCAAGCAAGTTTCACTGGCAAAATAAAATGACTGTGCCCTTACTTGCATCCCTGGACTTCAATATTTACGTGTGTGAATATTCAGTAAAGCTATTTTCTGCTATGCATTCTTTAAAGCCCTCTGCTGCCTAATCATTAACAAGGATCAAAGACCCTGCCTTTTTGTTTTGGAAGCCATTGACATAAGAAAAACGTATACGAATTACTACTGGCAGGACGCAGTGTTATATATAATTCAACTGAGCCCCTTTGGGGCCAAGCAGCGTGTCCCATTGACAGCTGTGTATTACAGTAAAAATAGTTGAGTTATATGGTTGGGCTGCAAAGCGTTGACAAGATGTAAACATTTAAATGGAAAACTGAAACCGGAGTGGAGTGGTGGGAGGCTGACACTGCATCAATCCCACAGCAAATGTGTTTCTGTAATTAAAGACATCTTTTCTACAAGGTTATTGGTTTGGAGACAGCAGCAGGTGAGTTTAGCCTTTCAAAGTCTGGCTTTGAAAGACAAGTGGAAGGCATTTTATACAGCGTTGCAGAATATACTAACAGAAAAATAACACACGACTAAAGTAAGAGAGAAATCCCAAGTTAGCGTAGGATATTTTGGCGATTTGTAGCCATGGCTACCCTGGTGAAGAAACAATTAGCTAGTCAACGAGGACATCAAGTAATAGCTGCCTCTGAGTGACCATGTGAATGCCTTAATCCGTATGGGAAATACTGTCTTTTAGGCCCATCTGTTGCTTACTGTTTACAAAAAGCCTCTTTTCTGTAAACACTAAGCAACAGATGGGACTACAAGACAGTGCCGATTTCAAGTAAAATCTAAATTTTTAGAAAGTGTTTGGGCTACACCTCCCAACTGCCAATCAAACAGACTGGTGATGTATTTGTCTTCATTTCCCAACGCATTAGTGGATGTAACGGCTTCTCATAGAGAAACATTAGCTTTAGTGCTATATGAGAAGCATTGCCGGTGCATGTCTCCTGTGTTCCAATTCTCCTCAATAGGAAGAATTGGATTGGCTGGGAGATCATCAGTAGTGATGTGGCGTGCTGCTGGTGCTGCTGGAGAGAGCGACCGTCTCACAGCTGGATTGGAATTAGGATTTTTTAATTATTTTTTTAATTTTTTGTTTGTTTACTTGCACACACTTTTTTATACTCATACACAAATAAAACCACTCTATATATGTTTTATTTTTTTTAGTTTTTTTTTATGAATTATTATAACGGCAAATAATAATTAGAAACTAAAAAGAATATTGGGTACTGGCGCTTTTTAAACAAATGTCCTTTTGGTGAGGGGAATATCCCAAAAATATAAAGATAGCAGCTAAACACCAAAAGTGTACAACTTTTCCAGAAATAGCGCCAACAAATAGATTTAAAAAAATGATAGTGTAGTGCTTAACGATATCTTAATTGTATGTGATAAACCAGGTACCTGAAAGGTTTACAGTACAAATACAACATAATACAGATTAAATAGGTGATGATAAATATATTAAAAATGTATGTATAAAACACTCACAAACAAAGAGCTAGTAGACCTAGTTCTGGTGTGAAAACCTTCAAGTCCGTTTTAGGTGACCCACCCCTATATGCTGTATACGTCCACTCCTTGGAATTCCCTAATTAGTCTTTCACTGGGGGGCCAACAGGTAGGCAATGGAGCTGACAGCCTGTTAGGATGCAGATCAATTCAAGAGTGAGAAGGAAGAGAGAAAACATTTGTTTTTCCTCTCTTCTTCCTCATTCTTGATTGATCTGCGTCCTATCAGGCTGTCAGCTCCATTGCCTACCTGTTGGCCCCCCAGTGAAAGACTTAATAGGGAGTTCCAAGTAATGGACGTATACAGCATATAGGGGTGGGTCGCCTAAAACGGACCTTAAGGTTTTTCACACCAGAGCTAGTGTGATGGGATTTCAACATGGTTCACAATTTAGTAGGCCTGAAATCTCCATGTGGCATATACAAGTACAGGTGTTTGTTGTATCTGTTAGTTAGTTACATGTAGCTAAGATACTGTCATCAATGTACTGAGCATGCGCATCAACTGTAAACACATTCCTTTGTCCTTAAAGGAGTCATGCAGTCTGCCCATATGAGGTGATCCTGAATATCCTGTTCACTGATTGGTCTAAGGGTAGGTGTGAGTGGAGCTATGAATGGGATGAGTTATTGTTGATATAAAGCATTTGCAATCTGTGCTCTGGGCTCAGACATTTTTAGAACAGGAGTTCATCTGAGACACGATCGGTAACAATAACGACCTTTTTCTTCCTGAACGAACCTGCTTCCATCTCTCTGTGTGTGGCTTCTGCGACTTATTGCGGTAACATTAGGTCTAATAGCTTTCTGTTTGTGAGTGTTTTATGCATACATTTTTAACATATTTATGATCACCTATATAATCTGCACTATGTTGTATTTGTAAAACTTTCAGGTACCTGGTTTATCACATACAATTAAGGTATCGTTAATTATATAAGCGCTACACTATCTATTTTTGTAATAATTAGAAACTCACTACCTTGTTTTGCTTACTCGACCTTCCATAACTCTATTAGCTTAATAATTACATAGTAAGCCCACATGCAGCTCCAATGGAAAAATAAATAAGAAAATTAAAAAATCAGACTATTGGCATCATCTACATTTTATGCTACAGTTGCCTTCACTTTGCATGAATGCATTGGCCCATCAAAAGTTCTTGAACTATCAGCGATGAGCGAATGTAGAAAATAAAATGTTCCAGACAAGGATTTTGTGCTGAAATAAATGATAAACCAATATTAAATTCTGAGTACTTAGCCCCTTACAGAAAAACAGATCTAGCATAAATATTTTCCAATGATTAGTAAAATATTGAGAGTGAATCTTTTATTCATTTTGTTTCATCCTGCGTGATCAGCTGGGATCATGAAAAAAGAGGATTTGGGCCAAATGGAGATGTTACAACACAAACATATGATAATGAAGTTTTCATGAACAGACATGATTCTATTTCTGCAGGAAATGACATATCCCTTTGTAACACCATGAAGGGTCTTTTCTTTGTAAAACTGACGTTTAAGCGTTTTCAGCTGCAAACATCTGCTATGAATAGGTAACGCTTCTGAAAGTGTATTCATGAATTCGCCTTAAAAGATGCTTGTTCTCATTATCCTCTTTCATTGTAAGAAGGTTTTTGTAACAGGTTCGTGCCAGAGAAATGACAATTAAAAAAGATAAATTATTTAGATCTAAGTAATATCTATAGTATGCTGCAAGCCTTCTTTTCATTCTTAATGTTTGCTGTAAGGAGGAATAATGTAAGTTTTTTTTGTGCCACTGTTTGAAAAGCCTTTTTCTATTCAATAAAAAAAAATAAAAAAAGATTACTCTTGCATTGTTTACTGTATACATGTGTAGGGTGTGGGCATGTGCCGTGTTCTTCATTGGATAGTGCAGTCTATGTACAAATATGGTGGGAGCACATGGCAAGAAACCTATTTGACCAGGTTACTTCAGCCACCATGACCACTTTTGCTTTGAGAAGTGGTCATGGTGTATGCAATTTGTATGGGAACCTTTTTTAAACCCTTTAAAATGCTGCCTATGCAGAGACATCAATGAATGTGTTGGAGTAGTTACACCTCTGGTACATGTGATCTAAAGGGATACTGTAGGCACCCAGACCACTCCGGTTCATTGAAGTGGTCTGGGTGCTGTGTCCCTTTTGCACTTAGTGTTGCAATGTGAAACATTGCAGTTCCAGAAAAACGGCAATGTTTACATTGCAGCTCTAAGTCTACCAGACAGCCACTAGAGGGCTTCCTGAATCGAAACTGACCTTTGGTCCGGTATCTGACGCTGGACGTCCTCACGCTCTGCATGAGGACATCCAGCATCAGATTGTTCCCCATAGGAAAGCATTGATTCGTCGAGGACCATTGTAGGAGGCAGAACAATTGACTTGCGCCAATGTCTCTCAAAACTAGGCCAACGCTCCACCCCCTCCGACGCCCCGCGACAAGTCAAAGCTTTCCTATAGGGAAAAATCTGACACTGTATGCTTTATTTACCCAGACGAGGGGCAAGAAGGAAGGGGAGGCAGAGGGAGCTATAGTGCAAGGAAAACTGTTTTGTATTCCTGGCACTACAGTATCTCTTTAATCAGCCTCTAACTCTTGTCTACACTGACTTAATGTCAATTCTATGCATAAACCCTTACTCCCGGTACAGCACTCATGAGTTGTAAGTCAAAGGTACCATCATACCAGGAATCATGTAAGAAATAAATTGAATGGCCAGGTCAGTATTACAGAAAGTGGGAAAATGATAAAACATGCCATTAAGGATCAAAACTTAAAAACGGGGTAATAGATACAAAAAGCAAGCAGGGATGTCACCTTCGAGGAGTTTTTGCAAAGATCACCAAGGATGACAGAGCCATGTAAAATTAGATGAAACCAGTTATTATGACGTCCTTCTTACTTGCATTGCTGAAGACCAAGAGAGAAAGCTGGCAAGTATGACAGGAAGAAGACCAAGACTGGCCTTACAGATTTTGACATGTAGTAAAATTTATGGAAATTGGGGGACAACGCCCTCCTTGCAATGGATAGAGTAACTCTATTGTTTAAATCTTTACTCCCCTCCCCCCAGCCTCTGACTGCTAGACAATGTTATTGTGCTAGTCATACAAAGCTGGGATTCTATTGGTATTTACATGTGTTTATTAGAAACACACAAGGTTTGTTACATATCTACTTATATTTCGATCTTCTCTTTTAAAATACTGAGAGTTTTGGATGGTGAAAAGTTTAAGTCATACTAATTAGATTCAACTTTTCTAGTGAATCATAATGCCAACAGACAAGTTCTCATGTGGAGATAAAATGAAAACAGACAATGAAGGGATACAAATGTCCCCTTTAGGCAATCACACGATTCGCATGTCTAAGTGATAAGGAAGAGAACAAACGACATGACAAAGGAAGACACAACAGGTACAACTGCTTGTTAACAATCATTAATGACAGTGTCTTTGCCTGAGTTCTTTGGGATGAGATCAGGCACTGAAACAGTCTTTCACTTTTAAGTAAAGGAACTTAAAACGGTCTGTACTGAATCTACTAAAACACTAAGGCCCTTGATGAAGCCCCAAGCACAAACAATGCAGACGATCAGCTATATCACTGTCAATATGATATATAGAGGACATGTGAAATGGTGGGAAGAGAGCAAACCACAGCTAAACAAGGAAAAATGTCTGCGCAGAGATTTTTGACACTTGTCGAGATGTTCCATGGCCTACAAGAGAAGGCTAAGGATAACTGACATCCCTTCAAGTCTTTAGCCTAGTTTGTACTTGATGGATAGTGGAAGTTTTCATCTAACCAAGCGAAACAAAAAGGCATGAAAAGGCAAAAACACTGGGATATATAGATGACTCCTGAGATTAACTCATATTTCACTACCGTGAATTCAGAGATGGAATGGTGGCATAAATCTCAAAACCCCAATAATGCTACGTTTTTATCGGAGCATAAATACCCAGTTTAGATACAGTTAGAATTCATATATTTATACATTTCACTTTACCAATTGTGTTTTGCCAAAAAGTCATTTCCTTTTTTTTTTTTGTATGGATTTATGTTTGCGATATTTACGTTGTTAACTTATGAAATCAGAAGAAAGCCCAAAGATAAATGCTCCAGAAGTAACACTGACATGCAGAACCTTTACAAACCTTGGGCAGTTTAGCAAATTATATTATTGCTTCACTTATCCTACCATAAAAAGGGGTCAAATGCTTTTTTAACTGACATCACAAATGGTAAAATAAATTGAGGAGATAAGCAGTTAGTGGATACATTTCTATAGGATGGAGAAGTTTTAGAAATGAAATATTACGAGTCATTGTGAACAGATCGCTGGGACATGCTCCAGACCGTACAAGAGGCAGAAGGTTATCTCTGGGGACCGAAGGAGGGGATTTTACATCCAGCACCAGAAATTACTTGTACTGGTGATCTATCAAATCAGTAGCTGCAGTCATGAAAGGATGAGACTTCTTTCTCGGGGAAACAGGATGTGTAGGATTATAACACAAGTGCTGAGTATTATATTAGGCACAACTCTCGGGCAATTTAAAATCAGTGCAGAGGCCATAACGAGTCTGCAGAACATCATGTCAGCCATAGCTCTAAGACAATTTATAAACAGTATAGATCAAGACATCAGACACGGCTATAAGGCACAAATAGTAGCGCTGTAGACAAAGCACGATATCAAAAACAATTCTCAGACGATTTAAAATCACATCAAACATATTAAAATATAAAGTAATCTATAATGAAGAATGTACCGACCTCCGTTTAAGATAGACATAAATTACCGTATTTGTGTCAGTTCTGCCATCTCTATTTTAACTCTGCCCAGTGCCCATGTCTGCGATGGAGTGCTTGTAGTGCGCATTGTATAGCAATAGGTCATTCTCAATGTGAGATGTCCAGGAAAGCTTCAGAGTAATGTACATTAGCAATATAAAGTTGTGTCCAAATTTGAACAATATTAATTTGCTGAGCATGTAGAAAATTGATACTACAAATGCGGAAATAGAACTTTCTTCATAGAACAGTAACATATAGCGATACGGTGAATGAGGGGCTGGGCCCAGGGCATAAGCCCACTTTTTTTCCCCCATTAACCGTTCAGGTGCCACAGTGCCCTGTATTTTCAAGAACAACATTTCACTGTACACTAATGGTAAATGGGTTGTCTATTGTAAATGTTGTTATTGATTGAGGAAAATCTATACTTTATATTTGTTTTTGTGCTCAGCCAGAAAGTTAACTAAACAAAGTAAATTGACTGTTGATCTAGAGGGAGACAGCTCCCCCCTCAGGTATAGAAGTATTTTGTTTCACGCTTGTTTCCCATAGAGCTACTGATGGATAAAGTGATTGATTTTAGTACATTGTGAGTGTCAGGTTCTATAATTCATCGAACACAAAATAACAAACTATTTTACTGCTTTCAAATGCGTACAATTCTGTATAACCGCTATTGGATTGCCAATAATATGTTTATGGATATTTGCAAAGCATCGAAGTAGCCTGTAAAGAATGATACAGAGATTCTAGCCCAAATTTAATTGCAATAGTCTTTTTTCATGGCGATTATTTGAACTGACCGGGACACGAGATTAAATTGGCCAATGCTAAACATTCCAATCAGTCACAAAAATATTCTTAAATAACAAATACTGATATTAAATATCCTTTTAATACCGACCCTGCAGCTCTGCATATCTCTTCGATGCGCAAAGTTAATTTAAGAATTCCCATCTAAGACAAATATAAGCTTTATTTAATAAAAGAGCTCAGTCGGTTAATCTGACAATTTTGAATCTGGTTGAAACCTGGTTGAGAATTCTTTGGGCTGTATTTGTTGAACAGTGAATTGGAATTCAAAATTTAGGCAGACATAACCGATATATAAACCGCTCCAATTCATCTATTACCTTGCATTTTGAACTTTATCTTTACAGTTACTGCAATTCACTGTTTAGCTAGTAAAGCCTTCAATATATTCTGTTCCTATTGGATCGCTTCCATTCGCTCTCCTTTGAAATTCCTGATGACCCCACAGTGTAGAAAAAAAAATGCTAACTGCTTACATAACACATCCGGTAAACTGGATTTAAGGGAATTTCAACATTCATTTAATTATTTCTGGTGAGTAACGGATTATTCATTTTCGATGGCTGGAGGAGTACAGAAAGCGACAGAAGCATCGAAGATTTTAACAAGATTCAGTTGCACAACAGTGTGCGCCCCTGCTTTACGGGAAACGATTGCTGATTCCCAGAGCGGAAGCAAGACCCTTTGATGTGAACGAGACAGGTTAAGAAATGTTAGAAGGGCCATTGTGTAGCTGAAGGCAGGGAGGGGAGGGGGGGAACTAATGTAACAGGGCAAAATGACAAGGGTTAATATCAATGTGAGCCTCTGTAGAGTGATCACCGTGTTAAAGCACGTCATCTGGAGAGTACAAGTTTGTGATAAATACCCCACTTAAGGGAAGTCGAGAACACGAGAACCTGTAAAATCTGAATCATTATCGGAATATTTCATAAATCCTGCCCTGACAGGGCAGCGAAGGCCAACTCTATTATGCAATGTTAATAAAATATATACACAGGCTGTCGACTGAAACTGCATTTTTTCAAGGTCATAAAGAAAAGGTTTTAATGGAACACTATAGCTTTAGGATACAAACCAGTACTCCTAATGCTATAGTGCCCCTGTCCTTAGTAATATCTAGGCACCCGTCCTGTTTGCAGTAAAAATATATAAAACAAAGTTTAAATAAATACAACTCTTGCTATAACACACTTGCTATCTGGTTTGAACATTTGGAACTGCACTACCTCAATGATCACCTTTTTCTAGCGGAGACTCTCTCGGCTCTGCTCACCTCCCCGCTTTCCATGACGTCATCAAGGCATGACTCCAGCAATGGTCAAATCTAATGCCCCTCGTAATGCAGTACTGGGGACCTGATGCACATGCGCAGCGAATGGCGCACATCATCCAATGCTTCTCAGAGGTATTGGTTTTAATACTTTCCTACGAGCTTCCACGTCATGCGACTGAGTTAAACTTTGTTAATGCAGCGGAAGTGCCTCTAATGGTTGTCAGAAAGAGGTGGGGTTAACCCTGTAAACATTGCAATATCTAAAATAACTATAATGTTTTACATTGCAGGGTCAAAATGACAGGGTCATAGCGCCCTTCATTGAGATGAAGTGGTCTGGGTGACTATGGTGGTCCTTGTTTCAGAGATGCAGCTTTGAAATCCGGATACTAAGATTGACCTCTAAATCAGCCAAGTTATGCTTTTCCCGGGTGTTATTACACTTCATTTCACATTATGCTAAGCCAACATATGTACACATTTTGTCAGATGGAGAGATATATGTAGACGAGAGTTTTAGTTTTTTTAATTAATACTTAAATGTATGTATCACTAAGACCCAGAAAACCCTGCACAACCTTTAGTGCCTAGTTTAAAATTAGATTATTTATCAGAGTATTGGAGCAGCAACCCCTCTCTCCCCCCACCCCCCACCCCCTCACCCCCAGTTCTTCTCACCTCTTATAATCCCTTTTACAACTCCAAACTACAAAAGGATAGTTTCACAAATGTGAAATAACCTTCCAAAGAATATACATTAACCACTATGATAAAGCATTTAAAAATCTCTCTTTGTGTTTTCCCTACTTTTTATGCACATATTTTATAAAATGTATATGTTTTTCACAATAGAATGTAGGCCCTCCGCACATTCTGTTCCTGTACGCTCAGCTTGTCTTATTGCAACTATTTCTTTGTTACTCCACCTATTGTACAGCAATGTGGAATTGTTGGTACTTTATAACGAATAATAATAGTCAGGATTAATAACAAAAGTGTGACTTGTCCAGCGTTCAAACTGAATTATTATTAATATTATCATTTATATAGCAGCAATATATTCCCAGCTCTTTACAGTTATAGAAAGAGGATATTTAGAGACCAAGATCCCGCTGAAACAAGCTTACAAAGTACATGAACTGAAAACAGCCAACTCGGAAAATTTGTCCAGTGTCTATTTTGACCTAAAATTGGACATTGAACTTGCTTTAAATTCCTGAGAACTTCCACTTCTGTATGAATGGTTGACAACTGTTGTATAAATTGTAGCAGTGACAATGCCACTTTATGTTACATTTTCGTATTTAAAGGCTAAAGCTTTGAAAATATAACACTGACTTTGAACTACTTTGTGTTAAAGGGACACCATAGGCACCCAGACCACTTCAGCTCATTAAAGTGGTCTGTGTGCAGGGTGCCTGTCCCACTTAGTCCTGCAATGTAAAATATTGCAGATTTAGGGAAACTGAAATGTATACATTGCAGCACTATGACTATGAGGTGCACCCGGGATTTTATCAGACTTTTGGCCACCTAACTGACGGTCGATGTCCTCACGCTCTGCATGAGGACATCCATCGTCAGTAAAATCCCCATAGGAAAGCACTTAAGCAATGTTTTCCTACGGGAAAGGCCTAATATACTTGTGGAGCATCTGTCGGATGACGCCAGAGAAGGTGGAGCATCGACCCAGTGCCAAGGGACATTGGTGTTGGAATCGAGTAAGTGTTAAAAGGGTATTTAACCCATTAGGTGGTGGTTGGGGCAAGGAAAGGGGGACCCGAGGGCACTATAATGAACAGATTTATATTCCTTATACTATTTTTTTTTTTTGCGTAAAGGGACTCTATAGTAATTATAGAGTCCCTTTAAGCAAAAAAAAATTGTTAGAACTCATTGCAGTGCTTGTTAGCGGCCAGCAGGTGGTGATGTGAAATATACAGAGACATGATGAAATATTCATGCTGATTGAGTAGGGGAGGACAGCTTATAAATGGAATCATTTGAAGAATGTTTTAAAAGAAACTCACGCCATGCACATTGCTCAGCTGGTTATCCAAATTGGTTTGTACTGTGGCTGCAGTATCTAATTAACCAATTCATCTTCTGCATGAATGCGACACTGCTGAAAAACGTGTTATGAAGGAGTCTAACAAGGCAGTATTTTTTAATGGTTTACTTGAAGTCAAGTAAAATAAATGTCTTTAAAAAATTGTCTGGCTTGGCTACTGACAAACGCTAAGTTAAAAGCGAAATCCCTTATTGCCAATGACTCTTGCTCCTCTTTGGTGATTAAGTGTGAGACTCTCGCGCAAAACGTGTGCGGTGGAGGGTCCTTCGCTTTTCCTTTTATGACAGCTGTAACTTTGCAGATGTGTTTTAAGGAATCAAGTTTGGGACTTTTAATTGTTGGAATACATTTTTAATCCTATTACAAGTTTCTGTGGAGCTATTAGATGATTTTACATATTACGCTTTGCTACTAACTACAGACACCAAGCTCAGGAGCCGAATTATTGGACACATTAGTGTGACACACCTCCAGCCTTTTGCTTTTCTGGGTCAGTGTAAGTCCTTTTGGTCATCATCGATGTAAAATGTATTAAAGTGTTGAAGCCTTAGGCAATGGTTTTGTAAAAAAGATCAAACGTTGTTTTAGAGGCCCTTCTTCTTGTGATTATGAAATACTTCCACACTCACTAAGTATAGCTCAGCTTTAAAGTCGCTGTTGTGATTTCAGACAGCATAACGTGTCAAATATCAGAAACCTATACCGAAGCAATGTCAGGAATTCAACTCTCGCTTACATATACATTAATAACACGACAATCATGTGAGCATGAGGGCGTTCGTGGCTATACGAATAACCCTGGAAAGGGTCATGCACCTGACAAATTAGCAAGACCTCCAATCTGCTCCAGGATGTATGCCTTGACTAATTTCATCCCCACCCGGTAGAGTATAGTTTACATCTGTAACTTATTACACCTGAAAGTGAATGTGGACACTAAAATGTAACTGATCCCCAAGCTACTGATTGTATTCTCCACTAATACCTAAGAGCATTTATAAAGCTTGTACCTGAGCAGTCGTCATGACACCGCACTTCAATAAGCACAATAACTAGTGGCTGAATTCCTCTAGAGCAGTGAACTTGTTATAGAGCAGCTGTTGCGGCCTCTGTTTTTCACAGAGCTCAGTCAGCCATTCATCATATTCCAGTTGGCCAACTTCTCCCCTTGGCTGTCAGAGCATCGTAAAAGCCTAGTTCTCAAAAAGCTTAACCATCACTGCCATGTACTGTTTCAGGATAACTGTACACTCCTTCCCTGGAATTTTCTCTGTGGAAGTCCATTATACAGACACATTCGAACAAAACACATTTGACATACAGGAACAGCAAATGAGGAGACCCTTGCCCAAAACAAGTCCAAAGTAAGGATTATGATAGTAACCTTGTTTTTGGAGAGAAAAAAAAGAGAGAACAAAGTAAATGGCTCTATAGATTTTATATATTTCCTATTTGTGTGAATTGTGAATCAAAGAGCTAGTTCCTAAAATGTCACAGTATTATCAAAATTAGTATTAAAATACTGTTTATCAGAGAATGACATTAAAGTTTATTAACATGTTTTACAGATGAAGGGATAAAAACAGATGGCAAATGAAATTATTACATCGAAATTTAATTCAATAAAAATCAGCACCCTAAATTGTCAGATTGATGGTTCCCATATATTTCACCCACACTACAAGGTTTTTGTAGGTCAACAATTCCTTGTTTATGAACCAGGAACATAGGGGACCACTATACAGACTATGCTGGTGGATATAAAGAAATAGCTACTTTGGTAGCCTCTTTTTGAAGCCTTGACATCCCTTATAAGTCATCCTATTCCTTTATTTGCCTTTACTACCTGTATACCAAACGCCTGCTTTAGCATTAGAAACACAAGTTTGCATACAGATAAATATATATATTCCCCGCGTGTAAAATAATAAATCGTCAGAAAGCCGTAACACTGCCAACATATACGCAGAAAGGATACAAACATTTTAACAGATAGAAAACTCAAGTTCCCACACACTCCCAGTAAAATGTGACCTGATGCTTTTGTGTATCTTCAAGCTATCCCAGAAAGAGATTAAATAATGTAATAGAAAATATAGTGAGTTTATTCTACATAAATCAGTTGCCACCCACATTTTAAGATCTTCTGTTGTGTAAGTAAGATGGTGGGTGGCATGTCAATTCAAACACTTTCTAAATGGGTGGTAAACTGGGTAGACTGCCAGGGTTATAATTAATGCAATCTATTGTTTGTTTTTAGACTTAGTGAAAAAAAAATAAGTGAAGAATGGTCTATTTCTATGAGGTAATGCCTCCAAAATGTTTGTTCAGGTAATCATTGTAATGTTTACAGACATTTGGAAATTCTAAACAAGAAGATTTGGCAAATGAGGTTGTAGTACAAACTATTGTACACACATGTCATAAGATACATGTTTTATCCAGGTATGTGTACATCAAGATGTTTACACTAAGGTAAAACATTACGGAGCTGAAACATGGCTCAGACAAATGTGCGTTTACATGAACATGATCCAATTACTAAAAGACAGATAATTATGCTCTCAGCCTATTCAATCAATTTCTTATTGTCTGTCAACTCAGTAAGATGATGGGGTCTGTTTCATTTCGCCGTGTAAAAGTAGCACATAAGCATTCGATAAAGACGTATTCAACTAAGAAATGTTGTCTCTGATAAAAAACACGACTAGATGCCGTGTGTAGGTAGACATCTGGTTTATGTCAAATTGGTTTTAATCTCAATAAGTAAAATCATATAGGAAAATACCTTGTTGCATTATGAGTAAACAAAATAGAGAACGGACATGATGTGAAAGACGAGGTCTCTTGAAAGAAAAGGTTTGTTCTTTTCTTTGATTGTTAAGTATAATATCGGGTAGAGTAATGTAGTTTAATGTTTTCAAATCAAGGTGATTCAATGAAAACCAGTTGTTTTATTAACCCCTTAACGCCGTTACGACGTTCCATGCTGTCCCGCATTAAATGGGCTTTAAAGCCGTTGCGACGGCATGGAACGCCGTAACGGCTTTGAGCTCCAGGCTCTCAAAGAGCGATCACATGGCCCCCTATAGCTGGCTATGGATCTGCCAGCAGGGGGACTGTCTGAAATATCAGACAGTCCCCCTGCTGGTGGGAAAGTAAAAAAAAATAAAAAATTAAACAAGTGTAAAAATAAATTAAATATATTTATATATATATATATATATATATGTATACATATTATATGTATGTAACGTCTTACAAAGTGTATTTTAATACTAATATAAGTATATATATTAATATTAAAATACACTTAGAATGACGTTACATATATATAATATGTATATAATATATATAATAGATGTACATATATATATATTATATATAAATAGGTATAATTAAAATAATAAAATAAATGAATAAAATATTTGCATATGTAATTTCATTCTAACTGTATTTTGTTATCTATATATATATATAAAATACAAATAACCGCAAATATATATATAGATAAATACATATAATTACATAAAAGATTACATTAGTATACACGTAGAATTTAAATACCTATAAATGCATATATATTAAAATTCTACATGTATATTTAAATAATCTTTTAACATAATTATGTGATTTGATTAATTAAAATTTGATTGACATGCCTGACAACACAGGGAGAAAGTGCAGAGAATTTAATTCGCAAGCACTATATTTGACCCTGTAACTCTCCAAGACACCATAAAACCTATACATAGGGGGTACTGTTTTACTCGGGAGACTTCGCTGAACTCAAATATTAGTGTTTCAAACTGGTAAATTGTATTACAACGATGATATTTTAAGTAAAAGTGAAGTTTTTTGCATTTTTTACAAACGAACGGCACTTTTATGGTCTATATTATTGTTGTAATATGTTTTACGGTTTTGAAACACTAATATTTGTGTTTAGTGAAGTCTCTTGAGCAGAGGCAGCTCTAGTCTTTATGAGGCCTTAGGCGAAACGCAAACATGAGGCCCCACTAACAAAAAAAAGTGTCACATATACACATTGATGTACTGTCTACCTGTGTATGTGCCTGAGAGTGTGTCTGACAGAGAGTATCCTTGTGTGTGTGAATGTAGGTCTCTGAACATGTTTGTGTTTTTGTCTTAGACCCTATGTGTATGGGGTAGCTGCTTGAAGTGTGTTGTGTGTATGGGGGGGAGAGGCGGGTGATGGTGAGAGGGTGGTGATGGTGTGGGGGTGATGGTGAGAGGGAGAGGGGGGTGATGGTGAGAGGGGGGTTGATGGTGAGAGGGAGAGGGGGGTTAATGGTGAGAAGGAGAGGGGGGTGATGGTGAGAGGGAGAGGGGGGTGATGGTGAGAGGGAGCGGGGGGTTGATGGTGAGAGGGAGCGGGGGGTTGATGGTGAGAGGGAGCGGGGGGTTGATGGTGAGAGGGAGCGGGTGGTTGATGGTGAGAGGGAGTGGGGGGTTGATGGTGAGAGGGAGCGGGGGGGTAATGGTAATGTGAGAGTGAGAGGGGGGTAATGTGAGAGTGAGAGGGGGGTGAGGCTGAGGGTGGTGGGGGGTGAGGCTGAGGGTGGTGGGGGGGTGATGCTGAGGGTGGTGGGGGGGTGATGCTGAGGGTGGTGGGGGGGTGATGCTGAGGGTGGTGGGGGTGGTGAGGCTGAGGATGGTGGGGGAGGTGATGCTGAGGGTGGTGGGGGGTGATGCTGAGGGTGGTGGGGTGGTGATGCTGAGGGTGGTGGGGTGGTGATGCTGAGGGTGGTGGGGTGGTGATGCTGAGGGTGGTGGGGGTGGTGAGGCTGAGGATGGTGGGGGAGATGATGCTGAGGGTGGTGGGGGTGATGCTGAGGGTGGTGGGTGGTGAGGGATGATGCTGAAGGTGGTGGGGGGTGATGCTGAGGGTGGTGGGGTGATGGTGAGGAGGGTGAGGGTGGTGGGGTGATGGTGAGGCTGGTGGGGGGTGAGGCTGAGGGGGGTGGGGGGTGAGGCTGAGGGGGGTGGGGGGTGAGGCTGAGGGGGGTGGGGGGTGAGGCTGAGGGGGGTGGGGGTGAGGCTGAGGGGGGCTGGGGGGTGAGGCTGAGGGGGGCTGGGGGTGAGACTGAGGGGGGTGATGCTGAGGGTGGTGGGGGTGGTGGTGAGGGTGGTGGGGGCTAGGGGTGGTGAGGCTGAGGGTGGTGGGGGTGATGGTGAGGGTGGTGGGGGGTGGTGAGGCTGAGGGTGGTGGGGGTGATGCTGAGGGTGGTGGGGTGATGCTGAGGGTGGTGGGGGTGGTGATGCTGAGGGTGGTGGGGGTGATGCTGAGGGTGGTGGGGTGGTGATGCTGAGGGTGGTGGGGTGGTGATGCTGAGGGTGGTGGGGTGGTGATGCTGAGGGTGGTGGGGGTGGTGAGGCTGAGGATGGTGGGGGTGGTGAGGCTGAGGATGGTGGGGGGTGATGCTGAGGGTGGTGGGTGGTGAGGGATGATGCTGAAGGTGGTGGGGTGATGGTGAGGAGGGTGAGGGTGGTGGGGTGATGGTGAGGCTGGTGGGGGGTGAGGCTGAGGGGGGTGGGGGGTGAGGCTGAGGGGGGTGGGGGGTGAGGCTGAGGGGGGTGGGGGTGAGGCTGAGGGGGGCTGGGGGGTGAGGCTGAGGGGGGCTGGGGGTGAGACTGAGGGGGGTGATGCTGAGGGTGGTGGGGGTGGTGGTGAGGGTGGTGGGGGCTAGGGGTGGTGAGGCTGAGGGTGGTGGGGGTGATGGTGAGGGTGGTGGGGGGTGGTGAGGCTGAGGGTGGTGGGGGTGATAGTGAGGGTGGTGGGGGGTGAGGCTGAGGGTGGTGGGGGGTGATGGTGAGGGGGTGATGCTGAAGGTGGTGGGGGTGAGGCTGAGGGTGGTGGGGGTGGTGAGGCTGAGTGTGGTGGAGTGAGGGGGCTGGGGGGTGAGGCTGAGGGGGGCTGGGGGTGAGGCTGAGGAGGGTGAGTGGGTGGGGGGTGAGGCAGAGGGGGACTGGGGGTGAGACTGAGGGGAGTGATGCTGAGGGTGGTGGGGGTGGTGGTGAGGGTGGTGGGGGCTAGGGGTGGTGAGGCTGAGGGTGGTGGGGGTGATGGTGAGGGTGGTGGTGAGGCTGATGGTGGTGGGGGGTGATGGTGAGGGTGGTGGGGGGGTGAGGCTGAGGGTGGTGGGGGCTAGGGGTAGTGAGGCTGAGGGTGGTGGGGGTGAGGCTGAGGGGGGTGGGGGTGAGGCTGAGGGGGGCTGGGGGTGGTGGTGAGGGTGGTGGAGGCTAGGGGTGGTGATGGTGTGGGTGGTGGGGGCTAGGGGTGGTGAGGCTGAGAGTGGTGGGAGGTGGAGGGGGGATGGTGAGGCTGGGGGTAAGGCTGAGTGTGGTGATGGTGACTGGGGGGTGAGGCTGAGTGTTGTGGGGGTTATGGTGAGCCTACCTTGATTTCCCTGGTGGTCCAGTGGGCTCCCTGGTGGTCCGGTGGCCACTGCTCCCGGTCTGCAGCTCCTCAGAGCTGCAGACCGTGTAGTCTCGTGAGATTTCAGAGCGTTGCCGTGGTAACCCGCGGCAACGCTCTGATTGGCCAATTCTCGCGAGTCACATGGTCTGCAGCTCTGCACACTGCGGAGTTGCAGACCAGTGTCTGCGATGGTGGCCGGGCAGCCCCTCCTGGTGTCAGGTCCTCGGTCAGTGACCGAGGACCTGACACACTCTGCCCACAGGCGGTTTAGGCGGCCGCGAGGCCCCAGCCAGCGCGAGGCCTTAGGCGGCCGCCTAAACCGCCTAATTAGAGAGCCGCCTCTGCTCCCGAGAATAACAGTACCCCCCATGTACAGGTTTTATGGTGCTTTGCAAAGTTAGAGAGTCACATATAAGGCTTGCATTTTATTTTTTTCACATTGAAATTTGCCAGATTGGTTATGTTGCCTTTGAGAGCGTATGGTAGCCCAGGAATGAGAATTCCCCCCATGATGGCATACCATTTGCAAAAGTAGACAACCCAAGGTATTGCAAGTGGGGTATGTCCAGTCTTTCTTAGTAGCCACTTAGTCACAAACACTGGCCAAATATTCGTTTTTTTGCTTTTTTCACACAAAAAAAAATATGAACGCTAACTTTGGCCAGTGTTTGTGACTAAGTGGCTACTAAAAAAGACTAAACATACCCCACTTTCAATACCTTTGGTTGTCCACTTTTTCAAATGGTATGCCATCATGGGGGTAATTCTCATTCCTGGGCTAACACACCGTCTCAAAGGTAACATTACTAATCTGGAAAATTTCAATTTAAAAATGGAATGTTCTATATTTGACCCTGTAACTTCCCAAAACAACATAAAACCGGTTAATGGGGGGTACTGTTGTACTCGCGAGACATCTCTGATTATAAATATGTGCATTTTTTTGCAGTAAAACAGTGTTATGACATTCACAGTTAAAATGTCAGACGGAAATGCAAATTTAAAAAAAATCTTATTTTCTCACATTTTTTTTATTTTATTCATAATAAATTATGTTCCATATATGAATAGTTAATGATAGATTAAAGAATACAATTTAAAGGTAAAATGAGAAATATAAAATAGATAGAAATTTTACTCACATATAGATATACACTAAAATAAATATAAGAAAAAACGTAATAGTCCCAATATGTGGTGGATCCAATAGGCTGATGGAAACTTGATACTGTAGTCAAGATAGAACGCTGGGTCTTCTATGGTATAGGCAATCTTGGTTCAATGATGGGCATGCAAAATAGAAAGACAGGGAGACTCCAATAGTGCAGACTGTATTGGCATAAGAAAAATAAACTGAAATAGGTGTAGGGGAGGTATTTCACTCACCTATGCAAGAGCATGTACTTGCTCAAGTGTAATCAGCATTCAGTGGCGTTTATCCCCCACTGGCGGGACATAGATGCGGGTAATTCCTTGAAGTAAAAAAAAATATAGAATATAGTGCTCACTGTATATAAATATAAAAGTAAGACTTTAAAAAATAGAGAACGTACTCACATTTGAATGAGCAGGATATACTGCTCAATATGATGGCGTGGGTGGTATAATCCCCACCTAGGATTCTTTAGACAAAAGTCAGCTCCAAAATGACGTGTAACCAGGTAAAAGAGGAAAAGATAATATAATATAAAATATACGGATAAAATAAAATAAAATAAAGGGTATATGGCAAGTGTATGGTGAAAAAAAGCCAATATTCCTTTATTAGTACAAGTATAAAATATATATATAAAATTTTATATATATATTTTATACTTGTACTAATAAAGGAATATTGGCTTTTTTTCACCATACACTTGCCATATACCCTTTATTTTATTTTATTTTATCCGTATATTTTATATTATATTATCTTTTCCTCTTTTACCTGGTTACACGTCATTTTGGAGCTGACTTTTGTCTAAAGAATCCTAGGTGGGGATTATACCACCCACGCCATCATATTGAGCAGTATATCCTGCTCATTCAAATGTGAGTACGTTCTCTATTTTTTAAAGTCTTACTTTTATATTTATATACAGTGAGCACTATATTCTATATTTTTTTTTACTTCGAGGAATTACCCGCATCTATGTCCCGCCAGTGGGGGATAAACGCCACTGAATGCTGATTACACTTGAGCAAGTACATGCTCTTGCATAGGTGAGTGAAATACCTCCCCTACACCTATTTCAGTTTATTTTTCTTATGCCAATACAGTCTGCACTATTGGAGTCTCCCTGTCTTTCTATTTTGCATGCCCATCATTGAACCAAGATTGCCTATACCATAGAAGACCCAGCGTTCTATCTTGACTACAGTATCAAGTTTCCATCAGCCTATTGGATCCACCACATATTGGGACTATTACGTTTTTTCTTATATTTATTTTAGTGTATATCTATATGTGAGTAAAATTTCTATCTATTTTATATTTCTCATTTTACCTTTAAATTGTATTATTTCTGTACAGCGCGACCTATTATTTTGTTTTTTCCACATTCTTTATTGAGGACTTTAGAGGGAACCTCATACCCATAGGTTGCAGCTTCTCTCTTTTCTCTTCTCCTTTAGACCACCTAGCGCTGAGCCTATACCCCCTTTTTAATGATAGATTAAAGCCCTGTTTCTCCTGAACAAAATGATATATAATAAGTGTGGGTGAATATAATTTGAAAGAGGGGAATTACGGGTGAACAGACATGTAGCGCAAATTCCAGTTTTTGTTTACGTTTTGTTTTGATCAGAACGTGCACTATTGACTCCGTCCTGAAGGGGTTAAAAAAAAAAAACAAAAAAAAAAAACAAAAAAAAAACTTTTTTCTGTGCAAGTAATCCAAAAATCCACTAATGAGAATGTTTTTGTTTTCTGGATATTCTTTGATGAAATAAATTTGAAAATGGACTGATTGTTTTTTTG
Source organism: Pelobates fuscus (assembly GCF_036172605.1). Classification (NCBI taxonomy): domain Eukaryota; kingdom Metazoa; phylum Chordata; class Amphibia; order Anura; family Pelobatidae; genus Pelobates; species Pelobates fuscus. The sequence goes on along the minus strand of NC_086318.1, from coordinate 30,026,438 downwards.
TCTAGTCCTATATGCAGACCAAGTGTTGATATAATTAATTAGACCAAAAGATACCCCAACATTCTTTGATATATCATCCCATTTTTAGCAAGGTGGCAAATGAACACTAAAGCGGAATAAAAACACTGCATTCCTAACACTCAGTGCTGGTCTTGTCTCCTCCTCCTCCAAAGTCACGGTGTAGGGGGAACCTAACGTGCATGTGAAGTCTTTACAAGGTAGGTGCTTTCGGCAATTGCTGTCTCTTGAGTTAAGCTCCTCTGAGTTAAACAAATCTGCTGGCAGATTCACAGCTAGGAGGGTGTAACCAGGTTTATTCCTAAAAGTGTAAATATCTATTGAAATCTGCACTTTTTGTAAAATAAAAAAGGGTACACTTCACATATAAAGCACTTCAGCAAGCTAAATGGCTCTAGGGATCTGCAGTGCCTTCAACACTGTTTTATTGCGAGTGTTTTTATCAATGATGAACCACATTGTCATTGTTGATAAAAGGTAGATGTGTTGGGCCTTTTCTAATTAAAAAAGGACATCAAATACTGGGAAACTGTTTTTGCCAAAACACAATGGATAATTTAAAAAATGCAATGTATTGGGAAGCTGAACACAGACACACAACCTTCTCACACACACTCTCAAACACTGCATACTCACCTCTCAGGCTCACCTTAGCACATGCAGAACCCCATACAGACACATACCTCACAGTCACCCTGTCACACTCATCACCTCACTCACAGTCAACACCACAGTAATGCCCACACTTACCCTATCACAGTCACCTTGTCACATTCACATCTTTCACAGTCAACCTCATAAACACACAGTCACCCTCATACACTGGCAACCCCTATACAGTCACCCTTATACACACAACCCAGCCTTGCCATATAAATAACACACAAATCAAGACCACACAAACAACCACATACACAAGACCACAAGCAGTCCACCATACAAAACATCATGTACACAACATACTGCAAGCAGCTTCCACACACATACACTCGCATACATATAGGATCACACAGACACAATCACATACATTTACAGACACACACACAAGGATATTCATTGCCAGACTCAAAATCTACAGAGATACAGAGATACAGAGATACACAATGTCAGATATGCACACAGATATACTTATACACACTGCCAGACACACTCAGTAAGAAAGAGACACAGGCAGATACACACTGCCAGACACGCATTGTGATTCTTCCATCAATGTGTGTATATCTGTGTGTCATTGTCTATCTCTATCATCAGTCTATTTGTATGTGAGTGCATGTATCAATATGTGTAGATATTTGTGTGTTTGTATATATCTGCGTTTTTAAATCCAACCAACATATTTTTCCCTTAAAATAATGTGCTATATATGTACACTGAAATGACAATTACATTTAAAAATTACTTTTCAGGACACTCAAAATACTCTGATTTTGGGGGCCGAGCCAGCGCCTGATCGAATCAGATGCACGCTGTGTCAGCTCTGGTTCCTTTAGCCGCAAAGAGCAACATCTGGAACAATACATCCCACCCAAACCCAGTACTTACCTCTCCAATAGCGATGGGGAAGAGTTTCAAGAAACTGGCTGATCTTGATCCTGAGATATTGGGACTTTGCTCCGCCAGCACGCTAGGCCAGAGAAAGTCAAAATGGCGCCTACAATACAGCTTACTCGGACAAGGAAAGCCTCCAAGAAAACATCTCCATCTTCACACACAGGCCATAACCAGGTACTTCTACAGCTAAAGACACTACTCCCTCCACCAAGGCAGATTTAAGGCCCTGTCCTAAGAAATTATGGCAATGTTTCAGGCCATCATGGCAGTGGTGAGGGAGGAGGTGGCCATGTTTACCAATCAAATTACAGTAGCAGAAACTTACCTGGGCACTACAAGAGTGGCTCAGACAGCCACAGATGCGGCCCTTAACTCCCTGCAGAAAAGCAACACAGACCTGTTAAACCATATTGCCAACCTAGAGGATAGAGCAGAGGCAAGGAATGTGAGGCTGTGGGTGGTCCCTGAGTCTTTTACAGCTGACTAACTACCCCACTTTCTCAGGCAACTTCTACTTCTACACTACTGCCACCAAAACAGATAAAACTGGTCGCTCTGGAGTACTGTCTATGCTTACCAAAAACCCCTAGTGCCAGCGGCTCCTAGAGATGTCATTCTAAAATTTGTTTGTGACTCTGGTAGGGAAATTATCAAGGGGGAAACCAGGGGCACCATTTCCACTAATTGTGAAGCCTGTCAAATCACCTTCTATAGGGATATCTCACAACCCACCACCAAAAGGAGGCAATTATTCTGGAAGGTTACCCAGGTTTGTCCTTCAGAAACACAAGATAAGTGGAGTATAAGTGGGGCTCAAGACAGCTTCTAGTTGAGAAAGGCAGCAATACCTACTCTGTCACTCACCTCTAGGAGGCTCCCATGCTGATCCAGGATTTGGGATTACCTGCAGGATCCATCCATTCTGTGCAGCATGCATCGTGATCTGAGGACCAAATCACACCGTTTGTGCGAGGACAAGTTGCTTCAACTTCTCATGATGTGCCATCATGAACAGTCCATGTGCCTAGGATTCTATCTGAGTGTTCTCTACCTGAACATGTGGTTACACTGTTTCACATTCTATTATTATTTTTTTCTCTTACTCTGGCTCCGAAAGCTGCCGCTGGGCCTTGTACACCCAGCATTCTTTCCTCCCCATATAGGCAGACGAGTAATCCGCTGATTGCTCTCCAGCTATCTTGTTATACTAGCTGTATATATTGTTTTATGTTTTTTATGTAAGGCTGTCAAATTACAGCAAGTTACTGAATGCATATTATTTATTGATTTATTTTAAATGGTGCCATTTTACTCGCTATGTTCAGAAAATGATTGTTATACCACTATCATATGCTTGTACTGTAATAAAGCACCGCAAAAAAAAAAATACTTGGATTCTGTGGATAGTTTTTTTTCGCAGACCATTTGTCTAGTAAAGGGATTAATTCAATAAAGTTTAAGAATTATTTTTATTTTTTTTTACAGATTTGCAAAAGTACAGCCTCCAAATTTCACACAATGTGCAAACTAGAGGTTCTGCCGAGCCTTTCCAAACATTCACATACTTATCGTTACGTTGTCCATGATATGCTGAGATGATTTGAGAAGATTCCACAGAGTAGACATGGGAGTTCTGCTCCACAACTTTTGCACTTTAGTTTAATAAAATTTGCCTCTCACGAAATTCCAAACCACCATGCATTACAATAAAACCTTCAAACTGCAGCATAGTTCAGCTTCCAAAGAATTTTCGTCACGTAGCTCTCCTGCAAAACATCTAACTGACATCTAGAACTTATGGACTTTTAAAAAGAAATACATATATTTACGGTCTCCTTAACCTGAATGTTCTTCCCTTTCCTATCCATCATTTGCAAGAGTCTGATAATTATGTAATGATAACGAGATGTCTGTTGGCATATCCCTCCAGATCTGTCTACACTTGGCACAACCCCAGATCCTCAATAATTCTTTCTGGCTGTTTTTAGGAATGAAAGACTTTTTTTTCAGTGAGAATTTTCATCTGTTTGCTTGGCAAAGTGAGGAGAAACAAAATGTGTTATCTTATCCCACTTCAAGATGTTGCCTTTTATTCATTTAGTTTAAATGTCATCACTTTGGAAAACTAAAGAATCCTGCTTGAATGTCTAATGTAGGGAAGTCCATTTTTACTGGCGAAGGTTTATGGAATCTGATGGAGAAAAGTCATGCACTGTTTGATAAAATCACTGAACGTTTCCTATCTAGCCGAATGTGGCACTGACCATTAGAATTCGGATGTAAAACTATGTCCTTTATTAAAGAGTATAATGTGTTAGTTCATATGGTATTTTATATTTACACATGGCTCTTGAATAGTTTGAGTGTTTTGTGTTCCCTCTCTGCTATTAGGAATCGATTTGATTGAACAGTCACTATTAAGTCAATTACAATGATTTAAATAGCGCCAGTAAATTCTACTGCTTGATACAAAAGGGAAAATAAGACAACATTTATTCTAACAAAACACGTTTGACATACAGGAACAGTAGGAGAAGATGGCCCTGTCCAAAGGAGTTTTCAATCTAAAATAAAATAAATAAATACAATTTTGGGCTTTGTTTGCGTTATCTAGAGTGCAAACATCCTTCTGTATCTTTGAACAGGAACTAAAATGTATTCTTTTTTGAGAAACAGAAATGATATTACGATTATTATTATTATCGCCATTTATATAGCGCAAGCAGATTCTGCAGCGCTTTACAATATTATGAGAGGTGGGATTTAACTATAAGTAGGACCATTACAAGAACACTTGCAGGAACGATAGGTTGAAGAGGACCCTGCTCAAACGAGCTTACAGTCTATAGGAGGTGGGGTGTAAAACACATTAGGACAGGAAATAGCAATCAAATAAGGTGGGAGTGAAGCAGAGCTGGTGGAGAGAGTAGAGTGCTGCCCTTTAGGAGATAAAATGCAATAAAAAAAAAAAGAAAAAAACCTGGAACATTGGAGTAACGCTTCACACTTTAGACAACCAGACCACTTCAGCTCATTGAAGTGGTGTAGGTGCAGTGACCCAGGTCTGGTAACCCTGCAAAGGTCATTATTACAGTTTTTAATAAACTGCAATAATTACCTTTGAAGGTTAACTCCACATCTAGTGTCTGTCTACCAGACAGCCAATACAGGGGCTTCTGGGTCATTAGGTGACTTTTGGTCGACTAACTGACACTGTACATTCTCACGCTATGAGGGAAGTCCTAATGTGAGCGCGGATGCCCCCCTTCACTGCCATGCATGCGCATCGGGTCTCTCCTATCGGCTGACATTGGCATGGGAGGAGTGGAAGTGTAGCGGTACTTACCTTATCCGGGGGCCGGACGCGGTCCTCTCTTCAAGCCGCGCGCGGTCCTGCGGCTGCACGAGCCGCGCGCGGCTCGTCCGACTGTTCAGACAGGAAGGCGGGCAGTGACCGCGAGAAGCGGTCACGTGTCCCGCCTGCAGCTAAGAGCGCGCCGCGAATCTCGGGCGCGCTCTTAAAGAGACAGTGGGAGCCTAAATTGCAAAAAGGCTCCCATTGGCTCCTGTCATGCCAATCACCCCATACACTTACCTGTTGGGGGAGTGGAAGTGACAGGAGCCAATCACATTAGTTTGAAGGCTACTTATACTTACCCTTTTCCCTTAGTTCGTTGCCCTATCGTGGTTTCTGCTACAGTTCCCTTTAGTGCTTGTTGTGTTCAGTTGTGTTTCTCCGTATTTGACCTTGGCTTTGTATTCTGACTTCGTTTTCGCTTTATCCTATTCTGTACTGTTTGCCGGCTTGCTGATTCCTGTGTACCAGTCCCCGGCTAGTTTTCGTTTACGCTGTCTCTTTGTGCCCTTGACCTCGGATCGTTCCTGACTCTGTTTTATCCTATTACGTCGAGTCCGGCCACTCTAAGGTCCGGTAGACGTATCTCTCCTCTGTACTGTCTTCTGTTAGGCTGGATCCTGCGTGTAGGGGTATATACTCGTTACATTACGATAGGGCCATGGACCCCGCAGATTTAGCTCAACAGATGGCGACCCATGAGGCTAGATTTGTAGAGCAGGATCACCGTATGGATCAAATAGCTCAGGCTCTCCAGACGCTCTTAGCTAGAACCATTCCAGCAACCGCACCTAACCCTCCTGCACCCCTGCTTCCTGAAGCATCGACTATGCCTAACGCTACAGCACATTTAACGCCTCCTCCTAGGTATGGAGGGGATTCTAAGACATGCAGAGGGTTCATTAACCAAATAGAGTTTCATTTTGAAATGTATCCACGTTCATTTCCCACAGAGAGGTCTAAAGTTGGGTTCTTTATGCACCAACTTACCGACAAAGCACTTGAATGGGCAAACCCTATTTGGGAGGCTAATGGACCTATGGTGCATAACTTTCACAGTTTCCTAACAGCTTTTCGCAGAACTTTTGATACTATGAAAAGGTCTAAGAATGCCGCTAGAGCATTAATGAGGGTTAAACAGGGTTCTAGGTCTGTGGCTGATTACGCTATACAGTTTCGTACCCTTGCCTCACAGGTCGATTGGACCAATAATGGGTTAACTACGGCCTTCATGGAAGGTTTATCAGACTCTATATTGGATGAGGTAGCAGCTAAGGAGCTTCCTATTGCCTTAGAGGACCTTATTGACTACCTCATCGATATAGATAATAGGATTCGTGACAGGCTCTATACTAAGAACAGGAATAGACGTTTTGTTACACCTATTCAACCCAGAGTTAATATACCAGAGAGTGTTAAAGTACCTGAAGAGGAACCTATGCAATTAGGGGTTGCCAAACTCTCAGATACTGAGAAATTACATAGGAGAAGGGAGGGACTCTGCCTATATTGTGGTAAGAGAGACCATATGGTAAAGGAGTGTCCTCTGCTCCCGGAAAACTCTCGCACCTAAGACCTTATAGGGGACTGGCCTTGGGTGTGATTTCTAAGTCTCCTACATTGCCTCCTAACCGACTGCTTCTCCCTGTTTCTTTACATATGGGAGAGAGTTGTATAGTTGAAAACATAGACGCCCTGGTTGATTCTGGGGCAGCCGAGAACTTTATAGACTCTGGTTTTGTAAAGAGAAACAATATTCCCATCAGAGAGAAGGAGATACCCTTGGCCGTTGAGGCCATAGATGGTAGACCATTGATATCTCCTGTTGTTACTCACGAGACTGCACCGCTACACATGTACACAGGGGTTCTACACTATGAAACCATTCGGTTCCAGGTCATCACCTCTCCCTCTTCACAGTTGGTGTTAGGGTATCCATGGTTACGTGCCCACAATCCCATTTTTGACTGGGAGACAGGGCAGATAAAATCATGGAGTGAAGCCTGCCATGAGTCATGTACTATTGAAGTCACGCCTGTGAATTCTATTAACGTTCCTACTGTTCCTCCTTTATCTACGACAATACCCTCTCAGTATTTAACTTTAAAGACTGTCTTTGATAAAAGAGAGGCTGACAAATTACCGCCTCACAGACCCTACGATTGTGCTATTGATTTGTTGCCTGGTACTATACCTCCTAAGGGCAGGGTGTACCCCCTATCGGTTCAAGAAAACCGTGTCATGGAGGAGTACATTAAAGAGTCATTAGACAAGGGATTTATTAGAAGATCCTCTTCTCCGGCTGGAGCGGGGTTCTTCTTTGTATCAAAGAAAGAAGGTGATTTAAGACCTTGCATTGATTATAGAGGTCTTAACAAGATCACCATCAAAAATGCTTACCCTATACCTCTAATAACAGAATTGTTTGACAGGCTCAAACATGCTACGGTATTCACCAAATTAGATCTTAGAGGAGCATACAATTTGATACGTATTAAAAAGGACCACGAATGGAAGACAGCCTTTAACACTCGGTCAGGTCATTATGAGTATACCGTCATGCCATTTGGGCTTTGCAATGCCCCAGCAGTGTTCAAAGAATTTATTAATGATGTCTTAAGGGACTTTATTCACTCATTTGTTATTGTGTACTTGGATGACATTTTAATATATTCTACTGACATTCACGCTCATCACAGACATGTTACAACAGTTCTGAAGACCCTTCTTCCTAATGGTCTTTATTGCAAATTAGAAAAATGTCTATTCGACCAGTCCGAGGTCCAGTTTTTAGGGTATTTGATTTCCGCCGAGGGTTTTCGGATGGATCCCCAGAAGCTCGCTGCAGTCATAGAATGGCCTCTGCCGCAAGGTCTGAAAGCCATCCAGCGTTTTCTGGGTTTCTCTAATTATTATAGACGTTTTATCAAAGGTTTTTCGTCTATAGTAGCGCCTATTACTCGTATGACTAAAAAGGATGGCAATACACGTGTCTGGTCTACTGAGGCACTTCAGGCTTTTGACTTTCTTAAAACTACGTTCGCCTCTGCCCCTATTTTACAGCATCCTGTCCCCTCATTGCCATATATACTTGAGGTTGATGCTTCCGATATAGGGGTAGGTGCTGTCTTATCCCAAAGAGAGTCTCCTGACAAGCCATTGCATCCTTGTGGCTTCTTTTCTAAACAAATGTCCAAGGCAGAGAGGAATTATGATGTGGGTAATCGCGAACTCCTTGCTATCATTTTAGCACTCAAAGAATGGAGACATTTGCTAGAAGGAACTAAGGATCCTATTCTCATATTTACAGATCATAAGAACCTATCCTACCTTAGCGAAGCTAAAAGATTGTCTTCAAGGCAGGCTAGGTGGTCACTGTTCTTGTCTCATTTTAATTATATAATCACCTATAGGCCAGGTGACCGGAACACCAAAGCGGACGCTCTGTCCAGACAATTCGAGACTATTGACAAACAGGAGATTGATGTCACTCCTGTCATTCCCCCAGACAGGATAATAGCAACTACTATATTGTCTATTTCCTCGTCCCTCTTGCAGGCCATACAAGCGAAACAAGGCATGGCACCCAGCGAGAGGCCTAATGATAAATTGTTCGTTGACATTCCCGAGAGACGGGATATTCTGTCACTTTATCACGATACTAAGACTGCTGGACATCCTGGTATTTCCAAAACAGTGTCAGCCGTTTCTCGGTATTTCTGGTGGGATACCTTACGTAAGGACGTTACTGACTATATAAGTGCTTGTACTACTTGTGCATGTATGAAAACCTCTCGTAGAGTTCCTTGTGGGCTGTTGCATCCGTTGCCCGTTCCCGAGAGACCTTGGTCTAATCTATCAATGGATTTTATTGTTGAATTACCCCCTTCGAATGGTAACACAGTCATCCTAATGATAGTAGATCGGTTTTCCAAAATGGCTCACTTTGTGTCTCTTCGCAAGTTGCCCACTTCCAAGGAATTGGCTCTTATCTTCGCTAGAGAAGTGTTTCGATTACATGGTATTCCCTTATCTATTGTATCCGATAGGGGTAGCCAATTTATTTCCAGGTTCTGGAAAGCCTTTTGTTCGGAGATGGGTATTTCCCTCTCATTTTCTTCCGCTTACCATCCCCAGTCTAATGGAGCTGCTGAACGTGCCAACCAGTCTCTTGAGCAGTACCTCCGTTGTTTTGTGTCTCACCATCAGGACAATTGGTCTGACCTGCTTCCTTGGGCTGAATTTGCTCGGAATAATGCCACTCATGATTCTTCCGGCAAAAGCCCTTTTTACGTTGTCTATGGCCAGCATCCCGTTGTTCTTCCGGCTGCATTCTCCTCTCAGGGCATGCCAGTTCTGGATGAGCATTTGGCTGGTTTGCGTAATACTTGGGAGCAGGTTCAGCGTTCTTTGGTGGACTCTGCTGCCCGCCAGAAGGCTCAGGCTGACAAGCATCGCAGAGCGGCTCCTTCCTATGTTGTGGGGGACAGGGTTTTGCTTTCCACACGGAATATTCGCCTCCGGGTGCCTTCTATGAAATTGGCTCCCCGCTTCATTGGTCCTTATCGCATTATACATAAGGTTAATCCCGTTTCTTATGCCTTGGGTCTGCCTAAGAATCTGCGTATACCCAATGTATTTCACACCTCTTTGTTGAAGCCTTACGTACGCAACCGCTATACCCGGCATACTCCCCCTCCTGTCTCTGTGGAGGGTCATGAGGAGTTCGAAGTATCTGCTGTTATTGACTCTCGTTTTCTTAGGGGTCGGCTTCAGTACTTGGTACATTGGAAGGGTTATGGGCCTGAGGAGCGCAGTTGGATTTCTGCGGATGCTGTTCATGCTCCCCGCCTTGTACGTTCTTTCCATTCGCGTTTTCCTGCCAGGCCTGGTCCTGCCCGCCCGGAGGGCGTGTCCTCAGGGGGGGGTACTGTAGCGGTACTTACCTTATCCGGGGGCCGGACGCGGTCCTCTCTTCAAGCCGCGCGCGGTCCTGCGGCTGCACGAGCCGCGCGCGGCTCGTCCGACTGTTCAGACAGGAAGGCGGGCAGTGACCGCGAGAAGCGGTCACGTGTCCCGCCTGCAGCTAAGAGCGCGCCGCGAATCTCGGGCGCGCTCTTAAAGAGACAGTGGGAGCCTAAATTGCAAAAAGGCTCCCATTGGCTCCTGTCATGCCAATCACCCCATACACTTACCTGTTGGGGGAGTGGAAGTGACAGGAGCCAATCACATTAGTTTGAAGGCTACTTATACTTACCCTTTTCCCTTAGTTCGTTGCCCTATCGTGGTTTCTGCTACAGTTCCCTTTAGTGCTTGTTGTGTTCAGTTGTGTTTCTCCGTATTTGACCTTGGCTTTGTATTCTGACTTCGTTTTCGCTTTATCCTATTCTGTACTGTTTGCCGGCTTGCTGATTCCTGTGTACCAGTCCCCGGCTAGTTTTCGTTTACGCTGTCTCTTTGTGCCCTTGACCTCGGATCGTTCCTGACTCTGTTTTATCCTATTACGTCGAGTCCGGCCACTCTAAGGTCCGGTAGACGTATCTCTCCTCTGTACTGTCTTCTGTTAGGCTGGATCCTGCGTGTAGGGGTATATACTCGTTACAGGAAGTCCCTCTGCGCTGGAATCAGGTAAGTGACAGAAGTGTTTTTAAGGGCAGGGGGAAGGCAAGAGAGAGGGGGCACTAAAGGGAGCTATAGGGACAGGAAAACAATTTTGTTTTCCTGGGACTGTAATTTCCCTTTAAATATTTTAAAAGCTTATCGAAAAATATTAAATTGAGTCCTGAATTTGTAATACAAATTAAAGTATATTCATACAAATTAAATCTTATCACATTATTACCCAGAAGGCACTTTGTAGCGCCTGTATTTGTAGAGCGTGCACTAAGCATTTATTACACAGACATCTGGTGACATAACAAAATGCATCTCCTACTTGTGCCATATGTTTTGATGGGCCTTTTAATGTAAGTGATACATTACACAGAGCAGTTAACCTGATAGTCTGTCAGCTGCACGCAAGCCTTTTACCTGAGTAAGGTGATAATTTCACAGAATCCACACAGCTCAATTAGCCCGAGAAATGGAAGCACCGAACAAAGAATAGTATAATGTTACACGTTTTGGGGGAAACACTCTCCCTTTTACATAAAGTCTTTAGAAATGCCGTGAATGGCCAACAGCAATTCTTTCCCATTAATTTATGAACAGAATGATCAGTGATACCACAAGAATTGTTTTTTTTTTTTTTTTTTTTTAAAACACCTCATTCTTTTCAGTGCTCACACACATAATAGTGATTATAAGTAATATAACATTGTGTGTTAATAATTATAGGCAGCCTGGTTAAATCGCATGATGTGCCACAGGAGTTATATTCAAACCATGTGCATGAAAATGCATTTACATGTGGGAAAAATCCATAGGTACAATGTCTAAAATGTCTCTCTCTGGAGCATGCCATAAAAGGGAAGAAACTCCGTGATAGTGAAGTTTTAAGATAACGGGGCAGAATTTTTTTTACCACATAAGGTATCATTTTTTTACCACATAAACAATGGTGGGGCACTGCCCCAAGTGACCCCACGTATAATCCTTCACTGAAAAGATTGTCATTTCAGCAAGACCCAACAGTATAGGCGCTATCAAGGTGAGATAATTCATTAACAAACCATAATTCATTGTCATAATATAGCATACAACTTCATGGAACATCAGATGTTTGTAATAATCGTAAACTTGAAATTATCTTGGTACCATTTCCCAACATAATTAGCATATTCATAGAAAACAGAATTTCAACAAAAAGGAAACCATTTTGAATCTGAGCAATATAAAGAATTAAATAAATACATGATTGAAAATTGTACCAAAGATGTAAGATACAAGATTTTCTTCTGGAACAAAAGACTTCAGTAAAAGAAGCACATTTTAAGTGAGACTCACCACAGGTGTAAATGACATTCAGGTGTTTGCGAACCCCAGGGTAACATGGGTCTCCAAATTCATTGGTGCTGGCGTAAACAATACAGCTTCTCCGACCTTGGCAACGTTTGGTCATCAGTGGAAGAGCAGACAATGACTGGCACTCTGGAAAAAAGAAAAGTTCAATTTATCATCATATTAGGGTCTATAAATGAAAGACAAAAAAAATGGGATTTTGCTTCTCCATCCTTTTAATTTTGATGATGATGAAATTCAAGCTCCCATGTATCTTTGCAAAGTCAGAATGTTTAAATTTTGAGTGATCACACGTCATCTAAGTTAATTTATAGTCATAAGGCACTCCATATAGACAGTTGGAAAAACATGCAAGTGAGTGAATTATGGACACAGACACAATTTTATTACATCAAGTAATCATGGGAGTTGAAATATATTCGTATTTGCATTAAAAATTTATCTGTGTATCAGGCTGCTCCTTTTGCATAGGAAGCTCTTTATTAATCAAAATAAATACCGTAAATACGAATCTGAGCTATGTTTAAAAACACATACGCCACAGTTATTTTTCAAAAATATGAATTCTCAAAAGAATACATTGTGACAGATCAAAAGTAAAAAGAAAATTATTCAAAACAACTAAATCATTTATTTTATGTTGTTTGTGACGGGAGAATTACCCATTGACTGTGACACTATGTCAACTGTAACAATATGGACCCCTACCCCCAGTCAACAGGAGTGATATTATTGCTGCTATAAGCTTATAAAATGCTAACATATTCTAAAGTGCCATACAATAGCATAACCCCGAACTACTGAGAATCCACACTAAAGGGAAGAATACATACTGGAAGAATGTGGCCCTTAATTCACATCATCCTCAGCCAACTGATTGATTATTGGTAGCAATGAATAAAATATCAATGGATTAGTCAAAGCATCATAACCACGAAAATATTATTATAAAAAACTTTTCCCTTGAAATCTGTATTAAGAGCCAGTGACGTTAGGATGTCCAGCTCGAGAATTCACTTAATCTCCTTCTTATTTAAGTGTTCACCCCCTCTTCCACTATGGGGATAGATTTGGTCCAGCACCATTGAAGGTAACATAAGGTAACTTTGGTTTTCTCCTCATAGTTCCAATATGTTCACCTCCCCTGGTTTTTAATTTTCGAGTGGTTTTGCCCACATAACCTAATCCACTGGGCCAGGTTAATAAATATATTATGCTTTTGGAGTTGCAGGTAATTGTTGAATTGATTTAGTATTTTCTTTTGTTGTTTTTAAAGTATCCCAAAATCTAAAACTTCTTGTAAGTGGTCCAGCATCCTGCACAGTTTCCACAACTAAAAATCCCTTTATTATCAATTGAGAAAAATGTTTTAAGATCATTAGAATTAAGTTTTTTATTTTGATGTCAAAAGTATGTTATAACAATATCTTAGTCGTCCTAATATAGAGGTAGACGTAAATATGTTTTTTTTATACATATACCCTTTTTTTATTAGCTTATATATTTTATTTCCCTTTTAATTATTTATTAATGATAGGAAATAGCATATGATTCTTAGTTGTTTAAGATAATTATCTATTAGGATACAGAATTTGAATATTCTCCCCTTTCTTTTTTAACTAGTCCAATAATCATGTGTAATAATATTGGGATATTTCCCCCTATCTTTTTAATCTTGATAATTTCCTCCCCTATTTTTTATCAGTCCAATTATTATGTGTAATATTATAGGGACAAATATTAAGTACGCAAGTAAGTTTTGTATCGCCATCCATGAATAACTATGTATTTTCTATGTTAATATTACATATGGAGTATTTCCCATTATAAAAGTTTTTAACATGCCGTGAACTCAGATCTTCAAAAATGTTGAAAAACACGCTTTGAGATGATTATTTGTGGATCCCAAAAAATTGGCCACTACATGGCATTCATACCCTTTCACTCCCTTCCTACTACTGTCCTATGAGTATTTGCCCATAAGCACTTACTTTTTAATGTATAAAAACCCAGCTGCTAAAAAAACGACAGACGCTTATTTTGATAACCAACACACGTCTGGTGTCTAATTCACGCTTCTCCAACTGCACTTGTAATAATGATTTGGGCTTCCTCTGAATATAACAAAGATCAATATTTGGGTCTATATCACTATGCACTAGAAGACATTGTAGATATAGGATTCTGAGGTTATCCAAGATCGCCACGCCCAAATATCTGGTGATGCAACGCTCTTCACCCATGTTCCGGTTTACCAATATTGCCAATACCGAACATACAGTGATGTGGAACCATTATCTATAATGTGAAATGTCCATTTTCCAATGGTTAATATCGGGCACCATTGGTTATTCCCTTCAAACGAATAGTGTTATTGGAAGATTGCAAAAAACAAATAAAATGAATATGTCAATGGGACTCTAGGGAGTATTTCAAGAGAAATTGTTCTCATTCACTCTTATTACCCTGATGAAGAACCAGGTCGAAACTCGTTGTGCTTGTGTAGACGGTTTTAAGCATACATGTAAGATTTTACTTCATTTCTTACACAATTGTTGTACTTTATTTTAACCTCCTGCTGTATGTATCCCACCATATGAGCTACACTAAGACACTGAAGTTATCAGAAGACATATGTTGATGGGGATATCTACTACTTCCATATACTAATAGTTGAACAACTGCTAACTATCAAATCGAGCCGATATTGCTGGCTCCATAAAAGGTGAGTGTAACCATGTACATTACAAATGTTTTTAAACCATAATACACTATGAGAATTTCTTTCATTTATTAGCTGTAGATCCCCAGTTGCACATTGAATTACCCACCACAAACGGGGTAATATTTATTGTTTTATTCTGTGTTTTGTGTTTGCTTTCACTTTTTATATATTTTGACTGACATGAGCTGAAGGAAGTTAATGGACAATTGGTGGGGGCAATGATATACAGATAAATAGCACGCTGCCTTGAGTTCTTTTTATTTATCAGATTTTTTGTTCAATTAAGTAAAATACGAAATAACTTTCATAGACTTGGCTTTTATTGACACAGATTCGTTTTTGTTTTATTTTGTTAAGGGGAGTTCTCTATTAAGAGGAATTAAGTACTTTGAAGATTATCTCTTATCCTCATCTCATGATATCTTCCTAGCAAAACTTTATTGTACAATCATGTGTTTATGTAATATTTTCTAATCCATTATTACATTGTCTCTTTGAATACGTTAATCTAACCTCCAATTAGGCCTGGATAGCAATATGTATAGACATCCATAGAGATCCGATGTCTAAGTTACATGCAGATTAGTTCCTTCACATAACATCTGCATCTGTCAAATGAATCATTGTTCTTGATAACTGTTCTTGTTAATCCATCTTAATTCTATTACTGATCCCACTGAAACCATTATTTAGTGTTTATCCTTTCATAGCCAGTCCCAATGTCCCCTTGAGTTCTTCTTTCCCTACATGTAGATAATACTGTATCTGTCTATTGTACAATGGACAATTCAGATTCTGTGGAAATTGCGAGGGGGGTTATTGCTATCAGACAACTGAGTGATCTTGTTAAATACATTTGAAATTGGCAACGATTAGACTTGTTCATGTTGAACATTTTTGGTTCTTCTGAACGCATTTGGTTCAGATTTCCAAGATTTTTCTGATCAAAAGAATTTCGGTCGAGAAAGATTTTTAGTTCGGGTTCAAATTTCAGTTAAAATGCTTTTGATTTGAACTGAAAATTGCTGGGGAAGGTCTAAAATAAAGGGGGACAAATTGTACCTATAGTGTTAATTTAACAAAATAACAACTCTCAGACTGTCCATTTGTGATTCAAAGTTGGTGTTAAGTGGCAGTGGCTTCTAGTAGTAGGCACTGTGGCCCGAATTTTGAATCATCCAAAACGGCTTGCCTATCACACTATTCAGTTTATTCAGATTACGAATACATTTTGGTTCTGAATTCGGAAATCTGCCCGATTTGGACCAAACTAAATCTCCAAGTATAGCAATTGTATAAAGAATGC
Organism: Pelobates fuscus; assembly: GCF_036172605.1. NCBI lineage: Eukaryota > Metazoa > Chordata > Amphibia > Anura > Pelobatidae > Pelobates > Pelobates fuscus. The sequence continues at coordinate 30,010,520 of NC_086318.1, read as the reverse complement.
TAGTGCAGTGATGGGCAACGTTGGCACCCATATTTTTGTGATGTTTAGTCAGCCTTTCATGGCACTGAAAACAATTTGAGAAGTTAACCAGTAATTCATTAAATCCAAGACAAAGTATGCTCGAGCATGTTTGACAGAGGATCACTTTATAATTAATTAAATTATATTCACATAATTGTATCTATTCTCAACATCTGAAAACAAATGAATGGCATAAATTAACCCATAAACCTTTGACATGCAAAATGGGTAAATTCACAGTAAAATAGACGAACAGAGAGTTTTTATATCCCATGCAACCTGTTAAATGGAACCTTACCTACTGAAGGTATGCCAAGGTTTTGGTAAGGGCATTCCAGGCTGCCCCCCTGAACCCTTCCAAAAATCACTGAATAAATTGCAATGACTGTATTTCTGTTGCAGTTTAACCTCAGTCTGTCATCCTCGCAGGCTACTTTGCTCTTATATTCATCTGAAAAGAAATAATAAAATAACATAAATGTCTATTTTAAGTTAAGCAAGGCACCATCACAGTAAACTAATGGCAAATACAGTAACCGTGTTTAAAGGTACAGTTAGAGAACTATAACAACTTAATCAATTTGAAGGATGTCCCTGGGGCTGGCTCACCTTTATGGGATTAACTAATTCAAATTTATGGGATTAACTAATTAAACAGTTTAACCACTCTGTGACCCCCTGTCCTTCCACTTTACAAAATCCTAGAGGGAAGGTCCGGGCAGCATCAGGCAGGGACACCACTGATTGGCTAAGAGTGATCAAGGACCAGGTTGTTCTGTGTGAATAACTGAGAAGTATATTAGCAGAAAATTCACATGCTGAAATATTGGATTTTATTAAAAATTGCAAACCCCCAAGCATTATATATTGTATTGAAAAAAATATATTAAAAAATATGCAGAAAACAGAAAAATATTAACTTTATAAAGAACCTACTGCTATTGCACTGGCACAGAAAGTGTCAGTATCAGCAAGACCTCTCCCTCACCAGAAGGAGGCTCCATCAAACATAAATTGATATAAATTGATATATTCCAAAGAACACATCAAGGTAATCCAGAATTCATAGCAATCTACTTTATATAAAGTTGCCCATTTATTTATAGGAAGACGTTTCCATGGGAGGGAGGCTGCAAGCAAAATGGAAATCCAGTTATTTTAATTAAAAAATTAACAAGAAAAGAGAAAAACCATAGAAACCCATTGAAAACGGTAGATATGATGAGTTTATTAATGATGGGTTTATGCACTATTTTAGCTTTTCTTATTTCCACTAGTCTGGAGACTCATTCGTGTCAGCGAGATATGATCATAATCAGAGGTTGATGGGTAGTTTATAATACAGAGCCGGTTATAATACAGTACCGGTTCCACTAATCATATATGGTGACTGATAATGGTCTATAAAGTGATAACAGCCATAACACAGAGGCTGCCAGTTTACACATAGCTTGACTCAAGGCTGTGTGTTGTGAATGGCAGAGTGAGAGTGAACGAACCAGACTGCATGACTTGAACAAAATTAACACAGGGAGACATGAATTAGGAGTTGCAGCTGCCTGTCTGACAGCTGAGGGGAGCTGTCTTATAGTCAAATTGGTTTTACAAATCATGACAGTTACAAGCCTCTCTGAGAGCTGGGATTGAGTATAGCGTGCTCTCTGAATCACCTACCTTGTAGTTACACAAAGCTGTTACAGTATTATGGTTAATAGTATTTGAACTTCCAAAATTAACTGTTTTAAAATCTCATTTTAAAATTGTCTTGCAAATCAGTGAAAAGTTAAGCTTACAAAGAAACATTGGCTACTGAATTAAACAAATGGGTTGCAATTTATATTTTTGAAGCAAAGCTTTTTACTCAAATTAGAGGAGTAAATTAATTGGAGAAACTAACCATGTACAAACCCCAAACATTGGCATCCTGTGAAGTGGGATGCCCATGGGCGAGGTAGAAAGGGTCAGGCCAGTGATGTGAATTGCCTTACTGATGCGGACCAGAGGGGGAGTACTTACCTGGCAAGGGAGCAGTTCCACCCAAACAACCGACAGGTCATTCATGTTAGGCTACCTGACAATTACACCAGCCGGCCACTAACAATGGATGGTCCTAGTGTCCTGAGTGTAGAGTGCATGCATCTAATGATACACTTGTACTCCACTTTCTGGGAACAGTTTCCTGGTGTCGGAACAATATGGATTGTACATGGGACTGATGGGAGACATTGTCATTAATTGTGAGTCTGCTGTTTTTATTTGTTTTTTAATGGATATAAATTAATGGATAAGTTGGTTTGTGGGGGAAGCAGGGATTTGTAGGGGGTGACGGGGGTTTTGTGAGGAGAGCAGGGATTTGCAAGGGGTGGACAGGGGTTTTGTGGTGGGTGATGGGTTTTGTTGTGGGTGGCAGTGGTTTTGTAGAGGAGCCTGGGATTTGTAGGGGGGGCATGGGTTTTCTGGAGGGTGGCAGGGTTTTTTAGAGATGGGAAGTTTTTTTGCAGAGGAGCCAGGGTTTTTGTGGGGGGTGGCAAGGGTTTGTAGGTGGTGGCAGGGGTTTTCTGTGGTAGTGGCAGGGGTTTGTAGAGAAGTCAGGGTTTTTGTGGGGGGTGGCAGGGATTTGTAGAGGGTGGCAGGGGTTTGTAAAGATGGGCAGGGGTTTGTAGAGATTGGTAAGGATGTTCTGGGGTGTCACATGAGTTTGTAGGGGGAGCAGGGATTTGTAGAGTGTGGCAGGGGTTTACTCATGGCAGTTAGGTGTTTTGTGGGGGGAACAAAGGTTTGTAGAGAGTGGGGAGCGTTTGGAAGGGGTGCAGGGGTTTTTAGAGGGGGCAGGTTTTTTTTGAATGGTGGCAGGGTGTTTGGTAGAAGAGAGGGGCAGCAGATTGTGAATGTGCCTATGGAGGTATCAGTCTTAATTAGAAATAAATAAATAAATATGCTTATATATTTTCATTCTTAATGTATTTTGATATAAATATATATAGTAATATATATATATTACACAAGATCCAGCGCACTCACTTATTCACTAAACAGCAGCTTCAATGTTGACATATGTTATTAGTTTTTTTTTTTTTTAAACACCTAATCTAGGCAAAAATTATGCATGTTCAGGTGAGTGCAGCCCGCTGGTTTCATATATATATATATATATATATATATTTTTTTTATTATTTTTTTTTCTTGAAACCATAAAAAATTATGGGTATTTTTTTTAGGAGTGTGGGGGAGGAATGCCAATCACAGGATGTGCCCCAGGTGCCAAATACTCTAGGTACGCCCCTGGCGCAGGGTCTCGTTCTAAAAACTCATCTAAACTACTGGAAGTGGAGCAATCACCATGAAAACCAGTGGAACAAGCAGGCACATTCCATTGGTAACCCCTTTCATTTTGCATTATTGCACATTTGAGCAGAAACAGAAAACATTGATACATTTAGATTGAGGTTTTTATTTCCTTCAATGCAATTTGTCTAAGTCTTTAATATATATTTAAATAAAAATAGAGCATCTCATGAAAAAACAAAACAGTACATATTTTATGTTGATTTCAATGTCCCGTTCAGTATTGTAATTTTTGGAGAACGAATGATTTAACCAATTGTACACGTTTTGATCAAAACAAAATCTTTAATTTCGAGCTATATGTCTGTTTAACCCCTTAAGGACCAAACTTCTGGAATAAAAGGGAATCATGACATGTCACACATGTCATGTGTCCTTAAAGGGTTAATCATAATCTACTTATTTCATATTAGGTGAACTCACACTTATTATATATCATTTTGTTCATTTATTGTTTTTGAATAAAATCTAAAAAACTAAGTGAGAAATTAAGAAATGTTGTTCTTTTTTTAGTTCTGCATGGCATTTTAACTGTGAATATTTTAATACTGTTAACTTTTATTGCAATAAAACACTCACATTTGTGTTCAGTAATGTCCCACGAGTACAGCAGCACCCTGCATGTTCAGTTTGACCATATATATATATATATATATATATATAAAACCAAACAAACAAAAAGGGTGCACTCACAGGACTTGATAAATTTAACTCGTGGTTTTAAAAAAGAAACAAAATATCCTGTCTGCAAATCGACCGACATTTCAGCGCGTCTTTTTCAAGATCGTTTTCAAGATCAAGTTCTGTGAGTGCACCCTTTATATTGTTTGGTTATATTCGGAACGTGGGTAGCACCCAGGCTCAATTTAATGGTAACAAGTTGTCAAGAGAGTGCCAAGCAGATTTATTTTATCTTTCTCTCTCTATTATTATTATTATTATTTTATTATTTATATAGCGTCAGCAAATTCCGGAGTGCTGTACAATGGGATATATATGTGCTTATAATAATTGTGGGCATTATTAACTTTTTTTCTTTCATTTTGCAGCTTACATGGCCGGCGGGGGTTTAATTTGCAGGGGGAGGACTGCCTGGGCTGTCAGGCAGTCCCCCAGAAGGAGTTGAGTACTGTGGACTTCCTGGGGCTCAAAGCCTTAAAAGCCCAATAATATGGGGGTGGCATGGAACGCCGTAATGGCAGGAAATTGTTAAGAGACAAACTAACTCTGTTTATGCTTGACTCTGGACCAATAAAATGTCTGCACTCAGTACACCACTTGTATTTGGATTTCCCACTGTTTAACAACAGAAAACAAAAATCTGAACATGATTAAATAATATTGTATGTTATCAGTTAATGCAGGGGGCACACCAAAAAAAATAGGTTTTTTTTACATTTTATTTCTCTTCACACAACAACTTTTAATCTCCAAACCCATCCACATGCAATATGATCATGCAAGGTTCAAAATATGAAGCATTAAGAAAGACTGAGATTTCATTTTCTTTTGACCCCAGGGATACTTACTTGGTCTGCATTTATACCATACGACGAGGTACTTGCTCGTTCCTGGACATGGATCTGAACCAAACAAACGACTGTTGACAAGAATCTGGCAAGTCCTTCTGTCTTGGCATTCATCCAGCATTTTCTATGCAGGGTACACACACAAAATGAGGGGAAAAAGTAATTTTAAAGATATAAGAATTGCAATTTGACACATATTCATATTTCAAGTCTCATTTAGCCAACTGCAAACTCTTTAGAATACAGTTACCAAGTGAAATACCAAAAGGCTTTGATAACATCTTTTGATCTAGGTATCTACTTTATTATTATACTTCTATTATTGCCACAATTGTTTCATCCATACAATGCGAACATATTCTACACTACTGCAAATCAGTTGTAATGTAAGTAAGCCACTTCACATTTTATTTTAATAAAAGCAAGGTAAATCATAGAATACAACAGGTCAGGGGTCAATCATGAAGTTTATTCTAATGAAAACACATTAAAATATGTCTGTAACAGAAAAAAGGTGTTTATATAGGTAAGAATATCCACAAGGACAAAATAGTAATATTCACTTCATGTTTGGCCTTTTCCTCCTAAACATGGATTCAAAATGATCCTGGTCATAAATTTGAATCATTCTGATCAATACTGCTATCGTAACTGCAACTAAATTAACAGAAGGATGATTTGCTGAAAAAGAAAATCGCTCAGGAGGTAGAATCCCAGAGATGAAGATAAAAATCACTGAAATCATGAGGATTTTAATGGTTCTTTTTAGTGACTGCTTCTTATCACCATAGCCTCTACAATATAACATCCCTCTAATGACTGCTTTCTATTTTAACTCTTCAACTAAATACAACAGCTATTCTTAAAATTTTAGAATACGTTCTCAAAGGGACACTATCGGCACAGAGACCAGTTTGGCTCATTAAAGTGGTCTGGGTGTGTATTGCTAGGTCCCTTAACCCTGTAAAGGTAATCATTGCAGCTTTTAATTAACTGCAATAATTATCTTTATGGCTTAACTTCCCCTCAATTTGTTGTCTACCAGACAGCCACTAGAGGGACTTCCGGGTCGTTAGGTGAATTTTGGTCACCCAACTGACGCTGGACGTCCTCATGCCATGCATGAGGGCATCCAGCATCACCCAAAACCCCATAGGAAAGAATTATATATTGCTTTCCTATGGGGCTATTCTAATGCGAGCGCGGCTGACGTTGGCGGTGGAGGAGAGAAGGTGGACCCCTAGCCAGCACAGAGGGACATCGGCTTTGGAATCAGGTATCCCCTTCTGCACAACATGGAGGAGAGAGGGGCATTATAGGGAACTATTTTGCCAGGAAAACAACCTTGTTTTCCTGGCACTATAGTTTCCCTGTAAATTGAATACCAACAGATATGTTTATACAAAAAAAAACACATTGTCCCTACCTAAATTAAAGATTAACAATGAATAGTTTAATCAAAATATGCAGTTAACAATATTCAATCTCTTTGGCGCTCCTAAGATTATGTAAAACAAATACTGAAATACATATTTATTTAGAATTTAATTTGGAGGAGGACCCACACACATTCCATTTATCGTGGAACCTCTGTTACCTAGAGACCTGCATGGATGAAAACAAGGTCAGATGATGTTGATTAAAGAAAAGTCCTAAAATTTGGTCTAATATTGAGACAGGTTCCGAGTTGGATGCTTCTAACAAATTCACCCTGTCCAGTATCCTGACCCAATTCTAATAATAAATCTGAGCTAGATAGGTTCTTCAAATCAGTCATGATGCCAATTATAATTAAAGTTATTTATATAGCACCAATATATGTAATAATGCAGTACAATGTGTAAACAAGGCAATGATTTTTTCCTAACAAATAATGTAATGGCTCATACATTAAGGGGCCACTCCACACCCATAAAGCACTTTAGCACCCTAACCATTTAGCTTGCTGAAGTATCCCATAATAATGACATTATGTATACATAATAATGACATGAAGTATCCCATATTAATGACAGTTAAGAAAAGTGCTGATTTCTATTAAGAATCAGCATTTTTAGAATTAAACACCCTCTGTATAAAAAGTTTCTAATATGGTCAGCGGAGTGTTCCTTTAAGAAAGGCCACTTGCATTTTCCCTTTTTTTTTTTTTTTAATATAAACAGTTGACAAATATAAACACTTTAATATCAGTATCATTTAACTATATGTCCATGTAACGAAATACTCACTTATTGTTTATTTTTACACATTTTTGCATATTTGTAAATGCACTTTGGGTGTTTGAGTTGGTTGTCACTTAATAAAAATCTTAAATAGATGAGAAATCCACTCAATCAGATTTTTTTATTTTAAGCTTTTTGTCTTGATTTAACTAATGATTAACATTATATTATATTAAGTTGCCGAAAATATTTTAAAAAAATGTCCATTATCTCTCAGAAACTAAAATTGAAAGATTATTGAATAGCATCCCAAGTAACATACAGTATTTATCGTCAATTATTGATATAGATCTGACAAGCATCCCAGCACCAGACACGGTGAGTACCGCGTATAACAAAAAAATCTTAGAATGCCAAACAGAAATAAAGTTGACCCTGTGGGTTTTGGGAACCTTAACCGCAAGCTGACAATCTAAAATAATATTCAAGGTCTAAAACATTAACCTTTTTTGCTGCGATAAAAATCCTTTAGTCATTTTAAAGTGAACTCAAGTCCAGAATTAATATTTAATCACCCGATAAGAATTGGAAAGCCAGATTAATGGACTGGTCACTTCTCATTGGTTTGAATTTGCAGTATTTCAATGTCTTGACTGCTGTTTGCAATAGGAGACCATAGAGCGTCTCTGTCCTGTTGTCCTTTATTTTAATCAGGTAGTAGTTTACCTCCACAGAGGGTCACTCACTGTATTCAAACAGGGTAAAGGTCACCTCAGGGCAAGTTACAGCAAATTTGTTATTCTGCAAAATCCAATTTGTCCCATTGAGTACATTTTATAGGATTAACGAGGAAAAGAATAGACTTGGTTGAAAAGGAAGGGTTAGACAAATCCAGTTTGAACAAGTCTTCGTCTTGTAAGATGTAAACCATCTTACTGATGTGGCCTTAGAACACCCCTACTAATCTATTTAGGTAACTATTTAGCTATTAACTAATCATACAGAAAATGGTCTTAACATCTGGTCATCAGGATTCAGTAATATGACAATTACAGTAAATTAAAAAAAAAATCTAAACCTGATTAGACAGTAACATATTCTAGTTTTCAATGAAATCATTCAAGTTATACTGTTTTTATTTTATTTTAATCCCTTAAGGACCAAACTTCTGGAATAAAAGGGAATCATGACATGTCACACATGTCATGTGTCCTTAAGGGGTTAAACTATTTTTGTTACTGCTTGTAAACCGAGAAATACTCAGATGAGATTGGTTTTATTGATTTGGTTCTAACAGTGAGTTTGCCACAGTATAAAAGAGTTAGGGACAGATCCAGAACATGCATTTCTCAGTAGTGGTAACGCCATAAAGACCATGATATATACAAAATACAGATTAAGGATCAGTGCACATCCAGAAATGCAGTTTTAAATTGGACAAGACTATTTAAAATCACCTTAGCAAATAAATATGGGCAGTCAGTTCCACCATGTGATGGAGCTCCAATACTCAGGCTGAGTATCTCCACAAAGTATCCCTTCTCTCCCTTTACCATAATTCCGGCTGACACAGTCTGAACCTAACGGGTCTTCTTGGAGATGTCCGGAGTGCAAACAGTTATTTCCCCAGCTCCCTCTGTTGGGACAAGCTGTTGGCATCTCCGTTCTATTTACTAGGTATGCAGTGGATCATAAAATCATGTGACTGGAGGGCTAGTCTCCACTATAGCAAGTGGCCATTGTTCCCAGCCACCTGGTTAAGCCACACTAACAGGTTGTGATCCATTAGTAGAGAAAGCAGGTGTCCATACAGATAGGGCTGTAATTTGTTCAGTGCTCGGACCAGGGCCTAGTATTCTTTTTCACAGCAGCATAGCTCACCTCCTGAGGCAACAATTTCTAATATAACCCACAGGATGATCTCCACTATCCGTCCCTAACTTGGCTTTATACAGCTCCCAGACCAAACATGAAGGTGTCTGTGCCTAGTCCGAGTGTATACAGCCTCCATCGTGCAAGCCTGTGGCAGGGTTGTAACTAGGTTTGCCTCCATTGCTGGTGGGCTGGAGAATCAGGAAGTGAGTTGGCCCAGGTCATTTCCTAGTAGTACTTCTGTGAGTAGGTCTTTCATTATCCCGATTTCCACATTGCCAGATACAGCGCCCCAATCAAGATGGACTTTTGCTGTGGGTAAGTGGTATACTTCATTTCCAGCAACTTGAACCAACACAGAGCATTCGGTTCTATCTGTCTCCCGGACCAGGTGTCTTTGAACCAGAGTTAGAGTTGCCCTGGTATCCTGCAATTCTTCAGCTGACTTCCTGTTAACAAAGACTGTTTGCTTGTGGTGAGTTTGGTTGTCAGTGGCCGCAGCTTGTACTGGGTCACCTTCATGTAATTGTCCCCAGTATTCATCTGGACAAAAAGTATCCAACCCCACACCAGTAGCCACAGGGTTCAAAGGTCCCTCTGCCCAAAAGCAGTGAACAGCAGTCCGAGTTACTGGGGGGGCTGGGTCAGGATCAAGTAATGCAAGGCTGGTCCAAGGGGCAATTGATCCAATCATGCCCAATCTAATGCATCAAGGCTCTGTCCATGGAGAAGGCTGTGTACTGGCTTGAGGTGGTGGGGAGCCCAGTCGTTGCAGAGGATTAGATCCAGGGGTGTGTGTCGCAGGTATGATTTGAGAGCAGGATACGGGTTGTTCTGTCCTCCTGTTATCTTGGTAGTCATTTTCCATCCTGGCAGTGTAGGTGTCAACCCCCACACCCACTGCCATAGCATTTGGAAGTCCCTTTGCCTGAAAGTAGTGAACACCTGCCTGGGTTACTGGGAGGCTGTGATGCTACCCTTCCATGCAGCACCGCTCCATGGAGCAATTGCTTTGTACATGCCCAATCTGGTCACATCTAAAGCATCGAGGCACTGTCCGTGGAGCTGGCCGTGTACTGGCATGCAGTGGGGGCTGTTGTTGCAGAGGAATTAAAACCAGGGGTGTGGGTAGCAAGTCTGGTTTGAGGACAGAGTACGGGTCGTTCTGTCTTCCTGGCATCTTGATATTCATCTGCCAGCCTGGTAGCCTCGGTAAGGTTGAGGGATCGGTGATCCCTGACCCATTCCCTTGTCTCCACAGCAAGCGGATTATAAAATTGTTCTAGCAACATTAGCTGGACCACCTCCTCAATGCTTGGCAGCACATGGCTGCCTGGTATAGGTGAGATGCCCACTCATGCGTAAAAACATATAAAGGGGAAAATCATACCTTTCAAATCCCTAAAATCAGCCAGCTAAACACCTGGACTCAGTAGGACTAAAATGATTAAACAGACGTGAAACAGTTCAGATATTCCCCCAACTTTCTTTGCTCCAGGCGAGTGACAAAGCACGGCTCTTGACTGCATCAGTTAAAGAAAAGATAAAGGAATTCATTTTAAAATGCATTAAATACATTAAAAAAGTAAAAATAATTTATATATATATATTATGAGAAAGGAAAAAAAGCCTTGCACTCCTACTTAGTTATTTGACCCGGTGCTTGATTGCACTAAATGTATGAAAGAGAAAAATCAGCACTCCCAGGTAGCTTTCTTAGGAACTTATTTTACTAAAAGTGAAAGGAACTCTCATCAGTACAAGTGGTTGCACTGATGAAAGTTCCTGAATGGAACTGAAATGTTGACTATTGAACTTTTTAGTAAAAGAGGTTCCCAAGACAGCTACCTGGGAGTGCTGATTTTTTTTTATTATATGTGTATATATGACAATGACAATGGATATCTTTGTGAAATCCCCAGAGATCATCTTAAACTTGGAAAGGACCTTCCCAATGGCCCTGTACAAAATAAAGAGCCAGAAGGGGGCACTTTGCTTATTGGGGCCATATGATTAAATAATCCATTGGCCATATTAATATACCAGGGACCTGGTATGATCATGTTTATTTATTGAACTAGCAAAACCACCAAATACATTGCCATGCACCCCATTCGTGGCCAGAGAGTGCCACTCTAGCACTTTAAGGATTATCCAAACCATTGACATATTGGTTTAGAGAAGACATTTCTTTAGGAAGAGAGTTACCGCCCATTCAATTTGTTTAGTCAGGCATCTTTCCCTAGACAAATAGTCAAATTACATTCATCAGGCATTGTATGGAGGTGAGTTGTCTAGAAAGGTCACACCCCAGGCTGGCTTCCCACAAAGAAAAAGACCATTTCAACACAGTATTACTCAAAGGACAAGGCACACAGCCTATTGCAGGGGTCCTCAAACTATGGCCCCCCAGATGTTGCTGAACTACAACTCCCATGATTCTTTGAATTACATAGATAGCCAGAGAATCATGGGAGTTGTAGTTCAGCAACATCTGGGGTGGCCAGAGTTTGAGGACCCCTGGCCTATTGCATAGTGCTGGCCACGTGATTATTATCATTTACGTCCTATACATGCTAAACTGCCTTTCTACTTGCTTAAATGCATGATTTTGCCACATGGTCATTAAATCTAATAGTTTGCTTAATGAAATATTTGGGAGAATTGATAAAAGTGTTTAACTGATTTGAATGGATGCTGTAATAACTTTACTAACCAATTAAAATAAAGGTTTCTAAACGACCTACCCACCAAAAATATCCACTTTATTTATGGTGTCTCCAGTTGTATATAAATTATTTCTAATTTACTTTTATTTATTTTTATGTTTGGAGATGTTGTAGCATTGTTGTACTAAATATATACAATATGTTCTCGCCATACATAAACCCTTTGTAAACAGTGGAGGATTGATGGCAACCGTATCGAATTACATGTTTACTTGAAAGGATTTTTTTTTTTTTTTTTAAACTATTCATTTATTTATGAAAGTGTATAATTTATACAGTAACGCAATATAAAAACAATTTAAACAGGAGTATTATCATAAACTGTGTAGTTTAAAGGGACAACTCTAAGCTCCAGAACCACTAAAACATAATGTAGTTGTTTTGGTGCAAAGAGACTGCCCCACAGTCACAGTTTCTCATTTATTCCATTACTTTCTATTGGCTTCATGTGAGGCGTGTGACAGCCACTAGAGGTGGATTTAACCCTAGTTTCTAAAAAAAATAAAAATCTGCAATGTTTTACATTGCAAAGTTAAAAGAACAGGGTCATGGCACTCAGACCAATACATTGAGAGGAAACAGTCTAGGTGGCTATAGGTGACTATAGTGTCCCTTTAAAAATTGAATCATTCAAGTTAGCAACAAACTTTATACTTTTGTTATGTTTAGCTACACAATTTGCCAACAAACTATGTCTATTTCAGGACTGTATATTAACTAATATCTAATTTATACAAAAGTTGTTAAAAAAAAAAAACCCTAATTGAAACCATGATTATATCATTCCACTAATAAAACTACTCCCATGAAATTCACAATTAAATCTCTCTTTAGTATATGGAAAGGAAGTGGGTGGGATTGGTAAAACTATGCAGTTGATTAAGTCCACTTTGAGAGATCTACATACACAATGTTAAGGTGAGTGTTCTCATGTCCCAGCCATTGTAATACCAATGCTTTGTTTGAATTTCAATACTTCATTGTGAATATGGATATAACAGGTGGGAAACCTTATTAGCATATTAATGGTTTTCAAAGCCATTGACCAGTATCCAATGAGACAAATCCAGCCAATCTACCCAATACAAATTCTTGTTACAGAATGCCAATCTATAGTTTCCTATTCATCCAGTGCATTCAAGACATCTCTCCAAGTTACAGACACCAAGAGTAACCACTGGATTTACCGGTGGGTTCTGTTCTATTCTCTAAACATCCTGGATGTGTGATTGTAGTGATTTATCAAGTGTGCTGCTTTTTTTCAATTACAAGGTAAATTCAATTTTCACCTCTTAGCATTATAGTCTTTTTTTTTTTCCCACCAAAATGATTACGCTTTAGTCATCCAAGTGATGCAATAAAATAACTTTAAACTGATCAGCTGAGCATGGGAGTTATGTATTCAGTTATTTTATTGGGTTCAATGTGTGTTTTTTGAATAAATGTGACAGCATTACACTATATAGTCTTTATTATATTTATAAGGTACTGGAATATATCTGCACCATCTGAATATTAAATACAAAGTTGTAGGGCTGAAACGTCTTTAGAACACTGTTTTTCCATTGAAGGCTGTTGCTAGCATAACTGTATGCTCATTCACTGTATGTGCCAGGTTTTATTTATAGGTTTGGACACTAAGGTTTTATATCTTCTGTATTAGCCATATAAATAGGCCCTTGTAGAACCCCTGACAAGTTTGTTTTTTAGGGACAGATCTACTAAGGGCTTGCATAATTTTTTTTTTTTTTGTAAAAAAAAAAAAATGTGTTTTAAGGGGTTTTGATTCCCAGCGACTGTTTTATTGATTTGGTTTTTTGTATTTTATTTGATTTAAAAAAACTTGTTGTTTGTGCTTCTTTAAATAGTTTATTAGAATGGAGTAATGTACCTGAATGTTAAATTGACCAAGTCTTCTGCCTAGAATGTAATCATTCCCAGCATGCATCTGGTCTATTTTTTTCCTTTTTACCTACATAACACAGTGGGTGTGACATCATTGGTTAAATGTGTTTTATTTGCTTTAAAATTAAACTTAAAAAATACATGTAAAAATTGTCAGATATAAAATTGTGCAAAATTCTCATATGGCAGTTTCTCTTTATTGATATATTATAATATTTAAAGCATGTAAATGTATGTTATAGAACTATAACCATGTTCCATTTAAAATGTTATATATATATATATATATATATATATATATATATATATTTGGTCCTATGATCCTAATGCAAACCTTATCCTTTCAGTCGTAATCATAGTTTTTCACTGTTCTAATATGATCAATATATAACTCACTTTGTCATTTTATGATGGTATTTCGTGTGGGACATTTTGATTAGATATTCTTTAAGGGAATACCTTAAAGGACAACTATAGTGCCAAGAAAACAAACTCTTTTTTCCTGGCCCTATAGTGCCCTGAGGGTGCCCCCACCCTCAGGGTCCCACTTCCACCGGGCTGAAGGGGGAGGAAGGGGGTTAAACACTCAACTCTGTGATAATGTGGAATTCAAACTTTTTTTTACTTGTCAATGTAAAAAAATCATCCACCTAGGGTGCACGTTCTAGGACAGTGATGGCGAACCTATGGCACGTGTGCCACAGGTGGCACGCTGCACCCTCTGTGGGCACGCGGCCATGGGTCGCCGGCCGGCATCGGAAGCAGGGGGAGGGATCTACGGGATTCCCGCGAGCAATCAGTGTGGAGCATTGCCACGCGTTACCATGGCAACGCTCCACACTGCATTCTGTATGTGATTAAAGTTCAATTTAGAGAATTACATCTGTTTGAAAGTGAAACAATTTTTTTTTTTCATGCAGGCTCTGTCAATCATAGCCAGGGGAGGTGTGGCTAGGGCTGCATAAACAGAAACAAAGTGATTTAACTCCTAAAAGACAGTGAATTGAGCAGTGGAATTGCAGGGGAATGATCTATACACTAAAACTGCTTTATTTAGCTAAAGTAATTTAGGTGACTATAGTGTTCCTTTAAACCTCATTATTCAGATTTAATTGCCGTGTTGGCACTTTGAGGAAAAAAAGTTGGCATGTATTGCGGTTTGGGCACTCGGGCTCAAAAAGGTTCACCATCACTGTTCTAGGACCTGATAAGTATTGCTTTGTTTATGCAAACAAATTTAAAAGGCTGCATTTTTTCACCTTTTGTACTTTACTTATTTGGCAAGGAAGTCCAGCTTTATTACACTAATTTTTAAAATTAACTTATAATATAATAAGCAAGAAAAAAAATATAGAATGTAACCTGAAATTAAATCTTATATTATAATCTTGGTTGTTTATTTTTTTTTTATAGCTAGCGCAGCTTCTGGATACCAGAGAGATGGATATTTTAAAAGCTGAGATCGCCCGGAAGAGGAAGCAACTAGCAGAAAAAGACCTGTTTGTGGAAGGAAAAAAATATTTTAAGCGCAGTGAACTTGCTGAAAAAGAAAAGGAAGACTATTTTGAAAGATGTGGCTTCACGGTGCAGAGCCAAGAAGAAGAGAATGTGCCTACATCATCAAATAATCCAGGTCTGGATTTGGAGCTAGTTGAAGAGAAGATACCAGTGACTCTCTCAAACCAGGAGGTCATTTGGAGGTTAAGAGATAGAGGTGAGCCAATCCGGCTCTTTGGAGAAACAGATTATGATTCATTTCGCAGGTTGAGAAAAATTGAGATCCTTGCTCCAGAAATAAACCAAGGTTTACGAAACGATTTAAAGGATGCCATGGATGAAATTGACCAACAATATCTAATTGAACTTGGCCAGGAGACAAGAGAGAAGGATACTCAGAACGATTTGAAAGTCCATGAAGAAAACACAACAATTGAAGACCTTGTGGCTTTGGGAGAGTGTTTAGGAAAAGGGGATGATATCAAAGACATGGGCATAATAAACAAAGTCCTGAGGTTCCTTCTTGGTGTATGGGCTAAAGATCTAAATTCAAGGGAAACCAGTGTGAAATGTAGCATTTCAGGGAAATTGGCAAGTGCCACCCATAAGCAAACGGAATCCTATCTGAAACCATTGTTTCGGAAGCTGCGGAAAAAAACTCTGCCTGCTGACATCAAAGAATCGATAACAGATATTATTAAATTCGTGTTACAAAGGGAATATGTAAAGGCAAATGATGCCTATCTGCAGATGGCCATAGGCAATGCACCATGGCCTATGGGTGTTACGATGGTGGGTATTCATGCCCGTACAGGCCGTGAAAAAATCTCTTCCAGGCATGTGGCGCACGTGCTGAATGATGAAACTCAGCGGAAATACATTCAGGGACTGAAGAGATTAATGACTGTTTGCCAAAAGCATTTTCTAACTGATCCTTCAAAGTGTGTAGAGTACAATGCATTGTGAAAAAATAAATACCCATAATATATTCCTATATTAATTGAATATTTTAGACAATATTTTAGAGTATTCCTGCAAATGATTCAGATTTTGTTTTGTTGATAATGTGAGCCACTAACTTTTTTGATAACTGTGCTTTTATACACAAATCTTTTATTTAAATTTATTTTATTATAGTTTTTTTTATGCAGAATTTGAGAAAATAAAAATAAATGGTTTTCCAAAATCCCAAAAAGATGATTCACTTATTTTTTTTTTAATTGAAGTGAAGAGTGCATAACATATTTTATATTGCATATTGTTTTTTTTATTTTGTACTAGTTCAGATACATGTGTATTTAATTAATAAACAATGCATTGTAGCTAATTACAAAACAAACTGCAAAATGTGTGACAATACTAGCCAGGGTTCATCATTCCTCTTTCCCCATATGAAAATGTAGCCTTGGTGAGCAGAAAGTCTGGACCCTACACTAGCTCAGTGATGTATAAAAGCAGTCACTTATTCAGGGGTGGACTGACCGCTTACAAGGCACCCAGACAATGGAGATCAGGGCCTCTCCCAGTGCAAGGATCTTTGGCAACAAAGGCAAGGATGCATTTTGCCGCCCCTCCTTCCACCCCCTTTTTTTGACATGCATTTTTCTGGAATTTTTTTTTTTTTTTTTTGTCATTCTGCCTCTCACTGTTAAAATACACCTACCATTATAGCAGATCATTTCTTGGTCAGTGGGCAAACGTTGTAAATCAGCAGGGGATCAAATACTTTTCCCCTCACTAAACCTTTAATTGTGCAGCTCTCACACAGATACAAGCTGCCACACCTGCAGAGGTCAGAAATAGGCACTTGACGTTTTCAAAATTAAAAGTTGGCTTTTTTTTGTTTTTTCTTAATCAAACATTTTGTGACAAAATGCTCCACTTTGACAATCTCAGTGGCCAAGTTAGATAATGTGACTTGTTGTATCCATAGACAGAACCTTTTATTAATACCAGGTTTAGTTTGTGCGAGCTTTTTGTTTTCTAATTTCCTATTTGAGTTATTACAAGGGACGATCTCTGGGGAACCATTACATAAACATACAAACTTCCATATTTTTACAGTTTGTTATTTTTATTACACACATACTACACATGGCTTATAACAAATGACTAGATAAGTTATTTTTATTCACAAGATAATCCTGGAGTGAATTCTCGAATCTGTACATTGGAGATTATATTACAGTATTGGAAACAAAAGCAACTTGCAATGGTTCCACAATAAAGCTTTAGGTTAGGGAAGTAGTATCAATAACGTTGGGTAGATTGCTGCCTTTAAACAGAGACAAATATTGACTGAAAGGAACACTGCCGGCACCAAAACAATTTCATCTAAATTAAGTTGTTTTTGTGCCAGGAGTCCCACTGAGGCACTTTTACCTCTAGGGGTTAAAACGTTCTCAAACAATTTAACCCCAAAGTTGCCACCAGTGCTGGTCTCCATTCCCCCCGGCACCATCTGGCTTGTAAATTTTCAGATTTAGGAAGTTCAGAGTGCCGTCAATAGGTTGAGAGCAGTCTGCTGACAATCTCAGACGATCAGTGACTCCCCATTCACAAAACTGGTTTGGAAAGACATGTAACTTTTGGTGCAGCGTGGCATTTTGCCATGCATGCACAGTAGTCTCCCACTACTTTTCTATGGGAATGCGTTGGATTGGCTGAGATCATCAAAATTGATCATCTCAGCTATGGAGGCGGAGCCAGGCAGGGCCAGACATGACAAGACTTGTGTGGCATGGGAAAAATTGTGAGTTTACTCACTTTTTCATTCAACAGGCAGGGGAGCCAGGAACCTAAACAGCCACACCAGCATGATATTGTCAGAAAAACTTGTTTGTATTGCTGATACTATAGTGTTCCTTTAATTTAGGAAGACTGTCTTTGTTTTAAGGATGACTTGTAAGAGCCTTAGTTAATAGACTCTCATGTAACTGTGTTTTTAACTGTGTTTTAATAAACCCTAACAAAAGACTCCAACAAGTAAAGAAACAAAAGAAATGTAAAAGAAATTTGAAAAGAAAGCGCATATACAACTACCTGAAAACACATTTTTAATTTGCTTTTTTTTTTTTTTTTTATGGTGGAAGAGTACCTCCAGCGATATCAATCTTTAGATTTCTGCAGACCCAGTTCTTTTTTAGCCCCACCATCAAAACATATAATTTTTAGAAACAGTAAAATATGGGCATTTCGTCTAATTCAATCTGAAGTGTCATTAACTTGGTCCTAATTCTACTAGTTCACTTTAAGTATTTTATTCTAAGAGAACTGCTGTTTTTATGTACCTGAAGTGAAGTGCCAGCTGAACAGGATACATCTTCTTTAAGGAATGTAGCGAATGATTGGTTTGGGCGCATTGGGCACATCTGATGACTGGGCATGTTTCGACCATAAAATGAAGACTGAATACTGATAGTGGTTCTGTGAGGACATCTGAGTGACGCATATTCTCCATCACAAGCCCGTAATGTATAATTCTTTAGAATTTTAGAAATGTAACCTGACAAAAATAATAAAGAAAAGAAAAAAACATGCTTACATCAAAATACAGGATATTATATAATAATTATTATACAAATATATATTTTCATATTATCTGTAACATTCCCTTCCTGTACAGTACTAGAGTCAGAGAAGCTCATTATGTACAGTTCTAGATTCTAGCAGCCACAAATGAATCAAGGAATGTGTTGGGGCATATTATGCACTGTCCATAAGTATACATATGTCTGGTTCTAGATAGATAGCAGTATTTACTGTACTTGGGTGTAGCAAAAAGACTTGTGTCTGACTCATAAAATCAATTTGTATCATGACATATAGCTAGGATATAAAGGCAGGATACATAGCAGTGCTCGCATTGTCAACATTTGACTATGTCTTGCTATCTAGTGCACAGGACACTGCTGTTGCTGGGGTGGAGTTCCTCTAACACTTACCACTAAGTCCAAATCTTTTTTTAAGCCACATTAATTGGAAACGTGTCCATGAAAGATGCTGCATGCTGTAAGCTATACAAATGAGCAGATAATTACAGATGCAGTTCTAATTAATTCTACTTAGGGGCATTATGCTATTCCAAGTGTAACAACATTTTAGGGTTCAGACATACTAGAAAAGCCTCTTAATATAACTTAAACACATTTACATATTGATCAGCTTCAGCAGGAGAGGGTGGCAACTTGTGGCCTGGGGGGACAACTCACCCATTAACATCAAAATAGATGTGTTGATAGACATAAAAGGTAATTGAATAGAAAGAATGAAAGTGATATGCACTTTGGTATTTAGATGTGAAAAGTAGTTAGAGAGCAGCCCTGGGAGTAATTTCCACGCCCACTGGATACTTAGACATTAGTAATCAATAAAGGAGATCTTCCCAGCCAGGCAAGTATTTAGTAAAAGGAATTCTGAAGGATTTTCCAGAGGGGAAGGTATGAATGCATTAAATGCATAAACCTTGTACATCACGTCAATTAGCAGTAAATGTCATATTATTTTATTATTATGTAATTATTTATATAGCGCCATCAGATTCCGTAGCACTGTACAATGGGTATATCATTGGTATATCATGCCAATAAGCCATACGTGCCTCCAAAAAGCCTTCCAGTGCCATCTGTGCCCCCAAACAACCTCCCATTGCCAACTCTCTGCCCCAGCCTCTCTGTGCCATCTCTCTGCTATCAGCAACTTGCTTAGGCACCATGATCTACTTAGTTGCATAGCTACATAGGCTGAAAAGAGATATGCTTCCATCAAGTTTAACTTTCCTCACATCTGTTTTGTGCTTCAAAAGAAGGCAAAAAACCCAGTTTGAAGCACTTCCAATTTTGCAAAAATTCCTTCTTGACCCCAAAATGGCAGCCAGATTTATTCTTGGATCAAGAAGCTATTAACCTACAACTGAAAAATGATATCCTTGAATACTATGATTTCCTTCCCAGCACTTGCGCAGGCACCCAGATGCCTGGCATCCCCTGCACTTACCCAGGACCCAGATCACATCCTCAGGATCTCCCTGGTGTCTAGTGGGAGGCAGCATGGGGCCTGTCCACTGTGTATGTGCACATATATCCTGTCTGTCTGCCTCTCCGACTCTCTGCACATTTTGTGAAGTCAGCGGTCACGGGTCACGTGACTTGTGACTTGTGACTTCCCAAGACACATGGGGAGCACAAGAGAACAGAGAGGATGTCTGTGCACGTGCACAGGTAATGAGCTGCCTGCCTCCCCCTCGCTGCAGTGGCGGCTGGCATTCAAATATACTGGCAACTGCTTCCTGATTACCTGCTTGTTTGAGACAGACTATACCTCTCTAGAGGACATAATCCTCTGCATTTAACTCCGTGTCAGGAAAAAATCTGCCAGTGGTGAAATTAAAGGAACTGTAAGGCACCATAAAAACTTCACTGAAAGGAAGTTGTTATGGTACCAGAGATGCCTGACACTTTCTCACCTGAAGGGGTCAAACTGTTATTGATGGTTTAACCCCAAAGGCTTCCCTCCAGTGTCAGATCTCCCTGTACCCAGCGGCATCCAGTTTATTCAATGCAGTTTTGCTGTGTACAGCTGATTGGCTTAGAATGGTCAGCTGGTGCTGTAATATAATTAGTAATTTCCCATTCACAAAAAAGGTACGTACGTAGAGGGGCAAAGGTTTAAAAATAATATCCGGAAGTACTGAGAGGGTAGTGGATGCATGGAATAGCCTTCCAGATGAAGTGGTAGAGGTTAACACAGTAAAGGAGTTTAAGCATGCGTGGGATAGGCATAAGGCTATCCTAACCATAAGATAAGGCCAGGGACTAATTAAGTTATTTAGAAAATTGGGCAGACTAGATGGGCGGAATGGTTCTTATCTGCCGTCACCTTCTATGTTTCTATGTACCATGCTTCATGAGCAGACAGCTACTAGAAGGTGTTAACGTCATCGGCCTGGAAACTGAAATAAATCTTGGGGGACGACCTTCCATAACAACCCTAGTCCCACCTATGGCGCATATGTTAAACAATTTTGTTTTCTAGAAGCAAAATGATCACTAGGAAGTGTATTAGTAGCATGGGATAACCAACTCTTTTAACACATTTTGTTTTTCTTATTTTTCTTAAACAGTAAAACATATGATCTTAAAAACTACACCAGAATTTTTCTCATGGGGTGAGCAGTGAGAGGGAATTCTTCATGACATTAAAAAATGATCCATTAGAAGAGGACAATTAATTACCCTATTTACTGCAGACAATACTCTAATGATATTAAAATTAACACTGAGAGATTCTGCCTCAACTCAGCAGAACTAAATGTCTTAGCAGCACAAAAGTTTCCATCCACTAAACCCTTACTGCACAAGATAAACTTCACAAAGTAACACATTAACCATTTCATTGTTGCAGCTGAGAGAGCAAAGTACACATAAATAATATAAAATAGCAAAACACCCCCAAATAGCCAATGAGTGCTGTCCTCAAATCAACTGGCAGATTAGACCACCTCTTACCATTGTGGGCTCAACATATGGCATAACAAAAACCAGACCAGGTCCCAACCTATACTCTGCCCTATGATATGTGGGGTGTGAATAATAGTAAGGCTTGGGGGTCTTCAAATTCAATGGAGCACCAGCTGGTGGAGAACATTATACATCTTCCCTCAAGGTGAACAAATGTCCCCAATCCCATAACCACCAATTCCATATGAACCCCATCTCCCCTCAAGTTAACATACATTTTCCTTCCAGACACTTAAAAAAAATATATCAATGAGTTACGTAGTTTCAATACATTACTTATATGTGTATGTATATATTGTTTATTTGTGTTCTCAAACTGGATATCGGATACTTTTTGTTAAAGTTTTTGGTATCGTTTTATATTCTGTAGAAATTTTAATGATTGCATAATCGGAATCTCCAAATAACGCGGACAGTCTAATTCTACTGAGTACTAATAAGTAACAACTTGAGTACTGGGGATGGGATCTGTAAACACAGGACATCATTACATGCAAAGTGACCTTCAGGGTGTTTAGTGTTTGTGTCTTCTAAAAGAATGCCAGAATTAGGGGATATTTACTTTCACTGCTGCCATGAGCTTTCGCTTGAAAATAACAGGACACTTCAACTTTGACAAGGAGATCTGATAAGTGCATTCCCCTCAAGGTTAGCTGGTCAGTGTAAGGAGAATTGCTGGTTTTATAGTAATTCTCATTTAACGCCTTAACTGCTGAGTAGTGATGTCCCGAACTGTTCGCTGGCGAATAGTTCCCGGCGAACATCGCTTGTTCGCGTTCGCCACGGATGGCGAACATATGCGCTGTTCGGTCCGCCCCCTATTCGTCATCATTGAGTAAACTTTGACCCTGTACCTCACAGTCAGCAGAAACATTCCAGTCAATCAGCAGCAGACCCTCCCTCCCAGACCCTCCCACCTCCTGGACAGCATCCATTTTACATTCATTGTGAAGCTGCATTCTTAATGAGAGGAGGGACAGTGTAGCTGCTGCTGATTTGATAGGGAAATTGATAGCTAGGCTAGTGTATTCAGTGTCCACTACAGTCCTGAAGGACTCATCTGACAGTCTGCTTTTTTTTTTTCTGTGTAATGTAATTGCAGTTGCCTGCCTGCCAGCCTGTGTGTCAGGCTCACAGCATATACTGTGCCCACTTGCCCAGTGCCACCACTCACTCACTGGTGTCACAATAGCTTGCATTTAACAAAAAAAAACTTTTTGGACTGTAATATAATAGCAGTCAGTTTCCTTCACGAGTGTGCATTTCAGGGCCTGCCCAGTGCCACCACTCACTCATATCTGGTGTCCCAATAGCTTGCATTTAAAAAAAAAAAAAAACGTTTTGGACTGTAATATAATAGCAGTCAGTTTCCTTCACGCGTGTGCGTTTCAGGGCCTGCCAGGGCACAGTGTCACACCAGTGCAACTAATATCTGGTGTAATAGTAGTGTACATTTAAAAAACATTTTTTTGACTGTAATAGATTGAATAGCAGTTAGTTGTCTACCAGCGTGTGTGTCAGGCTCACAGCGTATACTGTGCCCACTTGCCCAGTGCAACCACTCATATCTGGTGTCCCAATAGCTTGCATTTAAAAAAAAAATAAATACGTTTTGGACTGTAATATAATAGCAGTCAGTTTCCTTCACGCGTGTGCGTTTCAGGGCCTGCCAGGGCACAGTGTCACACCAGTGCAACTAATATCTGGTGTAATAGTAGTGTACATTTAAAAAAATTTTTTTTGACTTTAATAGATTGAATAGCTGTTAGTTGTCTGCAAGCATGTGTGTCAGGCCTACAGCGTCTACTCTGCCAACTTCTGCCAGTGCATAGTGTCACTCATATCTGTTGTCACAGTAGCTTACACGCATAGTACCAATAATCGAAAAAAAATGACAGGCAGAGGCAGGCCACCCCGCAGGGGCCGTCGTGGTCGTGGTGCTGTGATTCCCTTTGGCCCTAGAATAATGCCCAGTGTTCAGAGGCCACGTACCCTGAGCTGGAAAAGTTCTGAGGACATATTTGACTGGCTAACACAGGACACCCAATCTTCTACAGCTTCCGCTCGGAACCTTGACGCACTATCCTCCTCCAGCTTAGCTTCGGGCACCTCTCAAGTTACCACTCGCCCACCTGCCGCCACCACCAACACTAGCACCACAGCCGCTTCACTTGGTATGTCAGAGGAGTTATTTACATATCAGTTGGAAGAAATGAGTGATGCGCAACCATTATTGCCAGAGGATGTAGATAACAGGGATATGTCTCAGTCAGGCAGCATTACACACATGGACGTACAGTGTGATGATGATGATGTTGTACCCACTGCTGCTTCCTTTGCTGAGTTGTCAGATACAAGTGAAGCAGTCCGTGGATGTCATGTGGGTGCCCGCTAGAACAGAAGAAGAACAGGTGAAAAGTTCAGATGGGGAGACAGAGAGGAGGAGGAGGAGACGAGTTGAAAGCAGGGGGAGGTCGTCGCAAGGAGCTAGTGGCACAGTCAGACAGCATGAATCGGCACCTGGGGTCAGCCAGACAGCATGCCAATTAACGCATGCTGTTCCAACCACCAGAATGCCGTCATTGCAGAGCTCAGCAGTGTGGCATTTATTTTGTGTGTCTGCCTCTGACAACAGCGATGCCATTTGCAACCTGTGCCAAATGAAACTGAGAAGAAACATGGGAAGTCCAACACCCACCTAGGTACAACTGCTTTGTGAAGGCACATGATCGCACATCACAAACGGCTATGGGATCAACACATGAGTACAAACAGCACACAAACTCAAAGCCGCCATCCTCCTCCTGGTTCAGCATATTCAGCCACGTCAACCACTGCTTTCCTCCTTGCCCCCTCTCAACCATCCGCCACTCCGTCTCTCGCCTTGAGCAGTTCCTGCTCATCTGCCCACAGTCAGGTGTCTGTCAAGGACATGTTTGAGCGTAAGAAACCAATGTCACAAAGTCACCCCCTTGCCCGGCGTCTGACAGCTGGCTTGACTGAACTCTTAGCCCGCCAGCTTTTACCATACAAGCTGGTGGAGTCTGAGGCGTTCAAAAAATTTGTAGCTATTGGGACACCGCAGTGGAAGGTACCCGGCCAAAATTTCTTTGCACAAAAGGCAATCCCCAACCTGTACTCGATTGTGCAAAAAGGAAGTAATGGCATGTCTGGCACACAGTGTTGGGGCAAGGGTCCATCTGACCACTGATACCTGGTCTGCAAAGCATGGTCAGGGCAGGTATATCACCTACACTGCGCATTTGGTAAACCTGGTGACGGCTGCCAAGCATGGACTTGCCTGAAAGCAGAGAGTCACACCGGACCAGCACTCCTGTCCGACCTGAACGCACAGGTGGATCAGTGGCTGACTCCGCACCAACTGGAGATCGGCAAAGTGGTTTGTGACAATGGAAGAAATTTGTTGGCGGCATTGAATTTGGGCAAGTTGACACATGTGCCGTGCATGGCACATGTGTGTAATCTGATCGTACAACGCTTTGTGCTTAAGTGCCCAGGCTTACAGGACATCCTGAAGCAGGCCAGGAAGGTGTGTGGCCTTTTCAGGCGTTCCTACACAGCCATGGCGCACTTTTCTGATATCCAGCGGCGAAGCAACATGCCAGTGCTCGTTGTCACCTATCTGGTACCCATGGTGTTTTACGTGGCTGGGGGGAAGAACATACCTTCAAAGAGATCACTGAGGATGAGGAACGGTACATGAGTAGCTCAGCATCCAACCTTGTGCAAATGGGGTCTTTCATGCTGTCGTGCCTGTTGAGGGACCCTCGTATAAAAAGGCTGAAGGAGAACTACCTGTACTGGGTGTCCACGCTACTAGACCCCTGGTATAAGCAGAAAGTGCCTGAAATGTTACTGAATTATGGCAAGTCGGAAAGGATGCAGCAGTTCCAAAATCAATTAAAAAGTATGCTTTACACAGCACATAAGGGTGATGTCACAGCACAACGGGAATCTGGGGAAGAGGTGAAAGTAATAAGAAACAGGGGAAGAGGTGAAAGTAATCCTCCTCCTCCCACTACCACACCGGCAAGGACAGGACGCTTTACAGACTTGTTGTTGATGGAGGACATGCGGAGCTTTTTAAGTCCTACGCATCGCCACAGCCCTTCGGGGTCCACCCTTAGAAAACGACTCGACCAACAGGTAGCAGACTACCTCGCCTTAACTGCAGATATCGACACTCTGAGGAGCGATGAACCCCTTGACTACTGGGTGTGCAGGCTTGACCTGTGGCCTGAGCTATCCCAATTTGCGATAGAACTTCTGGCCTGCCCCGCTTCAAGTGTCCTGTCAGAAAGGACCTTCAGTGCAGCAGGAGGTATTGTCACTGAGAAGAGAAGTCACCTAGGTCAAAAAAGTCTAGATTACCTCACCTTTATTAAGATGAATGAGGGATGGATCCCGAAGGGACTGACAGTGGGTGATACATTCGAGTAAAAAAGGCCTGATGAGGGGGACGTAACAGGGTGTCGCGGCTGCCGGCCCGCCGCGTGATATTTAAATCCCTAGCTCACCCTAGTACCTTGCCCTGTCGTGGTTTCCTGTTCCTGGTTTCCTGAGAGTGCTTTATCATTGTGAATCTGATTTCCTGGTATCCTGATCTTGGCTTTTCCCTGGTTATTCTGAATTCTGGTTTCCCTGACTTGGCTTGTGTAAACGGTATTGTGTATTTTCTGGCTTCCTTGACCTTGGCTTTCCCTTTGACCATTCTCTGTCTCTAGCGTATTAGTCCAGCCATTCTAAGGTCCGGTTTACGCTCTGTCCTTTTATTTTCCTTTTCTTGCCTAGGTATATGTTTATGGACTGTTTGCGGTTGTTTGCGGTGCGTTAAACGGGGAGTTTGGTCTGTCACTGTGAAGCCTTACACTACCTGATCGATACAAAATCATACCTGATGTTTTAAAGCACGTTATTCCAAAAATTTAGGAATGTTAGGTGATTTATGCCCTTTATGGATTAAAACCAGACTCTGCATCAACTATGTAATTTTCCATGGGAGTTTTGCCATGGATCCCCCTCCGGCATGCCACAGTCCAGGTATTAGTCCCCTTGAAACAAGTTTTCCATCACTATTGTGGCCAGAAAGAGTCCCTGTGGGTTTTAAAATTCGCCTGCCCATTGAAGTCTGTTACGACACTCACCGCCTGGGGAATGAAGCCGCCGTTTAGTCAATAATCCCCTTTCTCCAGAAATGCAATTCCAGTATAACCGATCATAAAACTCCCGAACGGAGCATACGAATGCGGTAACTCCCGATCAGCAATCCATCCGAAATCCTTCCACAGCTAGAAATAAACGAAAACGCTGTCCCAATAGTCAATCCCTCCACAAACGAGACAAAGCTCCGTCTTGAAGGTCAAGCAGTAATGTGTTTAATGGGGGCTACCTGCCCAGTATTTATGCAGGTCTCCACCAGGTAGACACTCCCCTAGGGGACCTGGTGGAAGACTGTAAAATATATTAGACAGTAGCCAATCACAGTGGCTATAACACAAGCCCTTCCCATTTTACCCATAATACCTCTTTTCCTATCCTGGAGATAATTAGGGAGAAACCTAATTAACTCCGAGGATAGGAACCATCGCCATTTTAAAATCAAACACAAAAAATGCAATAAAATACATAAAATCAGAAGTACCGAATATATAGTGTTCGTGCAACGTATCCCCAGATAGCCTGGATCTGAGGGCATATTCCTACCGAATAGCGCTCAGGTCCGATGTACATAGTCCAATCGCCATGGAGTCAAAGTCTCTCATAAGTCCTTCGGTATACGATTGACTCCATGGGACGGCTATCTGGGTAAGTTCATACGGATGAAAGAAACTCCCGAACGGAACAGTGTTCGTATGCCTCCAAGGGAATAGAAGGGGAGACGGCCGTCTCTAGCGGTGTTCGGTAGATAAAGAGTACGTTTTTAGATCCATGGGTTTTGCACCGAACACCGCTGATTCGCCTCGTGTCCAAAATGGCCGCCGCCTCGTGTTCGGCATACGAACGTCGACCACCCGTACGGATGGAATGGAGAGGTGTTTGCGGTTAACCACAACGTTCTAATTTGTGGTCAAGGTGTTAATGAGCCGCACACTCCTCTCCTGGGTGGCCGATGTTCGGTAGTTTCAATCGGTACTTTAGAAAACGTACGAACAAAAGCATACGGACAGGAAATCCACGAATCCAATGCAAACAGACGAACCAGCAATACAGGTCTATGCAGCAGGGTTCGTCACAAAGTCTATGGCGGTTTGCCCGGTTCGCCCGTTCGCGAACATTTGCGGAAGTTCACGTTCGCCGTTCGCGAACCGAAAATTTTATATTTGCGACATCACTACTGCTGAGTTATTTTATAAAAAATAACTATTATGACATGTCTTGTTGCAACTACTTGTTTGTTAGTCAACCTATTTTCTGCAGAATTGTAATGTTCATTTACTTTATAAATAATAATAGTTCCTATAATAACACTAGACAAAATGTTAACATATAGTAAAAACATGTCCCTGTCGAAAACTAGGTATCGGTATGATACAAGTCAACCTACAGTATGATCTGATGTGTTCTTCTTTTTTAAATTCCCTCCTAAAATGCAACACTGTACTGTGGATGATTCTCAAATTAATTTATTCTCCAATTCAAGACCAGTACTGGAGCATAATTGGAGATAAGTGGGGCACTCCTTTTTTGTTTGTTATTTTCTGTATACGTGAAACCTGGGATAAAAGGGGCCTAACTTTTTTAAAAGTTATAAACTATGAAAATGATCTTCAATTCCTGATGAATTACTATTACATTATGATCACTAATGACAAATCTCTAAAGCCATTGTGATTGTCTTAGGGTAACATATTTGAATGATTGACACATTTCGGTGTCTGCGCCTTGTAAACATTCTCAGATAAGCACTTTTTATTCTTATAGAATGGTTTAGCAAAACACACAGTCCTATTCAAGTGAGAACAAAGTGAGAACAAATAAGTTTATCCACTGATATCAAGATCAAATTTTAGGCAGCAGGTTTAGTAAAACATTTAAAATGATTACCTCATTGTCTGGTGACATCTTATTTTTTCTGATGGGAAAAGGGCAGACACTCTTTCACTCAACAGACAAAAAATGAAGAAATGGAAAGATTAATGAAAACTGTTTGTTTACGTTGATTTAGATGTTAAAGGTGAGCATGTAAGGTATTTTGTACAAGAAAGATCCTGCCAATGAAGGTACAATGGAGAAAGGAATGTATCGACCGGATTGTAACTCTATTCTACCTTCATTTGCAATTTGTGAATTTAAAAGAACAGATCAATCCCATGTGGCTTTATAATCAGAGAATCAAACTCTCGTATGGAAAAAGAGTGTAGCCAAAGTGAAAATTGACAGAGATTATTATACAAACAGATAAATCTAGCTTAGGCAATTTTCCATACGATGCACAAAATAAATATCTGATTCATAGATTAAAACACACAGAGCTATTTCATAACTTGAAATATTAAGGGGGAAGGAGGGGCAGGGCCAGACCCTGGAACTGATCGGCAGTCATCTTTGAGAGCTCTTGCCCCGAGACCCGAAAAAAGCACAAAATCGGGCAATTTCCTCACGTTTTTACCAGTTTGCTTGACAGAAGAACGCAGGGGAATATCCATGCTTTCAACTGATGTCCGCCCGCTACTGAACTAACTCGGGAAATGTCTACACAAGCATCCCGGGCCTACACCCCATGCTAACAATGGCAGACCTGATCTGGCAGGAGAGTCTAGAGGTGGACTGACTGCCTAACAGTAATACAGATGTGAAGCTGTAACAACCTTGAGATGGCATAAACCTCAGCCCTGCTCCCCCCCCCCCCCCCCGGTGGGGGTTATCCGGGCCACCTGTTTAATAAGTTTGTTATAACTGATTTTTTTACTCTTGTTGCTCTATACTCTATACCTTGAGCATTTCAGACCCATTCAGCATCAAATGCTCACCTAACCTCCATGCTACACCGGCACTTGGGGAACGGAGGGGGCACCGGAGGCACTGCGCATGGGCAGCGGGACCTGACACACAACTACCGCGACACCCATGGGCTCGACTGCCATGAAGTCTGGGCTCCGAGTCTGTGCCATGCTGGGATTGTGGAGCCGTCGCATCTAGGTTTTGAGGGGGACCTGGAGGAACTTCTGGATTTCATGCTGCTAAACCTCTTCCTTACCAGTACACCAGCCTGCCTTTTGCAAATTTACCTTAAATCTAATAAGCTTGACTCTACAAGCAATGGTATCAGTGACAACTCTCTTCAGCTGTGTCTGGTCAGGTGTCTGGTTCTTGGCCTATAAAAGCCACTTCCTGTCTCTGTAC
Source organism: Pelobates fuscus (assembly GCF_036172605.1). NCBI lineage: Eukaryota > Metazoa > Chordata > Amphibia > Anura > Pelobatidae > Pelobates > Pelobates fuscus. Next base: position 29,980,578 of record NC_086318.1, on the reverse strand, counting down.
CTTTGCCATATTATTGTGGTTCCTGTACTCTCTAATCAAGCTTGTTCCTGTTTCTCCTACCTGTTGCTGAATTTGGACCATTTTGACTTTGCTGCTTCTCCTTCCCACTGACCTCGGCTTGCCTCACTATGATTATCATCTTTCTGTTCCAGTCTCCCATCTCTGCTTAAGACCAGACGGCCACTCAAGGCTCAGGGGCTCAACCACCTGGGTAACAAGTGGCTACCTCTGGCAGAAAACATTGCTGATCTGGCTACTGGACTCCAAAACTTTGTAACATCAATATCATTACAGAACCTGAGCAGAAAACTTGTGTAACTACAATCACTACGGAAGTGAAAAGATAGCTTGAGTTTGAAAGAACATGTTTCCCTGAGCTAATATTTCCAGACAAATCTTCTAGAAGACAGAACGGTTTAGGTACACCACTGATTAACTGTTATTGTAAGGCTCATTACCTGTTCTAGGTAGGCTTGCATTGATGTGTGTAAGGTGACGCTTGCTGTGTAACAGACAATATCTGCACTCAGCTATTGAACATACAAATACAATATTTAACTCTTTGAATAATGTTTTGATATAACTCTGCAACATGTTGGCTAGATATATTCATAAAGACTACCGTATTTTCAGTGCATCGCATAAAAAAAAACCTTAGAACATTATCGACATTATAGAGGGTTAAATGTAGTCATGATGAGGCTACTCTTATAAATAATTAATCATATCTAAAAAGTATATATCTTAAAAAAAAATCATAATTAAAGAGAATTTCAATAAATGCATTTAGTTCTGTTAAATGTTCTTTAGTATACAAACAACACATATGATATAAATTAATTCATTAACTCTATAACATTTCAGAGCTGCACCATCTGTGGTTTGAGGGGTGGAAATCACCATGAGCAACAAGTGCATGGTTGATGGGCAGCACAATTATGTAATTTCATGAGCCTGGAGAGAGATCACAAACCTCCCACACTGACCCAGTTTAACCTAATGTGGCAGGTGGAGGGAGCAGGGAAATTTTAGTCTGCACTTATGCTGGGTTTAGACTAACTCCATCATTTAGAGTGATGCCACGAGATACCATGATAATACTCTGATACTCAGAGTGCTGGAGCTCATGAGAGGACTTCATAATGTCTGCACCCGGCAGAAGTGGAGAGTAAGGAAATGGACCACCGTGGATCTGGATATTTCTCCTGCCTAGGTATGAAATAAGGAGGAGAGAATACTATTTAATTTATTTAATATTAATTTCTACAGCACCAAGACAGACACAGACATTCACACACATACACACTACATCCCCAACACACATACACTATTAAATGTCCCATACACACAAACACACACACATTACATATTCATATAAATGAGCATGGCAGCCTCCTCCCTGCTTTCTGGTCCGTGCTTTTTTGCTTGTGTACGAAGGAGGTAAGAGGGGGGCTAAGAGACATGGAAAAGGTAAAGGTGGTTTAAGAGTCACACGAGAGGTAAGAGAAGGGTTAGGAGGCACACAAGAGGTAAGAGAATGCTAATACATTGATGGTATAATGGAATGTCAAGAGGTATGTGTTCTAAGAAGTGGTTTGAGAGATGGATTGAGTCGGGGGCAATTTTGAGAGACACATTATTCAAAGCTAGTTTCTAGAAGATATACCAGGGGTCAGCAACCTATGGCACATGTGCCACATATGGCACTCAATGTGCTTTTGGATGGCACTGAAGGCTACCAGAGAAAAGCAGGCTCTGCCTAGCAGGAGTACCACTAGGATATCTGCTACTGCAATGTGAGTGGTGACTGCTGGTGGTGAGGGACAATCCTCAATTTATGGTTGACGGCTAAAGTGAGGGGTTGCTATCGGGTGACGAATATAAGTTTATCTTGAATTGTCACCCTAGAATAGCAACCTTTTACAGCTTGCCAAAAGTCCACAAGAGCCTGAAGCAACCACCAGGCCATCCCATTGTTTCTGGGGTTCATAACCTAACCCAAAATGGAAGTCTATATATAGATAAGATTCTGAGACCGTTCATGGAAAATTTGCCCTCTTATGTTTGAGATACCAAGCAGGCTCTGACTCTCCTATCTAACCTGAAGATACCTAAGACAGCCAGTTTGTAGAGCCTGATGTAGAGTCCTTGTACTCCTCCATCCTGCACGACAGATGAATTGACCATTTAAAATACTTCATGGACTAGAGAGGCCTTGACTATCAGACACATACAACATTCACCTTGAGGCTCCTGGGTTTTATCCTGTCATGCAACTACTTCTTGTTTCATAATACATTTTACCACCAGGTGAGGGGTACTGCGATTTGGATGTTACTAACCTCCACCTGGGGTGGTGGTAGGAACAAATTAAGAAATCAGATGTCTTGGCACAGTTTCTTCTGAAGATACATTTGTGGCACGCTATATAGATGACATCTTGGTTGTGTCGTAGGGTACCCCTAAGGAATTTAATGACTTTGTCTCTAGCTTGAATGTGAATAATGAACATTTAAGATTCACATCGGAGTTTGGGGCTCCTCTTTGAACTTATTGGATTTAACAAATTCAATCTCTGAGGATCGTTCACTCCAGACTACACTCTTTAGGAAATCATCAGCCTAAAATGCCCTCCTACAATGGGACAGTTTCCACCCAAGACCCTTGAAACAGGGTATACCTGTGAGTCAATATCTCAGAGTACAGAGGAACTGCAGGAATGTACCGCCCTCCAGGTGTTACTCCGCCTCCCATTAGTAGAAGACAGCCTATTTAGTGAACCCTCTAGGTGAGGATGGACATAACCTTCCTTTAAATTTAGAGCTTGTTAGCTCTTGAAAAAGGCGGGTATTCATGCCGAAACATGCGTCGAGCCATCGTGCTGATGCACTCTCTTTGATTTTTTTTTAATCTTTATGTGTTGGGATGGATATAGTTGGCTACTAGTAGCCATTTACTTTCAAGTTATGTATGTGGGCAGGAATTAGTCACAGTTGAGAATCCATAGCGGGGTTGCCTCAAAGCAGCAGATTGGGCTAAGCAGTTAAACAGTGAAGCAGCAGGTTGGGAAAAACAGCCAGAGAGACGGGCTGGGATTAGAGGTTATCCCTACACTGATACCATGGACAAATACTCTTATCATATAACATTTAACAACAATCTGCCCAGTATCCCTCTGCTCACTATTTAATGGTGGCTCACAAATATTATGTGGCTTCTCTGATAGGACTTAATTTTCTTCCATGTTTATGGAAGTAAATATTCAATGCCACATTAGATTACTCTAACTGTTTGGTCTAATCTCTGACATTTTCATCTCTTGAATTTAAAAAGAAATACTTCAATTGTTTGTTACATTTTAATCTCAAATATACAGATACAATTTGCCAACTAATGTTACTCTCAGAGATTTTTTTGTAACATAGTTTCAACTTGATATACACTCTATGTCTTTACAGATGGCCTCAAAGCCTCCATTCCCCTTTAATGGTATTATCAACACTTTTTTTTTATTTTTTCACTTTAGGTTGCACGGCCATTTTTGTGTGCCTATTTCATTATTTTTGTGAGTTGTCTTTCTTTTTTTTTTTTTTTTTTTTTAATACTTTATTTTTGCATCCTGTCGGACCAAGAGGAATGATAACATTGCATGGGCTTACGCAGAAGCCACAAAATATATATATATGTATAGGAATAATATCCATGAAAACTGTACATAAACTTCAAAAAATGTCACATGAGGCTTGATGTCGTCATTGTCTCTGTCCATCAGGGGATTTTTTCTTTTTAGAGATCCGCATCATATCGTGGTGATGATACCATTTGAAGAAAGAAACAACCGTGGAACATAAAAATTATAGATAACCTCATGCATCGTAACTTGATAGGGTTGCCTCGTCCCGTAATAGAAGGGGTTTACCCTGGCGCACCTTGCCTTGTGCCTATCTTGTAGAGCAACTTGAGTATAAAGTGCGATTAGGGTCATGTTGCGTGGTGGTACACAGTTGTGTTATACCGTATGTATAAAACTTAAGGAAATTAGGAGTGAAGAGAGAAGAAAAAGGAAAGAGAGTAAGGGGAGGGAAAGGGGGCATGGGGTATATGGGGAGGGTCGTATGCGACGTCTCAGAGCAGCGTGGCTATGTTCGTACTTCTTATCGGTGTGTGTTGTTCTAGGCGGTGACCGGGAGTACATAGTTGTGCCATGGTTCCCACACTCTGTCAAATTTTGGTGTGGTGCCTTTCAATCTGGCCGTCAGACTATCCATTAGGTGTACCTCTTTTACGTTGCCTATTACTCTCTGGGTGATGGGTAAGTCTGTTTGGAGCCACGTTTGTGCCATCGATCTCCTAGCTGCCAGTGTAATTTTATGGAGTAATGTTTGTTCAATTCTTGTCCAATTATCTACTGGTCTGTTCAGGAGGTACGTCCAAGGGTTGAGGTCAGGTGCCTTATGGAATATTCCATAGACTAAGTGATGGATCTTAGCCCAGAATGCCTGAGCTTTGGGACAATCCCACCACATGTGGAGGTATGTACCCTTGTGTCCGCAATCCCTCCAACAGTCGTCAGAGGGTGTCTGGCCCATGCGGTGTAGTGTAACTGGGGTGGTGTACCACCTGAACATTGTTTTGTAGGATTGCTCCTGTAATGTGACACTTATAGATACCTTATGGTTTGCTTCCCATATGTCCCTCCATTCCTCACCCTCTAGTACCTCTCCCAGGTCTCTTTCCCACGCCTCCGTATATGTCAGCGGTCCCCACTCTTTTGATTCTGAGCATATGTGTGCATACATGGTGGTAATTAAGCCTTTTCGTGTATACTCATTCAGACACATTTTTTCATAGAATGTCAGGGGGGTGGTTGCTGCCTGTCGAACGTCTATCTGTTGAACGTAATCTCTTATCTGTAAATAACGGAAGAAGTCTGCTGGGGTGAGGTGTGTTCTCTGTCGGAGTATGTCAAAGGGGACTAGTTTCTTTTGTTCATACATATGGCAGATTCTCTGAATACCTGCCGTCTCTATGTTAGCGAAGTCCCTAGCTGCTATGCCTGGGGGGAATTCCCTGTTCCTCAGTATAGGGGTCATGGGTGAGTGCCTAGATGTTAAGTTATATTTGTGGGCATACGTGTCCCATATGGTTAGGGAGTTCAGTATTGCTGGGCAAGTCATCCTCAGGATAGGCCTGTCTTCTTTGCGTACCCACATGTGATACTGCGGGAGGTCGGCCCCTGTCATAAGTGACTCCAGGTCTACCCACCTTCTAACCTCCAGGGGAGAATGCCACATAGCGATCTGTGCCAATTGCGCCGCTAGGTAGTAGGAGTAAAGGTGTAGCAGGCCCAGCCCTCCTCTTTGTTTCCGTCTATATAGTACATTTCTGGATATCCTGTGCCTGCGGTTGTGCCAAATGAAATCGCCTATTGCTTTCTGGAGGTGTGCCAGATCTGATTTGAGTAGTCTGACAGGTAGCGCCTGAAAGAGAAACAGTATTCTCGGTAGGATGTTCATTTTTACTGTGTGGATGCGCCCTATCCAGGATATAGGTTTGTCTTGCCAATTGTCCATGTCATGTATGAGTGTCTTAATCAAAGGGGTATAGTTCAGATGGTGTAGATTGTTTGGGTCTGCAGGCAGGCGTACTCCTAGATACTTAAGATGGTCACGTACTATCGGAATGTTGTGAGTTTCCTGTATGGTCGTTATGTCCTCTGTTGTCATACCGAGTGGGAGGGCACTTGATTTAACCAGGTTCGCCTTGTAGCCGGAGAAGGCCCCAAACTGCGTCAGTAGGTCTCTGAGTGCCGCCATGGATGCTATGGGATTCGTGAGGGTCAACAGAACATCATCCGCGTAAGCGGAGGCGAGAAACTCTTGACCCGCTACGTTGATCCCTGTAATCAGGGGGTGTCGTCGCATGGCTTGCATGAGTGGCTCAAGCGACAGCACAAACAGGAGGGGGGAGAGGGGACAGCCTTGTCTGGTTCCGTTCTTCAGAGAAAAGGGTTGGGGTCCTGCTCCCGTCATCCTAATTTGTGCAGAAGCATGATTGTACATGGCCCTGATTGATGTCACGTAACGTTCGGGGAAGTTCAGGTGTTTCAGTAGGTCGAAGAGGTACGGCCACTCGACCCTGTCAAAGGCCTTCTCCGCGTCCAGCGAGACCAGTAATGTGGGGGTGGTAGAGGCCCTCTGTCGCCATATGAGATTTATATTTCTCCGGGTATTTTCAAATAGCTGTCTATCTGGTACGAACCCCACCTGGTCAGGGTGGATCAGAGTTTTTAACACTGGGTTTAATCGGTCTGCTAGAATCTTCGCCAGTATCTTAATGTCTTGATTAATCAGCGAAATGGGTCTATAGTTGTCAGGGAGTAGTGGATCCTTGCCAGGTTTCTGGAGGAGTATTATGTTAGCAAGTGACATACTGCTTTCCGTGTTGCCGCCCTCCATGAGGTCGTTAAACACTCGCGCTAGGTGTGGAGATAGTTCCTCTTTAAAGGGCTTTCTTATTATTAATAAAGTTTATTGCCTTATATGATATTTTAATTGGAGGTTATTCCAGTGGGGTGGGGTTCCCCCTGTTTAGGTGGAATCCTGACCTCATCTGTTTTCTTTTTTCCAGTATGTATGTATGTATTGGGTTATGTCCTTATTACCTCTGTAACCCACCTTTTGGCAACAAAATATATCTTTTACATCTGTGGCTCTATTTCTTGCACTCCTTTTACACGTTGCAACACATAGAGGAAGTGATGTCAGAACAATTCCTCCCAGCACATGTGAACGGGAATCCATACTGCAAATGCAGCTCCTGCCCTAGACGTGTACCTGGCTATCCTGGACCCCACTGGACCCCAAGGAAGCAACCCACACTGCTAGATATACAGAGAGCTACTGAAGAAGTCTCCCCCTCATACAAATAATGCAAATTGCTCACACACAAACACAGTCCCCACAAGCACAACAACACTGCCAAACCACATACATGCACACAACCCACCAGGCAGCCCCTCACATGCAATACAACACATACAGACACCTCCAAACACACAATGGAAATATCACACAGACATACAATTTCACAAGCAGTCCCCATACATGGTCCACATTCATAGCTATCATGTACAAGATCTCAAACTACTCATGAACATATGCAATATAACAACCAACATACACAAAAATGCAACATTACAAAACAAGTTCAGCATCCATAAATATCACATACACAACATACACATCTCAATTAAAAAAAAAAAATAGGTTGTCTACTCCTGAGATATACTATGAGGACTTACTGTATCCTTAAAGTAGGACTCTAAGTACCAAAACCATTTCATAATAATGAGTAGCATCCTAATAAAAGTATTGTATTTTTTCTCAGTCAGTTTGCTGAGACACAGCAATGTTTACATTAACTAACTAACTAACGGCCACTAGACGGTTTTTGAAGATCTTAATGTTTGGAGACATCACGTCCAGCATGATGATGCCCAACGGCTAATGTTTCTATTAGATGGGTTGGATTGTACCAGAGATCATCGGGATTGATGATCCTATCATGTAGACATCAAGCTATGGCAAAGAGACAGTTAATTGCTGGAATACAGTTTTTTTTTTAACCCCTTAAGGACCAAACGTCTGGAATAAAAGGGAATCATGACATGTCACACATGTCATGTGTCCTTAAGGGGTTAAACTAGATTATAATAAAGAGCAAAAAAGGGGGCGAAAGAGAAAACAGAGAATGACGAGCAGCTGAAATAGCCTGCCCTTCGTTGGGTCCCCGCTCAGATCTCAAGCTGGGTTTAGCTCATCTTGTGCCATTACAGAGAGAACATCTCTGAAACATATCAGACTGGTCCCACCCATAGGGCAGTCCAGATCCGAAATGCCAGCAAGTTATAATAAATACACTTGCATTGAAAGTTATTTTAATCTAATTATTATATGCGTTAAAAAAAAAATATCTTGATCTTCACAGATACAATGGTACACGGATTACAGTGTATCTGTACATTTGCTTTGCATTTTGTAACCATATTAAGCATGTTACACTAATTTAACTGCTAACAGTTAAACAAATTAGGAAGGAACAATTATGTATATTAGAAATAAAGCAATGAATATTTATTTCTGTCTGCAATTGAATAAAAGGGAGCTGTGGATCTATATCAGGGAAGGTGACCTTAGCCGCTCTAGATGTTGTGGACTACATCTCCCATAATGCTCTTATCGCCATAATGCTGCCAAACCTCAGTGTAGATGTCATCCACAGCATTCGTAATGTCGAATATGATCTATATGCTGCTACGTATGTCTAGCAGAGTTCCCCAACTGCCGGATAACCTTAAAATCATCAAGTTTCAAATTGTCTAAAATATTTCCCTCTCTTTATCTACAATGCTGATATGTATTTGTTAGGTTTTGGAAAAAGTGTAACATTTTAACTGTACTCTGTCTTTTGTGAATTGTTCCTGGTAAAACCTTTCCAAATACATAAGAGGCACACAATACAATGTAAGATCATCCCAAAGTTAAACTATGTTACACGTGGCAGACTTTATACTGTATATAAAGGGGATATGTATAGATATTTACTGAATACTGCAATGTGTCTGGATAGCAGTCGGTTAAACACTTCCTTCCATAATTTTGATTGGTAAAAGCTTTAAGCTAAAGTAAGGTTTATTTTTGGGTAATTTATTGGGGGGGGGGGGGGGGGTCCTTAAAAATGTCTGTTTTGGGGTATATTCTGATGTGTTTCTTAAAAACAAATTGAATAATCATTATTAAATTCACTGTTTTTAAGATACAGGCTTAAGACAAAGAAAGAAGCAAAGGGATTGTTCCCCCTTTTTCAAATGAACGGTTAATGACATTTTTTGAAATGCAGACAGATGCCCTTATCAAGTTTAATCAGTTACGGTATATAAAATGGCAGATCCATTGTACAATCCTGTCATGTGAACCAGAAGAGTTTATTAACACTATATATATGTATATTTATTTATTTTTAGCTCACTTGCTTTTATCTAAACTCTTTTCAATAGAACAAAGTAAGATGAAGAATAGGGGCTAAAAGCATTGACTTTCAGTCTTAAAGTCTACTTTTGTATAATATGATTTGATTACTTACGATTATCTATAGTAAAACCTGTCACTCTCTCTAGTGAATGAGTTCTATTATACTAGTATCTCATCTATGGGATTTACCTTTAGAAACATAAAACTGTTGGACCTTTCTGGTAACGTATCCAAGGCAAGTGATGACACTGTATGGATTCATAAGATGCTACAAAAGTCTATTCATAGACTCTAGGATCTTTGCAAGTTTTAAAATATAGTCTTTATTTTGATATAAAGATTATAAAAGCTATTCTCCCTCTTTTCCAGTACTGGAAACATAGAAACATAGAAACATAGAATGTGACGGCAGATAAGAACCATTCGGTCCATCTAGTCTGCCCAGTTTTCTAAATCCTTTCATTAGTCCCTTGCCTTATCTTATAGTTAGGATGGCCTTATGCCTATCCCACGCATGCTTAAACTCCTTTACTGTGTTAACCTCTACCACTCCAGCTGGAAGGCTATTCCATGCATCCACTACCCTCTCAGTAAAGTAATACTTCCTGGTATTATTTTTAAACCTTTGTCCCTCTAATTTAAGACTATGTCCTCTTGTTGTGGTAGTTTTTCTTCTTTTAAATATAGTCTCCTCCTTTACTGTGTTGATTCCCTTTATGTATTTAAATGTTTCTATCATATCCCCCCTGTCTCGTCTTTCCTCCAAGCTATACATGTTAAGATCCTTTAACCTTTCCTTGTAAGTTTTATACTGCAATATACTAGAGTTTCAGATACATACAGCACTGGACAAATTACCAGAAACACCTACCATTATATTAATATCGGGACCTTAAGAAGAAGTGGAACCTTTTCCTTAAGGCCAGGTTCAGTTTTATTTGAAATTATTTCATTCAAGTTCTGATCTATGTGTAGCTAACTTCTCTAACATTCTTCAAGTTGTACAGTCTCCATTACTTTAAAGGAATATCGTTAGGATTACAAATGTGCATTCCGAATGCTATAGTGCCATAGTCACCATTTAGATGACCAGGACCCACATGAGGGCTAAAAGATGGCTCCAGGAGAGTTACCCTCACTTATATGCAATGCTCTTTCCATGGCTTGTCCTGCCTCCTTGGATGAGATGATTGTGATCTATGATCTAACCCAACACAAACGCCAGGCTACACCAATCAAAAGGCCTCTCCAAGACCATCTGATTGACCTAGTGGAATTTTACAAATTGACAGTCATTAGAGGCAAATATTTGACTTGATCCCCTTTCATGAGATTGTTAGGCAGCGCACATGGAGGCATTAACATTCTGGCCTAAAGGAATATGGTTTATCTGTGTTTTTAAAAAATACCACATATTTTTCGTTCATTATATGACCATACAGGTCAGTTATTGGAGCCAAACACTACCACAAGATAGCTCCAATGAGATGACTGCTCATACTAACATTATTCCCATTTTGTAAGACCATGAAATAGAAATTTGAAAATGTGTCTTAAAGATGTTGTTTCAATTACTTATTCATTTCAGAGGATGAGTTTTATAGCATTCAGTATCTATCCTGTGTTCATCTGTAATTTCGGTTTCAACTACTTGACATTTTTGCAACTCTATTAGCTCTGTTCAGCTTTGAAAACCCACATATCAAAATGCCAATTGCCAGAAATGACAATTAACTATGTCGCCTTCGTAGCTACATCTGAAATACTTATTAAAACTAAAGCAGATCTGTCAACCACACAAAAATGTGGAGTATTCATAAAGATAAAATCTTTATAACATTTTCACATTTACTATTTTTGAATTTCCATCTGTTACGGTTGCCTCCAGGCTGGCTGGAAGTTGGACCGTAGAAAAATTTGCTCCTAGCGCTCACCAAAGTACCATCAGCACCATAGACACCATAACTACTGCGTAGTCGCCATAAGTAATGCAGACTCCACGAACCACCGCTGCTGGGCTGGTATCTCGCCGTCTGCTCTGCGCCCTTGACCTACGACCAGGCTCCAGGTTCCAGTAGGTGAACCTCTTCCTTCTGTAGAGCGAAGCAAGATCAGGAACAAGAGCTCTTACAAGAGCTCAGTAGCTAAGGGAGTATGAAGAGCATAGCAATCCCTGTAGTGGTTATAGCTGCCCCCTACAAACATGAGTCAAGGCTGCAAGTTAGAGGGTCAAGTCATTCTGTTTATTGGCACCAAAAGAACCTTCTTTTATGCAGGTTTCCCTTAGATAGGACCACCCACAGGGTGTTACAAAACAACCAAGCACACACGTACATTACAGAAAACACTCCCAGCAATTACACACAAAATCCTCCCCTCTGCCTGTGATATAATTATGTTGCACAATGGTTAACATAATTATCACAAGCAGGAAAAATACAGTTTTTACACAAAAAAATACATATTATTAATCAGCACAATTTAAACATAAACACTCTAAAAAATCACACAAATCCATCCAGTAGATCAAAAGTTAGACGGAAGTCCTTTATGACCGACCGTTTTCCTGCCCAAAACAGTTCCATAGATTTGGGCTGTGCGGTCGGTCAATTTCATGCAGAAAAACGACTAAGTCCCATTCGAACGTGCGTTTGAATCTTCGAACGGGACTTAGTCTCTGCAGCTGAAAGTTCAGTATGGGAGAAGGTAAGGGTCAGCGGTGTTCGGTGAAATGTGTAGCCGATTTTAGTTCCCTGGATTTGGCTACACATACCGCTGACCTCGTTCGAATGAACAAAGATGGCCGCCGCCACGTGTTCATTTGCACGAACTGCGGCCACCCAGCGGTCGGCAATTAACCTGCAGTAACCTCACAGCCTGGGAGGTAAGTTGCCTGCACACTTCCACTTCTGGGTGGCTCGCCTGTGGGGTACTTGGTTCAGTAAGCCCCATTTACTGAACCAAGTGGGAGAAAGCCAGGAACACAGTATATTAAAGGTTTGGGGACACCGTCTTAAAGGGGCATTTTTTAACAAAGTCACAATATGTTCCCAGACAGTTCTTAAAGGGCCATACACACCCAATAAAAGTCCATAACTTTTCAGGGGCACAATCTCCCAGGGGCCATAGTCATGAGGAAGGAGGCTGGCAAATAGGCTTCTCCACAATCCAGGGAAGCAGGGCAATTTATCATTTAAAGGGCCAGTTACAAATAGCAGTTTGTAACACCATCCTCTTGACAAAACTTGACAAAAGGGGAAGCTAGCACCATCAAGTTTTGTGAATTCCTACCGCTGTCACTAGACAACCATGATTGGCGATTGTCATGACTGTGAGGGACAGCTTCAGGCAAGTAAAACCTACCATTCCCTGCAATGTCGGATTACCGTGCCCCAAGTGACGATATGCAAAGACCCCAGAAGGTTACAGTGCCGCTTAAAGCATTACTCCAAGAAATCATGGCCCGGACCATCTCAGAGGCACAAGCCTATGTCCTGGCTCAGAGATATTGGGCAAACCCTGCTGAGAAATACAGACAGCACGCGAAGAAAAAAGCAGGCGAATACCTGCAGTTCACCGCATAAATTACAAGCGAGAGGGCATAGTGGGGGATACCCACACCCAAGCAGCAGGTTACAGAGACTGAAGATTTGATAGACTTCACACATGAGGTCCAGGGAGAGAAGTGTTTCATCCTTCCTCCCCGCTGTCAAAGGTGGACAAAGGTGAGATGTGTGACGGAACGCCGTCACTGAATGCCATATCCCCATGTGCTCGCTGTCTATTTCTATTGGGTGAGATATGTGATGGATGGCCTGATTTGTTTGGCGCAGGCGCCATTTTTGTGACTGTTTTACATGTGCTTGTATATGCAGCTGTGGGTCAACAAAGGAGGGACCAGCATCTCTGTAAAGAATAGTTAAGTGAAATGTATTGCTGCTTGTCTGTGCCTCTCTCCCTTCCTTTTTCTGTCACAGCAGGGTGTTGCGACAGGGCCACTACCAGCCCAGTTTGAACTGGCTGCTTTATCCCTCTTCCATCCCATATCATCTTCTTGGGATTGAAAATTCGGCGTGACAAAACTATTGTACCTCCAGAACTGTGTGTCTTCCAGTAACTGGGGGGAAATGGGTCTCTTTATATTACTATAAGTGGTTCCTGAGCGGCTAAAGGAAGGAATTAGCGGAGGTTACTGGTCGGGTTACCTGTGGTCCACTACAGAGACTATAGAGAAGGGTCCCCTGCAAAAAAACTGATCTACTCACCTTGAACCCAATGCCGGGCGAAGCTCCCTGCACTGATCTTTAAAGCTCCCTCCAATGTCACAGGGCCGTCTCATAGAAAGGCCTGTGATTGAACAGTTTTTCTGACTTAAATCACATGAGGAGAGGGAGGAAGGGTTTTATTTTAAAATAAAAACTGTCTGCATTGGAGGCAGGTGGGAGGGAGCACACAATGGGAGGGGGAAGATCTTTACATCTGTCGTCTGTGTGCAGTGTGCACTGACGACAGACATTTTTTATTCACAGAAATAAAAAATTAGGCAGCCAAGAACAGAGTATGATTTACAATTATAAGGTTAATGTAAGAAAACATAGCATTACCATTCAAGGGTTTAAAAGTATACAACCATATTCAATGGTTCAAAGGCTGTATATAATATCACATTATCATAGCTGAGAAACATATTGGGAATTCAATAGATACCTTCTAAATAGACAACTAACAGAGGTTCCTGAAAGAATTGGCATGGGGACCTTCTGCTGGAATTAAAACTATTTTAAAAAGACACACAAGCATCTGTAGTAAGGAAATAATGGCACTTCAGACACCTTAGGCAACTATATTGAGTAAAATATTTCTATTCATACCTCAACCTTGCCGACAGGTGGAAATCATTGTATGTTACGTGGTTATTTTCATCTTCAGAGCTTTGTGCAACCACATGTTGCTAATGTCAACAGAAGCTCACATTTTCATCTTCTTCCATTACAGAGTCAATATTCCTTTCCATACATGTTCCTGTTATCTCACCTGTCTCTGGTAAGCATTCATTCATAACATCTTTTCAAAGTTCAGAAACCCATTCTGAAAGGGAATCTATCATCCTTAAATTGTATTTACTTTTAAATGATCAAGAAAGCTAAATATATCCAACTTTTGGAAGAGTGTGAGTATGCCATTGGATTCCTGAATACCTCGATTTTGCTACTAATTATGCCCAAAGTCTTTGCGGACCCAAGAGAACTGCTAATTAAACATTAATTGTGACAGGCTAGCAGTGTGGTTTTATTATCCATGTGGTGTCAATGTGCTGTAGTAACACTGATATTCGGCAAAGCTGTGCTCAGTCTTTGTGCTCAAAGGACACCATCGATCATTGAACTGTATTCACTAAATCCTAAACTTGTGGATATTCAAAGTAATGACAACTTTCAGACAATGTAAACCTGTGATTATCCAACTGAATTTGTACTTGATTTAGTGAATAGATCTAATGCTGCCTAGCATGCATTTTTATTACAATGTTAAAGGGACACTAGAATCACCAAAACAACTTGATGAAGCAGTTTTGGTGTATAGACCATGCCCCTGCAGTCTCACTGTTCTATTCTCTTCCATTTACGAGTTAAATTACTTTGTTTATGCAGCCCTAGTCATACCTCCCTGCATGTGACTTACACAGCCTTCCTAAACACTTCCTGTAAAGATGATCTAATCTTTACACTTCCTTTATTGTAAATTCTGTTTCATTTAGAATTCTGTATCTCCTACTCTGTTAATAGCTTGCTAGACCCTGCAGAAGCCTCCTTTATGTAATTAAAGTTAAATTTACAGAGCAGGAGATAAAAACATTTAAAGTTAGATAACATCTAATTAAACTATTTTTTTTATTTCATGCAGGCTGTGTCAGTCACATGCAGGGAGGTCTGACTAGGGCTGCATAAACATGTAACTCGTAGTTGGCAGAGAATTGAGCAGTGAGACTTCAGGGGCATGATTTATACACAACAACTGCTTAATTAAGCTAAAGTTGATTAGGTGACTATCATGTCCATTTAAGCACTATAACCCTCCAAACACCATAATCACTACAGCTCATTGTAATACTTATGGTAAAAACATTTCAGTTACATTCCAGTTACATTACTAGGTGTTAAAACCATATGGGGCTCTAATCCAAAGCCAAACAAGATTACCTTTATCTCAGAGCAACAGCCAAAGGTTTTAACCTCAGTAATCCTGTATACCACAATCCTGTTGTAGTACTTCAGTACCTCTGTCAAAGTTCCCTCTCATCGGAAAAGAAAGCGCTGTAGTGTCTGTAGCACTTTCCCCAAACACCAGACGATGCTTGGTAAAGAGATAAAACTGCAAACTTTTTTGAGACACAGGCACATATTTATATGGACAATCACAACGGGGGGTGGTGGGGTGTTCATCAACAGTGACAACAGTTTTCCTCCCTGGCACTGCTGTGTCTGGGTGGATTACTCAATTAACTGGGAATTGTTTTATTAACTTTCAGACAACATGATGCCTTACAACAGTAACCCCAAAACATAACCTCAACAGTATATGTACAACTTATACATCCACAGACAGAGCTAATTCCCACAAGTAGAATGTCCAGAAAGTGACAGGATTGGATGTACCAAGCCTGAGTAATCATTGAGTGAAGTTTGGCCAGTCCGTGGTCATTTTCCAATCCGATGCATTGTTCCAGGCTGTTGATAGCTAGTGATGTAGCGAACATAAAATTTTCGGTTCGCGAACGGCGAACGCGAACTTCCGCAAACGTTCGCGAACCGGCGAAACGGGCGAACCGCCATTTACTTCAATGGGCAGGCGAATTTTAAAACCCACAGGGACGCTTTCTGGCCACAATAGTGATGGAAAAGTTGTTTCAAGGGGACTAACACCTGGACTGTGGCATGCCGGAGGGGGATCCATGGCAAAACCCCCATGGAAAATTACACAGCTGATGCAGAGTCTGGTTTTAATCCATGAAGGGCATAAATCACCTAACATTCCTAAATCACAATGGATATGGATTGACACCTGACATATGACATATTGACACCTTGACATATGGATTGACACCTGTCCTCAGAGACCCTGATACACACTGACACAGAGCAGAATAGGGACTGTTCCCCCTACATAGGGTCACTTGGCAAATATGGATTGACACCTATCCTAAGGATCCCTGATACACACTGACACAGAGCAGAATAGGGACTGTTCCCCCTACATAGGGTCACTTGGCAGATATGGATTGACACCTGTCCTAAGGATCCCTGATACACACTGACACAGAGCAGAATAGGGACTGTTCCCCCTACATAGGGTCACTTGGCAGATATGGATTGACACCTGTCCTCAGGGACCCTGATACACACTGACACAGAGCAGAATAGGGACTGTTCCTCCTACATAGGGTCACTTATCAGATATGGATTGACACCTGTCATCAGAGACCCTGATACACAGTGACATGGAGCAGAATAGGGACTGTTCCCCGTACATAGGGTCACTTGGCAGATATTTATTGACACCTGTCCTCAGGGACCCTGATACACACAGACACAGAGCAGAATAGGCACTGTTCCTCTTCATAGGGTCACCATTTTTAGCCCAAGGCAGCTCATCTCACCAGGCCTTTTTTAGTCGAATGTATCGCCCACTGTCAGTCCTTTCGGGATCCATCCCTCATTCATCTTAATAAAGGTGAGGTAATCTAGACTTTTTTGACCTAGGCGACTTCTCTTCTCAGTGACAATACCTCCTGCTGCACTGAAGGTCCTTTCTGACAGGACACTTGAAGCGGGGCAGGCCATAAGTTCTATCGCAAATTGGAATAGCTCAGGCCACAGGTCAAGCCTGCACACCCAGTAGTCAAGGGGTTCATCGCTCCTCAGAGTGTCGATATCTGCAGTTAAGGCGAGGTAGTCTGCTACCTGTCGGTCGAGTCGTTCTCTGAGGGTGGATCCCAAAGGGCTGTGGCGATGCGTAGGACTTAAAAAGCTCTGCATGTCCTCCATCAACAACACGTCTTTAAAGCGTGCTGTCCTTGCCGGCGTGGTCGTGGGAGGATTACTTTCACCTCTTCCCATGTGAGATTCCCGTTGTGCTGTGAGATCACCCTTATACGCTGTGTAAAGCATACTTTTTAATTTATTTTGCAAATGCTGCATGCTTTCCGACTTGTTGTAATTTGGTAACATTTCAGCCACTTTCTGCTTATACCAGTGGTCTAGTAGCGTGGACACCCAGTACAGGTCGTTCTCCTTCAGCCTTTTATACGAGGGTCCCTCAACAGGCACGACAGCATGAAAGACCCCATTTGCACAAGGTTGGATGCTGAGCTACTCATTTCCCGTTCCTCCTCCTCAGTGATCTCAATGAAGGTATGTTCCTCCCCCCAGCCACGTACAACACCACGGGTACCAGATAGGTGACAACGAGCACCCTGGGATGCCTGTTGTGGTTGGTCTTCCTCCTCCTCCTCAAAGCCACATTCCTCCTCTGACTCCTCTTCCTCACAATCCTCTTCCAGCGTTGCCGCAGGTCCAGCAAGCAATGCTGATAAGGTTGTTTCTGGTGGTGATAGTGACCACAACTCTTCCTCTTCACGCTCATCTACGGCCTGATCCAGCACTCTTCGCAGGGCACGCTCCAGGAAGAAAACAAATGGTATGATGTCACTGATGGTGTCTTCGCTGCGACTGACTAGGTTTGTCACCCCCTCAAAAGGACGCATGACCCTACAGGCATTGCGCATGAGCGTCCAGTAAAGTGGCAAAAAAATTCCCAGCTCACCAGAGGCTGTCCTAGCACCCCGGTCATACAAATATTAATTAAAGGCTTTTTCTTGTTGGAGCAGGCGGTCGGACATTAGGAGTGTTGAATTCCAACGTGTCAGGCTGTAGCAAATCAAGCGCCTCACTAGCATGTTGTTTCGCCGCTGGATATCTGCAAAGTGCGCCATGGCCATGTAGGGACACCTGAAATGGCCACACACCTTCCTGGCCTGCTTCAGGACGTCCTGTAAGCCTGTGTACTTATGCACAAAGCATTGTACGATCAGATTAAACACATGTGCCATGCACGGCACATGTGTAAACTTTCCCAACTTCAATGCCGCCAACAAATTTTTTCCGTTGTCACAAACCATTTTGCCGATATCCAGTTGCTGCGGAGTCAGCCACTTTTCCACCTGTGCGTTCAGGGCGGACAGGAGTGCTTGTCCGGTGTGACTCTCTGCTTTCAAGCAAGTCAAACCCAAGACGGCGTGACACTGCCGTATGCGGGATGTGGAATAGTACCTAGGGAGCTGGGGGGTGTCGTTGATGTGGAGAAAGACGCAGCAGCAGAAGAGGACTCAGCCGAGGAGGTTATGGAAGAGGATGGAGTAGGAGGAGTAGAGGAGGTGGCAGCAGGCCTGCCTGCAAGTCGTGGCGGTGTCACCAACTCCTCTGCAGAGCCACGCATTCCGTGCTTGGCAGCTGTCAGCAGGTTTACCCAATGCGCAGTGTAGGTGATATACCTGCCCTGACCATGCTTTGCAGACCAGGTATCAGTGGTCAGATGGACCCTTGCCCCAACACTGTGTGCCCGACATGCCATTACTTCCTTTTGCACAATCGAGTACAGGTGGGGGATTGCCTTTTGTGCAAAGAAATTTCGCCCGGGTACCTTCCACTGCGGTATCCCAATAGCCACAAATTTTTTGAATGCCTCAGACTCCACCAGCTTGTATGGTAAAAGCTGGCGGGCTAATAGTTCAGAGAAGCCAGCTGTCAGACGCTGACTGTGGGCAGATGAGCAGGAACTGCTCAAGGCGAGAGACGGAGTGGTGGATGGTTGAGAGGGGGCAAGGAGGACAGCAGTGGTTGACGTGGCTGAAGATGCTGGACCTTGAGGAGGATGGCGGCTTTGAGTTTGTGTGCTGCTTGTACTCATGTGTTGATCCCATAGGCGTTTGTGATGTGCGATCATGTGCCTAAGCACAGCTGTTGAACCTAGGTGAGTGTTGGACTTCCCACGACTCAGTTTCTTTTGGCACAGGTTGCAAATGGCATAGCTGTTGTCAGAGGCAGACACACAAAAAAAATGCCACACTGCGGAGCTCTGTAATGACGGCATTCTGGTGGTGAACACAGCATGCGTTGATTGGCGTGCTGTCGGGCTGACCCCGGGTGCCGATGCATGCTGTCTGACTGTGCCACTAGCTCCTTGCGACGACCTCCCCCTGCTTCCAACTCGTCTCCTCCTCCTCCTCTCTGCCTCCCCATCTGAACTTTCGCCCTGTTCTTCTTCTTGCCGAGCGGGCACCCACGTGACATCCATGGACGCATCGTCATCATCAACCGCTTCACTTGTATCTGACAACTCAGCAAAGGAAGCAGCAGCGGGTACAACATCATCATCATCATCACACCGTCCGTCCATGTGTGTAATGCTGCCTCCCTGTTATCTACATCCTCTGGCAATAATGGTTGCGCATCACTCATTTCTTCAAACGGATGTGTAAATAACTCCTCTGACATAACAAGTGAAGCGGTTGTGGTGCTAGTGTTGGTGGTGGCGGCAGGCGGGTGAGTGGTATCTTGAAGCTAAGCTGTAGGAGGATGGTGCGTCAAGGTTCCGAGCGGAAGCTGTAGAAGATTGGGTGTCCTGTGTTAGCCAGTCAACTATGTCCTCAGAACTTTTCAAGTTCAGGGTACGTGGCCTCTGAAAACTGGGCATTATTCTAGGGCAAAAGGGAATCACAGCACCACGACCACGATGGCCCCTGCGGGGTGGCCTGCCTCTGCCTGTCATTTTTTTGGGGATTAGTGGTACTATGCGTGCAAGCTACTGTGAGACCAGATATGAGTGGCACTGTGCAGTGGCAGAGGTTGGCAGAGTATACGCTGTAGGCCTGAAACACCCGCTTGAAGACAACTAACTGCTATTCAATCTGTAATAGTGAAAAAAGTTTTTTGGTTTTAAATGCACGCTATTGTGACACCAGATATGAGTGGCAATGTGCACTGGCAGAGGTTGGCAGAGTACACGCTGTTGGCCTGACACACAGATGCTTGCAGACAAGTAACTGCTATTCAATCTATAACAGTGAAAAATGTTTTTTGTTTTTAAATGCACGCTATTGTGCCACCAGATATGAGTGGCACTGTGCACTGGCAGAGTACACGCTGTTGGTCTGACACACAGATGCTTGCAGACAACTAACTGCTATTCAATCTATAACAGTGAAAAATGTTTTTTGTTTTTAAATGCACGCTATTGTGACACCAGATATGAGTGGCACTGTGCACACTGGCAGAGTACACGCTGTTGGCCTGACACACAGACGCTTGCAGACAACTAACTGCTAATTAATCTATTACAGTGAAACATTTTTTTTTGTTTTTAAATGCAAGCTATTGTGAGACCAGATATGAGTGGTGGCACTGGGCAAGTGGGCACCCTATCCACTGTGAGCCTGACACACAGATGCTTGAAGACAACTAACTGCTATTCAATCTGTAATAGTGAAACAAGTTTTTTGTTTTTAAATGCACGCTTTTGTGACACCAGATATGAGTTGCAATGTGCACTGGCAGAGGTTGGCAGAGTACACGCTGTTGGCCTGACACACCCGCTTGAAGACAACTAACTGCTATTCAATCTATAACAGTGAAAAAAGTTTTTTGTTTTTAAATGCACGCTATTGTGACACCAGATATGAGTGGTGGCACTGGGCAAGTGGGCACAGTATCCACTGTGAGCCTGACACACAGACGCTTGCAGACAACTAACTGCTATTCAATCTATTACAGTGAAAAAAGTTTGTGGGTTTTTAAATGCACGCTATTGTGCCACCAGATATGAGTGGCACTGTGCACACTGGCAGAGTACACGCTGTTGGCCTGACACACAAACGATTGCAGACAACTAACTGCTAATTAATCTATTACAGTGAAACATTTTTTTTGGTTTTTAAATGCAAGCTATTGTGAGACCAGATATGAGTGGTGGCACTGGGCAAGTGGGCACAGTATCCACTGTGAGCCTGACACACAGACGCTTGCAGACAACTAACTGCTATTCAATCTATAACAGTGAAACAAGTTTTTTGTTTTTAAATGCACGCTATTGTGAC
Organism: Pelobates fuscus; assembly: GCF_036172605.1. Lineage (NCBI taxonomy): Eukaryota > Metazoa > Chordata > Amphibia > Anura > Pelobatidae > Pelobates > Pelobates fuscus. The sequence goes on along the minus strand of NC_086318.1, from coordinate 29,959,395 downwards.
ACCAGATATGAGTTGCAATTTGCACTGGCAGAGGTTGGCAGAGTACACGCTGTTGGCCTGACACACAGACGCTTGCAGACAACTAACTGCTAATTAATCTATTACAGTGAAAAAAAAAAATTGTTTTTAAATGCAAGCTATTTTGACACCAGATATGAGTGGTGGCACTGGGCAAGTGGGCACAGTATCCACTGTGAGCCTGACACAGAAGCTGGCAGGCAACTGCAATTAGATTACAAAAAAAAAAAAAGCAGACTGATGTTCTAGCCCTAAAAAGGGCTTTTTGGGGTGCTGTCCTTACAGCAGAGATCAGATGAGTCCTTCAGGACTGTAGTGGACACTGAATACACTAGCCTAGCTATACATTTCCTTATCAAATGAGCAGCAGCTACACTTTCCCTCCTCTATCTAAGAATGCAGCTTCAGAATGAATCTAAAATGGATGCTGTACAGGAGGTGGGAGGGTCTGGAAGGGAGGGTCTGCTACTGATTGGCTGGAATGTGTCTGCTGACTGTGAGGCACAGGGTCAAAGTTTAGTCAATGATGACGAATAGAGGGCGGATCGAACCGCGCATGTGTTTGCCCGCCGTGGCGAATGCGAACACGCTATGTTCGCCAGGAACTATTCGCCAGTGAACAGTTCGGTGCATAACTACTGCTAGCTAAGGACCTATCCCCGAAATAGATTCCTGCTTACTCCGGAGAAGAGGGGTGCCCCCGGTTCTTGGTGCACTTTGATTGTTCTTCTCCATCTCCTCTCCAATAAGTGCTTTCCTGAAAAACTGAGTGGCAATAGGTGTGAGTTGTACCGGACAGTCACCTCATGCTTGTTCCAAACGATTAATGACTGGAAGGAGTAGTGGCTGTCCCAGTCCTGTAGAACATTCCCGGGTATGTAAAATAGCTAGCTCAGCTGCATGGAGGTGGATAGAACAGGGTAAAGAGCCAAGGAGAATTATTTTACTCTTTTTAGGGGGAGTTAGACTTTGAAACTATTTGCACCAGTTGAACAATGATCAGAGGCTTCATCACACCTATCTCTTTTCCACTCACTCCTACGCCCTTTGTATCTCTCTATCCCTCATCTCATCCCATCTTGCAAACCTTTCATTTTCTCCTCTGTCTCTCTATCCATCTCTCTAACCCCCTGTCTCTGTCATCCTCTATCTTCCTTACATCATGCCACCTGAAGGTGTTCAGAGCTAAGAACCAATCACCCCTGGCTCTTACCATTAAAGCCACCCTCTACCAACATATATGCAAACAGCCTTTGGTTGTCAACCCCTAAGCAGGGCATGTACATCAATAGCATCTTAAGATTGTGAGCTTATTTGAGCAGGGCCATCTTCACCTGCTGTTCCCATATGTCATACATGTTTTGATAGAATTAAACGTATGCTTTGCTTTTTATTGTACAGCGGTGCAGAATATGTTGGCGCTATATAAATAATTTGAATTATTGTAATTTATTAGGATTTATAAATAAAGCTGTCATCAGCAGAAGAATTATAGATATTTTAGACAGCATATTATTGGATGGTGTTATTTAAATTCTATTTAGACTGCTACCTCTTCCCACTGCGTTCAGAGCTCCTTGTGATGACGTTTTTGTATACAAATGTATTGCCGTAGTGAATTATGCACTCTCATGGTGTGACAATACCGCTAACGCAGTTCAAACAATGTGGCATTGAAGCTCAATCACCATATTAGTTTTTTTTGCTAGCATATACTACTGAACTGCAACTGCAGGAAAACGCATTTGTTTAGGGAAATTGTCACAAAAAAAATGAAGATGCTAAGCTTATTCTTAAATCTCGTCTGTCTCTAGTATACCTTAAATATCTTACAGGGACATGGTGTTAAGGTGGGGTGAGGGTGGGGGTGGGGGGGTCTGAGCAGGTGTTAGTTACAAAACAGCCTCAATGTCAGTTCATTTAACAAGTTTCCATTTAAACATTAGTTTGATGCTTGACTCACTTCAAAACTTCAAAAGGGTCTGCTCATAGTATAGCCGGTCTGTCTTTAGTCTATTGTACAAGAGTTGAAAGATTTGCCCGCATTACTTCTTAACACTCAAAGAGGAGTTACAATACAGTGAATGAAATTGAATCGCTTTGTTTACACTTTGCAATGACATAACAGTAGTCATATCTTGCTAAAACCATATCACTAACTTCATAGTGGCCCTAAAGCAAATTATATTCCATCTGAGTTTTATTCTCCAAACTTTTTTTTTGCATTTTTTTCAAGGTTTGTGACAATGCAAGTACCAGTGCCTATTCTCTTAATGTTATAAAATGATTTATATTATATATATATATATATATATAAATATTCTAAATTCTGTAGGCTCTCACAAGTATTTAATTTTACAAAAACATATTACAGTCCATATCATCACCACAAACTGAACATTAAAGGCCATATACTAACATTGAATAAACTGATTATTTAGTATCATGATCTCTGTAAGACCAGTTTATTAAAGCTTGTTTTATTATCGTATCGTGCTACTAGAACTCAAGCCAATCTTCAAATTGACATTACCCTTCTTTTTTTTCTGATTGAATTGCCAGTTTGCTTTGAGTTTTAAAAATATAGAATAATTTGGAGTATGCATAGATCATGCCCTTGCAGTCTTACTCCTAAACTCCCTTGCCATTCAGGAGTTAAATCACTTTTGTTTTTTGTCCATGCACACCTCCTCCGCCTGTGACTCCCACAAACCGCATGTACAAAATTGTTTCATTTTACATCAGATGCTAACTTGCTTTAGAAGTTGTTATATCCTGCTATGTAAATTGAACTTTAATCACACGCAGTAGGCTCTTGCAGGCTCTAAAAGGCTATTAACAGAGCAGGCGGTAAGAAATTCTAGATTAAACAGATGGTGCAGTAATGGAACTTAAAATATCTAGATTCCTTTTCAGGAAGTGTCTAGGAAGTCTGTGCAAGTCAAAAGTAAGGAGGTGTGACTAGAGTTGTATAAACAAAGTAATTTAACTCCTAAATGGCAGAGTAGTAATCTGTGAGACTGCACGGTCATGATCTATGCACCAAGATTTGGTGCCTACAGTATCTCTTTAAATCTGTTAAGTCCTATTTACTCAATATATGTGATGAGCAATAAAAGGGACACTTTACTGCCATAATTTTATTCTTTGATGCATATCTAAAAACAGCTTGCAAAAGTTGCAGTTCTGCCTTTGCAATCTCTCCCATTCTAACTATGCCAAGACTCTCTGCGACTGCCCAATCACAGACTTCCTAACGCAGTTCACTGAGAAGTCTTGGTGCTCTGAGCTATTGCTTTTTCCTGAGTTTAGCTCCGCTGAGCTAAACAATCAGGATGTAACAGGACCTGTTGTCTGCTTGAAAGCCACGGGGGTGTAACCAGGTTAATTTATGAAAGTGTCAATTTTTATTGAAATCTGCATTTTTTTGCAAAATGAAATGAACAGGACACACTCTTCCCACATAACGCTTTTCAGCAAGTTAAAGTGATTTAGGGGCCTGGAATGTCCATTTAAATGAAAAATAAAAATTGGATGAATTTTATGTTTTATAGACAGCAACTTTTACACACAATTGTTGGTTTATCGTATGTTTGAGTGTTAGCTATGCATCTCATGTTTCAAATACAATCTATGCTGATATTTTGCAAACAAATAGTTCTTGGTACTGAGGTGGTTAAATTGTTACTCAGGCACCATCATAACATTGATAGTCCATAGAGTTCCCACTGCCAGCTCTCAGTTCTGAGAGACAAACTGAGCAGTGCACATAGTCCAGTTTACTAAACAGTGAATGGGATATATGTAAACTGATAAGAGCCTCAGTCCGGTGATTGATGTCACTGTAAAACGTTTCCTAAGAAATGAGTGGGACCACTTGTGGAGGATAAACCACTTATTGCTCATCTGTTTTATAGAGGGTTATGGGATAAGAATGATATGTTCCTGATGGATGTCTCGTCACATTACCAGTGTGAAAATTTTAAAAGCATGTCAATTCTTTTTATTTTTTGAAGATTTTTTTTTTTTAAATATATAACTCATTATAAAACAAGGGGGTTGTTTTCTTCCTATAACTTCCTTTTAAGTCACGTTCTCAATTCACAGGGCACCTTAAAATATAATTTAAAAAAAAATAGAGATTAGTGCATCTGAAAAATGATGGCGTTAGTATGTACATGTAGTTATCAAAATAACAAGGGGGGGTCTACTGTATTTACAGATTCACAAATGTTATAGAAACTGCAAAAACGTGCAAAAGAATCCAAAAACTTTTTCTGCAACATTTGAGAATCAAGATCTCGGAAAAGCAGGTGTTATATAATATCCGTAACGTGTTGCTTTTACTCAACTGGAACAGTTTACTTCCCTTCAACTAACCAACACACAGTAACTGTAAGCTGCCAAGGATTTATAGAGGCTGAGGCTATCGGAAGCACAGACACTGATGTATCATATTAGCTGTCAATCAGTCTGAGTACCAGTTCTATAGAAGAAGATCAAAACGGTTCTTCAGATCTTTTCAGATTAAACTCGTATCTAGTATATTGACCTGTGTTCGTTTTATCGGGGTTAATATACATAATTTATGTAAGCATGTTAAAGCAGGTTCCTCAATAACCTCTTCTTTCCCCTTGTCCATTATAGGTTGTCTCTTATCTATTACTATGCCCACACAATAATTCAGCAAAGCAACAAAATTAATAAATTCCCCAAAACACGTATATAAAGTTGTGGCTGCCAGTGGGTACTCTGGCGAAGTACCCCCATTATTTTTCCAGTTGAAGTGGTAGCGGTTAACACAGTGAAGGAGTTTAAGCATGCATGGGATAGGCATAAGGCTATCCTAACTATAAGATAAGGCCAGGGACTAATGAAAGTATTTAGCAAATTGGGCAGACTAGATGGGTCGAATGGTTCTTGTCTCCCGTCGCATTCACATTCCATTACTTCTCGGCTTCCCAGGCTATTTTCGGACTATCCTGTATTGCCTTGCTGAGCCGAAGTATTCAGTGCCATTTGGAGCGCTCAGATGTCCATCTCAAAGTACTCTGAGCAGTATATGGAAGTGAAATATAACAGGTGTTTGTAGCAGTGTGATTATAGCCTTTACCCCACACCATAAGTCTAGACTAAATTTAGGGGTTAGACAGAAGTGACTTTATCGCAGCTTTGCAGAGGTAATTATGCCCACGGACGGTTATTTGCATACAATAGGGCAATTAACAGGTACATTAATAGATACAGTTCCCTATCAAGTCCTTTTCCCAAAACTCCATGTTTTTTTTTGCTGTAAACAACCCTCAGCCCCACCAAAACAAACATCAGCTCCATGTTCTCCATATCATTCCAACAACATGAAACAACAAATGCCTCTTGTAAAATTCCCACCCAAGCAAGAGTAACCACTACCTTGCAACCCTCGGCCCATGACAGAATTAATCACAATTTTTTTTAATTTTTTTTTATTTTTTATTTTAGTTGTACAGTTAAAGACAATGCGGGTCACAATACAATTTGCATTGGGAAGATGATTTGTTAATACCAAGTAAGAAAAAAATAGTCATAAAATAACAGATATAGTGTAGGTGAAATTACCACCCACCCTGTTACATGCTGAATTATAATTACACATTTTATGTAGTTATTGACTAGCTTAGAACACGTTAGGTGAGTATTTGTAGATTGTAAGCTCACGTGTCACATGCAGGGCGCTCTGCCTTTTGTATTGGTCTGTTTATACTGTATTGGCTTTTTCCCTATAGTACCGCTCTGCGGAATATGTTGGCACTGTACAAATACCAGTAATAAATAAAAAAAGGAACTAAGTAAAACAATGTAAAATATAAGCAAAATAAATTTACTACAGGAGTAAAGAGTAAAAGAAAAGCATAACAGAGTGTGCTCGGAGTAAGGTTGCTTATATGCCACTTTGACCGAAACCATAAGTAATATGAATCATAGGAGGAGATCTGCAGCTTTTGTGAGGAAAAGAGTCTCAGTGACTCTTAGGTCCAGAACCTAAGAAGTAAGGAAAACAATGACTGTCATCTAATGTCCTGTCTTGGTTTATGTCTCGGGGGTAGGGGTTGCACATTCCATATGAGTTATAAAGCGTGTCAAGGTGGGGGACCTCTCCTGCCCACGGCCTGGTGAAGAGCCAGCACCTCCTGCCAAATACTAAGTGACTCTCTGAATTCAAGTTCTTCCCATCCAGGAAAATGCGGAAGGCTCCAAGCTTGGGTGTTGTAACGAGTATATACCCCTACACACAGGATCCAGCCAAACAGAAGACAGCACAGAGGAGAGATACATCTACCGGACCTTAGAGTGGCCAGACTCGACGTAATAGGAGAAGTACAGAGTCAGGAACGATCCGAGGTCAAGGGCACAAAGTGACAGCGTAAACGAGAACTAGCCGGGGTCTGGTACACAGGAATCAGCAAGCCGGCAAACAGTACAGACAAGGATAAAGCGAAAACGAAGTCAGAATACAAAGCCAAGGTCAAATACGGAGAAACACAACTGAACACAACAAGCACTAAAGGGAACTGTAGCAGAAACCACGATAGGGCAAGGAACTAAGGAAAAAGGGTAAGTATAAATAGGTTCAAAACTAATGTGATTGGCTCCTGTCACTTCCACACCCCCAAAAGGTAAGTGTATGGGGTGTGTGGGATGACAGGGGCCAATGGGAGCCTTTTGGCAATTTAGGCTCCCACTGTCTCTTTAAGAGCGCGCCCGAGACTCGCGGCGCGCTCTTAGATTCAGGCGGGACATGTGACCGCATCTCGCGGTCACTGCCCGCCTTCCTGCCTGAAGCGTCGGATGAGCCGCGCGCGGCTCGTGCAGCCGCAGGACCACGCGCGGCTTGAAGAGAGGACCGCGGCCGGCCCCTCGGAAAGGTGAGTAACGCTACAGTACCCCCCCCTGAGGACACGCCCTCCGGGCGGGCAGGACTAGGTCGGGCAGGAAAACGTGAATGGAAAGAACGCACAAGGCGGGGAGCATGAACAGCATCAGCAGAAATCCAACTGCGCTCCTCAGGCCCATAACCCTTCCAATGTACCAAGTACTGAAGCCGACCCCTAAGGAAACGAGAGTCAATAACAGCAGACACTTCGAACTCCTCATGACCCTCCACAGAGACAGGAGGGGGAGGAGGAGTATGCCGGGTATAGCGGTTGCGCACGTAAGGCTTCAACAACGAGGTGTGAAAAACATTAGGTATGCGCAGATTCTTAGGCAGACCCAAGGCATAAGAAACGGGATTAACCTTATGTATAATACGATAAGGACCAATGAAACGGGGAGCCAATTTCATAGAAGGCACCCGGAGACGAATATTCCGCGTGGAAAGCAAAACTCTGTCCCCCACAACATAGGAAGGAGCCGCTCTGCGATGCATGTCAGCCTGAGCCTTCTGGCGAGCAGCAGAGTCAACCAAAGAACGCTGAACCTGCTCCCAAGTATTACGCAAACCAGCCAAATGTTCATCCAGAACTGGCATGCCCTGTGAGGAGAATGCAGCCGGAAGAACAACGGGATGCTGGCCATAGACGACGTAAAAAGGGCTTTGGCCGGAAGAATCATGAGTGGCATTATTCCGAGCAAATTCAGCCCAAGGAAGCAGGTCAGACCAATTGACCTGATGGTGAGACACAAAACAACGGAGGTACTGCTCCAGAGACTGGTTGGCACGTTCAGCAGCTCCATTAGACTGGGGATGGTAAGCGGGAGAAAACGAGAGAGAAATACCCATTTCTGTACAAAAGGCCTTCCAGAACCTGGAAATAAATTGGCTACCCCTATCGGACACAATAGACAAGGGAATGCCATGTAACCGAAATACTTCTCTAGCGAAGATAAGGGCCAGTTCCTTGGATGTAGGCAACTTGCGAAGAGACACAAAGTGAGCCATTTTGGAAAACCGGTCAACTATCATCAGGATGACTGTGTTACCATTCGAAGGGGGTAATTCAACAATAAAATCCATAGATAGGTTAGACCAAGGTCTCTCGGGAACGGGTAACGGATGCAACAGCCCACAAGGAACTCTACGAGAGGATTTCATACATGCACAAGTAGTACAAGCACTTATATAGTCAGTAACGTCCTTACGTAAGGTATCCCACCAGAAATACCGAGAAACTGCTGACACCGTTTTGGAAATACCAGGATGTCCAGCAGACAGAATATCCCGTCTCTCGGGAACGTCAACGAACAATTTATCATTAGGCCTCTCGCTAGGTGCCATGCTTTGTTTCGCTTGTATGGCCTGCAAGAGGGACGAGGAAATAGACAATATAGTAGTTGCTATTATCCTGTCTGGGGGAATGACAGGAGTGACATCAATCTCCTGTTTATCAATAGTCTCGAACTGTCTGGACAGAGCGTCCGCTTTAGTGTTCCGATCACCTGGCCTATAGGTGATTATATAATTAAAATGAGACAAGAACAGTGACCACCTAGCCTGCCTTGAAGACAATCTTTTAGCTTCGCTAAGGTAGGATAGGTTCTTATGATCCGTAAATATGAGGATACCTTCTTCAACTACGAGCGTGTAAAGAATCTGAACTGTACTATATCCTTAGCAGGGATCATACCGCCCAGGCACATTCGTTGGAGCTGCATTGAAGCTCCATAAAAGTGTGAGTGCACATTTTTATCTTATTTATACCTACACAAGTTTTTTTTTTTCTAAATTCTTTATTTTTCATGTGTGTATAAGTAACAGACAAGCGTGCAGGGCCACGACAGCAACTGCAGGCATATTCATAGCATTTCAATGAGTGGCATATGATACAGCACATTTTTTTTTTTTATTTATTTATTTATTTATTTTTTTAGTCAGGAGAATAACAAGTTATGTTTCATTAGTAGTGAATAGTGAATACACCAGGCTAGACATGCATATAACATTCTTAGGCACTCTCAGGATCAAAAGACGTGCATCAAGATGTTACGTGTGAGTTGCCTATGTTTGCCTAGTTGTGCAGGTCAAGTTTCTGTCTCAGGCCTTAAAGTGGCATAATGTAACGAGTATATACCCCTACACGCAGGATCCAGCCAAACAGAAGACAGCACAGAGGAGAGATACGTCTACCGGACCTTAGAGTGGCCGGACTCGACGTAATAGGAGAAGTACAGAGTCAGGAACGATCCGAGGTCAAGGGCACAAAGAGACAGTGTAAACGAGAACTAGCCGGGGTCTGGTACACAGGAATCAGCAAGCCGGCAAACAGTACAGACAAGGATAAAGCGAAAACGAAGTCAGAATACAAAGCCAAGGTCAAATACGGAGAAACACAACTGAACACAACAAGCACTAAAGGGAACTGTAGCAGAAACCACGATAGGGCAAGGAACTAAGGGAAAAGGGTAAGTATAAATAGGTTCAAAACTAATGTGATTGGCTCCTGTCACTTCCACACCCCCAAAAGGTAAGTGTATGGGGTGTGTGGGATGACAGGGGCCAATGGGAGCCTTTTGGCAATTTAGGCTCCCACGGTCTCTTTAAGAGCGCGCCCGAGACTCGCGGCGCGCTCTTAGATTCAGGCGGGACATGTGACCGCATCTCGCGGTCACTGCCCGCCTTCCTGCCTGAAGCGTCGGATGAGCCGCGCGCGGCTCGTGCAGCCGCAGGACCGCGCGCGGCTTGAAGAGAGGACCGCGGCCGGCCCCTCGGAAAGGTGAGTAACGCTACAGGTGTCAAGTCATTGCTTGCTTCTTACAGTCCCCAGCTTGTATGGCTGATGTGTTGGGGGTCGAACCCCAAGCCCACATAGGCCCGAAATAGCAGTGACATTAGCTTTTGGAGGCAGGTCACCTGTGAGGGGCTTCCCAAACCTCTCTCTTTGATGTCTCCACTCCCCCTCCAATGTTGGATTTGCTGCAGTCTCTAGCTTCATGTGCTCCATCAGAGTCACCTAAAAGTGGTTGAATATCGCCTCTAGGTTAGCCATAGTTTGATGGTGCAGGTTTGCCGGGTCCGCTTGGTGTTGCATCCGGCCCTGTGTTACAGTAGCAAATAGGGCCACCATCTTGGGTGTCTCCACTCCTTTCCAGCAAGAAATTTTTGGGAGTAATCCTCCTTGTGATAAAGGACTTTGGTGACACAGTCCAGTGGGGACAGGGATAACCCCACTGGTCTGGGGGTAACAATATGCTGATTCCTCACAGCCAACTGAAGAGCAAGGAAAGTGACCGCCTCTCCCAAGCTCCTACACCTATAGGCCGCAAAGCCTTGATTCAGGTGATCCGGTGGCGGAGTAACACAGGTGAAGTATCACCTGATACACCAAAGCTCCCTCAGCTTAAATTAAGTTTGACTGTGATCGGATCAGCTAGTGTACCTGGGATATCTCTTGCGCATGTCAGTCAGGCTCCGCCCTTCCAATCACACTTTATTTTAACATTCTGAGAGCATTTTTTAGAAAGCTGTATCCCAGAAATGGCACAATATTTCCTATAAATACCAATGAGCCTGATGCAGTATTTGGGAAATAGAGGCATGATTCCCAGCAAGTTCAGCTCTGCCTTCATTTAAATTATCAAATGAGCATAATTAAGTTAAATAATAAAATTAATCCACAGCAATTAGGGAAAATAATGAATGTTTTTTTTTTTCCTAATTTTTTTTATCCCTGTTTCAAAATATTGTTATTCATGTTGTTTTTTTTTTTTTTTTTAATAACTTTCTACTGACAAGACTAAGAACTTCCTTGGCAAAGAAAACGTTTTTTATTTACGATGCTTGTAAAAGCAGCAGCAAAAACAATAGTGGAACATGAAGGGTGTGCTGTTTTCCAAATATATGGAAACCGTTTCAATGGTTTCTGTCTGTTTCCAGTTTTACAAGAACCTCCTTTTATTGCATTCAAATTTGAAATCTTGAAAGTCTTGACCTACATTGTAGTAAGTACACTAAGAGATTTGTTTCGTTACAGAACAAAATTCGTCCGTGCGGCGTTTGGGCCGATTGAGTCATCATTCACATTTCTCAAATTCCGAGCCAAAATGGCCGAGCTTGTCCATTTTGATTCATGATTAGGAATTCTACTTGTTGCACCAAAATAATGAGATCATTGATGGGAAAAAAAAGATGACTGATGGCAAGGGGATAGTCACAAAGATTTTATTCAAAGAGCATGTGAAAAGTAACCAGTGCTCTTCCTATTTTTCCTCTATTGATTACTTTTTCTGACTTGACCTTTGAACCAAATTGCGGAAAAATGGCAATCAGTTTACTGTAAAGTAGATAAATACAATTTCCATTATGTATATATATTCTGCATTACATTGATTGGCCCATTTCCACACTCTGTTGGTTTGTCTGATTTGTTTTCCTGATTCTTTTGGCCATGTGGACAAACTGCTATACGGCTGAAATTCGGCTGTACAAAATTTTTTAATTTTTTTTTTTTCACACTAAGTGTTTTGGCCGAAACATCACCCACCGTGCTCAGGTCTAATAGTAAGTTATCAAGGAAGTCCATTTTACTTGTTAAGAAATAAAATACAACATAGCAGAGTTGGTTAAAAACAAATATTTTTTTACATGTTTTGGCCTATATTTTAGCAGCCCATCTCCAACTGGTTGTTTACCAAGCGATCCTACTCGTCTCTTTAACAACAACTATAATGAACAACTATAATTAATTTTTTTCACTCACTTTAACACAGGGGAGAAGCCCAACAATGTGTAAACCTTATTCTGAGATCCTATTTGTTGCCCTGTTCTGCCTCTAAACTTGAAGGCCAATCAAAACCTCCAAGGGTGCAGTTCAAGGAAATAAAGAGTTAATATTAACCGCAAGCTTTGTTAAGTGTGTAAACAGGACACCATGCAAAGCTGGTTTAATGTGGACTTTCCTGTTGTCAGAACTATTTGGGGGGGGGGGGAAGTCAAATGGATTATGGCAAAGTTTATCAGGGCTTGCTGCTTGTCCTTTGAAGTCACTGGGTGCATGTAGTAAGGGTTTCACTTTGAGCAGATGTTCCCATTCATCAGGTTTTAAATGAGATTACCTCCATCAGCAGGTGGTCTACTGTGTGTTCTGTTACCTTCTACTCAGAGATACATTTCAGATTTTAAAGTGCAATAAGTGACTGACACCTTAGGGAGAAAGACAAAGTAATTTTTTGAACAGAAGAAAATGTCTGGGTACTCCGAAGCTCAGCAAGGCAAGTATATTTGGATGAACTGTCACAGCAGCATTTCAACCCCTCAAACAGTCTTTCTCAGAGCTTTGAGGGGTTTGTTGCTGTGAAACGTTGTTCCAATAAATTTGCCTTGCTGAGCTTTGGAGTGCTTGGACATTGTCTTCTGTTCTCGATTCATCCTTGTGAGATTGTGCTAGTTTGTGGCCTGGTTGCACCCAGTAATTGCTCAATGATTAAGTGCTGTTCCTTCAGATTTTGTTGGTATAACGTAATTTTAAGAGGCATCATCACAAAAGGGGAGGTGAATTGGTTTAATGGAAGACTCGTATTGTTTGTTTGTTTTTACTATTCATGTAGAAAATATAAATTAGCTAGGTAACGTGATTACATCCATCTTTAATGCACGACACAACAAATGTTTTATATAACAGACAAGCTTTCTGGGGATCAGAAAAGGTTGCTGTAAGTTATGTATTACATGACAAAATAACTGTATGCATTAGTTATATTTTGGTGGATATACATTTCTTAGTAAAATATTATTTGAGGCACATTACCTCTATTGTGGCCAAGTTTTTTTCTATTTTGAGCACTTGTTGCAAAATATTAGTTTACATGTAACATTTTCCCAACAGATGTTAATAACACTTCTTTTTTTCTGTTTTGAACTGATGTTTTGAATATATGTAAATTTTTTCTAACTATGCACATGTGATTAACCCAGTCATTGCCTAACTCATGTTGTTCAAGGACACCTAGAACATTTGAATTACATAAATTAACACATTCCATAATTTACAGAATTATAGAGGGATAAAAAGGTGGGTGACTAAATGATGTCCCCTGTCTTGCAAAATACCAGTCACAGTCTGAAATATTACATATAATCAGAAATGTTTTTATTATTTTTTATTATTTATTACATTCAATTTTTGTCTCATGCAGCAGATCTACAAAGGAAACGTGGATAGGCACACGTAAGAGGTAGTGACTGTGCCTCCAGGCCAGACACCAATGGTAATAAATTGTAAGAGAAAAACTGGCACAGGCTCAAGGTGCAGACAGATATATTGGATGATGAGCAGCAGCCTTATGACTCCTAACAGAGCCTGTGCCAAGCACAACAGCAACGTTTCTGCTCGTGATAGAGCCTTTATCAAGCTTGATCGAGGTTCTGTTATTGGTCGAAATGTTGCTGCTCTTCATCCAATGAATATGCTTGCCCTTAAACCTGCGCCTGGTCTTTTATCTTACTGTTTATTATCATACAAGAGATGTGGCAAAAATATATAGATCAAAAAACCAAACAAACCTGTAAAAATCTCTAGAATATAGAAATTAAACCTGTAAACTGGCCGACATAACATAGGTGCATACACACACACTACAAAATTAGATTAAAATATATATACCCACTTTTGGTAGTGAATGCGGTTTACACTAGTATACACATTGTTGACAGTCAAGGACAGCATGGTGACCACAAGACAAGGTCTCACGATGAGCTTTACATTCTAATTCTCATAAAAAATCAGCCCACCTCCCAGTCATTGAGGCTCAAAAGAGAAAACTAATATGAGGTACACTCCCACACAAATGAAAAACATAAATATAAATGTACCATTTGCTACTGCTATGCAGCGGATAGATTTTTACCAATTGCAAACACTAGTTATTTCAGCACTCAGATTAAAGTTTGAACTCAAACACATAAAACACATCCAATTATTTGGAATTTTTCTTAGGTACCAGAGCAACAGATGTTTTGGCTGGTTCTTAGCTTTTCACAGGATTGTTCATATTTAAAGGATTGCATAGACAGATACACAAAAGAGCTTTTAACCATTTGGCAAATTTGCTGAAACGCCAGCGGTTTCCAAAAAATTCTCAGTCCGGTTCCCATTCACCTCTTCTTTTGATAGAGCTTGTAATTACCCTGAGTTGGCAATACAAATACACCCCGGTTCCAGGTCAAATAGCAGCAGAGAATAAAAGGTTAGATATTAATTATAAAGAGAGCGTAATTACTTCCTCACTAGATAATCCTTCCATTTATCCTCCCAGAAGTCCGATGGATAAACCTTGCATGCTATTAATGTAGAGTGACGTCTCCTTGTGGTATAGAGACAGAGCATTTTAGGAGTCAGGGACGTATTAAAATACACAATGTTTCCATGTTCAGAATATAGTATTTTCACAAAAACTGCTGCTAGGTTAAATACTGCTATTTAGCCTAGTTTGAAAGGGAAAAGAACAAATTTGAAAACTATTATTCCCACTCAAAACAACTGAAATTTAAGGCCACTTTATTGAATAGCCCTGTCAGCATCATATTTGCTGCAGACTGTTGTAGTGGTTATGGGGATAGTATGTTGTTGGTACCACCCATACATTTAAAGTAACACTATAGGCTGCCAGATTACTTAATCATTACTTATAGCAGGGGCCCGCTCACCTAAACGATGACTACGGCTCTATATTGTGTTAGAAATATATATTTGTATTTTTAATGCAAATTTTTAGGATATAAATATAACACTATAATAATTATCTGACAATCGTACACAACTTCCCTTAAGTTGGACAGCAATAAGTAAAAACATGTTTTCCAAGCACTTTGTAATTTATAATGATATGTTTTTGTATAATTATGTTCATTACCGATAAACACAGCACTGCTGCTTTCACCTCGCATAAGAATAATTAAGTCTATAATTTAAGGTTTCCAAAAGGAAGGCTTGGAAAAAAAAAAGAAGAAACAAGTTAGAGTCAGTTTGGATCTTTAAGCTCAATACCATGACACCCAATGGTTTAAATGAAGAGTTAGAACTCTTCTGATTTGTTCAGTTTTCCCATCTCTGCTGTGCTTTTAGGGGCATCTGTAGTGATATCTAGAGGGGGAGGGGGGTACGATATGTTGAGTTCTGCTCGGGGCATGTCACATCCCCATTTATTGTTTCATTTTATTATATGGATTTGGGCTACTGATAGCACTGTTCAATCTATTTGGTTTATTATGGATTTTGTTTGTATTAGGCACACTACTTTCCTTGACCTATACCCATACTTAGGTCTTGAGTATTCATACACTTTTCTTATTTTTAAAAAGCCCAAGGGTTTTATCCTTAAATCATATATACCGTTTGAAGAATATCTGCTTTAGTTGGAATCTGTTATACATTAACACTAAATCTGCCCCTTTAAGTACAGATATAAATCTAAATAGTGATTTGTCCGACTATCATGTCTCTTTCACATCTTAAGGGGGATCTATATTGGTATCGGGTGGAGATTGGTGTGGTCTGGGGAATTCTGTTTAGGGCCTTCTACAATCCCACCTATTGGTTTATTACATAAATATGTCGGTTGGTACGGATAGTTATAGTTTATAATGATTTGGTTCAGTGTATTCTCTGTATTTACTTTGTTATTATCATTTATTATATATATATATATTTTTTTATGAAGATCAGGCATAATATTTTGCCTGATTTATATTTAGGTCCATGTCTGGAGGATGGAATTACTTCCCTATCTATTATGCTCAGGTGCCCCTTTCTTTAGACCACACGCATATAAAATTGTTTCTGTTTGAAACTATAATCTGTAAAAATTAAATCTGCCCCTTTAAATAGGGATGTGTTGTATTATGTGTGCAATGGATATATATATATATATATCGAGTTTTTAGTCTAACTGTTATTTATTTATTTATGTTTGAGTAATGTATAAGTTTATCTCTCATTCAGACTCATTCATAGTATTTTGTGTTAATTATTTAATTGATTTAGAACTAATCGTTTGAGTGCTTCAAATAAAGGGGTGGTTTTTTTCCCCACCTGTTTAATCACTCCAGTATTTTTGAGGTATTTAAACCCAATTATCCTGCAGCTTCTTTAGTCTTGAGAAAGTCCCGTGGACGGGACGAAACGCGTAGACGTGAGTGTATGTGTGGCTGGTTCCACCGGATCCTTGTCGGCTGCCTTTATTTATTTATTTATTATTTTTTCAGTATCATTATTTTTATTTTTATTTTTATTTATCTTATTTTATGGACTTATTGTTTTTTTTTTTTTTTGTTTGGTGTATAATTTTGTCCAGATTTTTTGGTTAAATTATTTTTCCCTCCCACCTACCAATTTTGTTAAGGAGAGTCCGGACACAGTGAAGCCGGGGACTTTATATTCTAGGCTGCTTCATTTCAACCATACCGCGGTCTTTTGAGAAGATCCCGACCGCGGTATATTCGTTCCTTTTAGTCACATCACTAGTGACTTACCAGGTGCCTGGGGGAGTAGTCCATTACAGCGTTCACCGCGGTCTTTTTTGAAGATCCCGACCGCGGTGCATCTCACCGTTTCTCGACGGACCCCCCTTGTTTGAAGTGCAACAGATACCGGCGGCACAGAATTCTCTTCAATACCCTTTCCTTGTTTCTGGGTTTTTTTCTCTCCATCACCTCGGTGGGGGGCCCACACCGAGGCAGGTACTCTTCATTTCTGTTTATGTATTTAGTTTTTTGTTGTGTATATATATTTTTTTGTTGTATATTCTTTTTAGATTAGTTTTTTATTTTTATGATTTATTTTGCAGCTGCTTCTGATACCGTATGTGATACTTTGTACTCTTTACACAGAGTCAAGTGACAGATTAGCGTCTGCACTACACTTTGTTTTGTGTTATATAGAGTAAGTCAATTGATACAACGTTCACCTAAGTGGATCCATGCACACATAGTACTGTGTGATATTTATTTACACACATTGTGACTTTTTATTTGACTCAATATTCTGTTTGATTTTTAAATAAATACATACATTTTTTGTACAAGTGCTAAATCATAGTATATGCATTAGTCCTTTATTGATATATTTATTTTTGAGCGCACATACTTCTTTACCCTTTTGAGCTACCACTCATTTATAGACGCTTGTGTATGTATGTAGTTGCCAATCCCTAATATTTGTTATTCAATACACCTGATATCTCTATTTTTTCTATTGCATAGACAGATACACAAAAGAGCTTTTAACCATTTGGCAAATTTGCTGAAACGCCAGCGGTTTCCAAAAAATTCTCAGTCCGGTTCCCATTCACCTCTTCTTTTGATAGAGCTTGTAATTACCCTGAGTTGGCAATACAAATACACCCCGGTTCCAGGTCAAATAGCAGCAGAGAATAAAAGGTTAGATATTAATTATAAAGAGAGCGTAATTACTTCCTCACTAGATAATCCTTCCATTTATCCTCCCAGAAGTCCGATGGATAAACCTTGCATGCTATTAATGTAGAGTGACGTCTCCTTGTGGTATAGAGACAGAGCATTTTAGGAGTCAGGGACGTATTAAAATACACAATGTTTCCATGTTCAGAATATAGTATTTTCACAAAAACTGCTGCTAGGTTAAATACTGCTATTTAGCCTAGTTTGAAAGGGAAAAGAACAAATTTGAAAACTATTATTCCCACTCAAAACAACTGAAATTTAAGGCCACTTTATTGAATAGCCCTGTCAGCATCATATTTGCTGCAGACTGTTGTAGTGGTTATGGGGATAGTATGTTGTTGGTACCACCCATACATTTAAAGTAACACTATAGGCTGCCAGATTACTTAATCATTACTTATAGCAGGGGCCCGCTCACCTAAACGATGACTACGGCTCTATATTGTGTTAGAAATATATATTTGTATTTTTAATGCAAATTTTTAGGATATAAATATAACACTATAATAATTATCTGACAATCGTACACAACTTCCCTTAAGTTGGACAGCAATAAGTAAAAACATGTTTTCCAAGCACTTTGTAATTTATAATGATATGTTTTTGTATAATTATGTTCATTACCGATAAACACAGCACTGCTGCTTTCACCTCGCATAAGAATAATTAAGTCTATAATTTAAGGTTTCCAAAAGGAAGGCTTGGAAAAAAAAAAGAAGAAACAAAACTATAATTTGTATTCTTTTTTTCCATTTCTTGATTTTAACTCCTTGGCGCCCATGGCATCATCATACCTAAGCTGAGAAGATCTACACTACACAATTTATCAGCAATACATTTCCATTTCAAATACATTATTTTTGTTTTTATATTACACTAACTTTTTTTTTTTGGGGGGGGGGGAGGGGGTTAATTTTATTGAAAAGGCAGAGTAAGAATATTAAACTGGAAAATGTATCTTAAAGGGAGACTGTAGGGAGACTGTAGGCACCCAGACCACATCAGCTCATTAAGGTGGTGTGGGTGCTGCAATGTAAAACATTGATAGGTTTTCCTCCAATCTCTACCGACGCTCATTCAGTGTCTCCTTTTCTAATGATACCTCCTCCCTTCGTCCTGTCTCTGCTGGAGTCCCCCAAGGCTCTGTACTTGGTCCCCTTCTATCTTCTCTTTATACTGCCGCTCTTGGCAAACGTATTACTTAGTTTGAATTCCAATACCACCTGTACGCTCAGATATCTCTCGCATGGATTATTTAACTCTCTCCTAATAGGTCTTCACACAAGCCGTATTGCCCCGCTACAGTCTGTAATGAATGCTGCAGCTAAACTGATTTTCCTCTCCTGTCGGTCCTCTCACACCTCACCCCTCTGTCAGTCCTTACATTGGCTTCCTGTATCCTATAGAAGTCAATTCAAGGTGGCTGTACGCAAAATATATCCCCACAAAAAATTACTCAATCATATCTTTAACTTGTGTTGAAAAAAAAAAGAATCTACTTGCAAATGCCAGAATAAAACTGTTGCAATTTATAATACTTGCAGTACAGGCAAAAACAAACAAAAATCACCTAGCGCAAAACAAAATTAAAAATAAAAACCTAATCATGAAATCATTTTTTTCAGATTAAAGCACACCACAATTATATATTAGAAATATATTTCGATAAAAAAAAAAAGAAAAGAAAACTGAATGGGAAAAGGAAATTTGAACTTCAATTTATCTTCAAAGAATTGTGCCATGCCTAATTAATCACAACTTAATGCTATTTCATTTGCTTTCCCCTAGGCACTTAATGTGTTAAAAAAAAAAAGCAATGTGAAATGTTTCACTTTCATTCAAGCTCAGTCTTGTTTTCTCATCTCTTCTCTCGAAATACCTGGTAGCAGGTACCATGCTGCAAAATTAACCCTTAATATTAACCCCTAAATGACAAGTATTGACAAAATTGGCTAGCCAGCTACCACATTGTCAACCTTTGCACCACCCTTGCTATCTGCTTGTGCTACCAGTGTGCTCGTAGTACCTAACAGCACCCAGAGTATGCAGCCATACCCCAAAATTGTGTATACACAATTTTTTATATTGCATAGGACATTCGTTTTATGAAAACAAATTTTGTTTGCCATTTTGTTAGGCAGTAGAGCCAGAGTTAACATTATGCTGTAACCCTTGCTTCTGCACAGGCCGATGGGGAGAACTATAAATCACCCTGCCTAGCACTGCTTTCACAGCAGGTCTGCACCTCTGGCTGGGTAGAGATTGTTGTCAATGCTCCTTCCTAATCAGATATCAGAAGGGAGCATTCAGAAGAGTCTGCACCCAGACCGGAATAAATAACCTAATTAATGCCAAAAATGCAATCAATACAATGCAAAAAAATTAAAATAAAAGCCACATACACACTCACACTGTCACAATCACCCCAATACAGACACTCTCCAGACACACACACTGTCAGGCACATACACAGGTGCACAATACCATACACAAGCACAATGACAGACATAGTAAGTCAGAAATACACACAACTGGATACACGCTGTCAGACATGCATTGGTGCTCTATGTCTATATCTGTCAATGTGTGTGTCTCTGTCAGTGCCAGTGCAAGGATATTTGGCTACACAGACAAAAAAAATAGTTTTTCTGCCCCCTCTATACCCCCCAATGATTTGCATCTACATGTGTGTCCCTTTATCCTGCTCTTGAATTTATTACTCCCTTATCCCCCAGCCCCTTTGTGTTTCTCTTTCTCCCAGCCCCTTTGTGTGTCTCTTCTATCCCAGTTCCTTTATATGTCTCTTTTTCCCATTCCCCAGCATCTCTATGTCTCTTCCCCTCACTAGCCCCCTTGTGTCTCTTTCTCCCCTTCCCCATCCCCACTGTGTGCCTCTTCCCCCAAGCCCTTTAGGTATCTCTTTATACCCCTTCCCCACCCCATCTATGTCTATTTTCTCCCCTCAGTCCCTTTTGAGCATCTCTTTTTATCAATATCTTTTTACCCCCCAGCACCTCCATATGTCTCATTTCCTCCCCAGCTCTTCAATGTGTCTCATCCCCACAGTCCCTGCATGTGTTTCATTCCCCTCCATGTCCCCCATGTGTGTCATTCCCCTGCAGCCCCTCAATATGTCTGATACCCCTTAGTCCCTCTGTGTGTTTCATTCCCCCAGTCCTTCTATATGTCTCATTCCCGCCAGCTCCTCAATGTGTGTCATTCTCCCCCATCCCCTCCATGTGTCTTAATCCTGCCCTATTTTCTTGTTTTTTCTAATTTCCCCCAATCCCTCCATGTGTCTCATTCCCCCCAGCCCTTCTATGTGCTTCATTCCCCCAGACCCTCAATGTGTCTCCTCCCACGCCATGTGTCCCAACCTATTTGGCTTACTTCCCCCACCCCACACGCTGGCTCCTTGTAGCTTGGCCAAGCCACGGACTGCAGTAGAGGAGATTTCGCTTCCTACCTGGTCTGACAGGAAGCAGTTTGGAGCTCCTTCTTCCTACAGAAGTATAAAGGATACAAAAGCTCCTCTGCTGATTTCCATGGCTTGGCCATTCTACATGCAGTGACTGGCAGCAGCACTCCCCTCCTGCCAGTCAACTGTATCCTTCCCTCCCTTGGCCGGTGTGCCCTAAGGCCGCTGCATGTGCGTCTGTGTGTGCATGTGTGTGTGTTTGTGTGTATGAGAGTATGTACATGTGTTAGTTTATCAGTGTATATATGTGTGCGTCTATCAGAATGTATATGTGTATTAGTATGTGTGGAAACATGGATGCAATATGAGGGTGATATGATATGGGCAATATGATATGAATAATGTAGCAACATACAATATACATGGGGCTATGTATATGTATATATAAATGCAATATGAGTAAATATGAGAATATATTTGTGTTTTTTCAATTTTTTCTTCATTATATATTGTTCTATCTATGCTTACAGAATGAAAAATACATAAAAGCCTTATTTTCGATTACAGTGAAAATACTTGGATTTTGATCTTGCTAGTAAAGGGATTAAAATGATTGTTCGCTTGAAAAAAGAATGTGAATGATAATTTGCAAACACGCATCCATTTAGATGCATGTGATCCTTATTTAGTTTAAAATTAGTACTTTGTAAATAATCCAGATCCTATTCTGATTTTAAACCAAATACTGACGACATCTGGCCGATTCCACGGCTCGGCTACGCTACATGCAGTGACTGGCAGCAGCAGTCCCCTTCTGACACTCAACTGTATCCTGCCCTCCATTGGCCGGTGTGCCCTAAGGCAGCTGCCTGTGCGTCACTGTGTTTCTATGTCTGTGTGTGCATGCACATTGTAAATAATCCAGATCCTATTCTGATTTTAAACCAAATACTGACGGCATCTGGCCAATTGGTAGATGTTTGGTTACTCTGAATGAATTCTGACTGGAATTGGCTTTAGACAATATGAGAGTTGCTATTCCAGTCGCAAATTCTGCCATTTTCACAAAACCCAGTCTTTAGTAAATTAACCCCAATATTTGACTCACATGGCTCCCTATATATGCAATTATGTCTCCATAGAAATCACTTTACCCAAAGAGTAATTTCATTATTATATGAAGACATGATGTTATGGCTTTTGCTGTTGTTTTGTATATTTTATTATATTTTATCAAGTTCTTGTAGAAACACAAATGGAATTGCACCTCTGGCTAACTAGTAACTTTTAGTGATCACTTTTTATTCTTTAATCTGGTCAGGCTCTTTCTTGAACTCCACAGGCTTCTACCCACCATTCAGTCTCATCAATCATTGCTCTATTACGGCTGACTTGTTCCTTTAGAAGTTTGAGGGACTGCCACGAAAGGGTTAGAACTCATGTGACCTCAATGCTGTTCATAAGGCACACTCAGATCTAACTTCCTCTTTTGCCATGACCCGTAACACACAAAACCTCATTATTCTTATCAAAGTATCAGTATATCCCAAATACATCCAGCAATTTACTGACAGGCATAATATTATCCAAAGAATGTATCAGTTTTTATTTCTTTAAATATTTTCCTTAAGGTGACTTGTAAAGGAAAAAAATTCACATTATTCACAGATTTGATTAAATTAATAATTTAGGTTGATGATAAATAATTTGCTGACACTGGCTGACATTGGCTGAAACTTTCTTGCCTAGCCAGCCTGGTATGTCTGTCTGTCTGTCTGTCTGTCTATCTGTCGTCAGATTTTAGGCAATTATAAGGAATTTCTATAAAAACAAATCCTGTCTAGATCTGGCTATCGCTGAAATCCCGACGCACTCTTCCATCTATCCAGCCTTATTATATTATCTTGTTCCCTATTGTAACAATGCAGTGTTTGGGGACCAAGGATATACTTAAAACAAGAGAAATCTCAATGTATCTTCCCGCTAAACTATTTTATAAATTAATAAATAAAAAGCTTGGGAGATGACTCTGTGGCTAGATGACCCTGAACCTTGAGAACCAACCGTCTACTGTATCCATAAGCTATAGGGGTAATTTTTCTTAAAGTGCTTATATCTATGTTTCTGAAATGCTTCTGTATAAGCAAGGTTATATTTTTGTATTTATAATACAATCAAGAGAAGACTGTAAGCTTGTTTAAACAAGGTCCTCCTCAACCTATCGTTCCTGTAAGTTTTCTTGTAATTGTCCTGTTTGTAGCTAAATCCCCCCTCTCATAATATTGTAAAGCACTGTTGGTGCTATATAAATGGCAATAATAATAATAATAATAATAATAATAATAATAATAATAATAATAACAAAGTATTTAACCAGGAAAGGTACATTCAGCTTACTCTGGTTTCCAAGTACGTCCTGGGGATGTTACCTTAGCCCAACATCCAGGGATTGTTACCATTACCCAATTTAATAGGGTTTATTCTTACAATTTTATATAAAAAGTAGCGGTAGTTTCTTGCATCAGGATATAAAACAAACGAATCACAATACAATATTGCAATGAAACAGAATGATTTCTTTTGTAATCCTTTTAATTATTAAATATTTTTTTTAAAGCCACTATTTAACCACAGGTAAAGAGAAGCAACATGAGGGATACAATGATAATCTAAAGTAAGGCAAGTTTGGAGCAATGGTTTAAGTGATGGGGTCGTAGGCGGTGGGATTGGTTCTTCAATACTGTGCTCCACCTGAGATGCTTATACTTCAGGTAAAGTGGGAGAAATTCATGTAAGCCAAGACTTGCATTTGTTGAAAGAGTCTCTGAGAATTTTCTTCCGCCGTGTCTCTACTGATGGGAGGTCTGAGGAATGCAAGTGCTATCCTATATGGCTCATTAGCCATGACAGTCCTGATTTATAACACTGAATTGACCATCAAAGGCAAGGGAAAAAAACAAAGACAGCAATAAACTGTCAGAAATAAATCTAAATGCCCCTGTTTACCTTCAGTTATAATTTCTGGAGGTGGGAAGTTTAGACCGATAGCGATTAGGGTTCATGAAAAGCATGTATTGTTTGTTAATGTTATAGAATGAATTGATCTCAGAAAATAAAAAAGAGAAGATCCGGTTAATAAACAAAATGCCCAAGGAAGAGGTTAAGTTAACTAAACAAAACCACAAATTCCAATATAATTAAACATCTATATAAATCCAGAAAGAGGTAGATTATACATGGAGGATATATTGGTGTAAACTATATGTAATGTTTATAAAAATACAGAATCTGCATTAAGTCTTGTGTTCACGCTGAATATTTTTTTCATTCCTCAGTGTTTTTGAAGTTCACTTTTAGACCATAAAACCATAAGACGGGTGTCATCCTTGTTTTCTTTTGGTTTCAAAAGGAAAAAAAGAAATAAAAACCTGCAGGCAAAGCCATTAAAAGCAATTAAAATGCGCACTGTAATCTTTTTTGTCTTTGTAACTGTTATTTATTTGTGTGCATTTTTGCATTTATTTAATGCATTATATTAAAGCATTAAAATAGAGGGGGTATTTTTATGCCATTTCTTTCTGTTGGAATAAAAATGATTTTTTATATACTCTACCACGATCAGCTTTGTACCCCTCTTTTATTTCATCCTGGAATTCTAAGATGGTCTCTATTTGCAGTGATCTCAATGTGAGTGATCATAGTGGACCTCATGGTGCATGTAGTCCAGCTGTATTTCTGAGTGGCCCTATCTGAGTATTTGAGATTATCTATAACCTATAGGACATCCAGAAATCTACTGATTGGGTTCAGCTAGGAAGGAAGGGAAGGGAGAGACACTGAGGAACTATCCACTTAGGAAAAAGTCATTATTTCACTGTTCCGAATGTTGTGCTGGAATGTTCTGCTTTTGTTAGCATATACTTATTGTTTTTATTCCATTTGATATGTCTCTACAGTCTCATTTAAGATAGACAATATAATGTAGATTACATATAATTATACATCTATTTTTTTTCCATCCTTAGAAACATGCGTATGCCTACTTGTACTTAATGTTTAACAGAAATGATTTGCGTTGTGATATTTAGATGCTTCATGTTTACCACTTTATTACCAGTCACTTTTTACTTTAAAAATATAACTTTTTTGCTTCATTGAATTGATATTATAACTATCATGTAAATGTAGACTAAAATTGCAAACTTATGTAAATGTACACATTTTATTTTTATATTTTCCTCCCTTTCTGTTATCATTTATAGAAATATGGCGGGCTTGAAAACCGGACTCTGGGTGCCTTAACTGACGCTCTGCATGCGGACATCCAGGATCCGTGAAATCCCCGTAGGAAAACATTAAAACAATGCTTTCCTATGGGGAGGGCCAAATGTGCTCGCAGAACATGCACATTGGGTCCCCTCATTATGACGTCAGAAGAGACGGAGAACCAACCCAAGGGACATCAGTGTTGGGATTGCGTGAGTAAATAAAGTGTTTTACCCTTTATGTACTGTAGCGGGCCAGGGGTGATGAGCTGATGAGCTGAACTAGCGAAACGCATGTCAGGGTCCAGGGGCTTCACTGTTCCCACAATAATTTTCTTTAAAGCACTGCAATCTGGCACTAAAGACCTAATACAACTTTGACTATTTTGACCATTTTGGCACATCAATTTTCGGGTGGCGGCAAGGCAATCTAGGCTTTTGCTAGCAATTTTACTACACGGGTGGTTGGGGTGACGAGTACTTTATAACATGGTAGGTATTTTCTTAGGGGTAAGGGATGCCCACGAAGGCACAATAGGGAAAGCTATTCACTCATACTCCCTTTCCTATTCCACATTCCACCTATTTCCTGGTGCCCTCGGAGCACAAAAGGCCAAGTCATTTAACCCTCATTTCCTTTCATTATCCTTATCCCCCAATTTTAATATCTGACACGGCCAGCTATCAGGTTTGGCATACCTTGTCTCCCTACAAACCAGTAGGAGATTTAGCTACGTTTTATAATACTGTGGAAACAATTATTGTTACTTTTACAACATTTATATTTAGCAATTGTAGCCATTGATACTATTACCATTACAAGTTATCGGCCGTAGTATGTCAATTACTACAGTGTACTCTTATAAGAATCTCTCCGTTGTGCTAATTACACCATTGACATTAGCTGGACAGCTTCTGTTGTTTTTATAAGATTTGTTTTTGTTATTTTGTCTATAGTACTATTTGGCCTGTTTTGTGGTTAATTCTTTTACCAGTCCTGTTTGGACTTTTTTACTATGATTTATTAAAAGTCAAGTCTTATTATAGGTGACATTTCACCCTCACAGTATTCAATTTTCAGTACCAAGTGTCGCATCCTCCACTTTGTTTCTTGTTTGTTTATTGTTAACTACAGGGGATTATCCCCCATTTAGGAGGTATGCACTGGCTTTAGATCTTCCTTCTCTGCTTCTTTTCTTTTCTTTAAGTCTCATTTCTGTGGCTGTCCAATCACCGACTTCAACGTCTTTGCAAAGCAGTTGCCCTGTGCTGTTGCCTTCCTCTTTGGTTCAGCTCCACCGAGTTTAGCAACCAGGAAGTAACATGACCAGTTTCTAGTTATCAACCGGGGTGGTGTAAAAAGGTTATTTTATAAAGATGTCAATTTGTATTGAAATCTGCACTTTTTGCAAAATGAAAAAGAGTACACACTCTTCACACATAAAGTACTTCAGCCAGTTAAATTGCTTCAGGGGTCCGGAGTGTCCTTTTATTTGCTGTAGGATAGGGTTCCCATACAGTGTATTGAGCATCCAGTGAATTGAAGTCTAACAGCTACAGGTCACACGTTTGTCATTTTCACACACAGCCTTGCCAGCATTGGTGAGTACATGAATTATGGGTAGTGCCGAGTACAGGAGGAATACATTATGTGGAACTAAAGATCAAAGAGATCCAAGTCTAGCAACTATGTCTTTCTAATCAAGCACTCAGCGGGATACGGAAATCTGGATACATCTTTAAAAATAATAATAAATCAAAGTTTTGGGGGGATGAACTTTTTGTTGCAAAACATTACACGGTTTGGGAGTATATTGAATGCAGGTGACTTTCCATAATTGGCTGAAAGCTAATGGCCAATAATTATGGCGACTGCCACCCAACCAACAGAAGAGTGTAGAATTGACTTTTATCTAGAAAAAACAATGGCTGAGGAAATAAAATGAGATTCTAAATTGTATTCAATATTAATTTAACAAATATTATGTAAAGCTCTTACCCAGAGCACTTTGTGTAGGCTCACAATAAAACAATTATTAATGAGTAAACCGAAATCCAATCATGACAAACACAAGGTAATGGAGCAACATTCAACTCAGCACTCGCATAACGTTTTGAACACGGTGGTGTTCGGTTGGGTTAATATAGGAAATCTGTTATAAAAGGTAGCCAAAGGACTAAACTGGAAACATTGTAAATATCCAGCTTGCCTTGGCTGAATAAACCCCAGCAATCTGTATTATTATGGCAAATGGTATTGATCATATTTTGAAAAATGTAAATACAAACCCCTCCTGAAAAAATCTATGAGAGCAGCTTACATTCCATAGCGTGGCTTATATAAATGATATGGTATATTCTTGCCAGACAAACTTTTACTCTCAAGGTATTCAGATAAAAAACTAATAAAATCCAAATTGCAAACTGTAGGCAAAAATAACCGATTTGGAAAAAAACTATCTTCCTTAGTTCAAATATCTTTTCATCAGTCTTCCGTATTGACTGCGGGACATTGCTGCTCCCTTGTTACTTAAGCAAATTTCATATGTAGCAAATGTAACTCTGTTGTTATTCTATGTATCATGCTCTGGTTAGGAAAAAAAAAAACCTGTCAAATTATCTATTGATTGCTACGGAGATACCAGAACAATTCTCCCAAATACCTTTCTGTGCTAATCTGCATGTCAATCAATTGTCAGTCTTAGCTGTGCTTAGCCAAAGGGCAGCGCAGTGTATTTTATAGGAAAGCTGTCTGCTTCCTGCATATCGTCATGTCTTTGGCATTGTGTCAAACATGCTTATCAAGATAGTGTATCAAACTACAATCCAATAAATGCTAGTGATGTAATAAAACAAAATCATAGAAGGTTTAGAATTTTCTAACCAGAAACAGAATTTCAATCAGAAGTATTCCCTAAAATGAGAACTTTTACGAACTCAAAGTGTAGATTTTAGGGTACAGTAGATAATAAATATATTTTAAACTCAGCTATGCTGGCCTCAAATGTGAACTTCACTTTGGATCCCTGACAATTTCGATTTTATGGAATTACACTGACTATTATAATTGCAAATGATATTAACATATTGTGTCATCAGTCTTCTACGAGATGGGATTATTATTTATTTACAAAGAAAATGGATTCCATAGATAATGACACTAAAATAAGTCTTGGTAGTTGGACGTACCATAGTTAATTAGGATTAATTAAATCTAGACTGTTTTGACTTTGCTAATTTTGTATATTTTAAGAGGTTATGTGTCAGTCTTTGTGAATATTATAGTAAAACATGTGGCACTTTGAAACTATTTAACCCCTTAAGGACACATGACGTGTGTGACATGTCAGAATTCCCTTTTATTCCAGAAGTTTGGTCCTTAAGGGGCTAAGGGCATATTGGCACGGATCAACATGGATAGTCATTAAAGTGTGAATTGCAGAGAATTTAAAATTAAATTCAACATTTTATATTAAATCTCTTTTGAGTTTGATTTTGTTTTTGGCATGCAACTTGAAATTCACATTGAATTGACTTTGAGTTACCAACAGTTGGCTCTTCAGTGAATAACTCTGTATGTTATACTCCGAGATTTGGCAATTGCTGGTTACATGCACACGCACACGCACACACACACTCAAGTACACACAAATTCTACCTGAAAAGGAATTTTATAATGGGATAGAAAAATTCAGATTTTTACATATTTTTACTTTGCAAATGCATATATATTTTTTAGTATCGCAAAGTTTTTGTAAATGAGCAATTCCTATACTTTATAACTCAACTATGAACTAAAGTTTGATAGCAGCACTATTGCACGATAACGATCATGTTTTCTGATAAAATTAAATAAATGTCTTCCTTTTTCTGTCACATTAATTAACCGTTAAACTTCATGAGCACTATAAGTGGACAGGTGTGATAAAGGTTACACTCCATCAATGGAGACAAATTAATTAGGCAAATATTGATCTACTTTGTCATTGTAACATGTCTAAAACCAATTACTAGGTGACATTGCATTGTTTTATCTAGAAAGCCATGTTCATTATTGATTGCAATCATCAATCACTTATTAGTTGACTGATTGGTGTACACTATAAAGGAAACAGGTTTTGTTATCTCTAGTTTAGATACACAATAGTGTGACACCAGTGATTTGTGCAATATGTTCAGTCTCTTTTTTACACAGACAGTCCCAATGTGATTTAACAAAATTTCAAATCCTACAGCACTAGACAGCTTTAAAAGTCACTGGCTTTCAGAGACGGCTCTCTAATTAGGCAATTTAGGCGGCCGCCTACGGCCTTGCGCTGACTGGGGCCTCGCTGCTGCCTAAATTGCCTTAGGACAGACTCACATGTTGGGTCTTCGGTCTATGACCGAGGGCCCGATGGTTTGCCCTGTATGTCACCAACTGCAAGGCCCCTCCACACAGCCTGCCCTGATGGAGAGCCAGCCTCCAGTCTGCAGATCCGCCGGGAGTAAACAGCAGACTGAGGTGTTTCGCGATCTCCAGCAAATCAGAGTATTGCCGCAGGTTACCACAGCAACGCTCTGACTGGAGATCGCAAGACTTACCATGTGGTCTACAGCTCACTCCTGGCAGAGCTGCAGACCAGAATGGGAGCCCCCCGGACCACCATGGAGAGATCCACCCCACCGGACCACCATGGATAGAGCCAGCCCACCGGACCACCAAGGAGAGAGCCAGCCCGCCCCACCTTGTAACAGCCCCCTTTACCCTGTCACAGCCCTACCTTGTAACAGCCCCCTCACCCTGTCACAACGCATCACAGCCCTCATAACCTTGTCACAGCCCCCTTACCCAATCACAGCTCCCCCATATCCTCTCCCAGCCCCCATACCCTGCCACAGCCTCCCTCAACCCTGCCACAGCCCCTCTCAATGCTGCCACAGCCCCCGCCACGTTGTCAAAGCCCCCCCACCACCTTGTCACAGTCCCCCTAAACCTCTCACAGCCCCTCCAAACCTGCCACAGCCCCTCCTAACCTGTCACAGCCCCCCACCACCCTGTCACAGCCCCCACCCTGTCATAGCCCCGTACCCTGCCACAGCCCCTCCACCCTGCAACCGCACCCCCCAACACCCTGTCACATGTTCCCGAACACCCTGTCACAGTCCCCCTTCAATGTGTCACAGCCCTCCCATCACATCCTGTCACCTCCCCCACACAGACACCCTGTCACCTCCCTCCCACACACACCCTGTCACCTCCCACACACACCCTGTCACCTCCCCACACACAACCAGACAACCTCCCAACCACACATCCTGACAACCTTCCAACCACACAACCTGACCACCCCCCACATAACC